>NC_143532.1:12195063-12912563 GCF_031878675.1 Megascapheus bottae | reverse complement strand
TTAGCATGGTTATTGTGGATACCAAGGTCTCTGAATGACAGTGCAGCGGGTGGCAGGCCATGTGGGGCCCTTCAGCCTTGCAGTGGTGAACAACAGCCATGGTATTAAGAAGAAGCATTGTGATTTTCAGTTAAAATAAAGGAACTTTTTATGCCACACTGGACTTCAAGGACCTAAAGTCTCAGCACCCCAGCCCAAGGGCTGTTAGGTTCGAAGAATGAAGGTCAGAGAGATCTCTTAAGTCGGAGTGGCCTAAAGTCCTTAACCTGACATTCCAGACCAGTGCTTGGATTTACCAACACTCCAGGCTCACCTTCTCCTTTTATCTGGCTGAACCCATTTAGCTGGCACCAGACCAAGACTGTGAACTAACACCCTTATTTCATTCCCTCCATTGTTCAGTTGCGCCCCAGTCTGCATAACATCTATATCTCACTATTACTTACTTTCTTATCAATCCCTACCCGAACACGTGGGTGAGGCCATGGGCTAGTGGTCTATACCTAGTACTCAGGAGACTGAGATCTGATTATTGTAGTTTAAAGTCAACCTGGGCAGGAAAATCCATGAGATTTTTATCTTCTGTTAGCCAGCAAAAAGCCAAAACTGGAGCTTAGTGGAGTACAACACCAGCCTTGAGGGAAAACGCTAAGGGAAAGCTTTCAGGCCATGAGTTCAGGCTCCAGTACACACACACATACACACACACACACACACACACACACACACACACACACACACACGGACAGAACACAGAACAAACACATTAGTTATTTTTTTATTAGCCCTTACTGGATTACACTAACATTCCCACAAACATCCGAGCCTATAAGCAGATGTGAATCTTCAAGCTTTGGCTTGAGGCTCTGCAATACACCTGTGCTGACCGTGATCCATCTCTTTGTCTATTCTACAAACTATCTGTGGGTCTACTAATAGCATCTTTCCAGGAAGGGTCTGGGACTGTGTCCTGGGCCACAGTGCATTAGATTGTCCTACCATCTGAATGTGCATTCCATCTTGTGGCTGGAATGGAGGTCAGAGACACTTCAGTCCTATCAGGAGAAATGAACCCTTCAGGAAGACTACCAAGAAAAAAAGCCTGTGGAACCAGTCTGTAAGTTCTCAACAGTATTGTGTATCAGACGCAAAGCTGATTCTCACAGGCAGTAAAGACCCTGTGAGGTTGCACCTGCCATCATTTCTCTGGAAAGTCAGGCTGGGCTGCAGCTCCTGGCTCCTGCTGTGTCACTGCAGCCTAACAAGATCCATGTGTTTCAAACATTCCTGATGACAGACCTGGCTCCCAGATTACCACAGGCCCAGAAAACCCTGTCTCCTCACAGTGCTGCAACCAGCAAGTTTCTCTTCAATGTTTTTCAAGTGGATAAATGATTGTGCACTTGATCTCAGCCACCAGAGGAGGTGGGGATAGGGTGACTAGGGAAATGGGTCATTAAGAAATGCCACAATCAAGATACAAAATCAACCTCCAGAAGTCAGTAGCCTTCTTGTACACCAACAATACACAAACAGAAGGCCAAATCAAGAAAATGATCCCATTCACAATAGCCCCCCAAAGAATAAAATACTTAGGAATTAACTTAACCAAAGATGTAAAGGAATTATTCAATGAAAACTATAAAAGCCCAGTGAAAGAAATTAAAGAGGACACTAGGAAATGGAAAGACATCCATGCTCATGGCTAGGGAGAACCAACATAGTGAAAATGGCCATACTGCCAAAATTGATATACAAATTCAATGCAATCCCTATCAAAATTGCAAAGACATTCTTTACGGAAATAGAAGATACAATCCAAAGATTCATATGGAACAAGAAAAGACCTAGAATAGCCAAAACAATTCTAGGCAAAAAGAGCAATGCTGGTGGTATTACAATACCAGACTTCAAACTCTACTATAGAGCCATAATAACAAAAACTGCTTGGTACTGGCACAAAAACAGTGGAACGGAATAGAAGACCCAGAAATAGAACCACATACCTATAGGCAACTTGTATTTGACAAAAGAGCCAAAGATATACAGTGGAACAAACACAGCCTATTCAATTATTGGTGCTGGCAAAACTGGGCATCCACATGCAGAAAACTAAAAATTGACCCTAGCCTTTTGCCATGCACAAGCATTAACTCAAAGTGGATCCAAGACCTCAATGTCAGACCGGAAACCGTGAAACTGCTACATGATAAAGTAGGAGAGACACTGGAACTCATAGGCACAGGCAAAAGATTCCTGAACAGAATCCTAGGGTCATAACAGATTGGAAAGAGACTCGATAAATGGGACTACCTAAAAATAAAAAGTTTCTGTACAGAAAAAAACATAGTCGCAAAAGTGGAAAGACAGCCAACCAACTGGGAAAAGATACTCACCAACAATTCATCTGACAAATGCTTAATATCCAGTATCTACAGGGAACTCAAGAAACTAATCTTCCCCAAACCCAACAAACCATTCACTAAATGGGCAAGGGAACTAAAGAGATACTTATCAGAGCAAGAGATTAAAATGGCAGAAAAGCATATGAGAAAATGTTCATCATCTATGGTCATAAAGGAAATGCAAATAAAAACAACCCTAAGATACCACCTTACCCCAACAAGAATGGCCAAGATCTTGAACTCAGACAATGACAGTTGCTGGCAGGGTTGTGGAGGAAAAAGGAACCCTACTACACTGCTGGTGGGAATGTAGACTAGTTCAGCCACTCTGGAAAGCAGTGTGGAGGTTCCTTAAAGAACTGAAAATAGACCTTCCCTATGATCCCGCCATACCACTTCTGGGCATCTATCCTGAACAGGATGACCCAGGATATTATAAAGACACCTGCTCAGCTGTGTTCATCTCTGCACTATTCACAATAGCCAGGTGATGGAAATAATCCAGATGCCCTACTGCAGATGAATGGATACAGAAAATGTGGTATATGTATATACACAATGGAATTCTACATAGCCAACAGACAAGATAAAATAATGGCATTCACAGGGAAGTGGATGAATCTAGAGTGAATCATGTTGAGTGAGACAAGTCAAGACCTAAGGAACAAAAGGTGCATGGTATCCTTAATATGTGGCTATTAAATCCAAAGACTACAAGAGCAAGGACTCAATAACTGCATACCCAAAGCAATGGACATGGTAATGGAAATACAAACATAACTATATAGATATAAAAACCTATGACTCTATAGACATAATGTTTTATTTCATAAATTAATATGTTTCTATGACATACAAACCCTTAGCCTAATTGTGATTAAGTTCTAAATACCAAGTCCCAGTGATTGTAAATAGATTTCCTCCTTGAACACTTATAGGTTAAACTTGTCATTTAAAATATGATGTAAAAATCAACGTTAATAAATTCTTTAAAAAAAAAAAGAAATGCCACAGTGACAAAGGACATAGCTAGCAAGCTAAATAGAAAGCCCACAGAGTGGGAGAAGATCTTCACTAACCAGACAACAGACAAAGGCCTAATATCTAAAATATATCAACAGCTAAAAAATTGAGTCACTCCAAAACTAATCTCCAAAGAAACAACCATCCCATTAAAAGATGGGCCAAAGACTTAAAGAGAGTCTTCTCTGAAGAAATAAGAATGGGCTATAGACACATGAAGAAATGCTCTACATCTCTGGCCATAAAAGAAATGCAAATCAAAACAACTCTGAGATTCTACCTCACTCCAGTTAGAATGGCCGTGATCAAGAAATCTAATAATTTTTGTGAAGTAATGCACCTTTTATCTGGCAAATATAATTATAACCCTTCTATTAATTGCAATAAAAAAGGAAAAAAAAGAAATGCCACAGTGAGAAATATATTTGAATGGACTGGCATTTCTAAATAGGAAGGGGTCTAGGCACACCCTCAGACCATGAGTCTAAGCAATGAAGGTGGACGTGGTGATCTGTGAGCAGTGAGTTCAAGAAGGCATTTCAAAATGAGCAGTCATAGCTCCCTGTCTCTGCTCAAGTGCTCACCTCTGTCCCATGCAAGGTAGAGGACATTGTCTATCTGCGGGATACTGAACCTGCTTCTCTAGAGACCTGCCCTGAATTTCTCCATTACTACCTTCCCCTCAGTAACAGTTCCTAGTATCTCAAGGGCTGTAAAAACCACACAGCACCTCTGGAGGAGGGGAAAAGAACAGGAGGAGCAGGGAGGACTCACACTCAGCATGCTGACTGACTTCCTGTGACCTGTTGGTACCATTCTCTTACAGAAACAACCTTGCCCAACCTTTCCTATGTCCTTGGCTACTCCCTGTCAGGTCCAAACTCCTGCCTGGGCAAAGTCTAGGTAAATTGTGCCTGTTAGCGAGTTGTACTGTGCCACAAAGGGGCGAAGAAACGGTCCTGGGAGCCAGCCATGCTGCTTCACCAACTTTCTGCCTGGCTGACCACAGTAGTCTGTGGGTTCCTGCTTTTCCCACTCTGGATCAAGGGTGAGACATCTGTGGGGAGGGAATGGAATCAGAGTAAGATCTGCCACATTGAATAAAGCAGAGTTTGAGACTTGGGGAAGGGAGGAGCAAGTAAAGATGACAGATAACAGTGTGGGAAAACTGTGCTACTTAAGCCTCCACTAAATGCCTAGGGTGATGACCAGAGAAGGTCACAGATGCCTGACAACACTGAGGAGTGAGCCCAAAATGGGAAGACATGTCATGCATTTAGACTTCCACTTCAGAATCTCCAAGTAGTAGTCAGACCAGATACTCTGGGGATTATCCTTCTCTGTATTGCTGCAGCTATACTTATAACAACTGATTTGTATCTATTGAAATAGCTGCCCCGATAATGTAATTATCATTCACGCTGCTTTTGTCTCTGGGTGGGTAACCACAATGGCCTGAAAAGCGTCTTGTCATGCTCTGGTGTGGCCTGAGAAGCATTTCTGACCTTGGGTAGTACACAGGTTCCCAGCAGATCATAAAGCGGAATTGAGATGTCCTGGGCTTCTTTCACCTGTGCATTAACCCTGGGCAAAAGTAAAACTTGGTTTCCAGGGCAGAGGGGGTGGATGTGCTGTGTGCCTGCTACACAGTCCCCAGTAGATCATACATGGAGGGAGCTATGCCCAAGAATGTGTGTGCAGCCCTTGATCCCTCTCACCAGAGCAACTTAGTGTGGACCCTGATGGCCTCCACTACCCTCCGCTGCTTAAGCTGCCTTAGGGAGTCTCCACTCACCTCATCTATAGCCTACTCTGACCAGACCCCCTCCCTTACCTGTTCTCTACCAGGTTCTGGCTTGTGATTCTGAACCAATCCAAGCCAAAGACAGTTGAAACAGGAGTTAGTAGATCATAAAGACTTTATGTCCTGGCTTTTTTACCTCCTCATATCATTTCATGGAGGGCTTTTTCCTGAGGGTGAAGCATCCCCTAGGCAGCTGATCTCTTAAGAGGAACATATCATCACCATTGCATCCTTTAACAAGTTTGCCCTGTCACATGTATCAACATGAGCGGCAGGTGGCCACAGTGGATATGCATGAGTAGAAATCTCATCCAGCAAAGAACCTTGGATGGACCGTGGTATGATTTCAGACTTGGAAAGGTATTGGAAAAATCTCAGTCTCTGATGTGTATGAACAGCTTCTGTCCCAGTTCAGCCACACCAGGTGACATCAAGCATAATTGCTGATTCATGAGTAACTCCCTGACAGAGCTTGGGGCGTGGGGAGGAGGGTTACTTCTCTATAGAGATATGTCAGATGGTAAGGAGGGCCCCAGGGAGGTATAAGCTGGTTCTGATGACACAAAGCAGCTAATTAGACACCACCCTGTTCCTGGAAGCCCAGGAGTATCTGGGCTGCCATAATGGGACATACACATGGGTGCCCTAGTTTAAGGGAGATTGAATCCAATGTATCTAACATGCACTTCAACAATGATCAGGATTACACAGCCCAGGTTTATGTGGACTATAAGATGTTTCCAATCGACTCCTCCCTCCCTGACTCCCCAGCACATGTAAAGTTAGGCTTACGCTTTTCATAGTCAGGCCACAACTGTTCAACTTTCTCTTTCCTGTTCTTTTCATTTCTTGATTCTTTGCCACTGGCAACTGGGGCTACCAGGACCAAGTGGCTGGCCTACGCTGGGTTCAACAGAACATCGCCCATTTTGGAGGAAACCCTGACCAAGTCACCATTTTGGGAGAGTCTTCAGGTGTCACAAGTGTGTCCTCACATATCCTGTCACCCCTGTCCCACGGGCTCTTCCATGGTGCCATCATGGAGAGTGGGATGGCCCTGCTGCCAGGCCTCATCTCCAGCTCCTCTGAAGCAGTCTCCTCAGTGAGTGCCCTCGGCTACCCTAGTCCAGCCTCCCTGTATTTTCTCCCACACTAACAGCTTCTGGTTTACTCTGCCTCACAAAGGTTGAGTGTGGTGTCTGGCCAACAAGGCTACACCGGGATTCATGATTATGGTGGACATAGCCATGTAGGCTGTGGGGATGTCTCCTTTAGCCGGGGCCTCTGAGCATCACAAAAGTAGAAACAAGTTCACACCTGCAGCAATCCACACTCCATATCCTAGTAGACCTGAGTAACTTGCATCAGTCTAGGTCTGGGCAAGCCTACCTTGCTACTTCAAAGGAGGAGGTAGTCCCTGCTTGGTTGTTTTCCGGATGGTGGCCAAATTGTCTGGCTGTGAGCAGATGGATTCAGAGGCCCTGGTGCACTGCCTGCGGGCCAAGAGTGAAGAGGAAATGCTGGCTATTTTCAAGGTCAGGCTGAACAGCCTAAATGAGGGTCAGGCAGGGGGAACCTGCCCACAGCTCCCTGAGGGAGAAAAGGAAACAGGATGTGAATCACCAGGTCCTAATACCCTGAAACAATGAATCTGTTCTTGTGGCCCTGGATGAGAAATGAAGAAGAAGGGAGACAAACCCAAGTGTTGGATCTTTGGGGATGTTTATGGAATCAAATGCTGGGAAGAATTGGGATGGGATTGAAGTAACATGAAGACATTAGAAAATATGTGGTCTGTGATCTCCAATCCCGATCATACATGCCTTCTCAGACCTTCAATTTCATCCCTGCTCTGGTGGATGGGGTTTTCCTACCCAGACACCCCAAGGAGCTGCTGGCCTCGGCTGACTTCCACCCTGTCCCAAGCATCATTGGTGTCAACATTGATGACACCCATGGTGAGACTTAGTTCTACCTCATTAGTAGGCTGGGGACCTCATCTGTTATGTATGTGAGTGGCAGGGGGTGCATGGTGGGGCAGGGCAAGATACCTTCATGAATTTAAATTGTCTCCCCACCACTCAGAGCCTGGGACTTGCTGACACCATAAAGGAAATAAATAAGAAGACCTTGCCAGCTGTTATGCAGAACATGGTAGGAATCAAAGTAAGGATCTGATCATCTACCCCAATGGATGGGCGTCCCAAGGCTTTTGTTTACACAGTCAACTCTACAACATAGAATGTGTTATCTGTGTGTGTGTGTGTGTGTGTGTGTGTGTGTGTGTGTGTGTGTGTGTGTGGCCGGGTTACACCAGAGCTTGGCCCTTTCCCCACCCCAGAGTCCATCTCCCCACCCCAAGGCTGCCTCCTCCCTGCCACTGCCCTGCCTGCCTAGCCTGACTCTCTCTCATCCTCTGGGGACAGAACCTGCCTGCTGAGTGTGCTGACCTGCTGATGCAAGAGTACATGGGGGACACTGAGGACCCCACACCCTCCAAGCCCAGTTCCAGGACATGATGGGGGACTTCATGTTTGTGATGCCTGCACTGCAAGTAGCACATTTGCAGTGTGAGTACTGTCTGCGCAGCGGGCAGCTCTGTGATGTCTAAGTCCCCACGCTTGTCTGTCTCAAATTCCCAGTGCCAGGTACTTGATGTTCCACACGTCAGTAAATTCTCCTATAACACACAGACATCACTGGCACTTTACAAAAGTGTGAGTAGAAGTGCAAGTGTAGATGAGGGATTAGGAACATAGCTCCAGTGGTAGGGAGGCTAACCATGAACATAAAGCATTGGTTACTGAGTTACATCCTTGTCTCAGATGAAAGAAAAAAAGCTAAAAGCTTAAACAGTCAATGACAAGACCAAGACCACACAGATAGGAAATCCAAGCCTTTATTTATTTATTTATTGCCAGTCCTGGACCACACAGATAGGAAATCAAACCCATGATTTTATTTAGATATTTTTATTTATTTATTTATTGACCAGTCCTGCTTCTTTTGCTCAAGGCTAGCACTCTACCACAGCGCCACTTCTGACTTTTCTTGTTTATGGGGTACTAAGGAATCAAACTCAGGGTTTCATGCATGCTAGACAAGCACGTTACCACTAAGCCACATCCCTAGCCCCTCCAACTTATGCTTTAACCAAAGTTTTTCCCAGTGAGTTTACCAGGAAGATGGCAGTACCATGCATCCCTTGCCCATCTTAGAGGTTGGAAAATGGAGCATTGGCTACTCTGTCTACTTCTCTGGGCTTTGCCAGGCTTCTTCCCACCTGGATTTCCTCACCATATTAGTCCAGATTCCAGTCAGCTTAAACCTAGCTATCTTATCAACAAAAAAAAAAATGTGAAAGAACAGCTCTAGGTGAGGGGCCACTATGTCATACACAATGTCATAATTTATCCACACCTCTAGATTCCCACACCTCCATTTAGTTCTGTGAGTTCCAGCAGCCACTCAGCATATTAAAAGACATGAGGCCCCAGTGGTGAAGGCTGACCATTGTGATGAGGTTCCCTTTGTCTTTGGGTCCTCCTTCTGGGCCAGCAGCAGTAAGTCTTCTTAGTTTTCATAAACCAGGGTGGGTCACACTAGAATGCCTGAGGGGAACACCATATGAGAAAAGTGAGGCTCAGAGAAAAGACAAGATCGAGTATACAACATCTTGTAGTTCAAAAAGCTGCAGGAGGGTTCAAATTAGGCACAGGACTATTCCTAATTGATTTCCAGGGCCATAGGGGAAATGAGGGCCTCTGGCTCATGAGTTTTCATAGTGTAGTAGGTTCAGGTAGAAGCTGGGATGCGTCCTGGAAAGCTGTGGGATAGGCGTGTCTGATCCTTGGTTGTGACAGAGGGAAGAGGCCCAGGCCTGTTTTTCAGGTTCAGACTACAGTTGAATGGTGGGTGTGGAGCATGAAGAAGAAGCCAGATAGTTTGGTCAGGTTCAACACTCTAGTTCTTCTCTGTGCCTTTGACTTCACTGAGGAGGAGGAGCTACTGAGCAGGAGGATTATGAAGTACTGAGCCAAGCTTGCTAGGAATGGGTAAGAGGATACCCCATCCAAACCTCCTCAGATGAAATCCACCCAGGGCTTCTCTTGTCCTTAGTGTCCTCGTTAGCATCCATGGCACCTAATTACCTGACATCCCTCCTCCCTAACTCAGCACCCACTCATCTCATGGATACTAGTCCTTGTCCCTAAAAGGTAATCAGTCCTGTGGGAAATATCAGCCCCTGCCTCTGTGTGAGAAGGACAACACAGGCCAGTCAGGTGGCCCTGAGCTACACAGAGCAGACACTAGTGGTCCTTGTTTTCTTTTGGTTTTCACAGGTTCTGGGGCTTGAACGCAAGGCCTGGGCACTGTCCCTGAGCTTCTTTTGCTCAAGGCTAACACTCTGCCACTTGAGCCACAGCACCACTTCTGGCATTTTCTGAGTAATTTATTGGAGATGAGTGTCACACAGACTTTTCTGCCCAGGCTGTCTTCAAACCAATGTCATCAAATCTCAGCCTCCTGAGTAGCAGGAGTTACAGATGTGATCCACCAGCACCCAGCTTTGTTCTTCTTTTTTTAATATTTTTATTGTAATTAATAAAAGGGTTACATGATATTTGCCAGATAGAAGGTGCATTAATTCACATACATTGATACCCTTTTACATGTCTTGGTCCCCATTACCCTCCTTCCCACCCCCCATCTTGGTTTCCCCCCCTTCCCTATCCAATTACACATAACCAAATACAAATATATCCAATATACCAGATAACAAAGTGAGATACTGTAACAATATGAGATAACCAAGGGACAGCAAAAGAGATGAGAGATAACATAGTTCTTTTTAATTTAATTTTTATTGTTATTATAAAGGTGATGCACGAAGGGGTTACAGTGACAGAAGTAAGGTAAAGAGTACATTTCTTTTTGGACAATTTCTCTGCTCCCCTCGCTCTCTCCCCTTTCCATCCCTATCCACAGGTTGTATGTTCACTTTAGACATAATATCTCATGAATAGTGCTGCTGAACTTGTTCACCTTTTGTCCCTCAATTTCTATGTAGCTCATTACTCTCTCCCCAAATGATAAATGAACACACAAGATGAAAAGAAAAGCAGTAACAAGGGGGGTGGAGAAAACCCTCATTTCCATTTCCTGGAGTTTGTTTTTTGTTTTTTCCCAGTCCTGGGGCTTGACTTCAGGGCTTAGACACTGTCCTTGAGCTTTCTCTAAGGCTAGCCCTCTACCTCTTGAGCCACAGCACCACTTCCAGCTTTTTCTGTGTATGTGGTATCCAGGTCTTCATGCATGCTAGGCAAGCACTCTACCACTAGGCCATATTCCTGGCCCCTGGAGTTCATTTCAATAAATATTATTTATATGATCAGATGCACATAGGCATAAGGCTTTTGTGTTCTTCTCTTGAGTATCCTCCTTTGGTTTCACTGCGTGTGAGTGCCTAGAGACTTGTATAATTTATTATGCCTCCATGTAGTTTAGATCTAGCTTCTGCGTATGAGCAAAAACATGGGCTGTTTGTCTTTCTGAGCATAGCCTACTTTCCCTGAAAAATGACAGAATACTATTTTTTTCTAATGGCTGTGTGAGATTCCACTTTGTATAAGTATCACATTTGCTGGATCCACTCATCTATTGTAGGATATCTGGGGGGGGGGGGGGGTTCTTGTTTTCTTATATCAAGAAATCTCCCTCTCATTTCTCACCCCATCTTTGAGCTGCCTGTCCTAAGCTGGGGTTCAGCAGGACTCGAGTGACTGTCACCTGCCCTACTTGGTGTTGGGGGCGGAGGGGGGGGGCGGGGGAATGTTCACAGGAATCCTAACAGCATGGACCTTCCCTACTGGCCTGTCTTCAACCCAAGGTGAGCAGTACCTGCAGCTGAACATGCAGCCTAGTGTGAGCCAGGCCCTGAAGGCCTCCAGGCTGAAATTCTGGACTGAGACTCTGCCCCAGAAGATTCAGGAGCACAAGGAGGCTGAGAAGTGAATAGAGCTATAGCAGCCTGTGTTGGGCTGAGCCTGGCCTGAATGTAGGTAGTGTCGTCCTGAAATACCCACATACCCACAAGGAATAGGAGTTGGCACTTCCATTCACTTACCCATCCACCCCTTTTTCTGTCTAACCAGCTAACACTTATGAACAACCCTCTGCAAAATGTTCATTGCCTACTTGCCTGGGCACTTTCTTACTAAACAAAAAAAATCTCCCAATGCAATGTAGATGGATCAGCTCCAGTATGTCTTCTGTCCTCCATCTCCCCATCCTCCCCCCCCCCCTCTCTTCTCCAAACCTCTAGTCCTTCTTCAAGACAAGATGTTTTGAGAAATGTTACTCACACCAGGGAATCAAAATCCTATATCTACACCTCAATAACTCTTTTTTTTCCTTCCCTCTAATTTGTAAGAAGTCACCAGAAAACACGAGATGTTGTATGCTTGACCGTGTCCTTTCTCTGAGCCTCAGTTTCCTCAAAGTCCTACTGTCTTTGTAAGTTCAGATAACTATAACAAGATTATCATAAGCTGCATCCCAGAAGTTTTTGTGGTATATGTCTCTAGTCCAAGCTCCCTTGGAAGAAGAGTCAGGAGGATTCTATGAGCCTAAGAGTTCCAGGCTATCCAGGGACACATAGCTAGATCCTCTGCTCAAAAACAAAAATATAGGCCAGGCGCAGTGGCTCATGCCTATAAGATCTCCTGACTGGGATCTGAGAATCAAGGTTCAAAGCCAGCCCGAGCACAAAAGGACCTGAGACTCTTATCTCCAATTAATCTCTAGAAAATGAGAAGTGGGGCTTGGCTCAAGGGTAGGGCAGTAGCCCTGAGCTGAGGAGTTCGGGGACAGCACCCAGGCCTAGTTCAAGCCTCATAACCCCAATATATATATATATAGCTGGGTTCCTTAAAAAAACTATTAAATTGTATTCACTGTTGTGAAGTTGAGAGGTCCGAGGTTAAGGTTTCAAGCAGATTTGATGTCCTGTAAGGGTTCACTCTCTGGAGCAAAGGTGGTACCTGGGTTCTTGCTGAAAGAGGCAAACAATGGCCTTGATGAGTGACCCTATCACCTCCTAAAGGCCTCACTTCCTGGTATCATCACATAAGAAGCACACAAATTTCCATTCTGTAGCACCTAGGGCTCTCCAATACCAACCCCCAAGGCTGTTAGCTATTGCAAATGTCTCTCCTTATTGTCCATGTAGATTAAGTGTCATCTCTGTATCTCCAACCTGGGACAACTAAGTTTGGGGAGTATGGGGGGTGGGGGAATCCCGAAGGACAAAGAGAATCTTTGTCCTGAAGTTTGCTCTCATTTTCAGTGGTCGGCAGACACTGAAGGCTACACTCACATAAATATCACACATCTGTGAAAAACTGTGTCCTGGAGCAGGTGTTGGAGTGTATAAAGGTCTAGACATGTCTGGAGAGAAAAAGAACTTTTCCTTTGGCTCTCTGACAAATGTGTCCATCCAGGGAAATAACACTCTGCCTTTCGGAATTCCCCTGGCAACTTTCTGAACCCTGCCCTGAGCTTTTCCTACCTCCCTTGACCCTCCGTGTGATTAATTTTCATGTGATTGATGTCCCCACAGTTTTACTGGTTTCCCCCCTAAAAAAAAATCTTCCCATGTATTTTATTTCATTATACAAAGATGCCAAATCATATTCGATGTTTCTTTGCTCACCTAAAGCTTGTTTTCTGTGTAAACTGAGAGGCTATATCCATTGTCCAATAGACCTTTGGACTACCCCCTGCTCTACTTTTGGTCAACTTGCCATCAAAGGGCATCAGCTTCCCCAAGTTAAATCCCCTCTCTTTTATCCACTGAATTTAATGCCTACACTAGTGCTTCATGACCTTCCGAATGGAGAGCATTCCCACATTGCCATGTCTACTCTGGCCACTAGGTGGCAGGCAAGGCTATCTTACAGCCTGGACTGAATGAATGGGCAGAGGTCAGAGACCTTAGAATACATGAGACTTAATAAATAACTCATTACATCCTGAAAGCTCCTCAAGCCCCTCTACCAACATGCCCTGGGTGGATGGCAGTTCTGCCCATGCACAGGAATCTTCCCCATGGGGATCGTCATGACACATTTTAGATTTTTAGTAATCATCTTCCTTTTTAAGAGTTTTATTAGGGAATGATTTCCATGCAATTTATTTACCCATTTGCCTGAATACTGGGATAAATTTGGTTCTTAAATCTGGTGGAGGCTGGGAATGTTGCTTAATGGTAAAGTGCTTGCCTAGATTTAATTCTTCAGTACCACATACACAGAAAAAGCTGGAAGTGGCACTGTGTGACTCAAGTGGTAGAATGTAAGCCTTAAGGGACAGTGCCTACGCACTGAGTTCAAGTCCCACGGCCAGGACCCACTCCCTGTCCCCCTCCCCCCAAAAAATTGGTTGGTGTTGTGATGCCTCACTGGACTTTCTTTCTTTCTTTCTTCCTTCCTTCCTTCCTTCCTTCCCTCCTTTCTTTCTTTTGACAGTCCTGGGCCTTGAACTCAGGGCTTGGTCACTGTCCTTGGGCTTTCTCAAGACTAAAGCTCTACCACTTGAGCCACAGCACCATTTCTGGCTTTCTTCTATGTATATGGTATCGAGGAATCAAACCCGAGTCTTCATGCATGCTAGGCGAGCACTCTCCCACTAACCTAACTTCCCAGCCCTGGACTTTCATTTTTTTTATATATTTGAGAAATCTTTTATTAGAAGATGTCCCAGAAGGCAACAGTTTAAAATCAGGCAATCAGAAATCACAACTAAATACAAAATTTCAGGTAAACTTGCCTTTCAAAATAAATCAGACCCTTGCAACAAGAGACTTGCCCAAAAGGTTTTTGGTTTTTTTTTTTTTTGCTTGTACAAAAACAGTTAACACCATTTTGCAAAAGGTATATAAAAATACAGTATAAAACAAAACACAACAACTCCCTCAGCAATATACCCAACAGCAGCTTATAAAACAGAAATTACTCAGGTGAGACATCAGTAACCTGTTCCACTCCTACATTTCCAAGATAGTTCTGGAAGTCAGTTGGCACCTGAAAATCCTGCTTCTGTAATTACAGAGGCTATTTCTGACATCTCCACCGAAGTTCTCTGAGGCCAGGAGGCAATCCAGAAACAGATCACCACACACAGTAGGTTAGGAAGGAGCAGCCAATAGTTCTGACCACCCCTCCTCTACCCCCGCTTCCCAGCCCAGGACCCTTCTGTCTAGGCTGACCCTGCTGCTCTGGGAGGGCCAAGCTGAGGAGTTCCTGAGGTTGACCACACGGCACCTGCTAGGTTGGGTGGGTCCCCAGATTAGAGGGCATATGTGGGTACCTCTCAGAGCTGCGAGCTGGACTTTCACTTTTATTTAATTTATTTTTAATTCATTAATTTACTTTGGGGTTTGTTTTTGGAGATGGTATCTGACTAGATAGTGTATGGCGAGCTGGCACAGGGAATCCTTCAGCCCTAGCCAAATTGCTGGAATTGTATGTCTCTCTGTCTTTGTCTTTGTTCTCTCTCTCTCTCTCTCTCTCTCTCTCTCTCTCTCTCTCTCTCTCTCTCTCTCTCTCTCTCTCTCTGTCTTCATCTTTCTACAGATCACTAAATACCTGTGAATATGCATCAGCCTCCCCCATAAACACAGAAATGCTTCTGAGACTTCTGCATGCTGCATGTCTACTCTTCCCATGGCTGTCATTGCTTTCTGGGTATCTGAATGATGGTATGGGAGGTCCCAGGGGCACATGGGGACCTTCACTTCAGCAGTGGTGCACAACTGTTCTGGGATTAGGAAGAAGAATTGTGATATTCAGTTAACAGAACTGAGTTTCAAGTCTCTGGGGTCTCAGGTCCATAGCCCCGCTACTATGTCAGGAGAATGAAAGGCAGAGAGATCATTAATCCAGGAATGGTCTGGGAACATGGCTTGGGCCAGCTAATGTGGAATGGAAGACTATGAATCAACAACAGGCCTTGCTGCTGGTCAAAGAAGCCCTAGCCATATCACACCAGAGAAATGAGTCTCACAGGAAGGGTGACAAGATGGCAGCCCGAGGCTGTAGGTTCAAGAGTATGGGAAGAAGCTAAGGCTGGTTCTTAAAGCAGTTGAGCCTAACACCAATTCCTCCAGGCAGTCAGCTTGGGCTTCAGCTCCTGTCTCCTGGTGACTCACTGTATCCTGGCAGGATTCTGTGTTTCACAAACTCCCAATTACAGATCTGTCTTCAGATGAGCACAGGCCTGGAGTCCTGGCTTCTCGCAGTGCTGCAACCTACAAATTCCCCTGAAATATTTGTTAAGTGGGTGAATAACTTGATCTCAGTCATCAGGGTAGCCACAGCGTTGGGGCAGGGTGAGTAAGGGGATGGGTCCTTGAAGAAATGCCACAGGTCAAATGTGCTTCAATTCCCAAATAGGGAAGGATCCACACAGGCATTAATGGGTGAAGAGCTCTATAAGGCAGACTAGTAGACTATGATCAGTAAGTACAAGGAGGAATTTGAGGGTAAAGGACACAGGCACAGCTCGCTGTCTTTATTCAAGGACTTGACTTTTCCCTGTGAAAGGCTGTTGTCCTTCTGTGGGACCCTGAGCCTGCTTCTCTTCAGAGCAGCTCTCCTGGCTGTTCCCAGCCTCCGAGTTCTCAGCTTTCCCACCCCCAGTGTCCTCATTTGGCCTGTGATGGCAAGGTCAGAGAACTTAGTGATCACTGTTCCAGGCAGGGGATCTGATACTTTGGAGTTGAAGAAAAGCCACTCCCCACCTAAGCTGGGTGTCCGTTCAAGGGAGCACAGAGAGAGGGGAAGCAGCCACTCCCCTTGACCTAGCCACCGGCTTCCCTGGACCTCCTCTGGGCTTTAGAGCTCCACCCAGCGCCCCGCCTCTTCCCTGTCTACAGGCCAGATCCTGGCTGCTGTTCTGAATTCTGTTCTGTTTCAAAGCGCTGCACCAGGCCCGTGAGAGACTATCATGCTGCTGAACCGACTCCAAGCACAGCTGAGTGCCGTGACCTGTGGGCTCCTGCTTCTCCTTCTCAGGGCCCAGGGTGAGGTTCCCAGGGTAGTAAAAGGGATGAGGGAAGCTGGGCGCCGCTGGCTCATGCCTGTAATCCTAGCTACAGCTGAGATCTAAGGATCAGAGTTCAAAGCCAGCCCAGGCACAAAAGTCTGTGAGACTCTTATCTCCAAATAACCACCAGAAAACCAGAAGTGGCGCTGTGGCTCAAGTAGTAGAATGCTAGCCTTGAACTGAAGAGCTCAGGAACAGCGCCCCAGCCCAGAGTTCAAGCCCCACTACCAACCAAAAAAAAAAAATGGTGGGGGAGAGGATGGGGTCAGAGATCTGCCCAAATGGTGAGGAGGCAGAACCAGAGTGTGGGAGGGAAATACCTGGGAGAAAGAACTGGTGGTGTTGAAAGCATTTGAATCCTCTGCTCAGACATCAGGGGTGGACCTGTGTTTTGTGTTTATAGCTGGAGGTGTGTTACCTGTAGGTAAATAATAATTTTAAAGACTTAACGATAACTTCCTGCTGCCATTTGACTCTGAGTGTGTCATGATCTTGGCCAAAGGGGTGTCCTGGCCCTCGCAAAGGGACTCTTAAGTTCCTTTGTTTGTCCTTGCTTCCAGGACAGCACAAGAAAGCAGAAGTATGTTCACTGAGTCCTTCCCATCTCCTGCACTGTTTTCTTTTAATATATTGGTTTATTGATTAGTCATGTTTCATAAAATCTGTCATATTTCATTATACACTATCAAAAAGTCACGTTTATTAACAGCTCAATGATCTCATGAGAGAAGTCTCTAAATGTTTTAAAGTGACATGGCCACAAGATCTTATAAATAATTTTTTTTATTTTTTATTAATGAATTTATTAACATTGATTTTTACATCATATTTCAAATGACGTGTTTAACAAACAAATATTTAAGAAGGGAATCTCTATATACAATCACTGTCACTTAGATTTTAGAGCATAATTAAAATTAGGCTGAGGGTTTGTATGTCATAGATACATAATAATCTATGTAATAAAACATTATGTCTATAGAGCCATAAATTTTTATGTCTATGTAGTTATGTTTATATTTCCAGTACCATGTCCATAGCATTGGGTATGCAACTATTGAGTACTCGCTCTTGTTCTGTTTGGATCTAATAACCACTTATTAAGAATATCATGCGCCTTTTGTTCCTTTGGTCTTGACTTGTCTCACTCAACATGATTTGCTCTAGATTCATCCACTTCCCTGCAAATGCCATTATTCATGCCAAGTAGAGCAAAGTCAAGAGCGCTCTGTGATTACCAGGCCTTCATCAGACATTAGCCCAGGTGGGCACCATGCTTGGGCATGTCTGGGCCCTCTAGAATGCCCCTCTGAGGTACTGCTACCACAAATTAAAGGCAACTAAAGTGACTTAAACTAGGTTCCTATGTCTGGCAAAAGAAGAATTCAGGCAAGACACAAACATAAATAAGGATGATAGGAAAATTTCTTAGAAAAGAAGCATGAGGCCAGGAGAGTGGCCTAGTGGTAGAGTACTTGCCTAGCATGCATGAAGCCCTGGGTTTGATTCCCAGTACCGCATACATAGAAAAAGCCAGAAGTGGTGCTGGGGCTCAAGTGGCAGAGTGCTAGCCTTGAGCAAAATAAAGTCCAAGGACAGTGCCCAGGCCCTGAGTTCAAGCCCTAGGACTGGCAAAAAAAAAATCATTAGCAAGCCTTAAGAACAGGAATTTGGATCCCAACCAGTCCTATCTAACTACTCCAGTGACATCCTCAAATCACACTTTTTTTTTAACACAGTGCTCATGACTTTGTCAAAAATAGATATAAACTTTAGGCCTCGATTTCCACCTAAATGATCACAAACTCATCCCCTATCTGGTATCAGTCTTTTCTACTTCCTTGCACCACTGCAAGGCAGAGCTTCCTGATGCTATTTAATGGAAGGGACCCTCTTCAAGAATGAAGCTGCTGTTGTAACAAGTCTCTCTGTGGGAATAGTTTTACTACTTTTTTATAACACAGATTTGCTACCTCTTCATAAGGCAGACAAGCATGAAGCTTCAGTGGCAGTGAGTGAAGAGTATTACACAGAGGATTATTTTATTCAGCACAGAAGTGTGTGTGAGCAGCTTGCTGCTGGGGAGACCTTCTGACATAGACCTTAGAACAAAGCTTAGCTTGATTCTGGTTGCTATAACAAAAAAAATATTTGGTGCCAAATTATGTCTCAGTAACATAATAAGGTTTATCTAGCTCAAGTTTATGGAGTCTGAAACGCATGGTCTGATGACCCTGTTCGGGTCATCATCTACTGAGGGGCATCTGGGTTGGTTCCATATCTTTGCTATGGTCAATAGTGCTGCAATGAACATCATTGTGCTAGTGGCTTTAGTAGGTCCTTGTTTCTAGACATTTGGGTAAATGGCAAGGATCAAAACCTGTTTGGGGTTTTGTTTATATCATTACTGAACTGATTGAATGCAGGACTTCAACTCTTTTTTTAATTTTTTTTGCCAGTCCTGGGACTTGTACACAGGGCCTGAGCACTGTCCTTGGCTTTCTCACTTGAGCCACAGCATCACTTCCAGCTTTTATCTAAGTATGTGGTACCAAGGAATCTAACCTGGGTCTTTGTGCATGGTAGGCAAACACTCTACCACTAGGCCAAACTCCTGGCCTAGAACTTCAAATCTTCCAGGCAAGCACTCTCCCACTTGACCCATGCCCCAAATCCTTTTAGTTTTCACTTGTTTTTTCCAAGAGGGTCTTGAACTTTTCCCCAGGCCAGCCTGAGATTGAGATCTTCCCGCCCCTACTTCCTGAGTAGCTGAGATTACAACAGATGTGTATCACTACCCCTGGACAGACTTCCTCTTCCATAACCACTCATTTTTCAGTGCTTCTAATCCATTCCTACAAGGTCTAAGCCACTCTGAAAGACCACTAACCCTCTTACAATCACCACCCACTCCATCCTGTTCCTAAGAGTCCCTCACCTCAACATCAAACCACAGTAGGACCAATAATCCCCCTTTGGGGGAAAAATCATATCCAAAACACAGCATGCATTCGATCCCTGGTTTCAAGATTCATATACTTTCACTTTACGAAGTGCTTTATTCCATGCTTTTAGTCTCAAAGAGTTAACTCATTCTGGCACAACCCAGAAATCCAAAGTCCTAAGTCCCATCTGAAACTCAAGGCAAGTTCCTTTCCACTATAAGCCTGTCGTTTTTTTTTTTTTTTACACAAAAATGGCCTATAGACACATGAAGAAATGCTCAACATCTCTGGTCATAAAAGAAATGCAAATCAAAACAACGCTAAGATTCCACCTCACTCCAGTTAGAATGGCCAGGATCAAGAAAACTAATAACAACAGATGCTGGAGGGGATGTGGCCAGAAGGGATCACTACTACACTGTTGGTGGGAGTGCAAACTCCTTCAACCACTATGGAAAGCAGTGTGGCAGTGCCTCAAAACACTAAACATAGGAGCTCCCCTAGGACCCAGCAATTCCACTACTTGGCATTTACCCAATCATCTAGAAACAAGAATATACTAAACCCACTAGCACAACAATGTTCATTGCAGCACTATTCACCATAGCAAAGATATGGAACCAACCTAGATGTCCCTCAGTTGATGAATGGATCAACAAGATGTGGTATTTGTACACAATGGAATTCTATGCTGCTGTCAGAAAGAACGACATCGCCCCATTTGTTAGGAAATGGAAAGACTTAGAAAAAACCATGTTAAGTGAAGTAAGCCAGACTCGAAGGAACTTAGGCTCAATGGTTTCCCTCATTTGTCATAATCAGTAGAAACCTTGGGCTCTACTAGCAGAGATTTGCAATAGAGCAAAACCTTGATACATAAGGCCATATAGTATGAAGCTAATTGAAAAGACTTCCAGGATATTGAAACAAATAATGAATGATTGTTGTCCTTAATATACTGTGTTATCTCTCATCTCTTTTACTGTCCCTTGGTTATCTCATATTGTTACAGTATCTCATTTTGTCACCTGATATATCGGATATATTTGTATTTGGTTATTTGAAATTGGATAGGGAAGGGCGAAAACAAGATGAGGGTTGGGGGTGGGGAGGAGGGAAATGGGGACCAAGACATGAGAAAGGGTATCAATGTATGTGAATTAATGCACCTTCTATCTGCCAAATATCATGTAACCCTTCTATTAATTACAATAAAAATATATGATAAAAAAAGCTAATAAGGGGCTAGGGTCTGTCTTAGTGGTAAAGTGCTTGCCTAGCATGCATGAAGGCCCAGGTTTGATTTCTCAGTACTACATAAATAGAAAAAAGCCAGAAGTAGTGCTGTGGATCAAGTGGTAGATCCCTCGAGAAAGCCCAAACAGTGCTCAGGCCCCGAGTTCAAGCCCCAGGACTGGCAAAAAAAACCCTAATAAGATACGTAGTTTCAAAATATTTAACATGGGATAACAAAAAGTCTTATTCTAAGAAGGATGAACAAGCAAGGAGAAAAGGGTCGATAATCATGAGCAAATCTGAAATTGAGCAAGGGAAACAGGATTACAAAACACAAGTTCAGACTCTGTTTGTGGCAATGGGCAGCGGTCCTTATGGCTTTGGCAGTCCCACCCCTCATGGTACTCGATGTGGTTGCGTGGTATTGCCTATGACTTCCCAGGCTGACACTGCCCACAGCCAGTAAGTGTATAATGCTGAGATCTCAAGTGCAGTGGTTTCATTCTTAGGCATTCTAGGGGAAAAATCTTTGCAGTGAATCTACCCCAGCAGCAGGGCCTCCAGACTAACCATTGAAATCTCTCTCAATGGAAGCCATAGTGATTCCATAATCTCTGGATATTGTGTGCCTGCAAAATTAGCACCTTGTAAACAGCACCAGGATCTGATATTTGCTGCTCTGGGAGCAGCATCAGGAGACATGTCTAGACAGTCTTGAACAACAGCTGGAGTAGATCTAGAACATTTTACTGGGATGCAAGATACAGAATCCTCAGACAACCGTGGACGGAGAGCCTGTGAAGAACATCCCAGGCTCACTTCCTGTGACCCTTCTGCCCTCCACATCTAGATCCGCCTATGATCTAGATTTCTGTGATGTCTTCAGGGCTTTTTGCCCATTATTCTGAAGCATGGAGCCTTGCTTTCTTCCATCGTTGTTGCATCCTTTTCCCTCTTTTCCTCTCCTCTTCCTTCCCTCCTTTCCCTCCCCTCTCCCTCTCTCTCTCTCTCTCTCTCTCTCTCTCTCTCTCTCTCTCTCTCTCTCTCTCTCTCTTTCTCTCTTTTCCCTCCTCTCTCTCAGTACTGAAGTTTGACCTCAGCTTTGTGTTCACAAAGGCAAGGGACTTTTGATTCATATTCTCTATATTCTCACTGAAGCTTCACTTTTGCTCTTCCTTGGGCAGGATGTGAATTTTCCCATTTTTATCATTGTATTATTGTAAATATCATTGGAAAATGGAAAAAATTAGTTGTGGCTCATGTTTATAGTCTTAACTATTCAGTAGGTTGAAAAAAATCTATTGATCATGGTTTGAAACCAACCCAAGCAGACAAATCTGGGAGAGTCATCTTCAATCAACCAACAAAAAGTCAAAAGTGGAGATGTGGTTCAGGTGGTAGAATGCCAGCCATGAATGCTCTAACTTCAAACCCCCATACACACACACACACACAGAGAGAGAGAGAGAGAGAGAGAGAGAGAGAGAGAGAGAGAGAGAGAGAGAGAGAGAGAGAGAGAGAGAGAGAGAGAGAGAGAGAGAGAGAGAGAGAATAACAATATCCACACACAGCTTCTAAGGATCGTTCTCTCTCTATCATCACTCTTCAATTTGACCTTCAGTAAATTCTTGGAGTATGGAATACAATGTAGCAACTTCTTTCTAGTATTGTGACAGGGGAAGTCTTTATTTCCATTTTCCAACTGAATAATTATCATTTCCATCTGAGACATTCATTATCTACATTTCTATCAAAACTCTGGTCATGACTGCTTCTTCAATCTCTACAAAATTCTAGCTTATTCTAGTCTCTTGGTCTATCATGCTCCATTTATAGGTATTATTAAAGTCCTAGGACTTTTCTAGACTATTCTTCCAAACCTTATCAACTTCTGGCCATTTATCTAGTTTAAAATCCACTTCCAAGCCAGGTATGGTAGTCTATACCTGTAATCCCAGCCTTTTGAAGATTGAGACAGGAAAATCATGAATGAGAGGTCAGCTTGGGCTGCATAATAAGACAATTTCTAGGAAGAAAAGAAGAAAGGAAGAAAGGGAAGGAGGGAGGGAAAAAGCCCACTCCCATATCACATTTCAGATTTTATATCAATAACTCTTCCCTTGATGTCAGTTTTCTCTCTCAGTCTGCTTTGTATTATTGTAATAAAATAGTCCATTTTGATAATGTATAAAGGAGATAGGTTTGTTTAGCTGTCACAGTTTTACGGGCTGAAAATCTGTGATCTGTGGCTCTCACTGGTCTGCCCTCGGGAGGGCTTTACGGAGAGCTTCCTGCTCTCATCAAGCTCTTTTTGATACCTCCAGCATGAGATGAGGGAGGATTTGAAATTTTCTAGCCTATCCCGAGTCTACCTTATGCCTCCCACCACTTCACTGTGTCAGTGGAAAGAACTTCTGTTAGACTTAACTCTGGATGGCAAAGAGGAACAGGAGCCACAGTGTGAATGGCAACTGAAGGAGCAGACACAACCCTGATGTGCCTCTCTCCACCCACAGGCCAGGACCCAGCCAGCCCCATCAGGACCACACACACGGGGCAGGTGCGGGGCAGCCTCGTCCATCTGAAGGACCTCGATGTCGGGGTCCACACCTTCCTGGGAATTCCCTTTGCCAAGCCACCTGTAGGACCACTGCGGTTTGCCCCTCCGGAGCCCCCTGAGCCTTGGAGCGGTGTGAGGGATGGCACCTCCCACCCAGCCATGTAAGTTCTCCCAGGAAGACCAGCAGACTTCAGGGTCTGGGGTGGATCAGGAGCTCTGAACTCTGAGTCAAACTGAGTGGTTCTTCTATCTGAACCCCACAGCTAATTTTCCTTTACATCATGGGGATTTCCCATGCGCATTTTTTTCAATAATGGTGTTGAAGCTCAGAGCAGGATATCAGGAAGTGATGGTGAATCTACACCAAGGGCCTAGTTTATAATTTAGTCCAGTGCTGGCTACTGGCTAACCATCTGTTCTAACTATTCACCAGATGTCTGCAGGACATTGCTGCAATGAAGACACAGGTTCTGAAACTGTTGAATCTGCCACTGCTTCCCATTTCCATATCCGAGGACTGCCTGTACCTCAACATCTACTCACCCGAGCATGCACATGAGGACTCTAAACTGCCTGTGAGTATCAGACCATGGTTAGCAGGGGTAGTAGGTCACCACTGACCCCAGCCATTGAAACTGAAGAACAATTTTTAATGAATTTTATGTGAGGCGATCAGAAAGGCATCCCATTTGTTTCCCCACAGAAAGTTCTAGGGGAAAATGGAGTCAAGCTTTGACATGAGGGTACATTCCTAAATACTAGAAGCTTCGTTCCTCATTCAGCTGGGTTCCCTGATCATAACCAAGGCCAACAAGTCATCTTGAGGTTCTAGCTATGTAGGGAGGTAAGCAGAGCCAAAATGGTGTTAAATCTAGGGAGCCACCCAGGAGGTACGTGGGCCATGTAGGAATCACAGGGATCTGACTTGATTTCCCCAGGTGATGGTGTGGATCCATGGTGGTTCCCTGACTATAGGCATGGCTTCTTTGTATGATGGGTCAGTGTTTACAGCCTTTGAAGATGTGGTGATGGTCACTATCCAATATCGCTTAGGAGTCCCAGGCTTCTTCAGGTGAGCCTAGGGTCGAGCTGGGGTCGAGCCAAGCAGAGCCCAGGACTGCCCTGTGACCCTTCTCTCTGTCACCTCTCAGCACTGGAGACCAGCATGCCACTGGGAACTGGGGCTTCCTGGACCAAGTGGCTGCCCTACGCTGGGTCCAGCAGAATATCGCCCACTTCGGAGGCAACCCCGACCGTGTCACCATTTTTGGCGAGTCTGCAGGTGGCACAAGTGTGTCCTTACACGTCCTGTCCCCCTTATCTCAAGGACTTTTCCACGGTGCCATCATGGAGAGTGGGATGGCCCTGGTGCCCACCCTCATCTCCAGCTCCACTAAGGCAGTTGTCACAGTGAGTGCCCATAGCAACCCCAGCCCAGACTCACTGGATCATTCCTTACCCTCAGAGACTCTAGTTCTCTGTCTCTTCGGTAGGGACAGCAAGAACTATGGGGGTGCTTTGGGAACTACGGAGGGTTCCACACCCCTCTGCCTCTCAGAGGCTGCATGTGTTCAATGGTCAGCAAAGGGGCTCCTCGGGTCCCTCACTTTGCAGAGATCCGTGTGATCAGGGGAGATGGCCTCTCCAGCTTATGCCTCCACGGATCAGGAAAATAGGGACCATTTCACATCTGCAGCAATTGACAGTTTGTATCCTTAGGGCTTTGGGGGCACCTGTACCCATCTGGGTGAGGCAGCCCTGCCTGGTTGCTTTCCAGATGGTGGCCAACCTGTCTGCCTGTGGACAGGTGGACTCAGCAGCCCTGGTGAGCTGCCTGAGGGACAAGAGTGAAGAGGAACTGCTGGCTATTACCAAGGTCAGGGCAAATTGTGTGGGCATGGAAGAAGGGAAGTGAAAAATGTGGGGCCAGGAGTTTGGCCTAGCATACATGAAAACCCGGGTTCAATTCCTTGATACCACATACATAGAAAAAGCTGGAAGTGGTGCTGTGGCTCAAGTGGTAGAGCTCTAGCTTTGAGAAAGCCCATGGACATTGCTCAGGCCCTGAGTTCAAGTCCTGCAACTGGAAAAAAATGTGGGGCAGTCAACCCTAGGTGCCTTTCAAATTCCATTCAGTAATTTCCTGATATCTTTGAACCGAGGATGAGAAATAGACTGTGATTTGCTAGTCATGTCTATATGGGGGGGCTGGACGTGGGGGGAGGCGGAGGTTAAGAATCTTGGGATGAAACTTTCTAGCAGGAATGTAAGACAAGAAGCATGTCCATGCTCAGAATTGACCTAATCTTCCTCTTGGACACTGAATGTCCTGTTAGGTCTTCAGTATCACACCCGGCATAGTGGATGGGATCTTTCTGCCCAGGCGTCCTGAGGAGATGCTGGCCTCTGCAGACTTCCAGCCTGTCTCCAGCATCATTGGTGTCAACAATGATGAGTATGGCTGGATCATCCCCTCGGTGAGGCTGAGCTCCAAGCCCCTTGGTGTCTAGGATACCTCTTATACAGAACCACAACACAAACCCTTCTCCTACAACTCAGAGCATGGCCAACTATGATCCCCAGAAGAAAATGGACAGAGAGATGGTGCGAGCTATCCTGCGGAGAAGGTCAGAGGAGCTGGTGAGAATCTTGGAGGTCATCCCAGATACCTTGCCCAAGAATACCCCCCTCAAACAAGGCTAAACTATGTGGGTGGGATTATCCCAGAGCTTGGCTCTTTCCCCCTCTTCCTTGTCCCATCCCCCACACTCCATCTCCCCTTCCTGAGGCTGCTGACCAGAACCTGAATCATTCTCATTCACTGGACTAGATGTTGCCTCTTGAGTTTGCTGACCTGCTGATGGAAGAGTACATGGAGAACGCTCAAGACCCTGAGACGATCCAAACCCAGTTCCAAGAGATGATGGGGGACTTCATAATCGTGATACCTGCACTGCAAGTAGCACATTCTCAACGTGAGTAGACTATAAATGAAGCCTGAGTGCCCAGCAGGCAGCTCAGAACTGTGCATCCCAGGTGAGCTTTGTAGTGCCAAGATCCCCACCTGTCGCTTTCTCAAGGCGCTTAATGTCTCACATGTGAGTTAATCCTTATTACGACTCTAAGGGATGGTCATCACTGCCATTATACAGAAGAGGAAACTGACAGTGACAGAAAGGAAAATCCAAGATCATAATCTAGCCGAGGACCTTTCCACCGGGCCTGCTCCAGCCTGGGGCATCCAACTTCACTACGCATGTCCCAGAGAGCTTTGGGCCTTGCAATCTAGTCACCAAGAATGTGGAAGGGCAGCTCCAATGACAGGCCACTATGTCATTGCCTCTCCACACCCCTAGGACTCCATGCCCCTGTCTACTTCTATGAGTTCCGGCACCGACCCAACTTCCTCAAGGACACCAAGCCACCCTATGTGAAGGCTGACCATGGTGATGAGATTCCCCTTCTCTTCAGATCCTTTCTTGGAGCCCAAGGTGAGTTTTTCTCACCTACACCAGTGGTCATTCTGACTGTCCATATAAGGAAATGCTTGCCTAGTAAAGACTGGATTGGGCAGGTACCATTTACAGCTCAAAAACCTACATGGGTTTGAATCTAAGCCCCTCCTCACTCTAGCCTATGCTCTCTGTACCTCACCCCACCCCACCCCACCTTGGAGTCAAGCATAGAGACTGAGCAGGGAACTTTCAAAGGCACACTTGTTCCTAAAGGACTTCTCAGGGTCAGAGAGACGATAGGAATTCTGGGCTCCGTATAAATGTAGCCCCAAGGCTGGAAAGAGTAAAGGAAGGTTAAGCGAGGGGAGAGCCTGGACTTTAGTGAAGATAGAGGGATGAAGACCTGCCTGGGGGCCCAGCGTCAGATCACAACTGGATAGTAAGGGGGAGCCCATCTGGACACCAAAGTGGCATGACCAGGACATGGACCATCATTTTCCTCTTTGTAGTTAATCTCACTGAGGAAGAGGAACAGCTGAGCAGAACAATGATGAAGTACTGGGCCAATTTTGCCCGGAATGGGTGAGTAGACACCCCTACTCAAACCTCACCATAGTGGGGTCTACCCAGTACACCCCTGTACGTGTTTGTCTCATGAGCATGCATAGCCACAATTTACATTCCTGCACTCTTCACAAACCTAGGACCCACTCAGAGAGGGTGTGTGGGGGTGCTGGTCATTAGTCTCTTGCTCCAGTGTCCTGAAGGGTGGGCTACAGCTCTATGGTACTATGACAGCTTGCATCTAAGACAGAAGGTGAAAGCAGGCCATAGGCCATTACTTAGGTGGGAAATTAATGCCTTTCCATATCAGGAAAATTCCTCATCCGTCCCTACACCCACAAGTTCTAGGGGTTCCTGTCTGGACACAGCAGGACTCAAAGTGACCCTAACCTGCCCTATTGGGAGGGTGTGTCCACAGGAACCCCAACAGCGAGGACCTGCTGCACTGGCCCATGTTTGACCAGAATGAGCACTACCTACAGCTGGACATCCATCCTGCCGTGGGCCAGGGCCTGAAGGCCTCCAGGCTGAAGTTCTGGACCAAGACCCTTCCCCAGAAGATGCAGGAGCTCAAAGGGGCTAAGGAGAAGCACCTGGAGCTGTAGGAGTCTGTGTCAGGAAGGAGAGGGCTTGAATGCAAGTGGGGTTAGCCTGAAGGCCCCTCATACCCATTGAGGAGCAGAAATTCACTCCGAAGTTCACATCCATCCATTCAGCCAGTAGTTAGGACGAACACCTGTGTGATGGTTGTTGCCAAGTCTACGTAGGTCTACAATCTCACTAAATTCCCCCAGAAATCTGATTGGGACACACACCTTCCACATTATTCCATGTCGTCTCTGTTTCCTCACCTTCTTCCATGTTCCTTCTCCTCTCTTCTGACTTCACAGGAGCTGTATCTAGTCTTAACAGAGACTGTTTTAAAACCATGTCTACCCGTTAGTAAGTTCTCCATGTTGCAATATTTTCTGAGGGCCCAATAGAAAATCTGGATACCAGAAGTACAGTGCCTTAGTCCCTTCCACCCACTGTATCATAAGCTTGTTCAAACAGAAATTTCTTTCCTGGGTTATAAATTAGTGGCTTATACCAAAGAGAATATATGTCCTGTATCACAAGCTGGTGGCTTAAACCACACAGGGATTTACTGATAGCTGATCTGCTAGCTGGTGATGACTCTCTCTGCTTCAGAGATGGTACCTATTCACTGTAGCCTCCCGTCACAGAAGGGGAAAACAACCCCATACAAGTATAATGCAGAGGAATATAAATCCATCTTCTGTGACTATCACAATTCTGATGGTGATTCTTATGAAGAGAAGAATTTCTTTTAGTTTTGAATGCAGAAATGAGATTAGATGCTACCATTTGTTGGGCTACTCATGAATGCCCACTGGCGTGCCCCACCACATAGCAGAAGTGGGAAACAAAATGACAAGTGCAGAAAAGTGAAATACATGGGGTGGCCTTGCTTTAAACTGATCCATGCCCCGTGGAGCTCATAAGAACTGCACTTCCCACAAAACAATGACCCCTTGACCTGACTCCCTCCCAACAAGCCCCACCTCCTCAAGGGCCCCATGCACTCTGTCACTGAATTACACACTCAGCCCAATGGGCATGAGTTTCATGTAATTCAATTAATCTCTTTTCATTGTGTGGGAGCCTGAAAATCCACACTGTGAGACCCCAAAAGGATTGAGAGTTTGGAATGCCCTCTCCCAATATACTCTTAGAATGCTGAGAGTTTCCTAGAGAGGCCATGCAGTCCTGGCTTCAGGGGAATTCATATTTCTATTCTGGGTGTGGGCCAACCTTAAACTGTGTGGGAGCCTGAGGGTAGGCTTAGGCGTATGCTCATTGCAAGCTGATTACTGTTTAGTTCTCCCCAGAATAACCAGGCCATGCCACTTGCATACTAAATATTGTCACATATTGAGGTTTGTACCTTACTTCCTTGTACAAGACTAATAAAAACCTTGGTGAATGGAACCTTGGGATCTGAAGCTGGCAGAAGGCTATTGATCCCCTGGCACCTCAAACCTCAGTTTCACAGTCCGGGCTCCTGGTCAAAGTACGCAGGAGGTTACAAAATAGTTGTACAGTTAAGAAAATCTAAGTAAATCTGGAGCATATCACCTAACCACCACATCAAGTTGAAAAATATTGGCTTTGCTCCTACTCCCTCTCTCATTCCCCTTTACAATCAGTCATTACTTTAAATACTGCTTCAAAGCAACCATCTGGGGCTGGGAATGTGGCTCAGTATGCATGAAGCCCTGGCTTCAATTCCTCAGTACCACATAAACAGGAAAAGCCAGAAGTGGCACTGTGGCTTAAGTGGTAGAGCTCTCGCCTTGAGCGAAAAGAAGCTCAGGGACAGTGCCTAGGCCCTGAGTTCAAGCCTCAGGACTGGCAAAAAAAAAAAAAAAAACAACTGTTGGCATATTCATCCCTATTTTGGGTTGACAGCCTTTATCTTGGGTCATCCACAGGCCAGGCCCATCCATAGGCCAGGCCCAGACACAGTTGCCCATTCCCCAGCCCCAACTATATCAGCAACATGCTGCTGCCATAGTCCAGGGACCCATTCCTGATCACACACCATCCAGTTACAAGATGCCATGCTCTGGCTATGTGTCTAATATAGGGCACACACACACACACACACACACACACACACATATATCACATATATATATGTGTGCCCTATATATATATATATGTAGCAATACATATACATATATATATATATGTATTGCTAGCTACATGCCAGCTATAGAATGTCCTGCCCTGGCTGGCTGATAGCTCCAGTGTCCAGCTGAGACTATAAGGATCTCCTGCTCCCAGCTCCTCCATTTGTCTTTATTCCTATACTATATAACTACCTCCCCTGCCTGAGAGCAGGTTTTGCTACTCTCTCTCCCACAAGAGCTAGCCTGTCAGCTGACAATAAATCTTTCCTTCTATGTGACAGTGTGTCCATGTGGTTTTCTGGGCCAGTGCTTACAGCAACCATCTGACTGCTTAGCTGCTGTAGTTTGCCCTATCCTGAATGTGCTGTAAATGGAATCTTTGTGATGGATTCTGTCAGTTCACTTTTGAGATTTAAGCCGTAGTTCTTTTCTTTCATTGTAGAGTGGCATTCCAGAGATGAAATACAGACATGAATGTATTTTATCCATTCAAAACTGATGCACATTTTTTAAAAACTTCCAGTTTTAAGTTTATTTATCTTTTCTTTTTCGTTATAGTCCAAGCTGGCTATGAACTCATAAACTGGTTGCCTCTACCTCTGAAGTACTGTTTCAAAAATGGACTGGGGGCCAGGAGTTGGGCCTAGTGGTAGAGTGCTTGAGTAGCATGCACGATTCCTCAGTACCACATACATAGAAGAAAGCCTGAAGTGGTGCTGAGGTTCAAGTGGTAGAGCTTTAGCCTTGAGAAAGTCCAAGGACAGTGCTCAGGCCCTGAGTTCAAGCTCAGGTCTGGCAAAAAAAAAAAAAGGACCAGGCTGGGAGTTTGGCTTAGTGTTAGAGTGCTTGCCTAGCGTGCACAAAGACCTGGGTTCCATTCCACGGTACCACATACATAGAAAAATCCAGAAGTGAAGCTGTGGCTCAAGTGGTAGAGTGCTAGCCTTGAGAAAGCCAAAGGACAGTGCTCAGGCCCTGAGTTCAAGCCCCAAGACTGGCAAAAAAAAATGTAGCAGCAAAAATGGGCCTTGGCTGGGAATGTGGCTTAATGGTAGAGTGCTTTCAATTCCTCAATAATACTGCATAACAGAAAAATCCATAAATGGCACTGTGGCTCAAGTTGTGGAGTACTAACCTTGAGCAAAAGAAGCTCCAGAACAATCCCCAGGCCCTGAGTGCAGGCCCCAGGACTGGCAAAAAAAATAATAAAATAAAAAAGATGGGGGAGGGTCTTGCTAGTCGAATAAAGGTCAAGTCAAGGATGATCTCAGCATGCTGGCTACTCAGACCTGAGAAACTGCAGTTACCCCACAAAGGCTCGAAGAGAGATTGCAACATTACTGCACTCTGAGTGCTGTGAAATGGTATGCAGAGCCAAAGACTGGGCTTTAAGGGGTGCTATAAGTACCTCAAGGTTAGATTTGGCACCCTTTTCTGGGAAGTCAGGGTGGTAGCCATTACCATACCCAGTCTTGCTTTCCTCCACACAGGCCTCGGGATGTTTCAGAACCTCTTGGTGACACCAAAGGACTAGAGGGTTCTGTCTGGTCCCTGGCTCCAGTACCAGCAAGTTCTTATTTCATGATCTTTCAGTGGATAAGTGATTGGCTCTCAGTGAGCATGTGACTGAAGACCTACAGATGTGTCTTAGTCACATGTATATTTCAAACAAAGAGCCAAAACTGTGTGGGGAAGGGTCAACAGAAGCCCTAAAGTGGGACATGAGGGACCCTTAAAAGAATCCAGAGGCCAAGAGGCGCTCTCAGGATGAAGGGCACAGTTACCTAGAAGAATGACACAGCAAGGGGCACTGTCTTCACTCAAACAATTTACTCCACCCCATCAAAGATGAACTCATCCTCCCTTTGGGGGTACTGAGCACCCCTGAAAAGCTGTGCTACTCTCTCCTTTCCACCCTAGCAGTCTAGTCATTAGGACTGTGAAGAAATGCAGTGACAAGAGATGTGTCCCCCTTTACAGGAGGCAGAAGGGGGCTTCAGAAAAAGAGAGATGATCATGCTGTACCCGCTGAACCTGGCCTACTCAGAGCCATACTCCTGCAACATCCGGTTGGCACCTTGCCTATTTCCCTGTAGCTTCAAACTCCACCCAGGGCAAAGCTTGATCCTTAGTGAAAGATTAGATTTACCACACACATAAGCCAGCAAGCAAGCCATGTGGACGGACAGATATTCTTCATGGTTGAGCACTGCGACCTGTGGTCTTCTGCTTCCTCTCCTCCTGGTCCAAGGTGAGAACTCTTTTTTTTTTTATTAAAAGATTTTATTAACACTGATATTTTACATGATATTTCAAATGTCAAGTTTAACAAATAAGTATTCAAGAATAGGATATCTATATGCAATCACTGACACATAAATTTAAGAACAAAATGTAAATTAAGCTGAATTTGTATGTCACAGATAAATATCGATCTATATATCATTATGTCTATAGAGTATATATTGCATTATAGATTGTTATGTCTATGTAGTTATATTTCTATCTCCAAGATCATGTTAATGACCTTGAGTACCTGACTATTGAGTCATCGCTTTTATACTGCTTGGATCTAATATCCCAAGGTGAGAATTTTTGAAAGTGTGATAGGGGCTAGGGGCAGTTAAGCCACATTATTAGAGGTAAAGCCTGAGATTTGGGCAGGGAAACCTCCAAAGGATGGAGCTGGCTGTGATGAATTTTGCATTCCCAACTGGTCCAAAGCACCTAGTATAGAACTGAAAAGCAGAGAGAGAGTTGGGACTGTATGGTGCATGGGATACTAAGTAGACAGCTGAACGAGGAAGACTGCAAGGAGCCAGGATGGGTGATCTAACTGAGAGCTGGGCAGCGGGGGATAGACCTTGGAATCCTTTCCTCTCATGCTTGTAATACCTTCATATGTTCATTTATCCCTCCATTACAATGCCTTTGGTCCATATAAGCACTCAAGCACCCTCCAAAGAGATCTCCAGAAAGTTACTGGCCCTGGAGATAAACAATCCCCTTATAAAATAAGAAGCTGAAATAGGAAGAAGCCAGAAGTGACACTCTGGCTCAAGTGGTAGAGTGCTAGCATTGACCAAAAAGAGTTCAGGTACAGTGCACAGGCCCCAGGACTGAAAAATAAAATAAAATAGGAATTGGGCTTGCACTCATATACAGTTATCCTTCACTATCCTTGGAGATAAAATGCAACAACATTCAGTATATACCAAAATCTGCAGGTACTCTTTTATTTTATTTTTGCTAGCTCTGGAGCTTGAACTCAGGGCCTGGCACTTTTCTTGGGCATTCTCAAGACTACCATTCTACCACTTGAGCCACAACACCACTTCCAGCTTTTTTCTATGTGGTACCAAAGAATCCAGCCCAGGGCTTCGTGCATACTAGGCAAGCACTCTTACCATTAGGCCACACTCTCAGCCCAGATGCTCTTGAAAAAGTGACAAAATAGGCAGCATGATATTGTGCTATAGGGAAAGGAGACCGATTTGTGAACCCCAGTGTGAGGATCTGTCTGCCTGTGGCCACTGATGTGCAGAGACCTCCACTGTCACAATGTCTGACTAGGAGGCAAAACCTTCAACCGAGGACTTAGGAGATAAGAAGGAAGGAAAAATGCATTAAATTCAAAGTCATGTGCACAGAGAGGCCACTTTCCAGGACTGCAATTTTAGGTAAGATTGACCAATATGTGTGTCCACAAAGACTTTCCAATTAGCACTGAAATTCTGGCATGAGATTGCTTCACTCCTGGACTATGACTTTCAGTGGTAGATGGAAGTTTTTATAGAACTGAACTGTGGGAAAATGACCTTTCCTTAAGTTGAAGCTACTTGTTAAAGTCTGAGGGTTGGGGCCAAAAGAAAAATATATTGGGATGGGATGGAAGAGGGAAATGGAAACAAAAACCTGAGAAGAGGTATCAGAATGTGAGAAGTAATGCGCCTACTACCTGGTGAATGTAACTGTAACCCCTCTATACATTACCCTGACAATAAAAAATAAAATAAAATAAAATGCTACTCCATATAATTGAAAAAAAGAAGAAGAAGTATATATCCGGATTGGAGTCAAGCTGGTAGACATGGTAACAGAGATGCTTAACTCCAAAAAAAATGGTTTCACTGAAGAGAAAGTGTTTTAAGAACCCAGAAAAGTTCTAGTGTTCATTAGATGCTAATAAAGTTATTTGTGAAGAAGTGACTATAACAGAACACTGCTCCTTTTGATTTTATTCAGTGTACTTTTTGGACTGGGGCATGGGTTTTAAATGGCACTGTCTGTACCAGACTCATTAAAATAAACATTATTTGTAAAAACCAAAAAGAGTGACAAAATATTCACATAGAATCTAAGCATATGTACTTTTGTTGTTGTTGTTGGCCCTGCGGCATGAACCAGGGACCCTGAGCTCTTTTGCTTAAGGCTAATGCTCTACCACTTTGAGTCATAGCTCCACTTCCAGTGCTTAACTGGAAATAAGAGTTTCACGGCCAGAAGAGCCTCAAGGGACTTTTCTGACCTGGCTGCTTTGAATCTGGATCCTCAGATCTCAGTCTCTTGAATAGCTAGAATTACAGTTGTGGCCCACTAGCACCCAGCCCTTAGCATATATTCTTAGTGGGAAAAACTCTCTAGATTACTTGTAGTGCTTAGGTCAATATGCATGCTATATTTCTTAGGGAACAGTCAAAAAATGTCTGGACAGGATCAGAACAGACTTAGAAAGTTTTCTGAATATTTTCCATTTGCAAGGAAAATTGAATCTAGGGATATTAGATTACCTGGCATAGAGGACCAATGGTAATTAGCTATAGGGGGATAAATGGACCTGAACTTTTTCTATCCTGTCAATCCTGATTTCTTTCCCTGAATTCCCTAGGTCTTAAACACGGTGAACTGTTTTTTTTTAAGCATCGACACAGAAGTCGCAACCCTCAAGCTCAGCTCTAGGCACCAGGCAACTCTTCCTATAAATAGAATTCAGAAGGAGTGGGAAGGGAGGGCCAGCGCAATGGGTGAGAAGAGTGGGGATACATTGGCCCTATAGATCAGAGGCCTTTGCCACTCTGAGCTGTGGATAGCAGGATCAACAGGAGCCCAGTATAAGTGGAAGCTGACTGGGCAAACACAACCCTGATGTGCCTCTCTCCACCCACAGGCCAGGACCCAGCCAGCCCCATCAGGACCACACACACGGGGCAGGTGCGGGGCAGCCTCGTCCATCTGAAGGACCTCGATGTCGGGGTCCACACCTTCCTGGGAATTCCCTTTGCCAAGCCACCTGTAGGACCACTGCGGTTTGCCCCTCCGGAGCCCCCTGAGCCTTGGAGTGGTGTGAGGGATGGCACCTCCCACCCAGCCATGTAAGTTCTCCCAGGAAGACCAGCGGACTTCAGGGTCTGGGGTGGGACAGGAGCTCTGAGCTCTGTGTCAGACTGAATGGTTCTTCCATCTGAACCTCACAGTTTCCCTCTTCATTGGGGAAATACTCCATGTGTTTTTCTTCTTCTTTCTTTATGTTTTTCTTTTTCTCTCCTTTCTTTCTTTTTTCCTTTTTGTTCTTCTTTTTTTTTCTTTTTTCTTTTTTTACTAGTACTGGGCCTTGAACTCATGGCCTCTAGGTCTTGCTTGGCTTATTCTCTCAAGGCTGGCACTCTATCACTTCAGTCACACCTTCACTTCCGGCTGTTTCGCTGATTAACAGAGTCAAGGATTTGTCAACACAATTGGCTTCCAGCGGTGATCCTCAGATCCCAAGCCTCCTAAGTAAGTAGGCTTAGAGGCGTGAGCTACCAGCACCAAGCGTCATGTACATTTTTCTACTGGAGGTACTAAGGTTTAGAGGCTAGAACAACTTTACCTGTCACTAGGCTATGCTAGATGTTATGCTAGATGCTCAAGAGAAGAAGAAGAAGATGCTTATGCCCTGAGCAAATATTCTCTTCCATCCAGAAAGGTGTCGCTGTAAGAACCTGTGACTCCAGCAGAGAATGATGCAGGTAGCTGAGGAGGGCAGCAGAGGTGGCTCTTTAGAAAAGCCATGCTCCACAATCACTGTGTCTTTCCACAGGGCCAGGTGCCATTAGCCAGGGAGCAAGATGGTATACCTCCAGCTGTAGGAAGGGTGAGGCTCACTCTCTGTTTTGGACTTGGTCATCAAGAATATTCCACTATCCTAAGTGTAACCATTCATTCATAACTGCACCTGCGTGGTGGCAGCTTCCCTGCTCCAGGCCTGAATGGGCACTGGGGAAAGTAGTGAATGTCAAGCCCTGCAGCCAGTGGTCCCTGTAGAGACTCTAGAAGTCAAGATTTTACAGCCTCAGGAATGGGATCTCAAGGCCCCCAACAATCCTGAGGCCTCCTTGAAAGTCAGGGCTCCATCTTAACCTGTGAAAGGATTTGGGTAGGAAGGGATTTTAGATAAGTGTCATGTGTCAGAGAAAGCAGAGTCAAAAGGTGTCTGGGAGCCAATCCAGGTCCAGAGTGTGGCTTTGTCACTGGCCTATCAGTTATTATAGTTGTAGGCATGGTGGTATATACCTATAATCTGAGTGGGCTGGAGACTGAGAATGAAGGTAGAGATAAACCTGAGCTCAGTCCAGACAGCATGATGAGATCCTGACTAGCAATATTAGGAAATAAATGGCTGGCATTGTCACCAGGTGCTTGCAAGATGCCGACAAAATGAGAGAACTGGCTATGACTGTGTTGAATCTGACCCTGCCTCACACCCCCGTATCTGAGGACTGCCTGTACCTCAGCATCTACTCACCTGCCCATGCGCATGAGGGCTCTCATCTGCCTGTAAGTGTCAGATCATCGTCAGGTGGGTGGCCATTTCTTCAGCAAGATGATTAGCACTGCAGGGAGAACTCACTGCACGGCTTCTCCTATCAGATCCAAGAAGAGTTTCTCATCCATGCTGGGTAGTTGACACATGTGTGTGGGAACACAGGAGAAGACCCACTCAGTCAGAGGCTAGAGCCCTGAAGTTCCTTCCCTGAGTAATCTTGTTCAACACTTGTGCCCAGGGGACTGAATCAAGTACCTAAGGGCTGCACTTTGAGTTTATCCAAAAGCCTAATTATTGATTATCTCTTGAGCCAGTCATGGTAGAAGGTAATAGATTTATTTTCTTATAGATTTATCAGGGAGGCAGGCATTTTCTTTCAACTCAGTGGGGTTTTGGGTCTTGTGGAGCCAAGTTTTGTTACATAGAGCAGACTGAAGGATGAGGTCTTGAATATCCAGCCATGGCAAAGACACCTGCTGGGGTGTGGCATAATGGTAGATATACAGAGGTAAGAGAGTGGATTGTATAGGGGCAGCCTAAAGAGGTTTGAGCTGGGTGGGAGCCATATAACACATGCCTAAATTTCCCCAGGTGATGGTGTGGATCCATGGTGGTGCCCTGACTATAGGCATGGCCTCCTTATATGATGGATCCAGGCTGGCAGCTTTTGAAAACCTGGTGGTGGTCACTATTCAGTACCGCCTAGGAGTCCCAGGCTTCTTCAGGTGAGCCTGGGATTGAGCTGGACAATGGGGGCCAAGCAGGGTTAGGACTGCCCTGTGACCCTTCTCTCTGCCACTTGTCAGCACTGGAGACCAGCATGCCACTGGGAACTGGGGCTACCTGGATCAAGTGGCTGCCCTACGCTGGGTCCAGCAGAATATCGCCCACTTCGGAGGCAACCCCGACCGTGTCACCATTTTTGGCCAGTCTGCAGGTGGCATTAGTGTGTCCTCACATGTCGTGTCACCCATGTCTCAAGGACTCTTCCACGGTGCCATCATGGAGAGTGGGGTGGCCCTGGTACCCATCTTCTTCTCCAATTCCTCTGATGAAGTCTCCTCAGTGAGTGCCCCCAATCATCCCTTGCCCAAACCTTCTGCTTTATCCTTCACTCCCAGAGCCTTTGTTCTCTTCAATAAAGCAACATGAAGGTGCCTCAGGAGCATCTCCCTTGGATTTGCTGAGGGTTTAGTGGTCAGAGTTCACACCTCTACCTTACTAAGGCCAAGTATTTTCTGTGGCTAGAAAGCATGCTCTTAGAAGTTCTCATTCTGGACAGAACCATGTAAGCAGGGGTGAATGACTCCTCTGGTCGAAGCCTCTGAGCATTAGGGAAGTGGGAACAATCTTACTCCCTCAACCTCATACTCTATACCCAGGGAGATTTAGGAACACCTGCACCCATCTGGGCCTGGACAAACCCACTCACCTGCCTGGAAAGATTTGGCAGCCCCTGCCTGATTTCTTTCCAGAGGGTGGCCAACCTGTCTGGCTGTGGGCAGGTGAACTCAGAGGCCCTGGTGCGCTGCCTGCGGGCCAAGAGTGAAGAGGAAATGCTGGCTATTACTAAGGTCAGATTGCCTGGTGTGAGTGAGGGGAATAGGGGAATAGGGAATGGGGCTAAAGCTTAGGTGGACTTTAAACTTGCAGGGACAGATACTTCACCACTGCGTCCTGCCATTAGGCTATACTAGATGTGAGCTGATGGCTCAGCCATATAAACTTCACGTGGAATTTTTACTGTGGGTGTTTGGAGATGATGCAAAAACAAGTTTAAGGAACTTTGGGATATCTGAAAATTTCTAAACTTCAACTAGTTCCTTGTCTTTGAATATCCCATCAGGCATTCAAGAGCATCCCTGCTGTGGTGGATGGGGCCTTCCTACTCAAGCACCCCAAGGAGCTACTGGCTTCGGGTGACCTTCATCGTGTCCCTAGCATCATTGGTATCAACACTGATGAGTTTGGCTGGGTTCTCATCAGAGTGAGGTCCATTTTTTGTCCCCATTGCCTGGAGTGATGTCAGGGTTGTAGCTCCAGAACCATTCAACCCAAGACTCTCCCCTTGTCTCCCAGGACCTGAGCACCTCGAAAGGAATAGACAAAAAGACAATTCAGGCTACTCTACAATACGTGTTGAAACTAATGGTGAGACTCTTAGTGGGTGGCAAACAATACAAAGATCACCCTAGATGTTGGGCAAGCCCAGGAATACTGGCTGAAATACAGTTGTACTTACAGATGGGTGACCCCAGTACTTGGCCATTTCCCCCTTTTCCTCGTCCAGTCCAGGCCCTCTATCTCCATCCTGAAGCTACTTGCCTAGGTGTCTGTCTCGCCTAACTCTTCCTGATCCTCTTCACTAGATGTTGCCCGGTGAGTATGTTGAACTGCTGAAGGAGGAGTTCCTACTAGATGCTGAGGACCCCAAGATCATTCTAACTCAGTTCTGTAAGCTGCAGGAAGACATCATGTTCCTGATTCCTGTGCTCCAAGTAGCCACTTTTCAGCGTGAGTTTTTCTGTGATTGAGGCCTAACTGCCTGAGAACAGTTCAGACCCTTGGGTAGCTGGTAAAGCCAGTATTGCCGAGCTCCAAGCCAATTTTTTTATCAGGCCAAAATTTTGATGACCATCATCTCAGTAATTCCTGTGAACTGACAGCATCACGCCTGTTTTATCCGAGACTACATAGCTAGCAAAGCTAAGGCCCTTCCCACTGGGCCTGTTCTAGCCTGGAACTCCCAAAGTTTGGGATTTATCTTGTCAACAAGAGGGAATGATCATTGTTGGTGGGGAGGGTGAGGCATCATGTGACCACCTGTCCCCACCTCCAGGTTCCCATGCCCCTGTCTACTTCTATGAGTTCCAGCACAAGCCCAACTTCCTCAGGAACATCAAGCCACCTCATGTGAGGTCAGACCATGGTGATGAGGTTCCCTTTATCTTTGGAAGCATCTTTGGTGGCAGGAAGGGTGAGTCTTCCTCAATGTCTGAGAACTGGAATGGGTTCGTTCCACTTTTGTTCCTGAGGGCTGGTTGCCCTCCTCATCTAAATAAACATGCTGAAGCTCAGAGAGGACAGAGTCAGATGTGCACCATCTTACAGTTTCGAATGCTCTAAGGGGTTCAAATCCAAGCCCCTTCTTACTCTCACATGATGTCTTCTCCACTGTTCACAAGTCCAGCACTGTGTCAGGCATGTGGTCAGACAGGAATGGTTCAAAAGCAACACTGTTCCTAAATCAGAGGGAAGAAGGGATTTGGGGGCCATAAATGAGCATCATATGGCTTCATCTAGCTGATGAGAAGAGTAATGGCAGACTGAACAATGGCTCTGAGTTGGGATAAAATGAAGGGGACCACGCTTGGGGTCCTGTCAGGCTACAAGGTGGATGGAAACTTAAAACATGGCATGGTTTGGGGGGGGCTACCTCAGGACCCTTGTTCTCCTTTGTGCAGTTGACTTCACTGAAGAAGAGAAACTTCTGAGCAGGAAGATGATGAAGTACTGGGCCAATTTTGCTCGAAATGGGTGAGAGAATATCCCTAGCCCCACCTCCCCCATGGTAAAACCTACCTAGTGCTTTCTTGATCTGCAATGGCCTCATTAAGTTACATAAAAGCTTCTTCCCTGATTCAAGAAGCTACTTGACAGAGGGGAACATAGTGGGTGCTAGTCACTGTCCCTTACTTCGGCAACCTGGAATGAGGGCCATGACTCTTGGAAATACTGGCACTTGCTCTGTGAGTTGTCATGTGAAGCCGACACTCAAGAGAGATCCTTGCTTTCCTTCAGGAATTCCCCTCCTCATCCCCATACTCCTCTGCTACACTCCTCTACTTGAACCCAATCAGATGACTGGGTCCAAGCTCCCAAAAAATTAGAATGATCCTCACTGCTCTGCGGGGGGGTCCACAGGAACCCCAACAGCGAGGACCTGATACATTGGCCTCTATTCGATGAAAACGAGTACTACCTACAGCTGGACATCCATCCTTCTGTGGGCCAGGCCCTGAAGGCCTCCAGGATGAAGTTCTGGTCCAAGATTCTTCCCCAGAAGATGCAGGAGGCTGAGAAGAAGCACACCGAACTATAAGGAAGGGTGTCAGGGAGGGGTGGGCTTGAGAGCAGATGTGGTCAGCAGGAGGTGCTCATATATCTACCAAGGAGCAATAGTTAACATTGGCTGAGCCATTTGTCCTCTCTTCATTTGTCCATTTAGCCAGAATGTATGAGGAACCCCCTGAATGCTGTTCCCTGACAAGCCTGCCATTTGTTTATCTGATTGCTTGGTTGTTGTTGTAGGAACAAGAGCTTCTTGCTTGCTAGTCAAATACTCTTCATTTCACCTACAATCCCAATTCTTTTGTTTTTGTTTTTGAGATATGATCTACCTAATTTTGCACAGGTTTGTCTATCTCTCCAATAGCTGGTATGATAGGCACACACTGCCACACCAGGCCTTTATAAACACACGCAGTAAATGGATGTCCTTTCCTCCACACCCCATTGTACCAGGGTCCTTTCCACCCTTTTTCACCTTACCTCTCCCACCCTCTTTTTCTTCTCCATCAATCCCCCTACATCCTCTCCAGGTTGAGAAAGGGTTTGTAGGGGGGAAGCATGTTGACCCTACAAGATACCAGAGCCCCACAACTGCTCCTCAGAAAATCCCTCATGTTCTTATACCTGTAATCAGCCATTTGGAAAGCTGGACAACAGAAGCCCTAATATCTTCATCCATCTCAGCTGCTAAAACAAATATATCATAAGCTAGCTAGTCTATACACAATGGAAGTTTATTGCTGTCCATTTTAGAAGGTGGAAGTCCAGAATCAAGATGACACAAGCTCTCTGCTCCATTGATGGCACTTTATCATAGATGTTCGGGTGGCAAAAGGGGCGGATAAGCTCCCTTGGTCCTCTTAGATGGATGTGAAGATTCCCCAGACAAAGACACCATGAGGCCTGGGCTGAGAGACTGGGCAGAGGCCAGAGACCCCCTTAGAGAATACAGAACTTGTACACACAACTACTTCACTGCATCCTGAGAGTTCATTGAGTGCCAGCTGAGGACTTTGTCTGTGTGGTGTCATTTACACTTATGCACCAGAATCTTCCCCAAAGGGGTTCCCAGAGCATATTTTAGATTTTCAGTAGTTATCTTCCTTTCTAAGGGCTTTTTGTTCACAATAAATTTTTGCAATTTAGATTCTCCTACTCACCTGCCTAGTTTTGTAAACAAACAGAGTAAATGTTAAAAAGCGTCAGAATGTTTGATTCATTTCAAAGCAGCTCTCTGAACCAGCTCAGGCGGATGAGTCCATAAGACTCTCATCTTCAGAAAGGGTTCTAGATATCTTAGAGGGGCTGCAAGAAGCCAGGGTGTCACTTAGGAAGAGGCCAAAGGTGGTATGGTAGAGGCACCATCTCATCTATTCAACCTTTGCTCACTCAGCTCCACCTCCTACCCCACCTTGCTGATTAAGGTGCAGGGTGAGGACTAGCTAGACCTAGAGAAACTGGGAGAAGCCAAAGTAGAGACACAATAGCAGATGTTTGCTTAGCTATAAATAAGAGATAAACAAGGGACGAGAGCTGGAGGGCAATGGGAGGTGTGGTTATAGCTGAAGAGAGGGGCACAGAAGAAGCTCCAGGTGTGGAAGAGACTTCATGGAGGATGTGGTGATCACAGATATGATGAGGAAGACAGAAAGAATAAGAGTCTGAAGTTGTGTAGATATTTGTTCTTCAATACCAAACCACCCCTCATTTGACATTGATAGTGAATGCTTCTTTAAAGTTGCTGTTCACAGCTGGACAGTGGCTCATGCCTAGAATTCAGCCACCCAGGGAGAAGGCTGGGAAGATTGCATTTCGAGTAGAGCCCACCCAAAAAGTTAACAAGATCCAGTCTCAAGACAGACAGACATGGTGGTATGTGCCTGGGATCCCAGCTAAGGAGGAGACACAAGGTAGGATGGTCACAGTCTGAGGATGGTCTAAACAAAAAGATCTGAAAAAAATAACTAAAGCAAAAGAAATAGCTGGTGGATGTGGCTCAAGTGGTAACAGCACCTTATCTAGTAAGCATGAGACTTTTAAGTTCAAACTTCAATACAACCAAAAATAAAGATAGATGCTCAAGTCATAGATACTGGGTGGAGATAGATAGATAGATAGATAAACAGACAAACAGACAGACAGATAGATAAACAGACAGACACAGGTAGCACATACCTGTAATACTAACTCAGGAGACTCAGGAGACTGATGTCTGAAGATTGGGTTCAAAGCCTGCTCAGGGAGAAAAAAAAAAAAGGGCTTTCCTACCCAGGCTGGCTTCAAATCACTCTCCTCAGCTTCCTGAGTAGCTAGGATTACAGATGAGAGCCACTGGCTCAGGGCCTGCTTTTTAACATTTTCACAGGAGGCCTGAGAGAGTTTGCATTGATTCTTAGACAAGACTATGGACTTGCACTTTGACTAATATGGGAACACGTTGAGACTTTGAGACCAGTGCAAATGGAATGAGTTCATTTTGACCCTCACAGGCATGAACTTTGAGGTCAGTGGTAGAATGCCATGGCTCAATTGTTTTTCCCCCTCAAAGGTTCATGTATTGGGAGCTTAGACCTTAATGTGGCATTCCAGGCCAAAACTTTGATAATCATGTGATTACAATTGCCTGAAGAACAGGTTGGAGGTTTTCTCTCCCATTTCATACAGATATAAGGATCTGCATGTTTTCATGATTCCTGTCTCACAACCCCAATGCGCACAGTAGAAGTGACCATACCTCTGGCAAGAGTGTCCTGTGTTGGCAGGACACATATAAAACTCAATAGACGGGGGCTGGGAGTTTGGCCTAATGGTAGAGTGCTTGCCTAGCATGTATGAAGACCGGGGTTCGAGTCCTAGGTACCACATATATAGAAAAAGCCAGAAGTGGTGATGTGGCTCAAGTGGTAGGGCTCAAGCCCTGAGAAAGCCCAAGGATAGTGCTCAGGCCCTGAGTTCAGTCCCCCAGGAATGGCAAAACTTAAAAAATAAAAAAATGAAACTGAATAGATGGATCGCCTTTCTCTATATTTGCATTTTAACATCCACAGCCTTGTGTTTCCCTGAACCTCTCTGTTGGGAGGTAAACAAATAGATTTATCAGTGAGCAAAGATCTACTTTAAAGATAGATTGACAGCAATAGTTACATTTGCAAGTTTTTCACCCCCTGTCTTTCTGAGTTGCCAGCCACTCCCATGTTTGAGGATGGTGGCTGGAACCATAAAATAAATATAACAGGTAAAAGGTTCATTGCAGTCTTATCTTTAGTGAATCAAAAATTTGAGTGACCCGGACGGGGAGTTTGGCTTAGTAGCAGAGTGCTTCCCTAGCATGCACAAAGACCCGGGTTTGATTCCTCAGTACCACATACAAAGAAACAGCTGAAAATGTGCTGTGGCTCTCTAGCCTTGAGAAAGCCCAAAGACAACACTCAGGCCCTGAATTCAAGCACTGTGACTATCCATTTTTCTCTATCATCTGCTGCTTCCTTCAGCTGTGTGTGGTGGATCCAGGGGGGGACACCACCTACCTTTACCACTGTTGGTGTGGTCAGGATTATAGGATCAAGTCCTTTCCAGATTGGTTCTGCACAGGAACTCTTTTTACCCACACCAAATCCCCTGGTTGGAATTTGTGGCTTGGCTCAAGTGCAGGCTGGGGGTCTTCTCCCCTAAACACCTGGTGAATAGGCTTCTGAGAGGACTGGAGGGCCTATAATGACTTGAAAAGGGAGTGATTAATAATCTGTGCTGCAGAGACCTAGTTTAGGAGTCTGGTGGAGTTGAGTCACCAATTGTTCTCCCAGTGATGCTGGAAGAACAGGTCTCCCATCGGGCACCACCAGTCAACCCGTGTTGTTGTTGTTGCCTTGCTCAGAGCCCAACTGTTTTGTCCATTTTTTTTCTCTTATAGGGGGTCTTGGGAGGTAGATCTGGTTCTGGCATTATCACCAGAAACTGGGCCCCACTGGTTCTAGGACCACCTCCCTAGCTGCCAAAGGCCACCCTATTTCCCTGGGCTTTAGATTGTTTTTCCTGTAAGATGCAGACAGGACAATCCAACCTGAGCCTGGCTGTAAATATTCCACTATGGTCCTAGCCTGTAAGGTTCTGAGGCCTAGCTGTGAAACCAGAAAAGGGTTAAGAGCCTGGAAACAAAACTGGGCCCTGTGAAGGTCAAACCTTCTAGTCAAGACAGATGTAGAGCTGTCTGAACCTAAAGAAGAGTGAGACCTTGGATAAGGGATTCTCTGCCTGCATCTGCAGTCACCCCCCCTCTACCCTCACACTAAACTCAAGTAACTTCTGTCTCCTTGCTCAGACTCCATAAAACCCTTGACTTTGCCACCCCCCTCTCACCTCTGACATAGTCTCCGAGCCTGCAGAAGGCTGTGCCACTCAGAGTTCCTCAATAAATAGTCATAGCCTGTGGAAGACAGAGCCTAGCCTTAAAGATATCACTCTATCACTTGAGCCACTAAGATATATATAAGTATATGTATATATGTATATATACATATAGTGAAGATAAGAGTCTCATGGACTTTCCAGCTCAGGCTGGCTTCAAATCATGATCCTCAGATCTGAGCCTCCTGAACATCTAGGATTATAGGCATGAGCCAACAGCTCCCAGCTCTGTAGTTGAATCTTTACATAATGTACATAAAATACAATGACTTCCTTTGCTCACCCATCCTCATTCCATCCTGGCTCAGGCACTTCCCAGGGAAGTAAGTCTAGAGACCAGCCCCGACTCACTCTGGGCGGCATCCCAAAGCCATTTGCCATCCTTCCCTCAAGTCAGTAATAGAAGCATCTTAAGAGGAACATGCAAGATACCATGGAAGTTGCTAAATTAGGAGAACTAGAACTTTTTTTGTGTGGGTCATGGGGCCTGGATGCTGTCCCTGAGCTCTTCAACTCAAGGCTACCCGCCCTACCCTGGAGCCAAGCCCCACTTCCCATTTTCTCTAGAGGTTGATTGGAGATAAGAGTCTCAGGTCCTTTTGTGCTGGGGCTGACTTTGAACCTGGATCCTCAGATCTCAGCCGCCTGAGCAGTTAGGATTACAGGTGTGAGCCACCCAGTGAGGACAGAATTTGAACAGGCTTTCTTCAGGGCAAGGCCTAGCTCATTTCTCACACTCCTAAGTGGAACTTCTCCCCTGGGAAATCTTCCCTGCTTTTTCTGGTTCATGTGTGTCCATTGGAGCACAACCTTCCACAGAGTCATTCATCTGTGTCTGTACCCCTACCAGAAGAGGTTCTGAGAATGACTCGCTCTGTGATTGTGCAAAATCTGGACTAAGAGGATGTTTGGTGAAAGAGTAACAAGAGAATTGATGAATGAAGCTGGACTTGCATTCATTCCCTCCTAGCCCCAAATCCCTATGAGTTCCAGCCTGGCAAAGAGGGTGACCTCCAGACGCTGAGAGATCCAGCCTATAAGAGATCTTAGTCTCAGATTAGAGCTAAGACTCCTTCTCTCTTCTGCCTTCTCCTTTTCTCCTGCATAAAGCAGCACAGAATCCAGCAGAACCATGCCCACTAAACATGGCCTGACCTCAAGGACTGGAATGCAAGTTCCTATCCCTACAGCCTGTGCCCTTCCTTCCCTTTCCAGCTGAGGGAGACCAGAGCACCCACCAGGACACAGCATGAAAGTCAGTGGACAATGCCTGGACTAGTCAGGCTATGGCCAAAGTCAGCCCCCAAAGAACTACTCAGGCATTCAAGTGTAAAGAGCAGCCAGCGGCTCACAAAGTAGGAGTAAACATTTCTTTTTTGAGGATCAGTGCACCATTCCCCTAAAGCATCTGAATTTTGAGGTTGGAGGTTCTTGGTGTTAGAGCATGCTTGTGAAGTCTATGCAAAGTCCTAGGTTCAATCAGTGTACATGCTCAAAGAAAGTTTGGATCTCAACCCACTTCTTAGTATCTTTTCTTGCCTCAACTATCTCAATGAGACAAAGATCCTGGCTGCTGCTGATTTTATGAAAAGTTTGTTCCTGGGACAAATACCTCCTGGGAAATCCATTTAGAGCAGAAAGAAGAGACATGAAACCAGAGGGACTCTAAGTTCTGTCATTCCTCTGCTTAAAATATCCCTGTCCCTTAGAACATATTTATTATCTTCCCAAATCTCATTACCAGGGAACTTTGTCCCCATGAGCTGATAGAAAAAGCCTGACAAGAAAAAAAAATCCCTAGGCGTGTTCCCAAAGGTGTGGGGACAGAGATGTAGACCAGTCAGACTTAAAAGACAGAGCTGAAGGACAAGCAGAGGTCAGTCAATGTTCTGGGGAGAATAGACTAGAGTGGAAGGAGCAAGGGAAAAGGAAGCCTTTGGCAAAGGAAAGCAGCAGGAGCAGGGGCAGGGAGGATGGGACCAGGCTGAGGAAATCAGTATGCATGGCTATAAAGGGGTCAGCAGAGATCAGAGGGCAAAGAGACTTGTGGACTATAATGAGAGCATGGGCTTCTGAATAGGATGGCCCAATCAGGGGTGCAGTAACAGATGTGTGGGGTGGAAGAGGATGTGGTAGAGAGAGGGAGGCCATCACAACAGGGTCAGTGTAGCTGCTCTGAAAATTCCAAGCCTCTTGTCTCTTTATTGTTTCTTCCTAGGATCACTATCCCTAAAGTTTCCTGAGCACCCCTTCCAGTGTATCCTCAACCTACTGATGTCCCTGCCTCTCCAAGCATCCAGCAGGCCACAGACTTAAAAAGACGTATAGCTCTGAAGGTCTAGGTGAATCCAGGGAGTCTTCATGCCCCGGGAAGAATTGTTCATACATGTGTGCACCAGGGGGCGCTGCACACATATGGACAAAGCCTAGCAGATAATCCTGTTAGAAGGCACAAGCCTGTACAAGCCTGAACAAACCCAAGGCCAAGTTTGGTCATACACTCCTCATCCTCAGATACACACAAGCCCACCAACAGGGCTTCTGTTCAGTTTCACTATTTTCTGAATGTGTATCTGGGCAAGTTCTTTATCCTCTGCGTTGTTCAGTATTCTGTAAAATGAGGATCACAGTAGTCACACACACACACACACACACACACACACACACACACACACACAGAGGTGTCTTTCTGAGCGTTTGGTTATAAAGGACCTTTAATGGTGTCTAGCACACAGCAAACACTCAATAAATGCTCCCTGTCTGGAGATTGGGACCGATTCCAGGAACACTGGTGGAAAAATGTCCTCTAACTCCTTAAGAGGCACTTAAAAGCTGCTTTTTACCCCGCCCAAAAATTGACTGAAATCAGAGACAAGCTTGACATCTCTGCCTCCATTTTGTTTGTCACTCTGCTCTATATCATTTCACCTTTTTTTTTTGCCAGTCCTTGGGCTTGAACTCAGGGCCTGAGCACTGTTCTTGGGCTTTCTCAAGGCTAGAGCTTCTATCACTTGAGCCACAGCACCATTTCCGGCTTTTTTTTTTCTATGCATGTGGTACCAAGGAATCGAACCCGGGCCTTCAAGCATGCTAGGCAAGCACTCTACCACTAGGCCAAACTCCTGGCCCTCATTTCACTTTTTTCTTCAGTCACTTTATCATGTGGAATCTGGGCAGAACAGGACTGACAGATAACATCTTTATGACTTTTAAGACTAAGGATCCAAACCAAACTACCACTAAGAAGCAATAGATTTTCCTTGGGTCAGGCCTCCAGTCAGACAATGGCTTGTTTAGGGTTCTTTTTTCTTCTTCTGGGACTAGTACTTGAACTCAGGACCTGTGCCTTCAGCCCCTCGAAGCTTGTTTATACTGACCAATGAAGACAAAAAAACTACTTTCCCCAAATCTTCCAGGAATAAGCACTGATCAGCTAGGCCCAATTAATGACTAGGATACTTTTATTATGCATATCTTTTGCACCTGTCCCCAGTTTCCAGTCTACTTAGGTCTGTACCAAAGATGGCTGAAGATGTGTGGGCTGGTAATAAGTGTCTTTTTCTGCCCTTCACCATATCTCTTTATTTGCCTTCTAGAGGTAGTTGGTGAGATCTAAAATGTAGAACTTGGGAATTTGGGCCTGAGATCTAAAACTTTGGAAATACCATTCCAAGATTAGAGAACTGGCTGGGGGACTGGTAGCTCATTTCTATAATCCTAGTTGTTCAGCAGGCTGAGAATCATGGTTTTAACCAGCCTGAACAGACAAATTTGAGAAATTCTTATCTCCAGTTAACCAGCAAAAAGCTGAAACTGGAAGGGGTGGCTCAAGTAGTACTGCACTAGCCATAAGCAAAAAAGCCAAGCAAGAACTCAAGGCCCTGAATTCAAGTCCAGTAAAAGGACAGGGAGGTGGAGGGGAGAAAGATGGGAGAACAGGGGGGAAAAAGGGAATGTTAGAGTTGTTATTCTAATTTTTAAATATTTTAATTATCTTTAAGTAGTTGTACAAAAGAGTTGTCATCCCTAGGCTGGGAGCATAGCCTAGTGGCAGAGTGCTCACCTAACATGCATGAAGCCCTGGGTTCAATTCCTCAGTACCATATACTCAGAAAAAGCTGGAAGAGGTGCTGTGGCTCAAGTGTCAGGACGCTAGCCTTGAGCAAAATGTGTCCAAGGACAGTGCCCAGGCCCTGAGTTCAAACCCCAGGACTGACAAAAAAATTATCATCCCACAGAGCAGTTTGCCATTGTAATTTTAGCATGAATCTCTTCTACCTAAAAATAACTTTGAAGCCTATGGCTGCCCAGAAAAACTGATACATTTTGGTGCCAGTCCATGGGCCATGTAGGAGCCCCCAGCCTTCACTGGACTCTTTAAGGCAGCTGTGTTCTAACACACACGCACACACACACACACACACACACACACACACACACACACACCAACTTTATTATGTCTGCCACCTCTCCTCTATGCTAGTTCCTACCCTAGTTTGACCAGACTCAGAAGACTATGCAACTACAGAAAGAAACGTGGCAGGGGATACCAGTTCTACTTCCTGGATGTAGTATAACTAAAGTCATAGGGCAGAGAGACTGAACTGTATATGTTCTAAAATGATGGCAGCTGGACGCAGTGACTTCATGCCTGCAATCCTAGCTACTCAGGAGGCTGAGATCTGAGGATCAAAGTTTAAAGCCACCCGGGGCACAAAAGGACCTGAGACTCTTATCTCCAATTAACCTCTAGAAAATGGGAAGTAGGGCTTGGCTCAAGGGTAGAGCTGAAGAGCTCAGGGACAGCACCCAGGCCGAGCTCAAGTCCCATGGCCCACAAAAATAAAATAAAATAAAATAAAATGATGGTCCAGTCATTTGCCCCAAAGAAAGCAGACAGAAGTAATGGTAAGACATGATTATTTTATTGAACTCAGGACCTAGTTGCTACCTCAGAACTTTTTGGCTCAATCTACCACTTTGAGCCACAACTCTACTTCCAGTTTTCTGGCAGTTAATTAGAGATAAAAGTCTCAAAGATTTTCTTACTGGGGCCTGAGATCCTGAGATCTCGGCCTCCTAAGTAGATAGGATTATGGACATGAGTTATTAGCACACAGGGACAAGACAGGATTCTATCAGCATTGCCATGGGAAGACGGAATAGAAGCACTTCAGCCCGTCTTGGATGTACTCACCTGGTTTATATAGAGGAAGAATTAGGGCATGGAGTGAGAAGTTTGGCTAATGAGGTAGTCTTGCTCAAAGCGTGGTCTGATTGATAGTTATCTCAGTTTGGTTCTTCTAGTAGCAATGTCAGGAAGGAAGAAGTCCTTGTCTTCATCCAATGAAGGGAAAAACTAGATGTCAGATGATTGTCCTTGCATGGAGGTGATGTTGTCATGGGGTGATCTGGTTCTGAGGTTCTGATGTTCTCAGATTCCAAAGTGACTCAGGTGCCAGCCTCAAACTAAGGAACAGGGCCCAGGCTCTGAGTTCAAGCCCCAGTACTGGCATACATGCACACGTATATAACCACATAAAAAAGTGACTCAGGTTTAGGACAATACTGGAGACTTCCAAGTGGTTTTTTTGTTTTTGTTTTTGTTTTTTTAGAGAGTCTAGGACAGGGCACTGTAGAAGCTGACAATAAAATGTCTTGGCTTCTTGTTTCTATGACTTTGGCCTTGAAAGGGGATGGTTAAGAATCACCATTTTCAAATATTCCTTGATTGATTCACATGCCTATGTGAAGTTAAGCAAGAATCTGACTCAGAGCAGGGTTTTTTTTGGGGGGGGCGGGTTTGTTTTTTGAAAGTGATAGGAAAGTTCATTAGGAAAGGAACGTTATTTCAGTAGTCTGAAAATGGGTCATCTCTAGGGTGAGAATAACAATAATTACTTTTTACTCCAGCACAAATTATTTTTATTGAAATGTAAGGCCTCAGAGCATCAAATCCCTCCGAGGACCAGTCCATGGGGCACTTCCTGACTGAAAGTTGTGGGGAGACTTACTACATTATATTTGACCTCCAAAGTTTGTTTACTGGCCTGGGTAGTAAGTGAAGAACTATGGTTGCAGGAACTGCATTGACCTACCCTAGGTCTTCACTAAAGAAACTTTCATTAATCCTTAGGCGGGTAGAGTATTCAAAAAAAAACCCACACACATTTTATAGGGCTAGAGATATGGTTCTTTTGATAGAGTACTAGCCAAGAAACAAAAGTATCAGATGCCAAATTCAAATCCTGGTCTCAGATTTTTTTAAAGATACATTTTATGATCTTCCATAGTCTTAAATGTGACCACTAATTGTGGCTAACATTTAGGTTGGTCGCAAAGTTTAGTGACAATGTTCTCTGAGACCATGTTATCTTCTGAGAGGCAACTTAAAAGATGCTTTTGGGGGACAAGAGTTTGGCCTAATGGTAGAGTACTTGCCTAGCATGCATGAATACCCGGATTCAATTCCTCCACACCACATACATAGAAAAAGCCAGAAGTGGTAGAGTTGTAGCCTTGAGAAAAACCCAAGGCAAAAAAAAAAAAAAAAAAGATGCTTCTGTCCAGGCCTATAAATTAACTACAAGCAGGATAAAAGCTGAGCATCCACCACCCCCATTTTTCATTTGTGCCCTTTGTTTTGCATTATTACCTCATTTTACAACTATGTTGGTCTCCTGGAAATACAAGATTCACCTAGAAGCATCTTATCATGAAAGGCAAACTTCCCTCATACAGGCAATGCCTTTTTATCATCTTGAAGTGAACAGCCAAAAACTACAAATTACCCACAAACCTCCAGAGACCAGTCAACCAGGCCATATCTGTGAATCTGTGACTTGGGGTTGCTTTAACTATGAATAACTTATTCACTGCAATTCTCCCTATTTGTCATGACGCCAATGTCTGTACTCCTCAAAGATAGCAGAAGATACACTGAAATGCTGTCTTGCCATGGATAGCATGTAATAAATAAATCTCCTTTCTCTATCCCTCACTATTTCTCTTTATTTGGTACATGGCTCCCAACTGGGCCAAATGCTCAAGAGAACAGACTCAAGTCCAGGCACTTCCAGATTGTGGCCTCTACTGTGGAAGAGACAAAGAAAGCCAGGCTATGTCTCAAAGCTGGAGGGTCTCCCTGCTGTATAGTAATGAAACCTGTATCTCAGACCTTACACCTAAATTCTGAATTCCACTTGTCAGGTCTGGCTACTTGCTCCCAAACATCAAATAAAGAGACATGGCGAAGCACAGGAAAAGAAGGTGCATTATGTGGCATGCTTAACATGGGAAGACAGCACTTCAGCCCCTCTGCAGGGTGCAAACATGAGCTGAATTTGAAGCTTGATCCTCAGATCTCAGCATCCCGAGTAGCTAGGATTAGAGGCATGAGCTAGCACAGCATGCATTCTTTTATTCCAGTCTTAATTTCTAATATTAACTCTGATCATATGATGAACTTCACAATAATGAAGAGGTTACAGACTACCTAGGAAAATGTTCAAAATGTCACAAGGTTTAAAGAGGACTTACCTAAGGCAAGATGGTAAGAGTCACTGCAGGCCACAAGCTGTCAACTAGCTATTAAAGAGTGTTGTCAAAAACACTGGTTGAAGGTACAAAGCTGATTTCAGGCGTAGGAATGATTTCCAGGTTTGTTGCTTTCAGAATAGCAATTCCAGTGGGTCAAGCTAAGGAATGGAGCTGAGTAGAAGATCCAGTTGGTTTGCTGACCAGTCGATGTGTTCCATACCCTACTACAAGGTATCCCTACATTTATATGATTCAGGTGAGATAATTTCATAATTCACTGGATCTCACCCAGTCCATGGGCCTGGGATATGGATTGACACACTCATGTGTTCATTTCTATGTAGTGGTGGTGGTTGTTTAAACACAATCATGGTGTGGCACTGGTGGCTCATGCCTGTAATCCTAGGTAATTAGGAAGCTGAGATCTGAGGCTCATGATTGGAAACTACCCTGGCTGGGAAAGTCCCTGAGACTCATCTCCAATAAACAACTCAAAAAATCTGGGAGTGGCACAGTGGCTCAAATGGTAGAATACTATCTAGCCTTGAGCACAAAAAGGCTCAGGGACAGTGCTCAGGCACTATGTTCATGCTCCAGGACTGGCTAATAGTAGTAGTAGTAGTAATAATAATAATAATAATTTGGTAAGTTTATAAGTAGTGATACTTTATTTGAAAAATTAAATTGTCCAGATGATATATGTTTACTTGAGTAAACAAGATGTAGTATTATTCTATTTTAGCACTTAAACAAAGCATGCTTAAATTAAAAATATTGCTTTCCACTGGGCACCAGTGTCCTGTAGTCCTAGCCTCTCAGCAGGCTGGGATTTGAGGATCCCAGTTTGAAGCCAGTCTGGGCAGGAAAGTCCATGACATTCTTATCTCCAATTACCTATTCAAAATGACAGAAATGGAGAACCAGCCTTAAAGGGAAAAAAGGATCAGCACCCAGGCTCTGAGTTCAAACCCCAGTACACACACACACACACACACACACACACACACACACACACACAAATACACAGGACAACTAAAGTCATATGTCATTATGTACATCATACATGTATACATATACACACACATATACATTTCATACATCCATATGTATATATAATTTCACTCAAGACGAGGCACAGCCTCCAAGCTGCTGTTCTATACAACAGAGCAACCCAGAGCAGGGCCCACCTGTTCTCTTCAGGGACTAAGTCAGTTTTAAGTCCATATCTGCCAGACTCAGAAAGCAAAGCCCCTTTTATGTCATTGTCTTGTTCCCTTTCAGTCAAAAAACTCAGACACATTCTCAAGAAAACTATCAAGAAACTCGGGAAAATTGGCCCTGGCTTGTCAAGAGCCCCTACAACCATATTGTTCCAGGTCCCTGCTACCTGCTCACCACCACTTGGGAAGTATACACGGATGGAGTCCTGCTGTGTCCCATCATTCTATCAAGGTGCCTGGCCCAATGTAATTACTTTCTATATGGACCAGGTCAAAAGCTAGTTCCCTCAGGAGGAAATGCAGCAAGAGTGGGGCCAGATGTTGACAGATCTGGTCCTTGAGGCCCACACAGAACTGTCCAAGGATGTGTTTACAGCTGGATGGGGGAGTTTGTATGTGATTGGGAGGTGGAGTTATAATTCTTTTGGTCTCTTTCACCATCCTCTTCCCCTGTCCTGTACCCATTGCTTGGATTGTGTTTTGAGTGACATACCCCAAGATCCTTGGTATTGTCAAGATTCTGGTCAACAGAAGTCAGAAGCTTCCTCACCTCCTGTTTCCTGACTTACACATTTCTAGTGATGTGGCTCCTGCTGACAGAGGGACCCAGAGAATAAAGTGGTGGTCCACAATGAGCAGGCCAGATAGAATTGCTGGAAGGCCCTACTTCCCTGGGTCTCTCCTCCCATAGGAACTTTCCACCAGTGTACATTAAAGAAAGCACACCAACAAAAAGTTTAATAAAAGGAAATTAAGGTCACTGGTGACCCTGCAACATCAAGCCAAAAGCAGATATGATTTGACAATCCTATCTGGCTGTTGTCTTAGACATCTTTGTAGTCTAGTCTATCTATCTGTGTGTGTGTGTGTGTATATATATATATATATATATATATATAATATGTGGCATAAAGACATAAAATATCTATATTATATATTATTATATATAAAATGATCTCTAATATATGTAATTAGATATATAAATGCATCATATAATACATATTATATAAATAGGATGTATAAGACTATCTTATAAAATATAGATTAAAATATCCTATGTTTATATATCATATATAGACATATATATAGATATATGATATACAGACATATAATATGATAGAGAGATAGTTACAAACATATAGATTGCCATTAGCCAGGAATAAACCCATGTTTGCTTAGCTAATGCTCTACCATTTTTTTTTTTTTGCCAGTCCTGGGCTTGAGCTCAGGGCCTGAGCACTGTCCTTGGACTTTCTCAAGGTTAGAGCTCTACCACTTGAGCCTCAGCACCACTTCCGGCTTTTTTCTGTGTATGTGGTACCGAGGAATCGAACCTGGGTCTCCATGCATGCTAGGCAAGCACTTTAACCACTAGGCCAAACTCCCGGCCCTGCTCTACCATTTGAGCCATGCCTCCAACCCAACATTTTGCTGGTCATCTTGAAAATGAAAGTCTCACAGACTTTATTGTCCAGGCTAGCTTTAATCCTCTAGATCTTAGCTTCCTGAGTAACTAGGATTATAGGCGTGAGCCCCTGGCACCTAGTTTTCTCAAGTATTTTGATGGGTATTTTCCATAGCTAAACTTGTCCTACACAAAATACAATATCAAATTCTAACTTGTTCAAGTTATTAAATTATATCAGCCTTTTTACACGTACTAATTAGCCCTTCATATTTTTCAGTTCTGAACCCATACTCAACAAGCCATGGATTGAAAATATTCCAAGTAAAAAGCAATTATGGGGCCTGGAGTTTGGCCTAGTAGTTAAAGTGCTTGCCTAGCATGCACGAAGACCCGGGTTCGATTCCTTGGTACCATATATATAGAAAAAGCCTGAAGTGGTGCTGAGGCTCAAGTGGTAGAGCTCTAGCCTTGAGAAAATCCAAGGACAGTGCTCAGGCCCTGAGCTCAAGCCCAGGACTGGCAAAAAAAAAAAAAAAGCAATTATGTAGTGGGTTCTGTTGGCTTGGTGGCTCACATCCATAATCCTAGCTACCCAAGAGGCTGAGATCTGAGGATTGAAGTTTGAAGCTAGCCCAAGCTGGAAAGCCCATAAGATTCTTTACCTCCAGTAAACTACCCCCACACACACCAAGAAAAAAGAAAGAAAAAAAGCTGAGCCCAGCAGCAGTGGCTCAGGCCTGTAATCCTAGCTACTCAGAAGGCTGAGATCTGAGGAATGCAGCTTAAAGCCAACCTGAACAGGAAAGTCTATGAAACTTATGTCCAATTAGCCACCAGAAAACTAGAAGTAGCACTGTGTCTCAAAGTGGCAGAGCCCTGTCCTTGAATGAAAAAGCTCAGGGACAGCTCCCAGGCTCTGAGTTTAAGCCCCATGACCACCAACAACAACAACAAAAACCTGGAAGTGGTGCTGTGGCTCTAGTAGAAGAGCACTAGCTTTAAGCAAAAGAAACTCAGGGACAACAACTAGGCCCTGAGTTCAAGCCAAAGAACCACAAATAAAAAGGTCTGTACTACATACATACAGGCTTTTTTTTGAGGGGGGGGATATCATTATTCCCAATATAGTATGTCAATTATTTATATAGCATTTAACTAATCTAAGGATGATTTTAAACACTGGAGGATATACATCCGGTAAATATCAGAGGTAAGATTTAAACCCAAGCAGCCTGACTCAGAATCATATCAACTCTGAAATACATTGTATTCTGTAGCTGTAACATTTTTTAAAATTTTTATTGCACTTCATGGAAGGGTTACAGTTATATTTGCCAGATAGAAGGTACATTACTTCACGCACATCGATACCCCTTTGTAGCTGTAACATTTTTCCCAACCTCTCTGGTTGTGTGGGGGTGAGGCTAGTGTCAATAAGGCTTTAAGAGATGTAGTCTGTCAACAAGTTTTGTGTATTTTGGACTGTCTCTCAGCCCCAATTTCTCGGTCAAAGGATACAGCAATTTTAAGGCTCTTGCTCCATATGGTTTGATAACTTTATGAGAAGTTGCATCATTTCAATTCCTGGTATCAGATGAAGATACTTTGCCAACGGCCAAGGGACAACAGGCAGAGGCCAAGACCCCAAGGTCACAAGACACAAAGTCTCCAAAGTACAGTACGTGAGGATTTCCTTAAAAATAGTTTGGGAAGCATCTGCATAATTCCTGGGCCTCTGGGCCATTCAAGGCTGGAAAAGGCTTTAGACGACTGGGCTGAGGAGCTAGGGAAGTTTTCCTTCTCTTTGTTTTGTTTTGCCAGGGCTAGTACCTAAACTCAGGCTTCTTTCTCTTCCTTAGCTTTTTAGCTCAGGGCAGGCACTCTACTACTTGATCCATACCTCTATTTCTGGCTTTTTGGTGCTTACTTAGAGGTTAAGAGTCTCACGGACTTTTCTACCGGGATTGGTTTCAAACCCTGACTCTCAGATCTCAGCTTCCTGAGTAGCTAGGATTACAGGCGTGAGCTACTGTCACCTGGCTGGAGAGTTTCTTTGGAGAGAGCATTGCCTCATTATAAATCATGCCACTTCCTTCCACCCAAGCTGTGGGTGTTGTCCTCATAAGACTGTGGAGACAACTGGACCTCCCTAATCCAGCCACCTAGACCCCATGTCACCAGAGGGGACATCCTAGCCTTCAATCAAGCATGGGGAGCAGCAGGTTCTTGTGAGGTGGGCCACACCCAACATGCTGCTGGATTGCCTGTTGTAGCCAGCTGTGTTCCTCCTTATAGGAACACAGACCCTAGACAACAACTTTTTGGGCAATGGAAAGCATGTTCCTTAGGGCTGAGGAAGAATTGCAGGGATGAGAGACACAGGGGAAGGTCCCAAGTTTATGGGAAAGTCCTGGGGCTTGGAGTCAGGACCTGGACACTGTCTCAGAACTTCTTTTTTCTCAAGGCTAGCACTCTACCACTTAAGCAACAGCTCTACTTCCAGCATTTTTTTGTCAATCATGGGGCTTGAACTCAGGGCCTGGGCACTGTCCTTGGATACTTTTGCTCGAGGCTAGCACTCTGCCACCTGAGCCACAGAGCCACTTCTGGCTTTTTCCGAGCATGTGGTAACAAGGAATTAAACCTAGCTTTGTTCATGCTAGGAAAGCACTCTACCACTAGGCTACCCTCCTGGCCCCTACTTCCAGCTTTTTTTTTTTTTTGGTAGTTCATAGACTTTCTTGCCTTGCCTGACTTCAAACCATGGTCCTCAGATCTCAGCTTCCTTATTACACATATGAGACTCCAACACCTACCAGTAAAGGGCATTTTTAAAAACTCACAAAATTGGTCTTGGAGGAGAGTTCTTTACCCTCCTGGCAGATCTACCAAGCTGAACACCAAGGCCAGTAAGAACAAAATGATCACAAAATAAAAATATCCAGCTACCAGTGGTTCACAGGAACCAGGAACCAGGAAGCTGAGATCTGTGAATCACAGTTGGAAGTCAGTCTGGTTAGAAAAGTCCATGAGACTCTTATCTCCAATTAACTACCAAAAAGACAGAAGTAGAGCTATGGATCAGATGATTATCAGCCTTATCTTGGACAGTGACTAGGCCCTGTGTTAAAGCCCCAGTACTGGCACATACATAGGTAAGTATACATACATACATACATACACACACACACATACAGCTGAAAGTGGATCTGTGGCTCAAGTGGTAAAGCCTTGAGTGGAAAAAGCTAAGTAAGAACATGAAGTTCTGAGTCTAATCCCAATACCAACACACTCACACAAAAATTAAATATTTCAGCCCAACCTAAGGGTACTGACATGAGCTTTAGGTTTAAATAGAGAAAGAATTGGAGCAGGAGATGATAAGTATATATCATTAAACAGTTCCAGACAAAGCATGCTTGCTCAATGACTCTCTTAATTCTGGTTTTGTTTTTGTTTTGTTTTTTTGTTGTTTGCCAGTCCTGGGCTTTAACTCAGGGCCTGAGCACTATCCTTGGACTTTCTCAAGGCTAGAGCTCTATCACTTGAGCCTCAGCACCACTTCCGGCTTTTTTCTATTTATGTGGTACCAAGGAATCGAACCCAGGTCTTCATGCATGCTAGGCAAGCACTCTACCACTAGGCCAAACTCCCAGCCCTTAATTCTGGTTTTGAGACAGGTTCCAGAGAAGTTACTCCCATCTCTTGAGGATGACAATCTGTTTTCCATGAGATGGTTACACCTGCTCTAGGCCACTGTCTCATGATTACAAGTGACAGTCCTCACTTGAGGGGGTGTCTGTCCTGTGGAGGCTTTGTTAACCCTTGAGGGGGGAATAGTTTCAGTCCCTTGCCATAAAGATATCATAGATCACAGATGTTACAGTCCTGTCCTTCCTGGAACCCAAAGTGACCATAGGAGGGTGACTTTAGAGCAACAGATGACATTTACAAAATAGAGGAAAATTATCATTTTCTTCAGGATTTCTGTCTATGTATGTGTCTGTGTCTGTGTGTCTGCGAAGCCAGGGCTTCACAGTCTCACCTGGCTTGTTTTTCCCATGGTAGAGTCAGGGTAGGGAAACCTGTGGAAGAGGCTCAACAAAGCAGAGGGGGCAAGGAAGTCCAGCAGAGAGAAAACCTGAAGGCTGAGGGGCCAAGGAGGTGGGCATTCTGTTCCAATCTTAATTCCTTATTTGTATTTATCAAAGTTTAAGCCATTTTCAAATGAGCCAACCTAGCAGGGATTGTAGGCAGGCTACTTTGGTTGAAGAGCCAAGACTATTTCCTATGACCTGCCACTTCAAGGCACAGACCTGTCACCCCAAGGCAGAGACATGGCTGTGGTTGGTCAGGATATGGGCCTAACTCCTCCATCCCCAGTACCTGCTGACAGGAGCTGAGAAGATAAAAGGCGGACGCTGCAGTCACAGCCACTGTCTAACCCTCTAGGTGCTGACATCAACCCAACCTGGAGCAGAAGCTGGCCAGAACATGAGGTGGATTCTGTATTTGAGCTTAACACTCTGCCTGGCACTGCAGGCAGCCCAAGGTAAGACCTTCACCCATTCCAAGGTAAGACCTTCAACCATTCCTGACAGTGGGACAGGGGCATGTAGACAAGGAGTGGGTAATTGGTGAGCAGCCTTCAGGGCACTAATCTACCATCAGCTGGAAGTCTGAACAAGTCCTTTGGCTTCTCTAAGTTCCAGAGCTGTCTGCAAAGAAAAGGCCTTCCAGGACCTGCCTCTGTCTCTCCTACATAAACCTCCTTGACACCTATGCTCTCCTCAATCTTTCCCTCCCCTTTGATGGTATAGGGATTAAGCAGGGTCTCTACCACTTGAATATATATACATATATATGTATATATATATGTATATATATATTCTCATGCTTTTGCAAATAGCTACTGGGGAGGCAGCGGTTGGAGAATAATCCTACAGGCATCAAGTTTTGCCTTTCTTTTAAAATTGCTATTACAGCTGGATGCCAGTGGCTCAAGACTATAACCCTAGCTACTCAGCTGAGATCTGAGGGTTGCAGTTCAAAGATAGCCTGGACAGGAAAGCCCATGAGACTATTGTCTCCAATTAACAGCGGTAGAGTCCTAATCTTCAATGAAAAACTAAGAGATAGTGCCCAGGCTCTGAATTCAAGGCCCAGTACACACACACACACACACACACACACACACACACACACACACACACACACACATATTAATATTATACTTTGTACTGTGAAATAATATAACACATTAACAAAAGTTTGATGAGATGAGGGGCAGAACTCAAGTGGTAGCGAACTTTCCAAATAGGTACAAGGTCTGGCTTCCAAAAAAAAGTTTACTGGGCTGGGAGTGTGGCTGAGTGGTAGCATGCTTGCCTAGTATGCATGAAGCCCTGGGTTTGATTCCCTGGAACCACATACACACAAAAAGCCAGAAGTGGCACTGTGCTAGCCTTGGACAAAAAGTGTCCAAGGACAATGCCCAGACCCTGAGTTCAAGCCCCAGTACTCGCAAAAAAAAAAAAAAATTTACTGAGCCAGGTGCCAGTGGCTCAGACCTATAATTCTAGTTACTCTGGAGGCAGACCTCTAAGGATCGCAGTTCAAAGCCATCCCAGGCAAGAAAGTCCATGAGACTCTTTTCCTCAACTACTCAGAAAAATCCAGAAGTGGCACTGTGGTCAATTGTTAGAGCACTAGCCTTGAGCTAAAAGAGCTAAGGGACAGCTCCCAAACCCAGAGTTCAAATCCTATAACTGGAAAAAAATGTTTATTGGGAGGTAAGATATATACAGTATCTTTAATGCACTATTATATTAATTACATTATACCCATATATAATATAGCTACCATTCAGACCAATATCTAAAACATTCCCAACGATCAATAACTTTGCAGTCCATTTCTTCAAAGGAGCCATCATGCTGACCTCTATTACAAATTAGTTTTGCCAATGTAAAGACATGGGTGTTTTTCTGCTTGTTTATTTCACATACTGGGGTTTGAACCCAAGGCTTCATACTTGCTTGGCTTGCTGAGTGGCTGGCACTTTACTACTTAAGCCATGTCACTGAAATTCTTCCTGAAGACAGTTTATAACACATAATAGTTGTATTTCGTTATTTGGTCACCAGATATAAATGCTATTTCCAGTATCACTCAAAGGTAGAATGGTCTTTATTTTAATGTTTCTATTTTCATAAAGGGACCCAGAAGTAAAATTTCTAAATCAAAGCATGTGACTATTTAATAGTTCTTTGTACATTTTGGCAAATTACTGTCTCAAGATGTCATATTTATTCATCCTCCTCCAACGGTACATGTGAATGTCCTTTTCATTGTATCTTAATGAGCGTTGGTGAGTGTGGCAGGGCCGGGGGGAGGGGTATGTGTATATGTGTTTGTGCATGTGTACTTGGGTGTTGCCCCTTTGCATTTTTGCTCAAGGCTAATGTTTGATACATTTGAACCATAGAATTATGGCTCAAAAAGACTCATAGACTTTCCTGCCTGGGCCTGCTTTGAACTATGATCCTCAGAGCTGGGATTACAGATGGAAGCCACCAATACTTGGCAGAAGAGGCTCTCACTCTGGCTTTTTCACTCAAGACTGACCCTCTACTACTTAAGCCACATCTCTACTTTCATAATTTTTTAAAATTTTTCCAGTGCTAACTGTAACTCCAGGCTCTTATCAGACTTTATGACTACTAGCAAGGGTAAATATTGTTTTCATAAGTATCTCATATTGGCTCTGAGGGGCAGATTAAAGGATAAGGACTGATACAGGTTTAGAAAACCACATGGTTAGGGGCTTCATCGAAGCTAGGAAATGATCAAACACCAAGGTTTTGAGCAGATGTGAGACTCTCAGTGTGACCTTAGGCAAATTACACAGTCCTTTGAGTTTCTTTTTTCTTTTTTTTGTGGGTCATGGGGTTTGAACTCAGCTCGGGTACTGTCTCTGAACTCTTCAGCTCAAGGTTAGCATCCTAGCCTTGGGCCTGGGCGTTGTCCCTGAGTTCTTCAGCTCAAGGCTACCACCCTACCCTTGAGACAAGCCCCGTTTTCTAGAGGCTGATTGGAGATAAGAGTCTCAGGTCCTTTTGTGCCTAGGCTGGCTTTGAACCTTGATCCTCAGATCTCAGTCTCCTGAGTAGCTAAGATTACAGGTGTGAGCCACCTCGCTAGGCTCAGTGTGTTGAGTTTCTGTAGGCTTGGCTTGATCTGGCAGTCCTTCTACCTCAACTCCCAAATGCTGAGATTATAGGATCTGCCATGTGTCTGGCTCTTTTGAGCTCCTGTTTCTACATGGGTATAGAAGAGTTTTTCTCATCAAGTTTTGCATATACTTAGTTAATATAATAGAGCAGAGCCTTCTGACTGTGTTCTATGCCTCCTTTAAGGGTCTGGGGGCCTCTCTCTGCTATTCTCAAAGCCAATGAAGCCCATGGGAAGGAGCTTTATAAACTGCAAATAGTTACAGACACAGAAAAGGCTTGAAATGGCCCCTTGGCCTGCAGACATACCTCTATATGTCTAAAATGCTAGCATTTCAGGCACTCCTCTGTGGCCAGATATTACTTATGTAAGAGAGATATGAGGGCATGGGAGGTATTTTGAGGTATGGGCAGCAAAAATCAGTAGCAAGTCAAGTATGTTGACATGTGCCTATAATCCCTGCTACTTGGGAAACCACTGCAAAAAGAAAGTTCAAGCCCTTCCAGGAGCCAGTGGCTCATGCCTATAATCCTAGCTACTCAGGAAGCTGAGCTCACAGTTTAAAACCAACCCAGGCAGGAAAGTCTGTGAGACTCTTATCTCCAATTAACCACCAGAAAAGCTGTAATGTTGCTGTGCCTCAAGTGGTAGAGCACTAGCTAGCCTTAAGCACAAAAGCTTAGGGACGGAACCTAGGCCTGGATTTCAAGGCCCATGACTGACAGAAAAAGGAGGGAAGGGAGTTAACAGTGTCCAGGCCCTAAGTCCGAGCCCCAGAACTGAAAAAAAAAAGAAAAGAAGGAAGGGGAGGAAATCAGCAGGGTCATCTGTGACAGGTAACTGGCTTAGCCAGCCTGACCTTTTGCTATTCTTTCCCCAGGTGCTTTGCACATTAGGAAGCCTCTAGTGGTTACAAAATATGGGACCCTCCATGGAAAGAAGATGCATGTAGAGAAGACACCCATCCATGTCTTCCTTGGAATTCCCTTTGCCAAACCTCCTGTGGGTGCCAGAAGATTTGCTCCTCCTGAGCCCTTGGAGCCCTGGAAAGGAATCAGGAGAGCTACCACCTACCCTCCTGCGTAAGAGCCAGATGGCAATCTGCTGGGAAGTGGAGAGGCTTGAGGAGGGTGGCAGGCTGGTGCTTGCCTCTTGATAGTGCTTTGAACAATTCATTGAGAACAATGTATGACCACATGTAGGCAGGCTGGGGTTACCGCCCCCGCACCCCCCCACACACACACACTCCAGGCCTCAGTTCCTGAACCTGTATAATGAAGTTGATTTAGAGCACTGTCAGAGAGTGCTAAGCAAAGGGGAAGTGATCACTAGTTGTCTCCGGGGCTTGCTGGGGAGCTTCATTTTCTAATGTGTCTAAGAAGCAAGCACTCATACACAACCCATCCCCTTAATAACGTATGGCAGTGCCAGCACTTCCCTGAGGAGGGAGCTCCAACATAGTTAAAGAAGCCACAGGTTCAGTTTCTGTTTTGGAGACACCCCCCCACCCCATCTTCTCAGCCTAGCCAGCCAGGCTCAAGCTTGAGTCATACAAGTCTGAGACTGTCCTTTGAAACAAGGTTAGCAGTTTATCCAGAACAAATGTATTTACTGTTCATTCAGATCATTGAGTAATCCACTTTCCAGGACATTCTGTAGCAATCAGTGACAGTGTTCAACATCAGTTGGTTAATACACAGGACTTAAATAACATCTATTGTGAGAACCTGAGAATCAGCTGATTTTTTTAATCCACTTGGTATTTAGTTATTAAGAAGTCCATTATTAAACATGACCAGAGGTATAGTTCAGTGATAGAGCTTGTGCCTAACATGTGCCTAGCATGTCTGAGTGCCAGGCTCAAGTGCTAGCCCTGCCAGAAATCAAAAGAACAAAGAATATGACTAACTCTTACTAGAATAGCATGATATTAACTTTTAGAACAATGGCTATCACTGAGCAAACCCTAGGTATTCTGAATATCATGTAACTATTATTTGGAACCCTTGACACCGAGTGACAGAACATAGGATGACCATGAAGATTGGGGTTTAGAGGTGAGAGTGTTCATTGTATACAAGCCTGGTATCAGTTGTGCCAATACCAATCATAAGCTGTCAGACTGGGATAGTAAGGTGTGGATTGCCTGGCACAGTGGCTTACGCCTGTAATCCTAGCTATTCAGGAGGCTGAGATCTGAGGATCTCGGTTCAAAGCCAGCCTGGGCACTAAAGCACATGAGACTCTTATCTCCAGTTAATCACTAGAAAAGGGGAAGTGGGGCTGAGGCTCAAAGGGTAGGTCAGTAGCCTTGGGCTGACAGCGCCCAGGCCCAGGGTTCAAGCTCCATGACCCACAAAAAAAAAAGAATTTGTGGGGTGAGACCTAAAGAGGAGCAGGGAGAGAAGAAGGCTGTTTCAGAAATGATGGCTTCCATCAGTATAGCTCCAGAGAAGGTAGGAGGAATCCATCTGATTCCAGATTGATTTCAAGAGATGGACCAGAGTGTTGTATATGAGCCATAATCAAAAAAGAGGAATCACGGGTAATCACTACTCTTGAACCAGTTAAGCCATTAATGAATACAAACAAAATAAAATAAAATAGGGATACCATTTCCCAAGATAAGTAAAACTAGGACAAGAACAACTTTGGGCAAGAGTTTATTTGACTACTGGATATAATAGGAAACACATGTCATCTCAGCATTTGAGCAGCCAGTTCAAGGTCAACCTGGGACTTTCTCAAAGAATTTTTTTAAAAAGAGAGGGGGTGGGGGAGAGAGAAAGAGAGAGGGAAAAGGAGAGGGAGGGGAGAATATGAGAAGACAAAAATTTAAAGAGAGACAAACTGGGTGCTCACCCCTTTAATCTTAGCTACTCAGGAGGCTGAGATCTGAACATCAATTCAAAGCCAGCCTGGGTAAGAAAGTCATTGATGTTCTTCTGCTCCATTAACTACCAAAACGCTGGGAGTGGAACTGTGGTTCATGTGGTAGAGTGCTGGCTTTGAGTGGAAAAAGGCAAGGGACAGCACTCAGGCCCTGAGTTCACGCCCAGTATTGGCACAAATAGAAAGGATTGGGGCAAGGGGCAAGGCCTGAGTACTCTCATGCTTACTTAAAAAGCAGAATGAACTACCAAGGAGATAGGAATAAACCTAGAGAAGCAATGCTGTTTGAGAAGAGAGGCAGAGCAGTGTCCACCACATTGAGGGCTGCCAGGACAAATAAAACAACAGCAGGGATTTAGCAAGATGGAGGTCACAGTTGACCATGCCAAGAGTAACTAGGGTGGTAAGATGGAGACAGAAGCCTTGGCTGTATTAGCCCAGCTCTTGGCTATAAGAACCCTGACTTTTCTGGTGAGAGGATAGTATAGTTAACTAGATACCATCCTAACATCTACAACAGCTATTGCCAAGAAGCACATTGGGGGCATTCTCTAAGACCCTGAAGTTGAGCATGGAAGTAGGTGATTGAGAAGGCATCGAAGAAATATCAAAGACAATCTACAGTAATAGAGAAATCAGCCTGCTGGTGACCTTGGATGACGTTGGAAGGATAGATTGAAGACAACTGGCTAAAAACATTAATCTTGGGGAAAGAAAGCTAGGATCATTGTTGAAGAAGTTGAGTGGCAGAGAACAGGTTTAGATAGGGTAGATTTTAAGTGTGTTGGTTAATACACACTTGGAATGGAGCAGGGGATATTCTGGTACCCTAGAGGCATCAGCCTGCCTAACTGCAACAATAGAAAGGAGAAGAGAAACAGTTTATCAGAATCTCCTGTGTGCAATCAAATGAGTTTATCCCCCAACCTTAGAAAAAGCCATACTCTAGTTGAATGAACAGAGCTTTGGGGAGGGCAGCCAGAGGGAGAGAGAGAGAGACAAGACAGAGACAGAGACAAAGAGACAGACACAGAGAGACAGAGACAGAGACAGAGAGACAGGGAGATGCTCAGCAGAAAAGAAACCACTTGAATTGGCCCTAGCTAGGAGGAGTTTGCTGGGCAGGGAGAAAAGGCTTGGAGGTGGGAAGCAAGCCATCATAAGTACATTTATGGGCAATGGAAGGAAAGAGGCATGCATGTTCTAGAGCTGTAGAGGAGACTTAGGGGAAAATGAGCATGAGAGAGAGAGAGATGCCAGGGTACCAGGTTTCAACTTTTCCAGGATCAACCATCACCAATAAAAGCAGAGAATCTTCCCAGACAGACTTTAGCAAAGGTTTGACCAGGGGCAATACACAAAGCAGAGGTGTGGACCCTGGAATCCCATCTGTTTACCTCCCTCTCCAGGAGGCCTCTCCTGGAGGCCTCCCGAAACACACTCATACACACAGACTGGCTTGTTCTATCCGCTGAGGACCCTGTGTTGAAACAGTTCTCTCTGCCTCCACTGCCATTGCTGAGCTGAGTTCAAATTCATATTGTGCCCGCAGGTGCCCACAGGAGATATTGGGGCAGATAACCTCCATGTACCTGAACTTGAGAAAAATATACCAATGGCTGCTCTTCAGTGAGGATTGCCTGTACCTGAACGTGTACGCGCCAGTGCACACACTGGGGGACCCTCTGCTGCCAGTGAGTACTTTGTCTTCCATGGAGTTGTGGAGTTATAGTCCTGACACCCCCACAGTCTCACTCATCGGCTTTCCCTCACCCAGGTGATGGTCTGGTTCCCAGGAGGTGCCTTCGTCCTAGGCGCTGCCTCCACCTACGAGGGCTCGCAGCTGGCTGCCCGTGAGAAAGTGGTAGTAGTGTCTCTGCAGAACAGACTTGGCATCCTGGGCTACCTGAGGTGGGCGTGGCTGAGGGCCAGGGCGGGGCTGCCTCTGGATCATAACTCCTGGTGGAGGGGGCAGGGACTGGTGGAAGGGACCAGATGACCACTTTTTTTTTTTTTTTTTTTTTGGCCAGTCCTAGGCTTGAGCTCAGGGTCTGAGCACTGTCTTGGGCTTTCACAAGGTTAGAGCTCTACCACTTGAGCCTCAGCACCACTTCCCACTTTTTTTTTTTTTTATGTATGTGGTACTAAGGAATCAAACCCGGGTCTTTGTGCATGCTAGGCAAGCACTCTACCACTAGGCCAAACTCCCAGCCCCCAAGTGACCACTTTTGAAAAAGTGTCATGGTTAGGGCCTGGTGCTTAGAAATCTGCACTCCATACTGTCTTCGTGCAGTGAGACCAGCTATATGTAATGAGTATGGTTCCAAAACTAGGTTTCATAGCCATGTGCATGAGGCCTGTAATCCTAACTTCTTAGGAGGCTGAGATCTGAGAATCACAGTTCAAAGCCAGCCTGAGCAGGAAAGTCGGTGAGACTCTTATCTCCAACAAGCTACCAGAAAGCCACAAGTGAAGTTCAAGTATGGTTCAAGGGTGTCGGTTCAAGCCTCGAGCAAAAAGGCTAAGGGACAGTCCCCATGCTCTGAGTTCAAACCCCAATGTCAGCACACACATGCACGCAACACAAAGAACTGGGTATTGGAAGGGCAAACTAGGGTGGATCAGGAGCCCCCTACATCCTGACTGTTGAAATTTGGGACCCTGACAATGAACCCTGCATGTCTAGCACCGGCGACAGCCATGCCCGAGGGAACTGGGCAATGCTGGACCAGATAGCAGCTTTGCATTGGGTGCAAGAGAACATCAAGGCCTTCGGAGGAGACTCAGACAAAGTGACCCTGTTTGGCCAGTCATCAGGGGCCATGTGCATCTCAGGACTGGTGAGTACCATGTCAGAATGGACTAGCACAGACATAGGCCTGCATGTTCCCACCGCTGAATTCTAGGATGCACTAACCTATGTACCAATCCACAAATACATAAACATTCCTGTCCACAGATCTCCCCTAGCCCCAATCGAGGGCACTTACCACTCTTGCCAAAGGCATTGCTCTTTACATCAAAAGGTGCTGTGTCCAGGCATAGTACTGACAATGAAACTAGCTTGAGATACTCCATGAATTTTTGGTGGGTGCTTACCTTTCCACCTTCCCCAGAACTCTGTCCCCTGAACAGAACCCACCGTCTGTCCTCTGAAAAATGTTGGGGCCACAAATTTTATCTGACATTCAAGGCTTATGTTAGAGACCCAGCTTTGGCCCTGACTCTCTTGAGTGACTAATGTGTCTCAAGTGTGGGACAAGAGTGGGAAACTTTTTTTCTGCTAGGGGCCATTTAGGCTGTGATATTTTCTGCTTAAATTGCTATGGAAAAACACAAAGCTACTAGATTATTGAATTTCAAGTCCCACCTATGGTTGCTTTCATAGGCCTTATACTACATCTGAGATTCAGATATTTCTCGCTCCTATAAGGTACCCTAGAGGGTCACAGGGCCTGGAAATGGAGCAGAAACCACACCTTATCAAGCCTTGGAGGCTACCATAATATCCAAATATCTGAATACTTTCTGTATGTCAGGAATCTTCTATACACTTTGTATATTCTTTCACTTGATTGATTCCCCCAACAAAGAAAAATACTTTCCCCATCCTACAGATGAAGAAATTAAGATGACGGGAGCAACTTAAGAGGAATGAGAAAAGAGGTGCATTGGCCAGGGCATACTGTACTCATTAAACTACTTTATTGAATGGCAACTCCTTTGTACAACTACTTCATTTGAAAAGAAAAAAAAAATGAAGCAACTTTATCCGGTGGGCTAGTCCTGGGGCTTGAACTCTGGGCTTGGGCACTGTCCCCAAGCTTCTTTTGCTCAAGGCAAGCACTCTACCACTTGAGCCACAGAGCTACTCCCAGCTTTTTTTAGTAGTTTATTAGAGATAAATCTCATGGAGTTTCCTGCCTGGGCTGGTTTCAAACCATAATCCTTACATCTCAGCCTCTGAGTAGCTAGGATTATAGGATTATAGCAAAGAACAGATTTTAAACAAGGAAGTGATTCCATCAGATGTGCTCCATCTAGGGAGGTAGTTCAGTCTTTTCCATGGATGAGACTAAGCTAAAAAGAACTGAGAACAGACTCCGATCAACTGACAGGATGACTGGGTCACAAGAGATTATAGAGGCTGGTTCCAAAGCAGAGGCTGGAATGACAGAGAGTAGAGGGTGATTGCAGAATAATGTATGAGGCTAAATGGACAGGACTGGGATGTCAGAGTGAGCAGAGGAACTAGAGAAGTCCCCAGGATGATGGGGGAGGGGAAGGGGTGGTGAAAAAAGTTAAAGATTGGCTGGAGTGGGTTTGGGGCACATAAATTCTAAGGTATAAAGAAACAGGATAGCAGGCCCACAATATGGCTGTTCTCTAACCATGGGCAATTGAGAGATGCTAAGAATGTTAGCACCAGGATTGTAGGAATCAGGGGGGCATTGCCCTACCATGAAGCAGAAGATTCCTTCTGTCTACCAGAGATCCCCTTCCATATTCTCAGATTCCCTCTGGGAGCGCTAGAGCTTACTGCATAGATCAGCTGCAGGAAGATGCTGACTTTAGGTCCTGGACTCCAACCCAACACTCCTGCTTCCTACCAGCTGTCATCTTCCTTGAGTTCTCTCAGGCAGCTCAGCAATGGCCAGAGAGATACTCAGAACATCCCAAGAGGCCCTATTTATGTATCTCATGAGTGTCTTGTTCCTGTCCCTACAGATGATGTCACCCCTCGCCCAGGGTCTCTTCCACCGGGCCATTTCCCAGAGTGGTACAGCACTATTGAAACTCTTCATCACTCGTGATCCATTGAAGGTGGCTAAGGTGGGTATCTCTCCTCTCCCAGGCCTTAGCAAGAGGAGCCAGGATGAGAGCAATCCTGAGTACCCCTTCTTTCTACAGAAAGTTGCACACTTCGCTGGCTGCAACCACAACAGCACAAGGATCATGGTAGAGTGTCTGAGAGCTCTGTCGGAGGCCAAGATGAGGCGTGTGTCCAGAAAGATGGTACGTAGAATATTCCAGGTGTTTGACCTGGCTACCTGCTGGCTGCCACCTTCCTTAACTACTTCTCCCAGGGAGTCTATGTCAGAAACACATTGTGCAGACTTCCTCTGATCCTCTTCTCTCCTCCACAGAAATTCTTAAATATGAACTCTCAGAAAGACCCACAAAAGGTAAGCAGGCCACATTCTGCAATTTATTTGTTCTTTTCTGCCAGTACTAAGACTTGAACTCAGGACCAGGGGGCTTTCTTTTATCTTTTTTCATTCAAGGCTAGTTTTCTACCACTTGAGCCACAGCTCCATTTAGTCTTTTGGTGATTAATTGGTGATAACAGACTCACGAACTTTCCTGCCGGGGCTGGCTTCAAAATGCAGTCCTCAGATCTCAACTTCCTGAGTAGCTAGATTACAGGTATGAGTCACCAGTACCTGGCTTAGTTTTTATTGAATATCTTATGTGCCAGCCACTCAAGATACTCAGCAAATGGTTTAGGTCACGATCTCTTCCCTAGTGGAAGTGACACTCCAATGGAAGAAAGACAATGAGCTCTATAAATAAATAATTCATCTCTTTAGAAGATGGTGAACACCAATTAATGGAGATGGTAAGGGATATCAGGGAAGGGAGGGATAGAATTCTAAGAATAGATATAGTTCAGGCATGCCTCACTGAAGTGACGATTTGCAAAGATTGTCAAGAGATAGGCAACGAGCAACACAGATACATAGATCAAGCATTCCAATGTGAGTGTGCTCTTATCCATCCTGGTCCCCTTCCACATTCACCTTCTCAGAGGTCACTATGGCCATTGCCCATTATTTTATCCAAAGATTCTAAGCTAATGCAGCCACCAGAGACCTGCTGAGCCAAACACTCAAGGTCAAGGGGACTCTGGGAGGCCATGTGGAATAAATGCTGAAAATGTCCTTGACCTTGCAGATTATATGGTTTCTGACTCCAGTGGTGGATGGCGTGGTGCTCCCAGATGACCCTGCAGCACTCCTGGCCTTGGGGAAGGTTTCACCTATGCCTTACCTTTTAGGTGTCAACAACCAGGAATTTGAATGGGTCTTGCCTTATGTAAGTGACAGAGACGGGTAGCTACATAATGGGGTAACATAGAGATTCTATTGGGCAGTACTGAGTACCTGTCAGATCACCATAGCCCCACTGAGTATGTATAAGTACTTAAGACTCTCCTGTGTTCTCTGTTCAGGAAGGGCTAGCTAGGAAGGGTTGAGTCGGGGAGTGGGGGAAGCAGGAAGAAGTATGGCCTCTTGGGGGTTTGAGGGTTCCAAATCCACAAGTCATATTTTAGATAGATTATAATGTCTATCCCTAAGCCTCCAGGTAACTACAAATCTTGCAGGGGGGCCCTCTTCAGTCCAGTATGCTCACTATGATCCCCACTCCTGCTGCTATTCCATTCTTCTCTAGACCAGGTGGTGATGATAAACAGGAAACAGAAGGGCAGGGAAGGGGCATGGGCCTTTCATTCCTGTACCATAAATGGTATCTGAGAAGTCTCCACTGATGTGGGGAAAATTTCAGGTCTAGCCACACTTAGGATCTTGTCTTTGAGCAGTTGATCAAGTTTTCACTACAAAAGCATATCATGAGAAGAGAAGCTCTCCTCAAGATGTTTGAGAAGACCAGCACCCTGTTGGTGAGTGGCCAGGCTGGCACGGGTGCTCAGTTGAATAGGACTGACCTCTCACCCTTTATATTAATCTAGTAGCTGTACTTTGCAAGAGCTAAAGACAGGGGTCTTTCTTGGAGGGCCCTTAAGGGGTTTGGTATGGGATTAGATGGCTGATGGGCAAAATCTCTAAGGCATCCCCAGCGTCATGGGCGATAGGTCTTTTGCTTTGTTTTGTTTTTCTCCGATTGGTTGTGGGACTTGGACTCTGGGCCTGGGTATTGTACCTGAGCTCTTCAGCTCAAGGCTAGTGCTCTATCACTTTGAGCCACAGCAACACTTCCGGTTTTCTGGTGGTTAATTACAAATATGAGTCTCACAAGACTTTCATACCTAGGCTAACTTTGAACTAAGACCCTCCTGAGTGGATAGGATTACAGGTGTGAGGCACTGGCAGCTGACATGAAGCAAAAACAAGGGTAAGAGTCAGTCAAAACAGTCAGGAGCTGAGGGCTCACACCCATAATCCCAGATACTAAGGAAGTTGAAATCTGAGAATTATGGTTCAAAGCAAGCCAGGGCAAGAAAAGTCTGTGAGACTTTTATTTCCAATCAACAACCAGAAAACAGGAAGTGGAGCTGTGGCTCAAGGTGGTAGAGCACTAGTCTTGAGCAAAAAACAAAATCAGGGACACTGCCCAAGCCCTGAAACCTTCCTTCTCAGATCTCCTGGGGGGTGGGAAGGCAGGTTGAAGCTATGCCCACATGTGGCCCAGCTGGCATGAAACAGCTCAGGGTGGGGCTGGCCTGCTGGCCTAGGATATCACTAAGGAGCAGATTCCACTCCTGATGGATGAGTACCTGGGTAACATATCTAAAGAAGACTGGAAGACAATAAGAAAACATGTGATAGACCTGGCTGGAGATGCTACCTTCGTGGACGCCACAGTGAGAACTGCCCGCTATCACCGGGGTATGAGGGCCCCTCTCCCCCCCAGGAATGATTGCACTGGTCCCCTTCACTCTCTTGCTATACTGCTTGCCTACTGGGCCACTGTCCAACAGGGCTCACTAATCACTCCCCAACCATCTCTGCACTTTTGAGCCAGTGTAGAATTCTGGAATATGACAGAAGCAGTAGTGAAAGCCTGGAGCAGTGATTTATACCTGTAAGCCCAGTGCTTAGGATGCTGAGGGACAAGAGCCACACAGGCAGACCCTGTCTCAAAAAAAAAAATCAAAACCAAGAGAATATATATATTACCTGAATTGTGAAAAGGCAATTGCTCTGTACAACTTTAGTAATAACAAAATTATATATTTTTTTAAAAATCTGGGGGCCAGGAGCATGGCCTAGTGATAGAGTGCTTGCCTAGTATGCACAAAGCCCTGGGTTCAATTCCTCAGTACCAAATACACATAAAATGCTGGAAGTAGTGCTGAGGCTCAAGCGGTAGAGCGCTAGCCTTGAGAAAGCTCAAGGGCAGTATCCAGGCCCTGAGTTCAAGCCCAGGACTGGCAAAAATAAAACAAATCAAGGACTGGGAATGTAGCTTATTGGTAGAGTGCTTGCTAGCATGCATGAAGCCCTGGGTTCATTTCCCCAGTACTACATAAAGAGAAAAAGCTGGAAATGCTGCTTGGCTCATGTGGTAGGGTACTAGTCTTGAGGAAAAGAAGCTCAGACACTGCCCCGGCCTTGAGTTCAAGCCCCAGGACTGGCAAAAAAAAATCAAAACCAAAAAACAAGAGGCATTGAGCCATCAATCATGCAATAGGGAAATTCCTTAGGAACAAGAACAAAACCTTAGTCAACCCAGAGGAGAAGAAAGGGAAAGTTTCCTGGCTGTAAGGACAGATTTAGGAGCAACTGTCAGAAAATCCTGCCAAACTGACCAGGGTCTGGGAACAGGTGGGTAGGAAGCAAAAGATGGACTGGAGAGGTGAGGTGCTGAAGACCTTTAAATGGCAGACCAAAAACAGAAAGTTCAACTGCCTGCCAGTGGCTCATATCTGCAATCCTAGCTACTCAGGAAGCTGAGTAGCTGAGTATTTTGGTTCAAAGACAGTTTGGGTAAGGAAGTGTGAGATGCTTATCTCCAATTAACTAGCAAAAAGCTGGAAGTGAAATGTCACTCAAATCATAGAGTACAGGGCCAGGAGTTTGGCCCAGTGGTAAAGTGCTCGCCTAGCATGCACGAAGACCCAGGTTCAATTCCTCGGTACCACATACATGGAAAAAAGCCGGAAGTGGTGCTGAGGCTCAAGTGGTAGAGCTCTGGCCTTGAGAAAGTCCAAGAACAGTGCTCACGCCCTGAGCTTAAGCCCAGAACTGGCAAAAAAAAATCATGGAGTACAGGGTCAGGAGTTTGGTCTAGTGGTAGAATGCTTGCCTAGCATACACAAAGATGCAGGTTCGATTCCTCAAAACCACGTGCATTAAAAAAAAAAGGCAGAAATGGTGCTTTGGCTCATGTGGTAGAGCTTTAGCTTTGAGAAAGTCCAAAGACAGCACCCAGGCCCTGAGTTCAAGGCCCAGTACTGGCAAAAAAAAAAAATCATAGAGCACAGGTCTTAAGCAAAAAAGCTAAGGTCCAGCATCAAGTTCTTGAATAGAAGCACCAGTACCAGCATAAAAAAACAAAGTGGGGGAAAAAAAGTTTTAAAAAGAAGAGAAGAAAGTTTTCATTTCTTGCCATAATCCTGCAAATTAGGTATTTCCACCCTACAGATGAGGACCTGTAGCTCAAAGTGGTTGAGGGACTTGCCTGGGGTCACATAGCTAAAAAGTGATTTAAAAAAAAAAAGGCAGACAGAATTCTAATCAGAGCCCTAGATTCTGAAGCTGACGCTCTTTCCTTGGTTTGATACAGGTGGGTAGAACATGTGGAGAATGAGAAATATTGATTGGACTTTTCCTGTATCCTTCTTCTATTTCCCTACTCACAGATGCTGGTTTCCCTGTTTACGTATATGAGTTTGAGCGCCAAGCTCCCTCAAGAATAATTATCAAACCTCTTAAGGATGGAGCAGACCATGGGGATGAGATCCATTTCGTCTTTGGAGGTCCCTTCTCCAAAGGTAATAATGCATTACCTAACACTGCCTGCTGGGGACCCACCTCTCCACCTGTATGTTTAGAACTCTCTCTCTTCACCCACTTTAGTATCCAAAGAGAGCCAATGAGCCCGACCTTAGTCTAAGATGCGTGTGGTGTGTGTGTTTGTGTGTGTAAGAGCTGGTCCTGGGGCTTGAATTCAGGCCTGGGCACTGTCCCCAAGCCTTCTCATTCAATGCTAGCACTCTACCACTTGAGCCACAGCTCCACTTCCAGCTTTTGGAAGATAAGAGTCTCACAGACTTTCCTGCCTGGGTTGACTTCAAACCACAATCCTCAGATCTCAGCTTCCTGAGTAGTTAGGATTTCAGGCATGAGCCACCTGCACTGTGCTGAAATGTACTCTACATGGATGTCTTCTACAGAGTTGAATGTCAGCTTGCATGCTCTGTCCTAAATTCCATGTCCTGTTCTGTTTTCAGTCCTATCTACAAGTGAAGAAAAGGTGTTAAGCCTCCAGGTGATGAAATACTGGGCCAATTTTGCCCGCACAGGGTGAGTCTGGCCCCCTGATACATCTGAGCAGAGCAAAACCTGAAGGGTGGCTGTTTTGGCTATTTGCCCCTGGTATCCCACAGAAACTGCACAGTCCGTTTGGTCAGAGTGCCTTCTTCAGCCAGTCACAGGATCCTAAGTGTCTCTAGAATATGTTCCTCTCTGTCCCATAACCCACACTCCCTAGTCACTCAAGTATTCTACAGTTACTTACTGATGCTCCCTGTGTGTCATATACTGGAAACTAACATTTAAAGATGTCAGTGATATGTGACCTATCCTTCCCCAGCTCACCATATGAAAATAAAATTTTAGCACACCCTCTATCAAACAAACAGGCAGTATGACAACACTAGATCTTAGATGACACTAGGGAAGTATCTGATCCTGTCAGGGAAAGGTGACACCTGAACTGAGATTTGGTTACCTTGTGTCTATTCCCCTTCCCTCATCCTCTCTTCTCCACCCTCCCATGATACTGAAGGGATCTTTCTGAAATATCACTTGACCAAATCACTCACATGCTTACAAAAAAAAACAACTCTTATGGCTCCGTAACCTCCGAAAAAAGTCCTAGCCTCAGCCTGGCATAACTGACTCAAAGGCCCTTCTGAATCTTTATATTCTCCATAGGGAAAGAAGTCAAACCATCCCCACTGACCTTATATCTAAATATATCTTATATCTGATTATATATTATATCTAAAGGACCCAAAAAACTCCATCCCCAAACCCCTGGAGCTGATCAATAACTCTGGCAAAGTATCAAGATACAAATCAACCCACAAAAATCAGTAGCCTTACTGTATACCAACAATGTAAAAGCAAAGACAGAAGTCAGAAAAACAACTCCATTTGCAATAGCCTCAGGAGGAAAAAATAGCTGGGAATAAACCTAACCAAGAAGTAAAATATTTTTATAGCAAAAACTATAAAAACTTGAAGAAAGAAATCAAAGACAACATAAGAAAATGGAAAGAACTCCCATTTCATAGATAGATAGAATTAATATTGTGAAAATGACCATACTGCCAAAAATGACCTACAAATGTAATATACTCCCCATCAAAATCCCAATGAAGTTCTTTACCAACTTAGAGAAAACAATCCAAAAATTCATAAGGAACAATAAAGATCTTGAATAGCCAAAGCAATTCTTGGCCAAAAAAAAAAATGCAGATGGTATTACAATCCCAGACCTCAAGTTCTACTACAGATCTACAATAACAAAAACAGCTTGGTATTGGCACAAAAAAAAAAAGACTCGAAGATCAACAGAACAGACTAGAAGACTCAGAAATAAAACCATCTACTTTTATAGCTATTTGATGAAAGCCAAAGATATACAGTGGAAAAACTAAAATGGACCAATTCTCTTCCATTCTCTTCACACCTAACCCCGCACTCAGGTTTCTTCCAAAACCCTATGGTCTTCATTGAGCATATTGGCTGAATGCCAGTGGCTCCATTCTATAATCCTACTTACTTAGGCAGCTAAGATCTGAGGGTGGAGGTACAGAGCTAGCCTGGACAGAAAAGACTGAGACTCTTATCGCCAGTTAAGCACCAAAAATCTGGAACTGGAGTTGTAGCTCAAGAGTGTTAGCCTTGAGTAAAAAAAAGCCAAGGGAAAGTGACCTGCCCTGAGTACAAATATAAAAACTGAATATTGCATATGCTATTTCCTCTTTTTAGAATCCTCTCCCTCACCCATCCCAACTTCAGCAGCACTTTCTTATCCCTCCCTCCCTCCCTTCCTTCTCTCCTCTCCCCACTCTATCAACCAGGCTAGAATTTGTGATACTCCTGCCTCAGCCTCATTTACACTGGGTTACATATGTATGCTACCATGCCTGGCGTTCCTGTCATTTCCTACAGATCTGTCTAAATATTTCTATAATGTCCTGTTGGAGCCCAACTGCTAAGGGGAAAGTAAATGAGGGAGGGGAAGAATAAGAGGCAGTGGGGGGGTGTGAAATGAATTCTTTCTCTTTGACCTTCTCGGGAGCAGGAACCCTAATGATGGGAAGCTGCCCTACTGGCCCCCCTTTGATGAGGATGAAAAATACCTGCAGCTGGATTTTACCATAAAAGTTGGTGTGAAGCTCAAGGAGAAGAAAATGGCCTTCTGGGAGAGGATACACCTTCATCCTGAGAGGCATACAAACATTTCTGAGAGTGGCAAAGCAGGAGGAAACTGCTTCAGGCCTCAGGGAGACTGACCATGGACACATCTGGGGACTAAAGTCCTTCCTATCCAATCTAGAACCTACAAAACCTCTCCCTTGTCTCCATGCTGTAACTGGAGTCTGTTGAGATCTTGTACTAGCCTGTTATCCTGACATTCCATGCTATCCCCCATATCGATATTGATATTGGATTAGGCCACGCCTTTCCATTACCATACAGGACAACCCTTTTCCCAGGCTCTGGACAACCTTTTTCCTCTTCCAAATCTTCCTAACTTTCAAGATCTATTTACAGCTCCTTCTTATGGGAAGTCTACGCAGGTTGCCACTGTAGCATTGCACCTGCTTGTCCCTTGTCATCCATCCTGTTCAATCTCATGCCTGTTCCCACTGGAACCTCAGAGCCTGGAGGCTCGGAGAAGCAGCAAATCTCTGATCGTTTATGATCCTCCCTACCCACATTCATTTTCCCCAGGGCCCCTCCAAAGCCTGAACACAGCGATGGTTTTCAATAAAGACATGGTGACTGGACCCACAATTTCTCTATCTATATAATAGTTTGGATGAAGTGGATGGTGGTGTCTCAATCTGAGCCCATGGGGGAGCAGATTGTCACTGCTTACTCCTACATGAACTGGGCAGGTACAGCAAAGTTGCTTGGACTGCAGAACACTTGGCTTGTTTCTTCATTGTCTCTAATGCAGTTCACTGTCCATTCATTTAGGTCTTAGCCCTGCATCATCATTCCTCATTCTGTAGCTTGATCTGCAACCTGACCTGGGCACTTCTTAGCCTGTCCCAAAGTGTTTGTTATTTGGTTTTTCTTTTGTTTTCTTTTTCTTCCTCCAGGAAATTTAGTTGTGTGCAAGAGGCTCACTCAAGAGGCTGAGATCTGAGGATTGTGGTTCAAAGCCAACCTAGGCAGAAAAGTCCAAGGCACTTTTATCTCCAATTAACCAGAAACAAACAAACAAACAAACAAACAAACAAACCCAGAAGTGAAGCTGTTGCTCAGTGGTAGAACACCAGCTTTAAGTGAATAAGCTGAGGGACAACACCAGGCCCTAGTTCAAGCCCTAGAATCAGTGTCTGTGTCTGTGTGCACACGTGTGCATATACAACACAAGCAAACATTTGATTCTCACAGCTCTATCATGCCCCACTTTACAATTAAGGGCATAAAGGCCTAAGATCACAAGCTAAGATCACAAGTAGAAGCGGAACAAGAATTTAGTCCAAGCCCATCAGACTCATCTGTCTACCTCCATCTAGATCTAGAACGATCTCTAAAGAAGGGTGGTTCCCAGAAATTGTGTGTATGTGTCAGTTTCACTCCCACCACGGGACACACAGCTAGCAGACTGACTCCACCCAACCACTCTAACCAGGAGACAAAGACAACCAAATGGCTAAGTCCTACTTACAGTAGAAGCCTGAGTGAGGGCCAGTCCCTTATCCTGGGGGTTTCCTCTTACTAAATTTCTGTTTCCCCCACCTCACTCTGCCCTTGGCTATAAATTCCTTCTTATATATGTTGGTAAATAGTTGGTACAGAGTTGAGCTTGATCTCTCCCCACTGCAAAGCTCCACTGCAATCCTCTTTATGCTTATTTCAGTATCTTTCTGAGCCGTAACACCTATGCATTATCTTTTCTTTAACACTGCCCCCTCCCCGCCCCCAGAGGCTGGCTCTGGCCCATCTGGGGAAATGCGCTTCATCCAGCTGCTGTCTTCTGGTTGTAGCAGACAAGAGAACCATAGAGTACTCTGGGAAACCTGAGGGTCGTCCCTAAGGTTTCAGCATGAAGAAAAACTCTTATAGAGTCCATGGATAGTGGGGGGGAGATTGATTCTCGGCCCCGGTTCCATACCCGTCCCCACCCCTCAAGAAGGTGTCATTCTCTAGCTCCTCCCAGGGCTGCACAACAGAAGGATGGGGTGGGAAGTCTCCCCACGACCTCCACCTTGTCTTCCCTCGCCCACTCACATCCCACGACGCCCACCCACGGAGCGGTTCTCAGAACTGGATCTTGGTGATGACCCCAGGAAACTTCGGTAGCTTCTTCCTCCCCTCGGTTTACCCCGGCCTGCCAGCCCCGCAGCGAGCGCGCAGGCGCGCAGGTGCCAGGTTCCGCACTGCGCCCTCGCGCCCCGGCCTCCCCACCCCACCCCACCCCACCCCGGGCTGGTTCCGGGCTGCGGAAGTGGCTCCCCTCCCCTATCCCCCCCCACACACACATCTCCCCCCCCCCATAACTCCCCCGCCCTCCTACCCCCCACTCCACTGCCCGCACAGCAATTACTAGCCAAGGCGGCTGGAGAAGGGCCAATTAGTGCGGGAGACGCGGCCCCTCCGCCGGGCCCCGCCGACCGCAGCCCCCGCAGTGCGGCGGCGACCGTCTCCGCCGGCCCCAGACCCCCGCCGCCCGCCGCCTTCCTCCCTGCCTGGCCGGCTGCGTCGGCTGCCGGGGAGCCCCGGGGGACGTGCCGTCCGGCCTCCAGCCAACTGCAGTGATGGATCCCGCCGTCTGGCTCGGGGCCAGAGCCCCGGCGGACGCGAGGGCGCCGGGAGCTCAAACTCGCCGCCACTGGTAAGGGCGGGGGGGGGGGGGGGGGGGGGGGGGCTGCGGCTGCTCCCGGTCCCCCGCGCCCGAACGCCAGCACCCCCGACCGCCTGCTCCTCGGCGCCGGTTAACCAGTCGCAAGCAGACGCGATGGAGCCGAGTGGCCCCGGTGGCGGGCGGCGACGGAGACGCTCCGGCTTGCTTTCTCTAGGTCTGGGAGACCCAAGGTTTGAAAACTCAGTAGGACAGATTTGCGCCTCCACTGCAGGAAGGTGGGCAGGGGGGTGGGCAGGAGAGTGAGCGGACAGCACCCCCCCCCATCACAGATATGTTAATCCACGGACCTCCCCCCCCCTCCTGCTCCTCCGGGTCCTGCACACTGACTCACCCACATCTCTAGACCTTAGGAGATTCAACAGGGACATACTGCAGGCACGAGCTGTAGTTCAGATGTTTTGGCTGAGATCCCATATCTGAAAACAGTTTCAAGTCCACGTAGGCATCAGGTCGGAAAGAGAGGCTGGAAGAAGGGGTATGGGACAGGAGTGGGGAGGAGGGGGGAAGGGAGGCACCTTACAACCCCCCCCCTTTCCCCAGCTGTGCCCGATCGTGCTGTAAGAGCTGAACGTTTGAGAAAACTCAGTGGAAGACAGTTCAGTAGAAGGACCACAGCTAGGGTTGGCCAAAGTCAGCCTGCTATACAATGCTTCTGCTTTCCCCTCGCCTCCATCAGTGTCACTGGCGGCTGAGTTTGCCATGCTAAGACCTCGGACCAATCCCTAAGTATGTAATAGAAATTGTTTTTGCAGAAAAGCACTGACTCCTTACTAGGACAGATGAATGAACTAAAAGTAGAAAAAAGGCTTGGCTTCTCTGTTGTTTTGTCCGTCTTTCCTCTGAGCCATTCACATTGTGGCCACATTGGAATCCAGGAAGAATGATTTTTGAGGAATATCTTTACAAGAAAAGATGGAGAACACCCCCACACACACACACCCCAGCGAAGTAACAGCAGTCTCCTCTGAACAGACATTCCAAGCAACAATGACTTGCTTATCCTGACAAGATTGCTCACTTCAAGGGATAACTTCTCTGGAACACCTTGATAATGATCAACCTATTTTGAACAGAACTGCTTAATAATCATGCATACCTTTTACCCCTTACCCCAATTCTTTCTCTGTTTAAACCTAAAGCTAGTCTTTGTACCTGAGAAACAGGCTGAAGGGCTTCGGCTAGCACTTTGTGCAGCATGCTTGTGCCCTGGAATGTGTCTCCTTTCTCAGACACTCACTATTACAGTTATCATTACTTCTCATTACTCTCTTTATTTGGTATGTCGGGGTAAATTGCTGGACCTGATATGTAGAATCTCTACAGTTTGGGCCTGTGTTACCTTTAATAGGCTTTGCTGCGACTGCTCCCTCCACAGCAGAACAGAGTACCTACCACGTGCTTTATTTAGAACCTCTCCTCACTCCCCAAAGAGCCAGAAGAGAGAATTGTTTTTCTAAGGGAGTGGGGACACCTTTCCCCCATATCGAAGTCATTAGCTTTGTGGCAGTGACATCTTGAATACTTCCTAGAATGAAAAAGGAAAATAAGGAAAAGGACAAAGATAAAAGGAACAACAGAATACTCTGCCAAGACTGTAAGGCAGAGGCAGGGATGGGGGGGGCGTTAGAAATAAATGGGCACATAGGTAGGCACTGCTTGTTCATACAAAAAGTGGCAGCAGCCAGATCAACTTCTCATCCTCGTTGGCCACTAATACACCCTATGTGGATGACTGAAAGGTTCCACTGAACAGCTGTGGGATGACACCTAACTTTGGCTGGGCTGAAGAGTCTGCAAGGGTTCCCTGAAGATGGTGGGACTAGACTTGGAAGTAGGAGAATCTATGTTGGAAAGCACAGCTGAGACAAAGGCCTGGAGGCAATGACTAGCTTGTTTGGTTCCCGCAGCCCAGTGTTAGTATATCCCATAGAGAAAGGCTAAGCCAGGAAATTAGACCCAGAGCTGATGTGCCAGGCCCACAGCTGAAGGAGCACAGACCCTGCCCTGGGGCACAGAGGAACAACAACAGAGTCTTGTCCTAGGCAACTTTACCTTGAAGGAGGAACTTTGAAGATTACATAAAACAAAAATCACAGGAGAGAAGAGTTGAAGTGGGATGACTATGGGAGGATGACACAGAACTGGGTCACAAGTCCTTCATGGAATACAACAAGCAAGTTTGTGAGGCAAATGACCAGCATTGGGGGACAGATGGGAGGAGGGGGAAGTTGGGAGGGTAGGAGTTGAGGAAGACTTGTTTTCCGACAGAGATTTGGGCTGAGGCAGATGTCCAGCTCACAGGATGGTCCTGGGGCACTCTGCCCAGAGCTCTTCCAATCATTCCAGCCTGGAAACTCATAATCCTCTTGGCTTAGGGACTTCCGTCCCTATCCAGCAGGCTGAGGGTGAAGATAGACAAGGCCAGGTGCTGTTGAGGACGTTTCTTCATCTCCAGCCCATGGAAAGCTAGCCAAGAGATGCCACTGTTTCTCTGAAATAACATTATAACTCCACAGCCCTGAGAACATGAGTTTGAATGGATTTGAAGAACTCAGAGACTGCTACAAGTGACAACATATGCCTACAAACCGAGCTACCTGGAAGGCAAAGGTAGAAAAATCCTTATCTGAGACTGGCTCCAGAAAAAGCAGAAGACTGTCTCAAGGAACAAAATTACAAGTAGACTAGTGGAAGGTCTAGTGGTGCTCTGGGTAGCAAGCCCCAGACACTGAACTCAAACCCCAGATGCACCCACAAAACAGACAAAGAACTCAGGTTGGCATCAGATGGCCCTACAAAGAAGGATTCACTCTACCACTTCTAAGTAGAATTCTTCCCCACTCCCTGCCTTGTATCTGTAAGCAGTGGGATTTAAATGCAGGGCCTCAACCTATCACACAACTTTTCCACCATGACTGGCACTCTACCACTTGAACCAGGCCTTCAGTCCTTTTAGGCAGAATTTGGAAACTTTATGTTCCTATCTGGGCCTAGTTCTCATCTGGCAAACCTCTGACGTCTCTGAACCTAATTCTCATTTGTACATTGAGAATGGTCCCTGCAGTCTCCAAGTTTATCATCCCTAACCACAGTAAGGACTCTGTTCATTCCTAGCCCTTCTAGCCATGGAAATTAGTAGATAAACACATTGATGACCTCACTAAGGAACTACTGGGTGATCATTATGGATTACTGTTAAGGAGCAAGAGACATTTTGCAAGGGGGTTTGAAGGTGAGAGAAAAAGGCTTTCAGGAAATTATTTCCCGTGGCAGGGAAATCCATCAGTACTTGGCAAAGGTGCCTATGGTAAATTCCATGGGGAGTTCTGATAACCTGGAAGAAGATTTGGTGTAGAGGGCCAGGCCTCTGGTATGGCCCCCAGAACCTTCCAGAGACTCCAGGTCCACGAGTCCAAAACGAAGGTCCTGTTGCTAGGACTTTCAGACCTGATGGGGCCACCACTACAGATCTGCTATTCCCAAATCATGCTGCAGTGCCAAGAAAGGTTGTTGATGGACAAAGCTCTTGAGTTTAAATACAATTATTACTTCTACTGTATGATCTTGGCTTCTCTGATTCTTCCTGCTGGGAGAAATGCTGATCCTACCTGGCCTCTAGGTGATCAGTACATCTGTAATACTGAGGACATCTGGGAAGTGTGATATAGGTGTATATATATAAATATACCGAAACAACCATTGGTAGCATGTGGTGGGGGGGGGAGTCTAATGTGAGGAACCCATGGATTCTGAGCTCCCTGGCATCTAGCATCTTTCAGTTTTGAGCTTTGAACTCAGGGCCTAGACACTGTCCCTGGGCCCCTTTGTGCTCAAGGCTAGTACTCTACCACTTGAGCCACAGCACTACTTCCGATTTTTGCATGATTAGTTGGAGATAAGAGTCTCACAGGGACTTTTCTGCCTGGGTTGGCTTCAAACCATGATCCTCAGATCTCAGCCTCCTGAGTAGCTAGGAGGCATAACCCACCAGCATCCAGCCAGTTTCAGGATTCTTGACTATCCTGGTATCAGGTAGATTCTCTTGAGTTTACATGGCTATATATCTTTGAATGATGTGAGTCTCAATTTAATCAGCTAGTTTTTTTTTAAAGGGACAGTAATTCTTCCCCTTTTTACATTGGAAGAATTGGTAAATCCATTGAGGAGTACTTGGGAAATTATTTTGTTCCAAACATAAAGCAATATAGTGTACATATTACACAAACATGGAATCTCAGTTAATACCATATCATCCTTTTTGTCCCCAAAAGCCTATCTCTTCCAGAACAATTTTTTAAAGATTTTAAAAAAATAAAATTTAACAACATTTTTTTCACTACTGGGATTAGTCCCAGGTCTTTGGGCATGCTGGGCAAGCATTCTACCAAGTGCCTCAACATGATCTTTACTTTTTTTTTTTTTTGCCAGTCCTGGGCTTAGACTTAGGGCCTGAACACTGTCCTTGGGTTTTTCTCAAGACTAAAGCTCTACCACTTGAGCCACAGTACCACTTCTGGCTTTTTTCTATGTATGTGATAGCAAGGAATTGAACCTGGGTCTTCGTGCATACTAAATGTGCATGACACATCTCTGTTTTTAAGTGTATCAATATACTTTTTTTGCCAGTCCTGGGGCTTGAACTCAGGGCCCTAATAATATCCTTGGGCGTCCCCTTGGAACAGAAGGGAACAAGATAAAATTAGCATAAGATGGGGATAGAGAAACTACTGAATTTGTAGAGTACCTTTGAAGAGGGTAAGTCTGGTTCCTAGGGCAGGCAATGGTCAGGGGATGCCATAGGGTGACCATTCTGCCTGCACAGTTGAAGAAGAATTCTCGGGGAGCCTCTAAATCACACTTAATGAAAGTGTGAATTTGTCTGACCAATAAAGGGGAGAGAGCTATGCTCAGTGCTGGTGGCTCATGTCTGTATACCTACCTACTCAGAGGCTAAGGTGTAAGGATCATGGTTTGAAGGCAGCCTAGGCAAGAAAGTGCATGAGATTCTTATCTCCAATTCACCACCAAAAAGCTGGAAGTGGAGCTGTGGTTCAAGGGGTAGAAGGCCAACCTTGAGTGAAAAAATTAAAGGATGGCACACAGGCCTTGAGTTCAAGCCCCAGTACCGGCACAAATATAAATTAACAAAATTGAATTTAAAGGGGGAGAGAGGCAAGCTAGGTAGCAAAAAGTTAGAACAGAGCTGAACTACCTGGCCATCCACTCAGAAGTGATCTCTTGAGGGAGACAACTGTCGTCTTCTTTATTCATTGTTCATCTTGTATTTCTAGAAAGGAGCTGAGGTGGCTATGGGCTGGTAATTCTTTCAGCCTATTTACAAAACAATATTACAGCATGATGGGAAAGCATGCCTGCTTGCCTGCCTGCCTGTTTGCCTGCCTGCCTTCATGGTTTAGAGCTTGGAAAACTTGGACAAACCCCCATGAACAAGGTAGAATAGTGTCAAGATGTCACCAGCAGGAACATAAAAAGAAAGAAGGTGAAAGAGAATGCATTTAAATCTCAGAGTCAATAATGAGCCAGAAGTGAGTGTTAAATTATTCAACCTCCTTTATTGATCAATTGATCTCTATCTGTAGGTCTCGGTTTATTCTTGCTTGGCATTTCCTGTGTCTGAGACATTGAGAAATGAGAGGAGAAGGGAACAGATTTTTAAGACTCAAGAAGAGAGATGAGGCAATGCCCAAGAGAAATTTGTATTGTATATCAATAATTTTACAGTTTCCATACCTTTCTACTTATTTGGTTCTACTTATGAAAATTGGTACTAAAAATACTACCCAGAAAAAAAATAATACTATCCAGAATTTTTAAGAAAAAAATTTGTGGCAGACTGATTTTAAGAGTGAATCACAGGGGCCAGGGGTTTGGCCTAGTGGTAGAGTGCTTTCCTAGCATGCATGAGGACCCGGATTCGATTTCTCAGTACCCCACATACATAGCAAAAGGCTGGAAGTGGTGCTGAGGCTCAAGTGGTAGAGTGCTAGCCTTGAGAAACTCCAAGGACAGTGCTCAAGCCCTGAGCCCAAGCCCAGGACTGGCAAAAAAAAAAAAAAGAGTGAATCACAGGAGACAAAATTCAAATGTCCAAAAACAGGTGTGCTTGGTCAAGGAAAGAGTGAAACTCTTATTAGGTACCATTTAGGTAAATGATAATATAGGCAAATACTTACACTATAGGATCTGTGGATAGCCCTAATGAAGCAATTTTTTTTTTTGCCAGTCCTTGGCTTGAGCTCAGGGCCTGAGCACTGTCCTTGGACTTTCTCAAGGCTAGAGCTCTACCACTTGAGCCTCAGCACCATTTCCGGCTTTTTTCTATGTATGTGATACTGAGGAATCGTACCTGGGTCTTCATGCATGCTAGGCAAGCACTCCACCGCTAGGCCAAACTCTCAGCCCCCTAACCAAGCATTTTTAGAACTGCAGATAGCTGGACTACAGTGGCTCACGCCTGTAGTCCTAGCTGAGGACTGCAGGAGGCTGAGATCTGAGGATTGCAGTTCAAAGCCAGCCCAGGCACAAAAGTCTGTGAGACTCTTCCCTCCAGTTAATCACCAGAAAACCAGAAGTGGCACTGTGGTTCAAGTGGTAAAGTGCTAGCCTTGAGCTGAAGAGCTCAGGGACAGTGCCCAGGCCCAGAGTTAAAGCCCCATAACCAGAAAAAAGAAAGAACTGCACATACAAGATACCATAACTGCTGGGTGCAGTGACTCACAACTGTAATCCTAGCTACTCAGGAGGCTGAGATCTGAGGATCAAAGTTCAAAGCCAGCCCAGGCACTAAAGAAACTGAGAAACTCTTATCTCCAATTAATAACTAAAAATGGGGAAGTGGGACTGTGGCTCCAGGGGTAGGGCAGTAACGTTGAGCTGAAGAGCTCAAGGACAGTGCCCAGGCTCAGAGTTCAAGCCCCATGATCCACAAGAGCTTTATCTTGAGTGATTATTGTTCTTAATGTACTCTGTTATTTCTCTTCTCCTTTGTTGCCCTTTGGTTAATCTAATATTATTACTGTATTTGACTTTGTTACCTGGTATATTGAATATACATTTATTTGTTTATTTGAAATAGGAAAGGGAAAGGGGAAAAACAAGATGATTGGGAGGGGGTAGGGAGAGGGAAGTGGGGACAAAAACATAAAAAGGGGCATCAATGTGTGAGAAGTAATGCTCCCACTATCTGGCTAATGTAACCGTAACCCCTCTATACATTACCTCAATAAAAAAAATGGAAAATAGTGCCATAACTATGTGAAAAATAATGTTAGCAATGATGTTTTAGGCTTTGTTTGTTGTTCTTTGAGACATGGTCTTGATATGTACCCCAGCCTGGCCTTGCTCTTGCAACCTCCTGGTCTCTGGAGTGTTCATTGAGATTGCAGTTTGCAACACCATGCCCAGATTTTGTGGTGGGGGGGGTATTTTTTTTCTTTTTTATGATACTGAAGTTTGAACTCAGGGCTTTAACCAAACACTCCCTTTTTATCTAACATTTTTTTTTTTGCCAGTCCGGGGCTTAAGCTCAGGGCCTGAGCACTGTCCTTGGATTTTTCTCAAGGCTATAACTCTACCACTTGAGCCTCAGCACCTCTTCTGGCTTTTTCCAAGTATGTGGTACCAAGGAATTGAACCCAGGTCTTCGTGCATGCTAGGCAAGCACTCTACCACTAGGCCAAACTCCCAGCCCCTAACACTCCTTTTTTATCTAACACTCACTGATTATCTTTGACACAAGATCTCACTGCCTGTCTGGACTTCGATTTGCTTATTTGACACTGTCATAGCAAGGATGACAAGAATACACCACCATATCCAGATTTTTTGTTGAAATGGAGTCTCAATCTTTTCTGCCTTGGTTGGCCTAGAACTGATATTTTCTATCTCAGACTCCCCTGAGCTAGGATGACAGGTGGGTGAAACTACATCTTGTTATTGGCTGAGAAGGGAGTCTTGTGTATGTATGCTTAAGCTGACCTGGACCGGTGATCCTCCAGACCTCAGTCTCCCAAGAACTTCCTAGCTTCCAGAGTTTTAAATGCCAAATTTGTTCTTGCTATGTTTCCCAGCCTGGCCTTAAATTCCTGAGTTCAAGTGATCCTCTCATAGTTGGTCCTCAAGTAGCTGGGATTATATGTACAAGCCACTGTGGCCAACTAGAAATGATTGGGCTTGAGCTCAGGGCCTGAGCACTGTCCTTGGACTTTCTCAAGACTAGAGCTCCACCACTTGAGCCACAACACCACTTCTGGCTTTTTTCTATGTATGTGGTACTGAGGAATTGAACCCGGACCTTCCTGCATGCAAGGCAAGCACTCTACCACTAGGCCAAACTCCCAACCCCTAGAAATGATTGTTTTAAGGTGGTTAAACCCCTTTATTCTTTTCCTGTATTTCCTAGATTTTCCTTTGTTTTTTTTAAGTACAACATATGTGTGTGTACTTACACACACACACACACACATAATTTTAAGGGTCCTAGGAGACCTTATAAAGGCTGCACAGTAGTAGAATAAATGCAAGTTATTGGGGAGCCAAATTCGCACAGAGGTCAGAGTGCTGATTCGTCCCACATGAGCTAACTCTCCTTGGCACATAAGCATGGAGCTGACGATAGAATAAGAGGTTGTGGGAGGAGGGGACTATCATCTGTACAGGTCCCCAAGCTCATATTTAAAGAAGAAATATGAGTTTTCCCAGCAGACAAAGGGAAGGAAGTCATGCCAAAGGCTTGTGGGAAACGTGAGCAGGCCAGTAGGGCTGGATTGCAGGGTACCATGGGAGAAATGAGAGATGGGATTGGAAAGGAAAGCAATGATTGTCTAAGGGTCACAAATGCTAGGCTGAAGGCCTTTGTCTTTCTGCCATAGGCAAGGGGGGGGGGCTTGGAGGAGGGGTCCTAAGCAGGAGGGTGGTGTGGTTAGAGCTTACCATCTGCTACAGCCCAGCCTCCTGTCTAGTCTGCTTCCCATCACTTACCAGAAGCTGGGGGTTGGGAGGAGGGGGCCTCCAAAGGAGCCCTTTATATAAGAGGGTCAGCCAGACTTTTTGACCCCTGCCTGGCCCTCTTCCCATCACACCAGGCTTGGTCTCTATCCCCAGGCATCCAGACAAACTTCTCCACCTCCCATGACAAAGAGGCTCATTTGGAGCCTGGGCAAGATTTGCAAACGTCAAACTTGTAATTACAAGGATGAAATCATCTGGTTCCTTTTAAGCAAACGGGTTTATTGATCCCAACACTGAAGAAATGCTATTCTGGGGAAACTTGCTCCTCTCTGCTTTCTTTTCCCTATAGCAAGGCTGAGTTTATGGGGGAGGGTGATAGGGAAGCTAAAAAGAAAAAGAGAAGAAAACAAAGCAAAAGAAAAAGACAAAAACAGGAGAATTCCTTGGGAGGAAAGGACAACTTCTTTAAGTAAATTTTATGGTACATTAATTCTATCTAAAAAGAAAAAAAAAGCTTTGAGGCCCAGGAAATTGCCATGCTTAAGCAGTGTACACATTCACACTACATTTCAACCCATCTCCTTCCAAAAAACTGAGTGGAGACAGGGAATTAGGCATGGTGCCAAACACCAATTTCTTTTCTTTTCTACCCCTCTCAAGTCTCATTTGTGGCTCCAGATCCTATTTCAGCTTTAAGATGGTACAATATTTCCTCAGTAACTGGAAAGGAAACTATTTCCTTAGAAAAAATAACTAGAGGCTCAGAGACCCAACGGGAGCCCCACCCAGCTACCCAGATTTGCTAGGAGAAGCAAATCTGGGTAGCTGCAGACACCAGACCTGGACAAAGCCATCCTTTCTAGTGGATCTGGGTAGGACATCTAGGCTTTGATTTTCCAATCCAAAGAGAATAAACAGCTGGATTCAGGGGGCAGGAGTGAGGAACCTCCAAAAGCAAAAGGCATTCCCTACCACAAGGCCTATAGTAAGACCTGTTGAGGAGCCTCCTGGGACAGAATGGTCCTCCAACAAGAAGGGACTCCCGGCTGGGTGCTGGTGCCTCACACCTGTAATCCTAGCTACTCAGAAGGCTGAGATCTGAGGATTACGGTTCAAAGCCAGATGAAGTAGGAAAGTCTGTGAGACTCATATCTCCAGTTAACCACCAGAACACTGGAAGTGGCACTGTGGCTCCAAGTGGTAGACCACTAGCCTTGAGCAAAAGAGCTCAGGGACAGGGCCCAGGCCCTGAGTCCAAGCCCCAGGACTGACCAAAAAAAAAAAGAAGAAGAGGAAGGGACCCTAGCCACAGCTGTCCATAAGTATGAAATTTAATAAAGGAGGCAAATAGGATTTTTTTTTTCATTTCTATCAGTGAGTAGAATGGTTAAAACCACAATCCTGGATCACCAGGCCTGGGTCTTCATTTCCTCACTGGAAGAATAAGATCTGTGATGCCGAATTTGCAATGGGAAATACATAGTCCACTGTTTATCCATTTGTTATCTCTAATGTGTCAGTGTCTACTCCACTGTCCTATTTACTTTACTGACCTTTTTTTTTCTTACTGACCTTTTCAGAGTCTCTTATTTCCTTATCTATCCAAGAGGGATAGGAAGATCTGACTTCTTTGTGTTAATAAGCATTGGGGGTGTAAGAGTATCCAGCTCAGGGGCCTGGAGTTTGGCCTAGTGGTTAAAGTGCTTGCCTAGCATGCATGAAGACCCGGGTTCGATTCCTGGGTACCACATACATAGAAAAAAGCCAGAAGTGGTGCTGAGGCTCAAGTGGTAGAGCTCTAGCCTTGAGAAAATCCAAGGACAGTGCTCAGGCCCTGAGCTCAAGCCCAGGACTGGCAAAAAAAAAAAAAAAAAAAAAAAAAAAGAGTATCCAGCTCAGAGCATCAGGGTTAGGCTAGACAACTGAGGGTTTCCATCCCTGAATGTTTTCTATATACTCCTTCAACATCTGCCTGGATAGCCTGGAGAGGCAGAACACAGAGAGATGAAAAGAAGACCCCTATGCTGGCTTAATTCCTAGGAAAGGTAGGTTCCAGATAGTGATGCTCCAGGGGATTTAGTCAGATTCAGAGAAAGTGGAAGGAGGATTTTTCTAGGAAAGGAATAGGGCCCCACCTCCCAGGCTTCCATGTGTGGGCTGGCTCTTAGCCAACTCTTCCATAGATGTTGTCTAGATGAACCCATACCCCATCAGACGGTTGTCAATGGCTGTTAGAAGCTTAGTGCTGAATTTACTTGAAAATTTCCCCGTATCAAGAAAGCATGAATTTCTCTTAACCCTGTTTTAAAATAAGTGGGAGAAAAAAAAACCACTAAAAAATGCATACAGAGGTCGGCTAAGGAGCGAGTGCCTTTAATCAGAGGATTGTTTCCCAGTCACCTGCCACTTGGATGCCAGACAAAGCTCACTGTGGGTTACCCTGTGGTCTGGGCCTGCTAGGAAGGTTTTACCATCCTTTCCCTTTCTTTGTCCCCACTGAACTACAAGTACAGCCTACTGGTCTTCTCTGTGTTCTTGCCCATCTACATCCTGCTCCTACAACCCTTACCTTTCCTTGTCAAAGGTCATGGCATCTGTCTGGCCAGCTAGGGCCACTTTTGAGATCTTCCGTTTGTTGTTGTTCTATTGTCAGACTCTCAGTATTTAGTCCAGGCTGCTCTTAAACTTATCTTCTTGCCTCAGCTTTCTGAGTACTGAGATTATAGGTCTGTACCATCACACCTAACTTCAACGTTTATTTATTCCACACTTCCCATGGCAGTCTATTACTAGCGACAAAAGACCAAAATCAGCTGTAGTTCTTAGACTCCTAGACTTACTGTGAAACCAGTGTTTCCTGTAGAGTAGTTTTTATAGATCAACGTGAGAAGTTTCATACCAATGCCCATATAAACACGAATCACATGAGTTACCCCTGGGACATGTTTTACTGTATCTTATCATGAATGTCAGCAGCAAAAACCCTAGCAATGAGCCTTTGCTGATTTGCAGACTTATTGACTGGGAGCTAAGTCATCCTTTTCCCATTTAAACAATGGCTATGTTGTCCTGGTGTCTGTCTACAGGTATTCTTAGCTGCTTAGCTAGAAACACAGAAGTATATGAAGGCTTCTCTACTCCTTAAAAATGACTTAGTTTTGGTGTCTTGAGATAAAGGTTGCCTCCCTTAACCTCCCAACCTGTGTTGCAGGCTTTTTTTTTTTTTTTTTTCTTTTTGGTCAGCCATGGGACTTGAATTCTGGGCCTGAGAGTTGTCCCTGAGCTCTTCAAGGCTAGCACTTTGAGCCACAGCACCACTTCTGGTCTTCTGGTGGTTAACTGGAGATAAAAATCTCATGGACTTTCATGCCAGGCTGGTTTTGAACCATGATTCTCAGATCTCAGCATCCTGAGTAGCTAGGATTACAGGCATGAGCAACCAACACCCTGCTTGATGCAGATATTTTAAAGATAGCTTTTGTCTACATTTTGCCTGTGCTGATGTGGAATTCCCCATCAATTTGACCAGAACATTTACGCAGCAATAAAAATATCCTTTGCCAAAAGTAGCTGATACAAACTGTTTAGTGGGACTGTAATGTACTCCTTTTTGCCTCCTATATTGGAGGGAATTTAACGTCTCCCTCTTTAGAGGATGACTGCTAATCACAGGCTTGCCAATTCCTGATGGGAGGCCATATGACTTAAACTGACTAGTCAATCACATCTGAGACACAGGGATTTGGACAGGAAAGAATATGTAACCCAGGCAATCAAAGTCCTTCTCCTTCCCAGTAAGTTTATAAGATGGAAGAGTGGATACTCTGGTCTTCTGTTGAGAAATAAGTGTCATCCAAGAGATCCTGACAGAAAAGCAGTGAAGAAAGGAATGGAGAAACAAAGGAAAAGAGAATACTATCCTGATAGTTCATCTGTCCCTTTTGTTCAGTTAAAAGAAAAGATTTTTCTTAGTTTTAAGTTTCATGGAATTGAGTTTGTTGCTTGCAAATGCAAGAAAGATTATGAGAGAGCAGAAGGCCCATGAGTAGTCGTTGTTGGTATCCATGTTTGTACCTTTTCTATTCATCCATTCATACAAGCTGGGTATAGGGCAGAGGAGCATACCCAAAGAAGGAGTTGCTCTCATGTCTGAGCTTCAGAAGAGAATGTCTGAACTGGGTGTCAGTTGCCTATAATCCCAGCTATTCAGGAAGCTGAACTGAGGATCACTGTTTGAAGCCAATCAGACAGACAAGTCCAAGGGACTCTTACCTTAATTGACCAGCCAAAAGACTGGATTGGATGTGTAACTTAAGTAGTGGAATACCAATAGTGAGCAGAAAAAGCCAGGCAGGTATGAAGCCCTGAATTCAAGCCCCAGTCCAAGCGCCAAAAACAGATAGATAGATAGATAGATAGTATGAATAATTGTAAATAGGAAGGCTGGGTGTTCACACCTGTAATTCTGGCTACTCAGGAGGCTGAGATCTGAGGATCATAGTTCAAAGCCAGCCTGGACAGGAAAGTCTGTGAGACCTTTTTTTTCTCTAATTAATCACAAGAAATCTGCTAGTCACACTGTACCTCAAAGTGGTAAAGTGCTAGTCTTGAGAAAAGAGCTCAGAGACAGTGCCCAGGCCCCAAGTTCAAGCCCCATGACTGACAAGAACAACAACAAGATGTTTGTTAAAAAAAATTAACCTAAACAGTTTTACTCACCTCTTACCCTCTCTCCTTTTTTTTCCTCCCTCTCTAGTGCATTCTGCAGGCCTGCCCCACTGCCCTACATTTCAGCTTGAAGAAAAAACAAAACAAACAAACAAAAAAACCCTCATAGTATAGCTTTTGCCTATAGTGGGGCTAATCACTAGACTGCAAAAAAAAAAAAGTTTTCATTATCTGACTTATGAAATGGTAACCCTTGGGCTGGGACTGTGGCTTAATGGTAAAGTGCTTGCCTAGCATGCATGAAGCCCTGGGTTCAATTCCTCAATAGCACATAAACAAAAAAGGCCAGAAGTAGCACTGTGGCTCAACCTTGAGCAAAAGAAGCTCAGAGTTCAAGCCCTAGGACTAGCAAAAAATAAAGAAGAAGAAAGAATAACCCCTCTGCACAATACATTAATAGTAACAATAAAATTATAAATAAAAATTGGAAAAACACAAAAGAATAACATAATCACATACACACATACACACACACACACACACACACACACACACACACACACACACACATACACACACAAACTACTTTAGAGCACTAGAGCAAAAAGGCTCAGTGACAGTGCCCAGGCCCTCAGATCAAGCCCCAGTAACAGCACAACAAAACAAAACAAAAAACCAACACTTCAACCTTGAGCAATCAGTCTCTAGACCTCAGTTTGAATTAACAACCATACTGGTTTTCTGGGTTCTGAGTGGTTTCCTGGGGAATATTGCTAAAACCAAGACAGTCTCTGGCAAACCCAGGATAGTTGGTTATCTGAGCTTAATTCCATATCTGTAAAAATGAGATGGGACAGGGATGGGAAGTTCTGCCAAGCCTGTACTCAGATAGGCACTGCCAATTGATTTGGCGCTGATTCCTTTGCATTTAGGTATATCTTCACTACCCTTTGCAATCTGGCCTGCTACTGACAATCAGAATTGGCATTTATTGGAGCTGGGTGAGGTGGCTCATACCTGTAATCCTAGCTACTCAGGAAGCTGAGATCTGAGGATCAAAGTTCAAAGCCTGCCCAGGCACTAAAGACTGTGAAACTCTTACCTCCAATTAACCACTAGAAAATGGGAAGTAGAGCCATGACTCAAGAGATAGGGTGGTAGCCTTGAGCTGAAGAGCTCAGGGGCAGTGCCCCCCCCAACACACACAGAATTGGCACCTATTTACGTCTGACAAACTGTAAAAAAAAATTTTTTTTGCCAGTCCTGGGGCTTGAACTAAGGGCCTGAGCACTGTCCTTGGACTTTCTTCAAGGCTAGAGCCTCAGCACCACTCCTGCTTTTTTTTTTTTTTTTTTTTTTTAAATGTATGTGGTACCGAGGAATCGAACCCTGGTCTTCGTGCATGCTAGGCAAGCACTCTACCACTAGGCCAAACTCCCGGCCCCTTTTTCTTTTTTAATGTGTGCCAGTCCTGGGGTTTGAACTCAGGGCTTGGACACTATCCCTGAGCTTTGAGCTTTTTTTTTTTTTTTTTTTCTTCTTCTCAAGATTAGCACTTTACTATTTGAGCCCGAGCTCCACTTGTGGCTTTTCTTTTCCTTCTCCCTTCCTTTTAAGAATTTTTATTGGAGATGAACCTTCCTGCCTGGGCTGGCTTCGAATCATGATCCTCAGATCTCAGCCTCCTGAGTAACTAGGATGACAGGTGTGAGCCACCAGTGCCCAGGGTTTGGTTTTTATCTCCTTTGGAAACTGACGCTTATCGAGTGACCATTAAGTGCTGGGCCCACATAAAGGCTGTCAGGCTCTTAGGAACTTACCTATATTGTGGGACATAGGCATCTGATGTTTCGCAGGCCCAGCCAGCCGGCAGGAGGGCTGTGAGTCCCTTCCCACGACGGTCTGGCTGGTCTACCTTTCGTGGTAGGTGTGCACACGGTCCCCCAGGACTCGGGTTTCTCCACCTCTTAAGTGACAACGTGCGGTGACTGCGAGTCCAGAAGTTCTCCATACTTCAGTCCGGGCAGCATGAAAGGCGTGGGGTGGGGGGGCCGCTCCAGGTAGCCTAGGTGTCCGGCTGACCCCACCCAGCCGCTGTACCCAGAACCCGGCCCAGCCCACCGGCCGCGGGGAGGGAGGGAGGGAGGGAGGCAGGCAGGCCGGAGAAGCGGTGGCACTGCGGAGAGAGCCCGGGTTCCCGGCCACACAACCACGCCACCGGCCTGGCGGGCGCGGGGCGCATGCGCGGCGCGGGCCGCGGAGTTGTGAATGGTGCGTCTTGTTTGCCGGAGTTTGGGGCGGGCGGGCGCCTAAGACGGAGGGGTGGGGCCGGCGGGGGCGGGGCGGGGAGGGTGAGCTAGGTGGGCGGCGAGAGGAAGTGGTGGCGGCGGTGGCTGGGGGCGGCGAGAGCTGGGTCTGCGCGGGCGGTAGGCAACGGCTGAGGCGGCGGCGGCGGCGGCGGCGGCGGCGTGGGCTGGGCTCGAGCGGGCGGCGGTCCCTCAGCCTCCCCGGAGCGGGAGCCCACGCGGGCGGGCGCCTGAAACAAAGAGAAGCGGGAGTCCGGGCGCCGCGGGGTGGGCGGTCAGTCGGCAGCACAGAGCCAGCCAGCCCGGGTTCCCCTACGCCAGCAGCCCGGACACCCCCCCCCCCCGGCCGCCTCGGCCTTCGGGCGGGAAGATGCCGCGCGTGGTGCCTGACCAGAGAAGCAAGTTCGAAAATGAGGAGTTCTTCAGGAAGCTGAGCCGCGAGTGTGAGGTGAGCTGAGGCGGGCGGAAGGCGCAGGAGGCCGCGACGCGCCCCGAGTGGGCCCGGGGCGGAGAAAAGTTTGGGCGGCGCGGTCTCGGAGAGGGGCAAATCTCGCCCCGGCAGCCGCCCGCCCGCCCGCAGGCTCGGCTGGCCCTTATCGGCGCCGCGGATTTGACTCCTGATTTTTTCTTTTTTTCTCGGCCGGTCTGTTGCCTTGCAGATTAAGTACACGGGCTTCAGGGACCGGCCCCACGAGGAGCGCCAGACGCGCTTCCAGAACGCCTGCCGCGACGGCCGCTCGGAGATCGTAAGTGGCGGGCTGCGCGCGGGGTGGGGGGAGGACCGCGGCGCCCGCGCCTCGGGAGGGAGGAAGGGGAGGCCGGGCCGCCGGGCTCGGCTCACTTGTTGCGCGCCGCGAGACGCGCGGCCCAGGCGGGTTCCGGACGGCGCGCGCGCGCGGACGCCGCGGCTCCCGGAACTGAGCGGACTCCGTCTCACTTCCTACTCGGGATTCAAAAGGCGAAAGAAAACCAGGCGCTTGGGCGGGCCGGTCCTCGGCGCGGACGCCCCCCATCCCCGGCCCTCACCACCACCACCACCACCCCCGGCCCTGTGGCCCGCCGCGGCGGCTCGTGGTTCCCCACCACCCCCCACACACACACACCCCGGATCCGGGACACTGGGCGCCGCGATGGAGCCCCAACACCAGCCGAACGGAACCAGTCAGAGGGCATCGTATAAGGCCGTGACACCGATCCGGGCGCGTGTAGCTACAGGAGGCGGGGTGGAAGGAAGCTTCCCACGAAGTTGGTTTCTTAACTTGCCCTCTTAGAAGCTGAATCGGTTCAGTCTACCCATGAAGTCACCTTCGCTTCCCGGGCATAGTTGAGACTCTTCTTGATCAGATAAGAAGACGAGAGGAGGGGGTCACGGAATGGATCGTTTTTCTTTCCCTAGCCTATGAGGCCTTAGTGGAAGCCGAAAGAAACCTCCACCCCCTCGTTTCTAACCTAAACGTGTTCCTTTTACTGCTGTAGTTGCGAAAGGATTACTTGGATCTATAAAACTCCACGGTTGATCTTGAAGCCTCTGTTTAGGTGATGGGTTTGCTGCCTCCTGTTCATCAAACTCTAGGTTGAAAACGATTCAAGTGTGTTCGTTTCTTTCATGCATTTTGCCATGTCAAGGAGGAAGTTTATAGAAAAAAAGGTTGATTTTTTTTTTTTATAAAGACGAAGCATTGCATAATGGAATCTTATTTTCTGCTCAATTAGTTATCTACCTTGGCAGAGACTTGAAGTTAAGATACAGTGTGGACTGAGGTTAACAACAAACTATTTCGGAAAATTTATTCCTCCTCCGAGATGTAACTCATATACCACGGACTTCTCCCTTTGCATCACCAAAGCCATATTTATCTTAAAGGGAAGCTTAATATTTAAAATGAAAGCTTTGAGGAGTTAGATTACAGAAAGATGTATCATCTTTCAAGCTCTAGAATGTGTATTACGAAACTCCAGCTTTCAGTTCACCTCTAAGTTTCTTTAGTAGCTTAATATTTGTGTGATTCATCTCTATATAAGAAATACATTTTGGTTTGGTCACTGAGTTGTATAAGAAATTTATTATTAGTTCAGTGATGGTATCATCCTTTACCTGACTTTTCCGTCAAGAATGATGGTTGGTATTCCTGATCAAAGAATTTCTTTAAGGTAATTGATGTTAAGTGTAAAATATGAGTTGTTACTTCTGCTACTTTTTGAAGCTAGGAGTTTGTTGTTGTTGTTGTTGTTGTTAACTAAGTATAACATAGCCAGCAGGGTTTTGTTGTTGTTGTTTGTTTTAGTCACATCAGACTTCGCTGCATGCAATTACCAATTGGGCATATAGAAGTTTAGACCACAGTGTGAATAGTTGTATATAATGTTATATTATAGGTTACTAAATTGTTATATATTTGTAGTAAATTTCCAAGATGAATTAAGACATTCTAGGCTTTCTCTTAAATCTGATCCTACATTTTTTGTTTGTTTTTTGTTTGTTTGTTTTTTTATTGTAGTTAGTAAAAGGGTTACATGATATTTGCCAGATAGAAGGTGCATTAATTCACATACATTGATACCCTTTCACATGTCTTGGTACCCGTTTCCCTCCCCCCCTGTTTGTTTTGTTTTTGCCAGTCCTGGGCTTGAGCTCAGGGCCTGAACACTGTCCTTGGATTTTTCTCAAGGCTAGAACTCTACCACTTGAGCCTCAGCACCACTTCTGGCTTTTTCTAAATATGTGGTATCAAGGAATCAAACCCAGGTCTTTGTGCATGCTAGACAAGCACTCTACCACTAGGCCAAACTCACGCCCCCTACATTTTTTTTAAACTAGAGTTTGAACTAACCCTTGTATTGGCTAGACATTCTTGCTCGAGCTACTTTACAAGCCCTGATCCTATACATTTTAATATGTTTGGTTTGTTTTCTGCCCAGTATTAAGGGTTGGAAAAGGTAGATTGAGTTCTGTATGATTGGCACTTAAGATAGCATGGCTTTGTGTGTCCCAGCAGCAGTCCTGGGCTTGAATTCAGGGCCAGGGTGCCTTCTCTGAGCATCTCTTGATCAAGGCTAATGCACTACTGCTTGAGCCACTTTTGGCATTTTTAGGTTAGTGCACTTGGAGATAAGAGTTTCATGGACCTTTCTATCCAGGCTGACTTCAAACTGCAATCCTTAGCTCACAACCTGCTGAATAGCACAGATTACAGGCCTGAGCTACCTGTGCCTGGCAGATTTGAATCTCTTGAGTAGCTAGGATTATAGATATGAACCACCAGCATTTTGCCCCACAGCTGTACTCCTCCGCAATGCAATGAAAGCTGACATCAAGTTTTTGTCTTTTTGTTGAGTAATGTAAATATGTCATGTATTTAGGAGGGAATTTCATACTTCCCTCTTTCAAGTCCCCTCTTACACACTTGTTTGTTCCCATTCTAGAGCTTTGGAGGGCCTTGCGTTTTCTCCACCCAAGCCTGGCATTCTATTATTTGAGCCACCTTTTCTGACTTTTTGCTGGTTAATTGGAAATAAGAGAGTCTGGGATTTTTCTACTTGGGCTGGCTTTGAACCAGGATCCTTAGATCTCAGGCTCCTGAGTAGGCAGGATTATAGGTGTGAGCCACTATCATCTGGCTTACTTCTCCCCTTTTTATTAATTAGTACGCACACAAATTACAGGATGCTTGGATCCTAGAGGGTGGAAACATTTTAATTTTGAATATACTCCTCTGGATTCAGGTCACAATTCCTTTGGATCAAAGATACTTGATTATTTGAATTTAGAGGTTATATAATTTAATGCCTGAAATCTGTCTTACGAGTTAGGAATAGGTTATGGTATCTACCTGTTTAGTTATCAAAAGGCAATATTTTGCCTGTTTTGACAGTAGGTGATACGAATAGAACTGTATCCCAACCTGTTTCCTGGCAGATTGCTCCCTTTTTTCTCTTGAATATGCCTTTTAATGTATTAGTAAATTTGGTAAAGAATTTATTTTGAGGGCCAAGGCTATGGTAAAACTTTTGGCTACTCATGACCCGATTTAATTCCCAGTACTGGCAGGGTGGGGTGTGGGTGGGAAATGTGTGTATTGTAATTTAAATATGAAAGAATTTAGGAGCTCTGCTCTTTTTACAAAACTTGACCATGCTCCTTACCTTATCATGGAATAATAGTGATTATGAGAGGTACAATCTATTCCTTTTATGAATTCTCATTTTAGTAAGCATGTTGGAGAGATTTTCAACAATAATGAAACAAAACAAATATTACAATGAATACTGTGGGAGAATAAAACTAATTTTGTTTGCTTTTCGAGAGATTGTTTTTTGAGAATATTGAATACTAAAGGATAGGTTGTGTCATTTTATTATAATTACAGTCAGAACAAATCTTATATACAAACTTTATACCAGTATAGAATTTTAATGTTTCAAACAGAATTTTCCCAATCCTTCCCTAAAAATATGTATATTCAAATTTTTTTTTCTTGGATCAATTCTACAGCCTCATATAGTCCAACTCTTTTTAGCATGCTAATTATGTAAGGAGTTTTTTGTGTGTGGGGGGGGAGAGGGAAGGATTGAACTTGGTCTGGGCAATATCCCTTAGGGGATTGTATTTTTCATTTTTTGTTGTTGTTGTTTTTGCTCAAGGCTAGAGCACTACCACTTGTGCCACAGCTTCATTTTCAGCTTTTTGATGGTTAATTGGAAATAAGAGTCTCATAAGACTTTCCTGCCTAAGCTAGGTCCCAAATACAATCTTGAGATCTCAGCCTCAGTAGCTAGAATTATAGCTAGCTTGGCTAGCGACAAAGGAGTTTCCTTGAGATTTTTTTTTTATGCATGTATATGAGATTTGTTGATAAAAAGCCAGCTTCAGTGGCTGTCATCTGTAATACTACTCCTACTCAGGAAGTTGAGATCTGAGGAACTGGGTTGGAAGCCAGCCAGTAGGGCAGCAATAAAGAGACTCTTATCTCCAATTAACTACCAAAAGGCTGGAATAGCTGTGGCTCAGGTGGTAGAATGTTAGCCTTGAGGCAGTGAAGTTCAAGGATGGCCCCTAGGCCTAGGCCCTGAGTTTAAGCCCCAGGCCTGGCATGCATGTGTGCACACACACCTGTGCAAAAGTAAACATACTTCCCAACCCTTGCTTATATATAGAATTAAAGATTATACATGAGATTGACTCCCTCACTCCCTAAAAAAAAAAAAAAGCTGGGCTTGGGGGCTCATGCCTGTAATCCTAGCTACTGAGAATGGCAATTCTAAGCCAGCCCTGGCACCAAAGACCTATGACTCTTACCTCTAATTAATCACTAGAAAACAGGCAGTGGGACTGTGGCCCCAGGGGTAGGTTGGTAGCCTTAAGCTGAAGAGCTCAGGGACAGTGCCCAGGTCCAGAGTTCAAGCCCTGTGACCCAACCAAAAAAAAGGAGTCTGGGAGTTTGACTTTGTGGTAGAGTGCTTGCCTAGCATGCACCAAGACCGGGGTTTGATTCCTCAGTACCATGTACATAGAAAAAGCCAGGAATGGTGCTGTGACTCATGGTAGATAGAGCTCTAGCCTAAGGACAGTGCTCAGGCCCTGAGTTCAAGCCCCAGGACTGGCCAAAAAAAAAAAAAAAATAGCATATTCCAAACTTACTTGAACTAGACTATTTTTTTCCTTTCTTTTACTTAAGTCTAGCACTACTACTTGAGCCACAGTGCCACTTCTGGCTTTTTCTGTGATAAATTGGAGATAAGAGTTTCACAGACTTGCTTGCCCAGGCTGGCTCTGAAGCACAATCCTCAGATCCCAGCCTCCTGAGAAGCTAGGATTACAGGGGTAAGCCGCTGGCACCTGCAGAATAATCAATTTTTGCCATTTTTTCTCTTGATGAGACAATGGTCGTGAAACAGTAAAGCAAGAACTCTTCTGTGGTGATAGATCTGCAGTTTCTTAGCACAGAGCTGGTTAGGACACTGGAGGGTTTGCTACTCAGTGAATATATGCCTTGAGGATTTTGACACAGTTTTCATTCATAGGCTCAATCTCATATTTTCTGATTGTCATTTTCTGATGCTGAGAATGTTAGCTCTCCTGTTGATCTCAGTTATTTTCTCTTAAACTGGCCACATTGATGCTCCACTTTTAGTCCCAGGTACCAGGTACAGTCACTCAAGTCCAGGTGTGTTAGGCCAGTATCACAACATAGATCTCATTTCACAAAGATAAAAGTTATTTCTCTTACATTATTTAGCAAACACTTACAATAATGTTTACTTGGGACTGTTCTAAATAAATATTTCACAAATATTAATTTGTTGGTGGGAAAACGAAGGCATGCCTCAGCTTATAAAAATCTAGGCAGTTTTTGTCCTAGTATGCTTTTCATTTGAATCTAGTATTCATGGGACTATTGATAACATTTTGCTAAGTGTATGGAAGAATTTTTTTGAAAATGGATGTAATATTTGCTTGCTTGCTTGCTTTCTTCCTTTGTTTGTTTTCCCCCTTCAGTCCTGGGGCTTGAACTCAGGCCTGGGCACTGTCCCTGAACTTCTTTGTGCTGTAGGTTAGCAATTTAGCACATGATTCGCAGCGCCACTTCTGGCTTTTTCTAAGTAGTTGATTGGAGATAAGAGTCTCACGGATTTTTCTGTCTTTGCTGGATTTGAACCCTGATCCTTAGATGTCAGCTTCCTGAGTAGCTATCATATAAAATACTTACTATATGAAAATGATATTCTGGGCCATGAGTGTGGTCTAGTGGTAGAGTGCTTGCCTAGCATACATGAAGCCCTGGATTCAATTCCTTGGTACCACATACACAGAAAAGGCTGGAATGGTACTGTGGCTTAAGAGGTAGAGTGCTAGCCTTGAGCAAGCCTTGAGCTCAGTGCCCAGGCCCTGAGTTCTAGAGCTAGGACTGGCAAAGAAAGAAAAAGAAAGAGGTATTCCAGTTAATAAGAGAATGCCATCAGAAAAGCCGATACATACTTAGCAGTTGGCTTGATACAACATACCTGCAGTACCAGTAATAGAAAATATAATCCAGGTGCTGATGGCTCATTTATCTAACCCTCTCTACTCAGTAGGATGAGATCTGAGTATTGCGGTTTGAAGGCAGCCTGAGCAGGAATGTCAAGGAGACTCTAAACTCCAGAAAGCCAGAAAAGCTGTAGCCCAAATGTTTAGAGCTCTAACTATGATCACAAAAGCTCAGGGATAAGGCCCAAGCCCTGAATTGAAGCCCCAGAACTGACTGGGTAGGGGTGGAGGGGAAACACACTGAAAATGATGAAGATGAGGAATGATGCTTTAGATTTCAATTAGTAAAATAAACTGAACTCACTTTCTCTAGTTCCAGCAACGAAGAGTATACATTTAGATGACAAACTATGTATGTATTTATTTATTTATTTTTAGGATTGGAAGCATGACTTTGGTGGTAGAGCTCACAGCTCTTAAGTTCACTCCTCAGTGCTGCAAGGGAAAAAGCCTTTTTATTTCTTTATTTTTTAGTTACCCCTGGAAAGAGGAATAATGTTATTTCCTTGACACAGTTAAATTCCTCAGGAACTACATAGAATACCATATTGAAATGTATCAGATAATTCTTACTGTGTAATACCTTCCAAATCTTTTATAAATACTACATAAAACAATACCCTTTGTTAGAATTTGAACCAGTTCCTTTAGAGTAAAAATTTTTAATGTATGTTTTTAGAGAGAAGTACTATCACATCATTTCTTCATGGGTGATCAGTCATGGAAGAGATAATCTCTAATGCATTTTTAACCTGGGCTTCAAAACCTATGCTTAAAAATGCACTTATGTACTGAAATTTTTATGTGCTACACACCATTCAGTGTTTCTTTGAGTATAAGGAAATGAACAGAAATTAAAGTGTCTTGTTTATACAACTGTAAATTGTTGTGTGCTTTAAAATGAAAAATTCTTAGATTATCAGTGGTTTCTACACTTAAAAATGCTTGATTTTAAATGCAAGGATCGTGGTTTCTGGTTAGACATTAGCAATGTGAGATACTAACGTCAGCAAAAAATGACCTGAAAGAAAGTATTGATTCCATGTCTGATTTTATATTTAAGCAGCCAATGGCAAATGCCCTCAAAATGGAATCAGATGTTTGTAACTTAATACTTAAGAAAAATGATGAGTGCATGGGTTTTTTTTTTTTTTTTACTTTTAAGTATTCTCAGTGCTGCCTGGCTTAAGACATAAACTGATGTAAAAATAAATGACTGCCTGCATAATTTATGTAATGTCCTGCTCCTGATCCTGTTTGTATTGATTTTTCTAAAAGGCTTTTGTGGCCACAGGAACCAATCTGTCTCTCCAGTTTTTTCCGGCCAGCTGGCAGGGAGAACAGCGACAAATACCTAGCCGAGAGTATGTCGACTTAGAAAGAGAAGCAGGCAAGGTAGGAAATATTTCTTTCAACTTAAAATACTGCGGATTGTTTTTATTAGAGATTATCTAATGGCTTATATTTTAATAAAGAATCTACAAGTCTGATTTACACAGACATATGATCAAATTTGTTTTCATTTTATGTTATAAAGATGTAATAGAATTTTGTAAATGACGTACATTTTATATCACTCTTACTAATTTCATGTGTATAATAATTATAGGAAGTTAACCCAGAAGGGTTACATTTCTACATTTAATACTCAGAACTTAATTCCTCTAAAAGTATTGACAGGCTGGGGTTTTTTTTTATTAAAAGATTTTATTAACACTGATTTATATCATATTTCAAATCAGGCTGGGTTTTTTTTGACAGTCTAGCTCACACCGATAATCCTCGATACTCATGAGGTTGAGATCTGAGGATCAGGTTCAAAGGCAGACTGGGCAAAAAAAGTCCATGAGACCCTTATCTCCAATTACTCACCAAAAGCTGGAAGTAGAGCTGTGGCTCTAGAGCCCTAATCTTGAGGGAGAAAAACAAAACAAAACGAAGAACAACTCAGGGACAGCACTCAAGCCCTGAGTTCAAGCCCCAGAACTGGCAAAAGAAAAAATGTTGGCAAGAAAGTTTTGTGTTTACTAAAATGTATAAGATAATAGTGCTGATGAAAAAGAAAAGAGTAAATCGGAAAAAAGTTCTTCAAGCTTGAAAATAGTATTATTTAGAAAATAAATAGTATTTAGAAATCCCTAATAACTTTTCTAATTCTGTTAATGTAGCAAATTCGTTTAAAAGAAAAATAAGGGAAAACATTAACTTGGGAGTTTTCATGTTTTGAGGAAAATTTCTAGGAACTTACACTTACATATTGGAAATTAGGAAGTTATAAAAGTTATAAATGTTTTAAGCGTAGGGTTGTTAAAAATCTTAGCTAAATACTAAGGGGGGGTTGCATTGGGAGAGATGGAGGAGAATGATGAATGGGATGACATGGATCAAGATGCATTGTACTTACAAACTGATTGCTTGAATGGCATCCCCTTTGTACAGCTTCTTACAGATACCTTAAAATTTTTTAAATGTATTTTATTATTTTAGCAACATTTTAAGATACCTAGTATTTTTACTGTGTTGTCATACCTGTGCTTTCAACTTACTAAACAAAATACTTTTTTTTCTTTTAGGCCGTAAGGATTTCTATTATATGTATAAAGTGAAGAATTATGTTTTCTTTAACTTTATGAAATTAGGATTGATTTTTATGGCTAATAAACCAACCAGTTAGAAGATGAAAATAGCAGGACTTAAAAATGCATAATAAGGCTGGGAGTTTGGCCTAGTGGTAGAGTGCTTGCCTACTGTGCATGAAGACTAGGTTTGAGTCCTCAGTACCACATACACAGAAAAAACCAGAAGCAATGCTGTAGCTCAGGTAGCCTTGAGAAAGCCCAAGGATACTGCGCAGGCCATGAGTTCAAGCCCCAGAACTGGGGGAAAAAAGGGGGGGTAATAAAATAATTTACTTTTCTGTATATTAACCTGTTTGTAAATTTTGAAGTGAATGTTGCTATTTTACTATTATTTACTATTTTTACTATTGCTAAGTCTTCTAGGGAAAGTCGGAAAGACATTGTAGTATTATTTATTTTTGTTTATTGAACAGATATATGACTACATTAATAATTTTTTTGTTGTTCAGAATACTTTCTTAGATTCAGACATAGTGGCACATGACTATTGTCCCAGGATTTGGAGGGGTGAGATAAGGGGGTCTCTCCAGCTTAGGAGGTCCAAGCCAACCTGGGCAACATAGACACCACCCCTCCCTCCTTTGTCAAAAAAGAGAAAAGCGAGATGTTTAAAGGCATATGCATACATGCAAATAAGAAAATCATCTTAGCTTAAATGTTAACTATTATAAAATTTTAAGGATGATCTCTTGGCCAAGCACTAACAGTTCATGCTTGTAATCCTACTTACCCAAGAGGTTTAAGGCAAGCCCAGTCAGAAAATTTGAGATTCTGACTCTATAATTAACCAGCAAGACTAGAGATCAGGAGGATCAAGGTTCATGGACAGCCTGAGCAGAAAAAAAAGTTCACTTTCTAGACTCCATTTCCAAAATAACCGGCAGAAAGCTGAGGGACAGGTGTGGTTCCAGGGACAGAGCATAAGCCTAGCAAGGATGAGGCTGAGTTGAAATTCCAGTATTTTCACACAAAAAATAGCCATTAGATTCCATTTTCTATGTGGAACAAGAAATGTTTCTCTGTGTTTGTCTCTCTTTTTGAAATATTATTTCTCTATTTTAATTCTTGGTGTACTAAAATTGTTGATAAAACTTTTTTGTTTGTTTCAGTACTGGGGCTTACACTCAGAGCTTGGGCACTGTCCCTTAAGACTGATGCTCTACCACTTGAGTCACAGTTCCACTTTCAGCATTTTGCTGGTTAGTTGGAAATAAGAATCTCATAGACTTTCCTGCTAGGCTGTTTTCAAACCTGAATCCTCATATCTTAGCCTCCTGAATAGCCACTTGCACACATCTAAGAGATTGTGTTGATTTTACAAGACTCTTTCTGTGTTTGTTTTTTTAAAGGGGGGATAAATAGTAAATTGTTTCAGGCTTATTATCTCTGTTGCAGCTTCTTACCTGTGCTGTTATAGTGTGGACATATGTATTTAACTGTAAACACATAAGTGTAGCACTCTTCTAAGAATGCTAACTGGCAGACAGAAGTCAGTGTCTTTCACTCGGATATAAATTTATGTTTATGTGTGGGTCATATATGTCACAAATTTAACTTCCAACATATGTACTATACCAATAGGATTTACAAGATAAAGGTGGGTTTTTGTTTGTTTTGCCAGTCCTGCTCTTTGAACTCAGAGTTTCATGTTGAAACACACTTCTTTTTTACTGATTATTTGGATATAACAGTCATGTAGATTTGAATGCCTGGCTCTAAATCTCAGTTCTCTGATCTCAGCCTCGTGAATTGCTAGGATTATAGGTGTGGGCCACGTATGCCTCACTAATAAAAAAGCTTTGTGTGGGGTCCAGGGGGTGTAGTTCAAGTTAAATAAAATGTTTGTGAGCCCTGGGTTAAATCCCCAGTTACCATACACACATTGTAAAGTAAAACTGCTTGTAGTGTATTGCTTTGTATGACTGGGATAAAGGACTCTAATGAAGTTAAAGGGGGAAAAATATTGTACTTTGTTTTCTCTGAACTTAGACTACAGGGTCTTTTTCTCCCCTATCTCCACAAAAATTGAAGGTATTTCCCCAAATGTACATTGTCTCTCTTCTATATCAACTGAATGTCTATTTTCATATTCTTACAATGTAGTTACATCACAAAACAGCTTATTTTTCCTCATTGATCAGTAAGTAGACATATCTAAAATTTTAAGTAGGGTAATCTGGATTGAAAAAAAAAATTCCTATTTGGGCAGAGGCCTAAAGGAGGTTAGGAAAGGATGAGCTATATGGTTATTTGGGGGGAAAGAGGTTCAGCTAGAGAAAACACCACTGTAAAGGCTCCAGAATAGGAGTATGTACTATATTCTAGATAAACAGCAAGCAAGCCAAAGTGACTAGAGTAGACAGTAAAAGATGAGACCAGGGAGCTAACTGATGATAGGTCATTTTATTTTTATTTTTATTATTTTGTCAGTCCTGGGCTTGAGCCCAGGGCCTGAGCACTGTCCTTGGACTTTCTCAAGGCTAGAGCTCTAACACTTGAGCCTCAGCACCACTTCCTGCTTTTTTCTATGTATGTGGTACTGAGGAATCAAACCTGGGTCTTCGTGCATGCTAGGCAAGCACTCTACCACTAAGCCAAACTCCCGGCCCTGGCCATTTTATTCTGATTGGAGTCAACTTAATGGGTTTGAACAGACAAAAGAGAAGGGTCTATGTTAGGTTTTGACAGGATCATTCTGGTTCTGGGTTGATAGTAGACAATATGGAGCAAAAGTGGACATGGGGCTGGGAGTTTGGCCTAGTGGTAAGAGTCCTTGCCTAGCATGCACGAAGACCCGGGTTTGATTCCTCAGCACCCCACATACATAGAAAAAGCCAGAAGTGGTGCTGTGGCTCAAGTGGTAGAGTGCTAGCCTTGAGAAAGCCCAAGGACACTGCTCAAGCCACAGGACTGGCAAAAAAAAAAAAGTGGCAGAGACCAGTCTTGGCATCTCTCAGAGAGAATAATGTGGCATTTGGTAGTGTGTATATGTGTTACCAAGGAATTGAACCCAAGGTTTATTCATGCTAGACAAGAACTCTTATCACTAGGGCACATTCCCAGCCCCCTTAATTTTTATATTTATTTATTTTGTGGGTCATGGGCTTGAACTCGGCCTGCATGCTGTCCCTGAGCTCTTCAACTCAAGGCTACCACCCTACCCTTCAGCCAAGCCCCACTTCTGTTTTCTAGAGGTTAATTGGAGATAAGAGTCTCAGGTCTTTTTGTGCCCATGCTAGCTTTGAACCTTGATCCTCAGATCTCAGCGTCCTGAGTAGCTAGGATTACAGGCATGTCCCTTGATCTTTTTTTTTTCATATATTTTTATTTAATTAATAGAAGGGTTACATTATATTCACCAGATAGAAGGTACATTGCTTCACAAACATTGATACCCTTTCTCATGTCTTGGTCCCCATTTCCCTTCCCCCACCCCCACCTCCATCTTGTTTTTCCCCCTTCCCTATCCAATTTCAAATAACCAAATAAGCATATATAGATAACAAGGTAAAATACTGTAACAAAATGAGATAATCAAGGGACAGCAAAAGAGATGAGAGATAATATAGCACATTAAGGACAACAATCACTCATGGCTTTTGTTTCTAAATCCTGGAGGTCCTTTCATTTAGTGTAAAAATATGGAACGCTTCATGAATTTGCATGTCATCCTTGTGCAGGGGCCATGCTAATCTTCTCTGTATCGTTCTAATTTTAGTATATGTGCTGCCGAAGCGAGCACCTCTTGATCTTTTTTTTTTTTTTTTGCCAGTCCTGGGCTTGGGCTCAGGGCCTGAGCACTGTCCCTGGATTTTCTCAAGGCTAGGGCTCTACCACTTGAGCCATGGCACTGTTTATGGCTTTTTGCTATGTATGTGGTACCAAGGAATCAAACCCAAGTCTTCATGCATGCTAGGCAAGCACTCTACCCCTAGGCCAAACTCCCCCCCCCCCCTTGATCTTTTTTATCTTAAGAGTTCTGTAGCCTTTAGCTAGGATGAGGCTAAATGAAAGGACCTCCAAGAAACAAAAGCTATGTAATGTGATTGTTGTTCTTAATGTACTATGTTATTTCTCATCTCTTTTGTTGTCCCTTGATTATTCTCATGTTGTTACAGTATCTTACCTTGTAATCCTGGTATATTGTATATACATTTATTTGTTTATTTGAAATCGGAAAGGGAAAGGGTGAAAACAAAAACATGAGAAGAGGTATTAATTACAGTAAAGAATACATGAGAAAAAAAAAGTTTGGTAGCCTTGCTAGACGCTGGTGGCTCACATCGTAGCTACTTAAATGGCTAAGCCAACCCATAAGACTTATCTCCAGTTAACCACCAAAAAGCCAGAAGTAGAGCTATAAGTGGTAAAGCATCATCCTTGCACAAAGGAGCTCAGACAGTGCCCAGACCCTGAGTTCAAATCCCAAAACTGGCAAAAAACAAACCTCACCTATTAATGGATTAGGAAATACTTTTAAGATTTTTGATAACTTGTATTTTTTTCTCGTGTGTGTGCGTGTGTGTGTGTGTGTGTGTGTGTGTGCGTGCCTTGGTTGTGGGGCTTAGACTTTGGGCCTGGGTGCTATGCCTGAGCTTTTCAGCTCAAGGCTGCTGCCCTACCCCTTGAGCCACAGGGCCACTTCTGGTTTTCTAGTGGTTAATTGGAGATGAGATTCTCACAGTCTGTAGTGCCCAGGCAGGCTACCCCCAGATCTCAGCCTCCTGAGTAGCTAGGATTACAGGCATGAGCCACTGCTCCTGACATTTTACGTAATTTATTATTATTAACAACATTTGATTTAATGGGTAAGGACAGAATCTTGTTTTAAATGGCCTGCTCCAATAGTCTCTTGACTCTGCTTCTGCATCCTTTTGCTTACTGCCTGTAAGGTCTTTGTACCAAAGTAAATATGTGTCTGTTTATATCTACAGTTTGGCAAGGTTTTGGCAGGGTGTTAGCTTTGAGAAATCTCTATTCATACTCAGTAAGTTCCTTCTTCGTTTTACGTAGTCCAGTCATTCCAAATAAATATTTTCTGTGGTAAAGCTTTGGAATGCAGTTTTTCCTGAAGAGAACTATAGACCTTACAACTAGTTTATCATGTCAGTTCAGCTAAAACATAAAATACACTTTCTTGCATTTGGTAGTTAATATATTGTAATAGCAAATCTGTTTTTCAAGTATTTGTAAATATGTTGATACTAAATTATAAAATTCAGAATGGAAGTTATGGGCTTATATTTTTCTTTTGTTTTGCTGTGCTAAGATTGAACCCAGAGCCTCACATATATTAAACAAACCTTCTACCACTAAGTACATCCCTAACCCTTGAGTGTGTTAATTTTTTATTTCAGTCATTTTTTTAAATCAAAAGAAGGGATATGACTGATTTTCTGAAAAATAGTTTTACAAAGAAGTATGCTATAAAACTTTCCAATTTAAAGTCAAATGGATTTGCATTAAAAGGTGACTATACCTTTGCAGTATTTGAGTGTTATATAGTCTTTCTCTTCTTCTCCCCTCCCCCCCCCAGTCTTGGGCTTGAGCTCAGGGCCTGAGCCCTGTCCTTGGACTTTCTCAAGGCTAGAGCTCTACCACTTGAGCCTCAGCACCACTTCCGGCTTTTTTCTACATATGTGGTACCGAGGAATCAAGCCCAGGTCTTCATGCATGTTAGGCAAGCACTTTAACCACTAGGCCAAACTCCCGGCCCGTCTTTCTCTCCTTTTTAATTGTATTGTTTACGTTTTGGCATAAAGTAAAAAAAATAAAAATTGGTCAGCCCAGGCACAAAAGGACCTGAAACTCTTCTCTCCAGTTAACCTCTAGAAAATGGGAAATGGGGGCTTGGCTCTCCCTGAGCTGAAGAGCTCAGGGACAATCTCCAGGCCCAAGAGTAGGGTGGTAGCCTTGAGCTGAAGAGTTCAGGGACAGCCCAGGCCCAGAGTTCAAGCCCCACGACCCCCCCAAAAAAAAATTTGGTATAAAGGTAAAAATATATGTGAATTATATCTTACCTTAGAAAAGGCCAAAATAATGTCTGACAAGAACATCTATGGATGTTATGGCAGTTATAACTGTTTCTTTCTGCTGCTCTCTGCTTCTTTTATCTGCTTCCTACCCCCCAGTATCTTTTTCAGTAGGCTCCTGTGTCCCAAGATTCACTGCTGCTTATTTACTCTTCTATTGCAATTTTTCAGTCAGCATTATTAAAGTATTTTATTTACATACAATAACGTTCACCCATTTTAAGTGTACACTTCAGTGATAAATGTATAGTCAATAGTCAATAGTATAATCACTGTCACAGTCAGGGTATAGACCATTTCCATAACCGCATGCCTTTTATGGCTCTCATTTTATAGGCAGGAAAATATTGGTCCCCCCCCCACACACACACACACATACACACATTAATGCTGGGGCTTGAACCTAAAGCCTGGGTACTGTCCCTTAGCTTTTTCACTTAAGGCTACTGCTCTACCACTTGCCCCACACCTTCACTTCTTAGCTTTTTGCTGGTTAATTGGAATTAAGAGTCTCACAGACTTTTCTTCCCAGGCTGACTTAAGTAAGGTAATGAGTACATTTTTTTTTTTTGCCAGTCTTTGTGACATGTCTATATATGCATACAATGTACTCTTATCAACCTCATCCTCACTATCTTTATTCACCTTCCCTCTTTGAAGAATTGAAAAAACAATCATTGTTCTATTTTATATATGCATATAAAATTCTCCCTAAAGCTGTCCCCAGGAGAGCCTGTTTTACTCTCCTATCATTTATTCATTCATTCATTCATTCACTCATTAGTTTATTTTTGTGCTAGTAATGAGGTTTGAACTCAAGACTTGCATTCTTGCTTACCTTCTCTGTACCTCACAACTGGCAGTCTACCACTTGAGCCACGCTTCTACTTCCAGCTTTTTGCTAGTTAGTCTAGGATTTTTGTGACTGGGCTGGCTTCAAACTTCAGTCCTCAGATCTCAGCCCCCTGAGTAGCTGGGATTACAGGCTTCAACCACTGGTGCCCAGCAAGAGATTTGGGGGCTTGCTGTTGTTGTTGTTATTGTTGCTGGTTTTTGAACTCTGGTTCTCATGCTTGCTAGACAGGTACTCTTATAGTTGAGCCACATTGTGGCCTTCGATTTTTAAAATGAATAGTTTTTAAAATGAATAATTCACCAAGGTTAAATACCCAATGAAGCGGTAGGATTTTTGCTTTGTGTTGAGACAATCTCACTGGGACCCAATCTGTATTTGAATTTGAGATCCTTCTGCCTCATCCTTCTAAGTATTTTGATTGAAATATATGCCACAACACCTAGCAGAATCTAGCAGAATGTTTTTTAATGTGTGCAGTCGTTATCATTATCTAATTCTAGAACATTTGCAGAACTTGTCATTTGAAATGCATTTTGACAGCTACAAATAATTTTATGGAAGGCACCATTAGATAACTGTGTTTAAATGGTGCCTGATTCTCAGTACTGCACTGTATGCTGATGTTTCTTACTTGATTTTAGACCTATCCTTTGTGGGTTATTTTATTTGCTGAGCTTGTGTGGTGTGCTGTCCCTGAGCTTTTTTTTTTTTTTTTTTTTTTTGCCAGTCCTGGGCTTGAGCTCAGGGCCTGAGCACTGTCCTTGGACTTTCTCAAGGCTAGAGCTCTACCACTTGAGCCTCAGCACCACTTCTGGCTTTTTCTATGTATGTGGTATTGAGGAATCGAACCTGGGTCTTTGTGCATGCTAGGCACACTCTACGGCTAGGCCAAACTCAGCCCCTTGAGCTCCTTTTTGCTTATGACTAGCATTCTACCTCTTGAGCCACAGTTCTACTTCTGGCTTTTTCTATGAGGTAACTAGAATACGTGTCTCATGGACCTTCCTGCCCTAGCTGCTTTAAAACTCCATCCTCAAATCTCAGCCATCTGCTGAGGTTATAGCTAAGATTACAGGAATGAGCCAAACAGTGCCTGGCAGTATTGGGTTTGAATCTTGGTCTCAAGGCTGGTGCTTTGTTGCTTGAGCTACTCCTCCAGCCCTACTTTCCTGCTAGTTTGTTAGAGGTAGAGTCTTGTGGACCTTTCTGCTTGGGGTTGCTTCAGATCTCAGCTTTCTGTGTAGCTAGAATTACAGATATGAGCCACTAATTCCTGGCTATCTTGTGGAGTTTTTGTTGTTTGTTTTTTTCCACAGCTGAGGGAACTGAGACCAGACAGCCTAAATAAATCTTTAGAAATTATGTAAACCCCTTCCTAGATCTAAGGCCAGGTGTTCTTATTCTCTATAGTCTGTGTTCCTTGTAGTATGTAGTATCATTGCTGCTATAAATCATTGAAAAGGTGGCACAAACTGTACCATCTTCCAAAACATTATATAAAATTACTTTGGCCCAAATTACTCTCTCTGTTAGAATGAGAACCATTAATGTGCTCTTTTTCAGATTTTTTTCTTTTTCTTTTCTTTCTTTCTTTTTTTTTTTTTTTTTTTTTTTTTGTCAGTCCTTGGACTTGAATTCAGGGCCTGGGCACTGTCCCTAAGCCTCTCTGTGCTCAAGGCCAGCACCCTACCACTAGAGCCACAGCGCCACTTCCGGCTTTTTCTGTTTATGTGGTACTGAGGAATAGAACCCAGGGCTTTGTGCATACTAGGCATGCAAGCACTCTACCACTAAGGCCTAAATGTTTTTAAATATTAAAAAAAAATACTTACCTTTATTAAGCAGTTGTATTATACAGTGAGGTTTCAGTTCATGTCAGGTCATGAGTACAATATAACTTGATCAATGTAGATTTCATTTAGATGATTTCAGATACTTCTGGTCTTCATCTCTTTTCCTCTTACCCTTAATCTTGGATTGTTTTTCTAACTTGTAGCGTTATTTATTTTTTTGCCAGTCCTGGGACTTGAACTCAGGGCCTGAGCATTGTCTTTGGGCTTTCCTCAAGATTAGCACTCTACCATGTGGGCCATAGCACCACTTCTGGCTTTTTCTATGTATGTGGTACTAAGGAATCAAACCCGGGTCTTTGTGCATGCTAGGCAAGCACTCTACCACTAGGCCAAATTCCAGGCCCTGTCGTGTTGATTTTTGTGATTAATAATCAACAGTGTTGATTTTTGTGATTAATAATCAACATCGCACTGCCATTCCTGCCTGACAGGAAAAGAAAAATGAAATATTACTCCAAAGTGGTCTATAGAAAAAAGCATCTTTTTCATCATTCCTTTTAAAACTTCGTTTTGTGAAAATAAGGCTGGCATTGAACTCTCCACCCTTCTGCCTCAACTCCCCAAGTGCTGGGATTATAGGAGTGAGCCTATGCCTGATCACTTTTTAAAATCTAAATTAAGAAACCGACCAAGTATGCTGGTGCATAGCACCTGAGCATTCTTATGCAGGTATTCTGCTCTCAGGTTAAAAAGAAGATGACCATCCTCAGAATGTCCTATCAGATCTGAACTGATTATCTGCTGTGTTGAGAGTACCACTGTGATACTAGTAGATTCTCCATTTATCCTCTTCTTTTTTTTAACTGCAAATCTGTTTGTTGGCTTATAGCATCATTTTATGGAAATGAGTTGCTTTGGGGAAAAGGGTACATAAAAGCAAATTATATGAGTCTTGCCTGTATGAAATGTTTTTATTCCGTTCTCATATTTTATAATGAACTTGGAATGTTTTAGATTTTCATTAAGATGACTTTGTTCCATTGCTTTGTTTCCATCCAGTGTGGGAGATAAAGTAGAGAAAAATCTTTTGAAAGACAGGCCAAAACCAAAAAGTCAGAAATCAGTGAACATGATAACTGGAGGTCACATGTACAGGTGGTAGGCACTACAACCAGCAACGCTTCCATTTATAGGATATGTATTTGCATATATACACACACACATAAGTTTCAGACACATTTAGTTTTTTTAATGAAGATTTCTTTTTTGAACTGTAAGAAGTAGACTAGTAAATTATACTAAATCACTATAGAAGACGCTATTTTTATACTACATGTAACCCAGTTATGATTCAGAGGCAAATGTAACTGATGACTGGTGATTATCCAGCAATCGAGCCGCTGACTGTGCATTTATGAACAGAGAGGGGCACATGGCTAAAGGAGAATGAGTCAGAGCCAAGTAGTTTCTAAAGAAAATCTTTTAAGTAGTCTACAGAATGATTACAACTAAATGGTAGGGTACATATTTCTTCAGTGGAATATCTTGTTTTTCTGGGTGCTATGGCCATTCCAGCCTTACTACTTGGCTGATGATTCATTGGTTTGTGGGTAGGAACAACTGTTCATTGTCTGGTGGAAAAAATGGCTTGTTTGCCTTGGAAAAAAAATTACCATGTAAAACAGTTGAAATGTATATGTAAGCAGTCAGTGTTTCTGTGGTGATCTTAAGCTTTACAGACATTGACTTACCTAATTTTTACTGGAGGCATTACTTTGTCCTCATTGAAAAGTAAGAATCTAATGCCTATAAGAAAAAGTAAGTAGTTTGAGGGTCAAATGTGATAATAGCACACTCATGTAATAACGTCATCCAAGAAACTGACACAGGAAGATCAAGAGTTCAAGGCCAGCATGGCTTCTCTATAGAGACCCTATCTCCAACTCAAAAAAACAAAACAACAACAAAGTAAATCATTTGTCTAAGGCAAACTGATAGAACTAGAGTTTAAACCCCAGGTTTTATCATACTCTAGAGGTCATTTTTTTTTTAACTCTGCCATCCTATTTTAAGTATGATAAAAAAGTATTCATTTTCTTTTAAAAATACATGTTTTTGAGTTATGAAAGCATGGCGCATATCAATTTGTGTGTTACAAAGAAACTTTAGTGAGTAGATCAATTTGCAGATACGGAATCTGAAAGTTGAAGATTGGTTGTAGTCATTTGTGGACAGGGAAGAGTAGCAAAAAATGGGGCAATTTCTGAATATATTCCTAGTCAGACAAAAGCAGTACATGCTTGCTCCCTCCCTCCCTTGTCTCTTGGATGCTTGAACTCAGCCTAGATGCAGTCACTTAGCTTTCAAGGCTAGTGCTTTGCCACTTCAGCCACAGCTCTACTTAAATATTTTTAGTAGTTAATTTTGAGATGAGAGTCTCCTGGACTTTGCTACTCAGCCTGGCTTCAAACCATGATGTTCAGATTTCAGTTTCCTGAGTAGCCACAGTTAAACAGGCATGAGGCCACCAGTGCCTGGTTGCTATGCTTTCTCATGTCAACTCTCAAACTGTAAACAAGTATCTTTCCTAGATCTGTATAATGCCATGTTGTACATTTTTGTTAGCCACTTTTGAAAATAGAAGTTCTGCTTAACAGTTGACTAGATCTCAGATCCAACAATCCACTTAGATATCTGTATCAATAAAGGGAAAATGTTTACCTTTCACCACTGAGCACCTTTCCCATTTTATATTCTTGATTAACTGGCCATTCATAATCCAGCTGGTGAGGTTCTTCTACTTCACATCTAAAAGTTGGTCTAGGTTTCTATAGGTTCTTCTTCCCTCCTCCCTTTACTTCTTTAGGAATCTTTGTTCCTTTTCCCCCAGTGGCATTGGTGTCTGCCAGATGTGTAATATCAGTACCAATTTTTGGGGCTGGGAGTTTGGCCTAGTGGTTAAAGTGCTTGCCTAGCATGTACAAAGACCCGGGTTCGATTCCTTGGTACCACATACATACAAAAAAAAGCCGGAGGTGGTGCTGAGGCTCAAGTGGTAGAGCTCTAGCCTTGAGAAAGTCCAAGGACAGTGCTCAGGCCCTGAGCTCAAGCCCAGGACTGGCAAAAAAAAAAAAAAAGGAACATAAAAAGCATATTGTGTTGAGGGGACGGGGGAAGGAAATGGGGACAAAAACACGAGAAGAGGTAGCAATGATTGTTAAGTAATGCACCTTTTATGTGGCGAATATCATGTAACACTTCTATTAATTACAATAAAAAATTTAAAAAAATATATCAGTACCAATTTTATTTCAGAATACTAGGAATCCCAGCTGAGACCCGTGGCTCATACCTGTAATCCTAGTTACTCATGGGCTGAGGTCCGAGGATCACAGTTCAAAGCCAGCCCAGGCATGAAAATTCATAAGACTCTTATCTCCAATTAGCAACCAAAAAATCTGCAAGTGGCAATGTGGCTCAAAGTGGTAGAGTGCTATCCCAGAGTTCAAGCCTCACAACAGACAAAAAAAGAATACAAAGAATCCCACATCTAGTTATCCATTCAGTATCACTGTTTAGGGATTATCTAACAGTGGAAAATGTTTGTAAATATTTTGACAGCTTTATTGAGGTAAAATTCACACATCATAAGATTATTACTGTGAAATTATACAATTCAGTATTTTTTTAGTATATTAGAGAAGTTCACTCATCACTAATTTCATATTGGCCAGAAAGAAATCCCATACTGATTAGCAGTCATTCCTTCTCTCAACTCCCAATTGCTAACTTCCTTTCTGTCTCTCTAGATTTTCCCGTTCTGGACGTTTCCTTTTCCTGGCAGTTTTTACTTCATACTATTTTCGAGATTCATCTATGTTATAGCGTCAATAATTCATTCCTTTTTATGGCCAAATATATTAATAATACTAGAAATGATAGAACAAGCAAGAGCTTGCTAACTCTACACTGAGAGCAGTAGAATTTGAATCTATAAAAATATGAATATGGGGCCAGGAATTTGGCCTAGTGGTAGAGTACCTGCCTAGAATGCACGAAGACCCAGGTTCGATTCCTCGGTACCACATACATAGGAAAAAGCCAGAGGTGGTGCTGAGGCTCAAGTGGTAGAGCTCTAGACTTGAGAAATCCTAAGGACAGAGCTCAGTCCCTGAGCTCAAGCCCAGGACTGGCCAAAAAATAAAAAAACTAAACATAAAAATATGGATAACAATCTGTAGAATATGAATAAGAATGCATATGAATACACCACCACAAATATTGATTTTTTTTTTTTTTTTGCAACTCTTGGGGCTTGAACTCAGAGCCTGGGCACTGTCCGTGGATACTTTTTGTTCAAGGCTAGTGTTCTGCCACTTGAGCCACAGTGCCACTTTTGGCTTTTTCTGTGTATGTGGTACCAAAGAATTGAACCCAGGGCTTCTCTTCTCACTTGTGCTAAGCAAGCACTCTACCACTAGGCCACACTCTCAGCACCCAAATATTGATCTTGAATTGATTAAGTTTTGTTAATCAAATTTTTACCCTTTTTTTTATTATTGTTGTTGGTTGTGGAACTTGAACTCTGGACCCGGGCACTGACCCTGAGCAGTTAAGCTCAAGGCTACTGCCCTACCCCTTGAGCCACAGCCCCACTTCCGGTTTTCTAGTGGTTAATTGGAGATGAGTCTCACAGTCTTTAGTGCCTGGGCTGACTTTTACCTTTTTTTAAACATAATTTTGTTATTATTAAGGTGAGTGATTACATTAAGGTTTTTGGACGTCACTTATTCCTTTCCTTCCCCCCTCCACCCCCGCCGGTTTTTTTGCCTTCTTTAAAAAAAAAAAAAAAATGGGTGAGGACTGAGAATGTGGCTTAGTGGTAGAGTGCCTAGCATGCACAAAGCCCTGTATTCTATTCCTCGGTATCATATAAACAGAAAAAGCCAGAAGTAGCACTGTGGCTCAAGTGGTATAGTGCTAGTCTTAAGCAGAAGAAGCTCAAGGACAGTGCCCAGGCCCTGAGTTCAAGCCCCAGGACTGGTGGCAAAAAAAAAAAAAAAAAGTGAGGCTATAGTCAGTTAAGCTTCTGTGAAGTCTTGGACACATACTGTAATATTTAATTTTGGAAAGGTAAGTAAGTTTTTTTTGTTGCTTTTGTGTGATTAGTTACATCTACTCTTTTCTACTCATTTTAAAACCTTTATGGAATCCATTTTGTATATAGTATTTTATTATTTTAGAACAATGGGTTTAATTCCTGAGTCATATTTTAACAAATTTTCTTTTCACTTAATGAAAAATGCCTTTGTGTTTAAATTACATTATTTAATTACATTACAAAATGGCAAACTGTTAAGAGACAAAATTATATTTTCTTCATACATTGAGGTTTGGTATTCATGGATGTAAGAAAGCCCCAAATGTTTACTTTGAAGATGAAACTGCATTCATTTCAATATGAGGATCTAAATAAATCACCATCAGGATCATCTAAATGTTATTTTGAATTGGGTTTCTAGACATTAGTCTTCATTATGAATATAGCCATTTTCCTAGGTCACTTAGGAATTTCCCAAAATGGATCAGTAGCTTTGTCATGAAAGTAGATTTATAAGGAAGTAATAAGAGGGCTTTTCAAGCAATTAAGTAATTTCATGAGGCAAATATTTTTTACTTTGAATGTTAATATGAATATGTAGAATTCCAATTCTAAAAGATAAAAACCATCAATGAAGTCTATGAAATCTGATTTAAAAGAGCATGAAGTTAAACTTTTTCTTGCTAGCTGAGAATTCTCTTCTTGATTAATGTATGAATTTAAAATAAGAGGTTTTGACAGATGACATGTTATATTTATCACTGTGTGATTTTCAAAGGAGAAGGTAGAAGCCTTCATTAGAGATGTAGTCATTAAAGTTACGTTGATATGAAGCATAGAGGAATATTGTTTTCAGGTTTTATGAAGTGTTGAAGTTGAGGTTGGCATAGTCACTTGTTAGGCTGTGAACATTGATGGAGTTTTAAATTCACCACATGGAAGGGAATAAGCACTTATCAGAACAGAAGGAAATGTGTGGTTAAACCGTTTTGGCTCTAACTGTAGACTACTTCCCTTGGTCCAAATGGGAGGAAGAATGGAACTTTATGTTTTGGGAGGTTTTTCCTTTAGTATGAGTAGAAATTGGTTCATGATGGTTTATTAAAATCCTTAGCAAAACAAAAACAAAAGACAGCATGGAGGGGAATGACATAAATATGTAATATGTAACAAAAAGACATAAATTAGTTTTTTCAGGTGTCTCAAGTATCATTTCTCTAGCATATTTTAAATTATTGATAGTTCTTACTAAACATCTCTCAAAAGAAAAACTAAGACTGTTTAGGAAACTTGAACTGAGTAAAGAAGAAAATGATGCCTCCAACTTTTTTCTCAAAATGATTAACTCTTACAAATTTTGTATCAAATAGGTAATAAAAAAATGAGTGTTTAACTCCCATAGCATTGGAATTATCCAAAAAAATATTTTTTGTGTAAGTAAATAGAAAGCTTCATTATAAAGGTGTAGTTATTGGGATTTGTGAGGGAGGATTGTATTTTGTTTTTAATTTTTCTTTGTTTCTTAAACTAAAAATTAAGGTGTCACTGTATAGCCAACTTGTTCTCAAACTCACGATCCTCTTGCATTAGCCTCCTGAATGCTGTTTGAATATTTTTCCTTTTTGTGTTGGTACTAGGGCTTGAACTCAGAATCTCAAGTTCTCACTTAACTTTTTTGTGTGTGGGTGGGAGAGTGGGGCTCTGGGGCTTGAACTCAAGGCCTCGGCATTGTCCCTGAGCTATTTTGCTCAAAGCTAACCCTCTTCCACTTGAGCCCATACCTCTACTTCCAGTTTTTTGGGCAGTCAATTGAAGATAAGAATTTTGAGGACTTTTGTTTCCCAGGATTTGAACCTGAATTTTCAGGTTCACTGGGACCCAGCTTCTTTTTTTGTGGTTTTGTTTTGTTTTGTTGGTTATGGGGCTTGAACTCTGGGCTTGGGTGCTGTCCCTGATCGCCTCAGCTCAAAGCTAGTGCTCTACCACTTTGAGCTTTCATGCCACTTCTATGAGGTTTTTTGGTTTTTGTTTTTAATTTCCTTGTAGTGTTAGGGACTGAACCTAAGCCTTAAACATGCTTGACAAGCACTCTACTACTGATCTATATTCTCAGCCCTTTTTATTATTCTTTTCCCCTTTGTTGGCAGTAGGATGTATAGGCCTTTGCCACTGAGCTGTGCTCCAAACTGTTGTGATCTACCATGGCCAGCTTCTTTCACTAAGATGAAGTCTGATGATTTATGCATTCTGTTCCCCAAAGTAGCTAGAATTTGTAGGTATGAGCCCACAGGTGCCCAGCCCCTTCTGTAATTCTTAATTTTATTAAATACGTATATTTTATTTTAAGAAAGCTTGATCTTGACTTTTCAATGGTTTTCTTTCTTCTTTTTTGTGTCTTAGGTGTATTTGAAGGCTCCTATGATTCTGAATGGAGTCTGTGTTATCTGGAAAGGTTGGATTGATCTCCAGAGACTTGATGGTATGGGTTGTCTGGAGTTTGATGAGGAACGAGCCCAGGTATGGTAACTTCAGGCTTTGCTGAATATAGCCCCTATCTTCCTTTAGTCTAATCTGTTTTACCTAATTTTTAATCGTCAGTATACACATCAGTCACTCAAACCTGTAATCCTAACTACCTAGAAAGTAGAAACCAAAATGATCAGGAAAATCCAGGAGACTCTCTATCTCCAGTTAAGTACAAAAAAGCCACAAGTGGAGATGTGACTCAAATGGTGTGTTGCTAACCTTAAGTACAATGGCTAAGGGCCAGCACCCAGGCTCTGAGTTCAAGCCCTAGAACCTTATACACACACTTGCACATGTGCAAAAAAATAGAAAGTACTTCTTGGGGGAGGTCTGGAGGAGGGGGCAGCAGTCCTGGGGCTTGAACTCAGGGCCTGTGCACTGTCCCTGAGCCTGTTTTTCTCAAATCTAGCACTCTACCACTTGAGCCACATCACTACTTCTGGCTTTTTTTGTTTATGTGGTACTGAGGAACTGAACCCAGGACTTCATGTATGTTAGGCAAGCATTCTACCACTAAGCCACATTTCCAGCCCTAGAAACTACTTTGTACAAGTAGTGTCAAGAATCATGAAAATGTTGAAAACTATCTTCTGGTTCTGATTTTGGGAAAGTTTTTCCACTGATGATTCTTTTAAAAACAACGCTGTGCATTGGCAGCTCACACCTGTAATCCTAGCCACTCAAGTGGCTAAGATCTGAGGATCCCAGTTCTGAAAAAAAGAAAAGAAACCTTAAAACCCTTATTTAAGCCAGGCCGATGGCTCATGCCTATAATCCTAGCAACTCAGGAGGCTGAGATCCTAAGGATTAAGGTTCAAAGCCTGCCTGGGCACAAAAGAACCTGAGACTCTTATCTCTAATTAACCTCTAGAAAACAGGAAGTGGGGGCTTGGCTCCAGGGTAGGGTGGTAGCCTTGAGCTGAATTGCTCGGGGACAGTACCCAGGCCGTGAGTTCAAGCCCCATGATCCACCAAAAAACAACAACAAACCTTATTTAAAATCTCTTGAAATTCAGAGGCATTTATTAAAAGTTACTGAATTTAGTCGGTGGCAGTTAACAACTGCTGTCTGTCTTGCATCCCTTCCCCAGTCTATTGCCAGTCTATGTTCCCTCAGATTCTACCTTGAGTGGCTGAGCAAGCCATAATTAGTTCTTTTTTTTTTTTCTTTTTTTTTTTTTTTTCTTGCCAGTCCTGGGTTTGAGCTCAGGGCCTGAGCACTGTCCTTGGACTTTCTCAAGGCTAGAGCTCTACCACTTGAGCCTCAGCACGATTTCTGGCTTTTTTCTATGTATGTGATACCAAGGAATTGAACCCGGGTCTTCGTGCATGTAGGCAAGCACTCTACCACTAGGCCAAACTCCCGGCCGATAATTAGTTGTTATCAAAGATAGCTGACCTTAGAGCAGAGCTTGAAAAGTCCATGGACAGGAATGTTGAAAACAATAGATATTTCATTGGCCGTTTGGTAGTGTGGTAGAAGGGCCTACCTAGCAAATGCAGCAACCTGAGTTGAAATTCTAATACCACCATAACCAAAAAATTCATTAATTAATAAAGATTCAAGGGAGGTAGAAAGGTAGTGAATCCTAGGCCTGTCCAAAGTTTAAAGATAAAAATAGATTCAAAGTTTAAATTCATGGTGCTGAAGATTGATCCCTAGGTCCTTGTGCATGTTAGACATTCTACTACTTGAGCTATTCCCCAGCTCAGATAATCCAAAATTGATTTACAAGTTCCTGGAAAACTAGAGATGTATTCTATATAATATTTGGATATAATACCAGGGTCCTTACACAATCAGTTGGATTTCTGTATTTCACATACAGTAATAAGACAAATGACGTAATCCCCTGGTCCATTGTGGTAATTAGCATCTCCTCTCCCTGCATTGTATACTGCAGTCCTCACTCACTACTAATAGCATGTATTACTTTTGTCAACTTCTGTGTGTGTGTGTGTGTGTGTGTGTGTGTGTATTTATGTGGATTCACACAACATGTACTGTTTTGTACTCTTAATACACTTGTGAAATTTGTCTATATTGATTTGTTAGTTTTAGTTTTTTCATTCTCATTATATTTCTTTGTTATCAGTTCTATTGTTAATGACTATTTGGACAGTTTCCAGTTTCTGGCTACTACCAATAATGTTGCTTCAAAACTTCAGGGAAAAAAATGCCAGCTGCAATACAACTTTTTTGTCTGTTTTTCTATTGGTTTGTGTTTTCTCGCTGTGAAAATATATTCTTACTAAAATACAGTTGTTTATATACTTTGAGTAAGTCCTAGATCAGTAAGTTCTACAAATGAAGATAACTTGAACATAATTGTAAAGCTCAAATGTTAATAGTTTGGGTTTTGTTTTTTTTTTTTACTGATTGTATTTTGTCACTTTGTTTAATTTATAAGTGTAAATTTATTTGTGTTGTGTGTGTGTCCTAGGGCTAGGGCTAGGACTCCAGGCCTGGGTGCTGTCCCTGGGTTCTTTTTGCTCAAGGCCAGTGCTCTACCACTTGAGCCACAGTACCACTTCTGTTTTTTGTTTTTGAAGATACTAGAGGTAAGAGTATCAGGACTTTCCTGCAATCTTCAGATCACAGCCCTCTGAGTACTCTAATGAGCCACCATCATCATTTCTTTGTAGTCTTTATATGCTTGGTTTTGAATGAAAAAGTGAAAAAAATGATATATCACCATTAATCAGATTTTCATCTAATTTTCAGCAGAAATATAACTAATAAGCACTCATTTACCAAGAACAATCATTGCCATTATAGAAACCAGGTTAGTTTCAGGGTAGTTTTTCAAATACTGAAGATTTCAAGATGGTCAAAAAGAATGTGTTTTAGTTTGAAATGGCCGATGCGAATGTAAAACAGGTATCCCTTAACAGGTATCCTTTAGTTGACTGTAAGGTTCTTAAGGAAGCAAACATACAAACAGCTTTGCATCTTTTTGTATAGTTATAAATATACAAAAGTTAATTTGAAAGTCATTCTTCAGTGAATTTCTTTTCCTTTTTTGGTGGTACTGGATTTTGAACTCAGGGCCTTAAAGTTGCCAAACAAATGCTTTAGCCCTAATCCCTCTTTTTGGCCTAAACCATGCTCTTTCTTTTTCTACTTCCTGACATAGCTGAAATAACAGGTATTCACCATAGTTGTCTCAAGGCCTGGACTCTGTCCTTGAGCTTTGTCAAGGCTAGTGTGCCACCATTTGAGCCACAGTACCACTTTCAGCTTTTTTTGTGTGTGTGTGTGGGTCATAGGGCTTGAACTCTGCCTGGGCCCCGTCCCTAAGCTCTTCAGCTCAAGGCTACCACCCTACCCTTGAGCCAAACCCCACTAATCATTTTCTAGAGGTTAATTGGAGATAAAAAGAGCTCAGGTCCTTTTGTGCCCAAGCTGGCTTTGAACCTTGATTCTCATATCTCAGCCTCCTGAGTAGTCACTGCACACCCGGTTCACTTCCAGCTTTTGTGTCTGTAGTTCCAAGACATTGAACCCAGGGCTTTGTGTATGCTAGGCAAGCATGCTTTCTACCAATCCAGACCGATTATCTAGCTTTTCTTTTCTTTTTTTTTTTGGCCAGTACTGGGTCTTGAACTCAGGGCCTGGGCACTCTCCTTCGGCTTTCTCAAAGCTAGCATTCTACCACTTGAGCCACAACACCACTTCCAGCTTTTTCTATGTATGTGGTAGCAAGGAATTGAACCCAGGGCTTCATGCATGCTAGTCAAGCACTGTACCACTAGGCCAAGCTCCCAGCTCCATTATCTAGCTTTTTATTGGTTAAAATGGGTTCTCACAAACATTTTCCCCAGCTGGCATTGAACCAAGATCCTCCTGATCTCTGCCTCTTAAATAGCCAAGATTGCAATAAGAGCCACCATGCCTGGCTTCAGGTTTCTTTTGGTTTACATTTGAGAGTGATATCATTCTGATCGCCATAGAATAGGAGATGCCAATAATTTCTGTGCAAGTGGTGCACTCATCATTAACTTTCTTGAAAATTATCGTCTTTTATCATTTTTATTGTTTTTGTTTTCTGAATTTTTAGTGACACACAAATTTATCTGAGTGGGTGTTGGCGGGCACAGGAATTGCTGCTGGTGATAGATCTCAGGACCTCATGTCTCCTAGGCAAGTGTTCTACCATTTGAGCCATGCCTCTAGTCCTTTTGTATTTAGTTTTTCTTTCACCATGCCTAGCTTCCACAATGGTTTGTATTGATTCCAACTGTCTAGGCTACTTCGTGCTTGTGTGGTTTTTTAGCGACTGTGGAATAAGGGTAGTATGCCAAGTGGACATAGGAACTGGAATATTGGAAACATTCCCACCATCCCCTTAGGCTGGAAAGAGTTGATTGTCCATAACCATTCATCTATATCATGAGTGAATGTATAGTTTTATTAGCAAATGCTGTCCTTGAAAGGGAGAAATTACATTGTAGACAGATCATGATACAGATAATTTGTTCATTGTCTCTCCAATTTTGCCACTTGTGAATTCTGTTTACTGCACTTCTCCTTTGTCACTAGAAAAGAACAAGACAAGTTGGGACCAGAATCACTCCTGCTTATTTTACTTTTAACAGTTATATTTTTTAATAATTTTAATGAAGAAAAGCCATGACCATTGCTAGAATACATAGTAGTTGCTTATGACTTTTAGGGAGTCAGATTACAACTCATGTTATTTATTTTCATTTTATTCTCAAGTTTTCTTCTATTGTACCAAAATATAGTTGGTATTTTTTTTTTAATGGGTTATGGGGCTTGAACTAGGCCTGGGTGCTGTCCCTGAGCTCTTCAGCTCAAGGCGACCATCCTACCCTTGAGCCAAGCCCCATTTCCCATTTTCTAGAGGTTAATTAGAGATAAGAGTCTCAGGTCCTTTTGTGCCTGGGCTGGCTTTGAACCTTGATCTTCAGATCTCAGACTCCTGAGTAGCTAGGATTACAGGCATGATCTGCTGTGCCCGGCTTGGCTTAGTTGGTAATTTTTTTTATGTCTTTATTATGTTTATTTCCACCTGCTCTACTGGACTGTAGGTTCTTTGAGAAAAAGTACCACCATTCATTCCCTTATTATATCCATGAAACCAGCGATGTGACTTAGACAAAAATATTTTGAAACAAATGAAAAAGTAAATGAGTAAATAGGGCTTAGTGATAGAGTGCTTGTCTAGCATGCATGAATCTCTGGTTTCCATTCCTCAGTACCATATAGACAGAAAAAGCAGGAAGTGGCTTTGTGGCTCAGGTGGTAGAATGCTAGCCTTGAGCAAAAATAGCTCAGTGACAGCATCCAGGCCCTGAATTCAAGCCCAGGATTGACATACATGAGTGCATACATACATGTATACATACATAAATGGACATCTGTAGTTGATTTATGACTACTAGCCCATGGGAACTGGGACAGCATTCTTTTGCAGATGCTTCTGACGTATATTTTTAGTGGACAAAATAAGGTGAACGTAAAAGCCAATGAAGATAAAATTGTTGGCTCTTATGTTGGTGGAGCGGACTGTATAAAAATGCAGAATGCTGAATCAAATATGGAGCTTTTGTATATTCATAAATATTCTCAAAATAACACTGAATACTGCTTGATCGTATCATAAATAACTTTTTGTGTTGTCTTATGTAATTTACAACAATACGATTGTATAGTACTGTGTCTACTTTACATGTGAATTTACTGAGGCCTAGGGAAATGAGATACCTTTCCCTGGCTCTTAAAGCTTGTTTAAGTGCATCATTAGAACAGAAAGGAAGTGGTGGATTTTATTTTGGTGGGTAGGATGAAGGAAAAAGATAACAATTAGTAGAAACTACTGTTTCCAGGGTGAAATACAAGGCATAAAAATGCCCTACTGAAGTTTTCTTTGTAAAAGTACTCCTGATGAATTGGTGCATATATACAATGGAATTCTACGTAGCCAACAGACAAGATAAAATAATGTAATTCTCTGGGAAGTGGATGAAACTAGAGCAAATCATGTTGAGTGAGATAAGTCAAGACCAAGACCAAAGGAACAAAACGCGTATGCTCTCTTTGATATGTGAATATTAGATCCAAACAGTACAAGAGTGATGACTCAATATTTGGGTACTCAAGGTCATTAATACAATCTTGGAGATATAGATATAACTATAAAAATCTATGATGGTGTATGTACTTTATAGACAATGTTATATAGATCGATATGTATCTATGACATACAAACACAGCTTAATTTTAATTACGTTCTAAAATTGATGTGCCAGTGATTGCATATAGAGATTCCCTTCTTGAATATTTATTTGTTAAACTCAACATTTGAAATATGATGTAAAAAATCAGTGTTAATAAAATCTTTTAATAAAAAAAAATACAACACTAGTAGTTGTGTAGATTATTTTGGTGCTGATATTTTGAGAAATACATTGCTCTCTGTTTCCGCTTTAAAAAAAATTACAGATGAAAATCAATATGGATATTTTATTCTGACAGCAGGAAGATGCGTTAGCACAACAGGCCTTTGAAGAGGCTCGGAGAAGGACACGTGAATTTGAAGATAGAGACCGTTCTCACCGGGAGGAAATGGAGGTGAGAGTTTCACAGCTGCTGGCAGTAACTGGTTAGTACTTTCCCCCAACTCTTAGGCTGTTTGTCTTGTCTGTGCATGATGTTTTTTAATAGTACAATTTTGTGTTTTGTTTTTTAAAAATATTGTATATGTTTGCTTTATATTTATTAGATGTAGTTGCTGTAAAGAAGTTTACTCTAGTCGTTTTAAGGTCATATATTCATTCCTTGTTTATTGGTCTTACAGAAATTATTTACTTTAAAAGGCATATTTTTTCTTAATACACTGGTGTAAATATTTCTGAATTATGTTCTACTCAAAAAGTGAAATTAACAGGTCATTTTTCTTTTTATTACAAATAAAATATAGATTCAGGAATATACACAAACAAAAGTACAGCTTGATGGTGGTTATTTTGTTGTTGGTGGTGGTGGTCATGGGGCTTGAACTTGGGGCCTGGGCACTGTCCCTGAATAAGTTTTGCTCGAGGCTAGTCCTGTACTACTTTATGCTACAGCACTACTTCTAGTTTTTTGGTGGCTAATTGAAGGCAAGTCTCACAGTCTTTCCTGCCAGCTGGTTTTGAGCCATGACTCTCCAATGTAAGCTTCCTTTGTAGCTAGGATTTACAGGTGTACAGGTGTGAACCACTGACACCTGGCTACTATAATTCTTTTTTTTTTTTTTTTTGCCAGTCCTGGGCTTGAGCTCAGGGCCTGAGCCCTGTCCTTGGACTTTCTCAAGGCTAGAGCTCTACCACTTGAGCCTCAGCACCACTTCCGGCCTTTTTTTTTCCTATATGTGGTACCGAGGAATCGAACCTGGGTCTTCATGCATGCTAGGCAAGCATTTTAACCACTAGGCCAAACTCCCAGCCCCTACTATAATTCTTAAGATCAAAATTTTATGCCATTTTCTGTAAAACTTGTAAGTTTTAAATATGCATTTATTAGCTTATATTTATGACCTTTTGTGCTCGTGCACCTGTAGTCTGGTATAGACTTCTTTATTTCACTAATTGCTATATTTGCAGGCATTTCAGCAGTATGATGCAAATGCCCTGAGCTATTTATTTATTCATTCATTCAATTGTTTACTCATTGACAGTACTAGGGTTTGCACTCTGGGCCTTGCACTTGCTAGGCAAAAACAGTCTACTACTTGAGCAGTGCTCTTACCCCTCAAATGTATTTTTCTACCCAGTCATCAGGGTATAGTTAAAACATTATCTAGCCATTCCACAGTCTTTGTAATCATAATCAGCCCTTACACTTTATAGTTTCCATAGCCTTTATATTGATATTCTTATTGAACAGAGTATTGAGTATGTATGTGTCTGTTGATTTTTTTTTGTGTTTGCCACATTCTCTACCGCAGTGTTTTTACTTAGTGTTTATTTTGTTGCAGAATAGATTAATCTCTCTCTCTCCCTCTCTGTCTCTCTCCTCTCTCTCTCCCTCTCTCTCCCTCTCTCTCTCGCTCTCTCTCTCTCCCTCTCCCTCTCCCCTGTCTCTCTCTCTCCTCTCTCTCTCTCTCTCTCTCTCTCTCTCTCTCTCTCTCTCTCTCTCTCTCTCTGTCTCTCTCTCTGTCTCTCTCTCTCTCCATCTCCCTCTCCCTCTCTCTCTCTCTCTCTCTCTCTCTCTCTCTCTCTCTCTCTCTCTCTCTCTCTCTCTCTCTCTCTCTCTCTCTCTCTCTCTCTCTCTCCCTCTCCCTCTCTCTCTGTCTCTCTCTCTCTCCCTCTCTCTCTCCTATGCCTGCCTACCTGAGAACTAGAGTTATAGGATAAAGTAATGAGTCCCAACTGTGTTGTGCTGGATTCTGCAGTAGGGGCTAGATAGAGATGAAAGTATGTGGCTTCTGTACTTGAGAGAAAATGAATGTAGAAATAGGTCATTGCAGTATCCTTTAGCGGTTGCTGTACAAATGGGGGATACATAGGAGATATATCTGCAGGAATTGTAAGTTTGCCGATGGGACAAGTTGAGAAAAACTTCTTGGCAGAAGTAACAGTGTGTGCTCCACAAAGACATCAATAAATAAGGGAACTTGCCAATTAGGAGAACACGGGTCAATGTTTCTGGAGGAAATGAATCTGTGACTAGCAATGGAACAGTTGCTTAGGAAATCTTCATATGTGTTTTGCTTTCTAAAATTATATACCTTGACTACATTGTTAGTTTGATTTCTTTTTAATCTCTAAAAAAGTTTATATTCACTTTTTTTTTAGCTTGATTTTTTTTCCCCTATCCTGGGGCTTGAACTCAGGGCCTGGGCACTGTCCTTGAACCCTTTTTTTGCTGAAGGCTAATGCTCTGCCACTTGAGCCACAGCACCACTTCCAGCTTTTTCTGAGTATGTGGTAGCGAGGAATCAAACCCAAGGCTTCGTGCATGGTAGGTGAGCACTCTACCACACTCAAGCCCGTGGCTTGATTTTTTTTTTTTTTTAACTTCCAGTGTTATTTCTTAAAAAATATTTTGATATGGGGCCAGGAGTTTAGCCTATTGGTAGAGTGCTTGCCTAACATGCACGAAGACCCAAGCTTGATTCTTCAGGCCCTGAGCTCAAGCCTGAGACTGGCAAAAAAAAAAAAAAAAAAAAGGTATATGTTTGATGAGTGTCAAATAATTTGTTGCTAGATTATTCCTGTAGATTGTCAGTGACTGAGAGCATGGGCTTTCCAATTCACATTCCTGCTCTATCACGTGCCAGTTTCTCTTAAGTCTGAGTTTCCGCATAGAAGTTGTTGTTAGAATTAAATGGGAAATGCTTATAAAACATTTAGTATGGTGCTTGGTGTGTGTGCCTACAGTAAATAATAGGTCTAAAGTACTTCTTTATTGCTAAAAGCTCTACAACTGTGCCGGTTCCAGTTAATTGAATTACCTGGCTAACAAGAGCATCTTTTTAGTTCCCTAAAGTGTATCAAGGCAATTTCCCTGCATTATGACCTAGAGCACAGAGAACATAGTTAAATTTTCATCCATGATTTAAGATCCTCTAGTCCCTTTAGAGGAATAATTTGAAGCATCAGTTCTTTTAGAGAGCTATCATCTATAAAATCGGGGCCAAAATCTGTCTCCAAAGGGCTCTGGCAGTGATGTAGAAAGATTTGGGGTTTGCATGTCTTTTGGCACTTGGTACCTATAGGTGTTTGCTTTTTCTTCCTATACGGGGGTTTTAGCTCAGGGCCTTGGCTTGCTAGGCAGGCACTATTCTACTTAAGACATACTCCAGCCCTCTTTATGTTCTTGTTACTTGTTTGAATAAGGTCTATTTTTCAAGTCAGGTCTTTTTGTCTAGGCCAACCTGGACAATAGTCTTCCTGTTTACCTTTCCCAGATTGCTGGGATGGCTAGGATTACATGTGTGAGCCACTATGCCTTGCTTGCTTGCTTGCTTAATATCTCTCTTCTCTTCCTACCTTCCTTTTTATTTTTTTTTAAATGGGGCGGTGTGAGTACTGGTATAGAATTTTTATCAAGTGCACCAGGCAAGGTGGCTCATGCATGTAGTCCTCAAGAGGCTGAGATCTGAGGATCGTGGGGAAAGATTGTGGGGGGAGGGGAGAAGAATGTGGTTCCAGTAGGTAATCCTGATGCCTGCCTAGACCTCAGGCTCAGGCAGCATCAGTAACTTGTGGGTGGCAGTAACCCAGTCTTTGGAACTCTTGAGAATTTGGCAGCACAGTGGCTCAGGGATATCCACTGCTGTATGGATAACCTCTAATCCTGTCATATTGTAATGGTGCTGCTCTTGAGCATTTAATGTATATATAGTTAAGAACTACTGGGGGAGGAGGGCGAGGGAGTATGGTATGGTGGTAGAGGGCCTGTCTAGCATGCATGAAGCCCTGGATTTGATTCCTTGGTACCAGGTACACAGAAAATGCCAGAAATGTTGCTGTGGTTCAAGTGGGAGAGTGCTAGCTTTGAGCAGAAAGTGTCCAAGGACAGTGCCCAGGCCCTGAGTTCAAGCCCCAAGACTGGCCAAAAAAAAAAAAAGGGGGCTGGGAGTTTGGCCTAGTGGTAGAGTGCTTGCCTAGCATGCATGAAGACCAGGGTTCGATTCCTCAGTACCCCACATACATAGCAAAAAGCCAGAAGTGGTGCTGAGGCTCAAGTGGTAGAGTGCTAGCCTTGAGAAAGTCCAAGGACAGTGTTCAAGCCCTGAGCGCAAGCCCAGGACTGGAGGAAAAAAAAAAAAAAACTACTGGAAAAGCTGAGATCTGAGGATCGTGGTTTAAAGCCACCCTGGACAGGAAAGTCTATGAAACTCTTGACTTCCAATTAACCATCAGAAGTAGAGCTGTGGTTCAAGTGATAGAACACCAGCCTTGAATAAAAAAAGCAAAGAGACAGTGCTCAGGTACTGAGTTCAAGCCCCAATGCTAGCACTAGCACCAGAAAAAGAAAAAGGAGGTGGGGGGCGGGGGGGGGGGGAAGGCCGGCACCAGTGGCTCATTCCACTCTATAATCTTAGCTATTCAGGAGACTGAAATCTAAGGATCACAGTTCAAAGCCAGCACAGGCAGGAAAGTGTGTGAGACTCTTATCTCCAATAAACTACTCAGAAAAAGCTGGAAGTGGCACTGTTGCTCAAGTGGTAGAGCACTGGTCTTGAGCAAAAAGATACTTAGGAACAGAGCCTAGGCCTTAAGTTCAAGTCCCAGGACTGACCAAAAAAAAAGTCTTTTAACAGTGGGAAGCAGAAGTAGAACTCCCAAATGTATTATGTCTCAAAGGATTTCAGTTTTCAGCAGTGTTTTTTGTTAAGCAACCTAAAATCAATTATAAAACTCATTGAACTGGTTTCCATTTTGCTGTCTGTAAAATCTTGGATGTTTGTCTATCATTTATGATTTCCTTTTTCTGTTTTTTCAGGAAAAAAATTATATGAGTAGTACAACATTTTCTTTATTTTTCAAAAGTGAATTACAAGCCAGGTTCCAGTGACTTATACATGTTGCAATAGTAACTACTTAGGAAGCTGAGATCTGAGGATTAGGGATCAAAGCTGGCACAGGCAAAAAAGTCTATGAGACTTCTCTCCAATAAACTACCAAAATTCCAGAAGTAAATGTATGGCTCAAGTGCCAGAGCATTAGCTTTGAGCAAAAAATGCCCAGAAACAGCACTTAGACCTGGAGCCCTGGGACTGGCACATAAAAAATGTAATTACAGGTTATCATTTGGCAAATGAAAGACTAAATGAAATAAACATTTATTTTAGTAATCTTAACCAAATATTATTAAATCACTGATGTGTAGTAAAATGATAACACAAAATAGTGTGTACTGTCTTAACCCTGTGACTATTTTTAAGAAGAATATATTTGTTTGAATGTGCATAGTTGCTCTTTGCCAAACACTAAAACCAATGAAAGCTCCCAGGACTGCTATGTGTAGTCTCTGGCATGTAGGCTATTTTATTTTGATTTAGTTTTGTTGAAACATCTTGCCATATTGCCCAGGCTAGTCTCATAAATCCTCCTACATCAGCCTCCCTAATGCTGAGGTTACAGGTAAATGCTGTCACACTCATCTGGCTTACAGACCTTTTGTTTGTATGTCTTGGCACTGGGGCTTGAATTCAGGGTCTCTGCACAGCTTTTTCTGCTCACATTTGGCACCTTGCCTGAGTCCTACCTCTGCTTCTAGCTTTTTGCTGTTTAGTTGGGAACTTGTCAGATTTGTCTGTCCTGGCTGACTTGAAACAGTGGACTTCAAATCTCAGCCTCCTGAATAGCTAGGATTATAGGCTAGAGACACTGCTCCCTGCTATACTGTTTTTAAAACTATAGTAAAAGGGGCAGGCGGAAGTATGACATAGTGGTAGAGTGCTTGCCTAGCATTTATGAAGACTCAGGTTTGATTCCTCAGTACCATATATATGCATAGAAAAAGCTAGAAGTGGTGCTATGGCTCAAATGGTAGAGCACTAGCCTTGAGGAATTCCCAAGGACAGTGCTCAGGACTAGAGGAAGAAAAACAAAAAACTTCCTTTGACATTTTAATGTTATAAAATAGATGCTAGATGAAAGGTCACTGCTCTAGTCAAGGCAAGGTTACAGATTGTTTTACTTCCAGAATGTGTTTATTTCCTTCTGTGGTTCCTAGTAATCTCATGGAGGATCTTTGATACATGAAATGAACACTGGTGAGTACGTGCTTTTGCAAGCTAGCCCTGAGTTCAAGCTCCCAGATGAAAGAGAGACAGAGACAGAGGGAGCGCACCAGCGCTCGTGCTCTTGCTCAGTGAAAAACTTTGCCTAGCCCACTCTCTCATGCACTTGGCTTATAGCATACCTGCAATGTTAGTAAAAAGTCATACCCTAGAAAACTCAAATTGTTTTGCCAGGAAAATTTTGCTTTTTTGGCTGGTTGTTTTTCAAAACAATTGGAATGAATTTTGACCTGTTCTTGACTGTTAGGCGTTTCTGATAGCAGTCCCCCAGGGTTGAGTAGTGATTGGGAGAGGAGGTACAAGTGGATCCTCCTACTTTTTGGTAATGTTGTACTTAACAGTGTAGGGACCTAATGAATGGGTTAATTTATGAATATTTGAATTATAAGCTTAACAGTTTGTGCTTTTCTATACTTTCATAAAAAAGACTTAGTTTAGAAAGTTAGAAGACTGACACTTGAAGGATTAAGGTTTGAAGCCAGGGAGGGCAAAAATGCTTGAGAGATTCCATCCCCAATTTGCCAGCAAAAAGCTGGGCTGAAGGCATGACTCCAATGCTAAAGCACCAATGAGTACAAAACCAAATTGAGAAACTCAGTTCCAGCTCTAGTACTAGTGTACAAAAAACAGTCTTTCCTAAGTAGTCACAGATGGTGGCTGTAGCAATGTTCTCTATTTGTGTTTGTTGCTACATTTAGGTAGCCTTTTCCTTTTTCTGTCCTGGGAATCCTTCCTGAATTGAAAATGTTGGCAGTTCTTTTTAGTGTACATCTATATATCTTTATAATCAGCTGTCTTTTTATTTAGTCTTTGGGTTTTTGTGCAAAAAGATCAAGATTAACAGGACATAGCTAGTTCTCTGGTCATGAATGAATTGGAAAGGTCACTCTGCTCGATAGGAGCTAGTACTTTTATCTGTTTCTAAAGACTACCTTGAGCTTGATTGGCTTCTTGACTTAAGCTGTAATAGAACACTGTTGTCACATAATTCACCTACAAGGTAACAAGATTGTTTTTTAATATTGGAGAATGGGTAAATACTGCATATTCTACTTTAAGGAGTTTTCATACAACTGGGCAAATCAGGCAAACTTTTAGTGTAAACTATTTGGAGTTAAAAACAGTCAAAAATCTTTATGTGTGGGGCTGGGAGTTTGGCCTAGTGGTAGAGTGCTTGCCTAGCACGCACAAAAACCAGAGTTTGATTCCTCAGTCCCACATACATAGAAAAAAGCTGGAAGTGGTGCTGTGGCTCAAGTAGTAGAGCTCTAGCCTTGAGAAAAGTCCAACAACAGTGCTCGGGCCTTGAGTTAAAGCCCCACAACTGGCAAAAAAAAAAAAAAAAAAGGAATCTTTATGTGGCTTTGGTTATTTGTATCTTGCATTTTTTTGCTGCCTTCTGTTCTATATGGTCCAAAGGAGGGGAAATCTCAGCCTATCTTTATTTTAAATTCCCAACACTTCAGTTTTTAAATCATTTATCAATACTCATTCATGTGTAAGAAAAAAATCAACATCAGAATATATCTGTACTTGTGTTTTTTGGATGTGCTTGTTAATTAAGATGTAGTAGATGAGAATGAACTGAAAATAAGAACGGAAACAGAACTAGAAGAGGATTCAGGAGGGAAGAAAAGGATATTAAATCTATTCTTGTATTAAAGTCGAGGTTTGCTTCCTAGCTTCAGAACTATGAAGTTGCTAATTTTATTTTACCTTTGTTTTCATTCACAAAAATGCTCTATGTGCAGGGTATAAACTTGTAAAGCTATGTTAAAGGTTCTCAAGGAGCCGGGCGCCTGACTCAGGTCTATAATCCTAGCACTCAAGAGGCTGAGATCTAAGGATCTCAGCCAGCCCAGTCAGGAAAGTATGTGAGACTCTTATCTTGAGTAAACTATTTTAAAAAGCCAGAAGTGGCACTGTGGCTCAAGTGGTAGTGCTGGCTTTATAAGCCCTTGAGCAAGAGAAACTTAGGGACAGCACTCAGGCCCAAAGTTCAAGCCCCAGGACCAGCAAAAAAAAAAAAAGTAGTTGGGCTGAGAGTTTGGCCTAGTGGTAGAGTGCTTATCCAGCATGCACAAAGCCCTGGATTCAGTCCCTCTGTGTCACATATGTAGAAAAAGCCAGAAGTTGGGCCGGGAGTTTGGAGTTTGGCCTATTGGTAGAGTGCTTGCCTAATGTGCATAAGACCCAGGTTCGAATCCTCGACCCCACATAGAAAAAAGTTGGAAGTGGTGCTGTGGCTCAAGGGTAGAGCTCTAGCCTTAAGAAAAGTCGAAGGACAGTGCTCAGGCCTTGAGTTCAAGCCCCAGGACTGGCCAAAAAAAAAAAAATAGACATGTTAATTTTACATAAAGGTGAGTCAGGTTCTCACCTGTAATCCTAGCTGCTTGAAAGACTAAGATTGGGAGGATCATAGTTTGAGGCCAGGATAGCCAAAAGTTTTCAAGATCACTTCTCAACCAACAGCTGGTTATCCTAGGATTATGGGAAGATTGAGGATGATGAAATTCAGAGAACTGCTTTGTTATCCTTTCTTTAATTTATTACCCATATAGGAATTCCTTCTAAACCATTCGTCTTTATTACAAACTGCTAAAATAGGACTCACAGGTTTTTCAATCCATCAAGTTGTAGAATTGCTGTCTGTGGAAGCTAAGCTATTGTATTAAAGCTACATCTATTCTGTATCTATCTCCCTCACAGGTAGCCCATACATTTACCTTCATGTCTCTTCCTTGTAGGATTGTTTCTTCCCAGCTCTTCTGTTCCCATTACACCGGTCAGACTTCTGGTTTTGTTGCTATTCTTCATCTTCCACCATAGGATCTCACCTCACATTTTCCTCAGTCACTGCTTCACCAAGCAAATAAAAACTAAAGAGCATAAAGAAGTAGCAAGGTGGGCCCCTATAAGCTCATGCCTGTAATCCTAGCTACATAGGTGGCTAAGACCTACAGAATTGAGATTTGTAGCCAGCCTGGACAAGAAAGTCTATGAGGGTCCTATCTCCAGTTAACCACCAAAAAACCAGAAGTAGAGCTGTAACTCAAGTGTTAAGTGGACAGTCCAAACACTGACTTCAAGGCCCAGTACACACATACACACACACACACCAAGAAAAGAAATTGCAGCATGACTTTTTCCCCACCTACTGCTTATGCTTATATGTTTATATTAAAAAAATGAAACATTTTGCCCGGAGTTTGGCCTAGTGGTAGAGTGCTTGCCTAGCATGCAGGAAGACCCGGGTTCAATTCCTTGGTATCACATGTACAGAAAAGACTGGAAGTGGTGCTGTGGCTCAAGTGGTAGAGCACTAGCCTTGAAGAAGCCCAATGACAGTGCTCAGGCCCTGAGTTCAAGCCCCAGGACTAGCAATAAAGAAAGAAAATAAGAAAAAAAAATGAAACATTTTACTTCAGGACTACTGGTGGGGGGAAGGGGAATAATAAAACCTACAGCTATTTCTACATTGCCATGACAAGAAAACTCACTGCTGTTGGTGACTGTTCTTTGTCACCCAGTTAGAATTTTCCCATCATTAATATAAGATCAAAATTTTATCCGAGACAAAAGCTGAACTATTTTTTCATGAAGTATTATTTGTAGGTTAGCAGTGACTTATAAATATATGAGTAGGATTGATTTTTTTTTCTCTCAATGTTTCTTCATTGCTCAACCTCTTTCTAACCTTCATTGACTGAAACTAGATGCTTATATTACAATCTCTTGATTCTGGAGAATTGATTTGTCTTTATACCACACTTAGCATTGATTGTATATATGGAACACAAATTGTTTTCCTGATGCATATGCTTTCAATACTCTTTTCCATCTGTGACAATGAGTATTTAATTGAAAGGAATGACCTAAACTGGATGTGGTAGCATATACCTATAATCCTAGCTGTGCAGAAGGTATAGATAGAAGGTCAAGATCTGAGTTCAATCCTTGACAAAAAGTGGGAGACCCTGCCTGAAAAATAGCTAAAACAAATAAAAGGGCTGAGTACATAGATCAAGTCAGAAGAGCACTTAACTAGCAAGTATGAGACCCTGACTTCAGACCTCAGTACTAAAAACAAAGACTGTGCCAGGCACTCTGGTGGCTCTTGCCTCGAGGCCTATCTACTCAGGTGGCTAAGATCTGAGAATCTGGGTTCAAAGCCAGTTGAGGTAGGAAAGTTTGTGAGGCACTTAGTTCTGGTTAACCACCAGAAAACCAGAAGTAGAGCTGTGACTCAAAAGTAGTAGGGCAGTAGTCTTGAGCAAAAGAGCTCAAGGACAACACCTAGGCCCTGAGTTTAAGCCTCATAATCAACAAAAAATAAAGACCAGAAGGAGGGAGGGATGAATTGAGAGAGGCAGGCAGGCAGAAGAAAAAGAAATGTGCTAAAATTTAGTGTGAAATCTGCTAGCCAAAAAGTAGTTCAAAGCGGGGTGCAGTGGCTCACACCTGTAATCCTAGCTACTCAGGAAGCTGAGATCTGAGGATCTTGGTTCAAAGCCAGCCCAAGCACTAAAGACCCTGAGACTCTTATCTCCAATTAATCACTAGAAAATGTGAAGTGGTGCTGTGGCTCAAGGGGTAGGGCGATAGCCTTGAGCTGAAGAGCTCAGGGACAGTGCCCAGGCTCAGAGTTCAAGCCCCATGACCCACCAAAAAAAAAAAAAGTACTTCAAATCTGCCAGAAAAATATATCAAACTTTATCAGGAAGATTAAAGAAGTTAGTGTTAAATTTTGTTTGAAAGTAAATAACATAACCATCCTTAGCTTTGATCAGAGTTTAAGCCCCATGACCCACAAAAATAAAATTTTTTTTAAAAAGTTCAAATCTGCCAGAAAAATATATCAAAGTTTATAAGGAAGATTAAAGAAGTTAATGTTAAATTTTGTTTGAAAGTAAATAACATAACCATCTTTTTTATGTGGTGTGGGGCTTGAACTCAAAGGCCTGGATGCTGTTCCTCAGTTTTTTTCGCTCAAGGATAGTACTCTGCCACTTGAGCCACAGTGCCACTTCAGCTTTTTCTGTGTATGTGGTATTGAGAAATCGAACCCAGGCTTTCATGAATGCTAGGCAAGTACTCATGCTAGGCATGTACATGTATCTACTGCTAATCCACATTCCCAGCCTCCCTGAGCTGCTGCTGCTCAAGGCTAGCATTCTACTACTCCAACCATAGTGCCACTTCCAGCCTTATCTGTTTATGTGATACTGAAGAATTGAACCAGGGGATTCATGCATACTAGGGAAGTGTTCTACCACTAAGCCACATTCTCAGCACCACCACCCCCTTCTTCCCTTCTTTTTTGTAGGTTGTAGGGCTTGAACTCGGCCCCACACTCACTGTGGACACTGTCTTTGAGCTTTTGTGCTGAAGGCTAGTACACTACCAGTTTGACCCACAGCTCCACTTCTGGTTTTCTGATAGTTAGTTGGCACTGAGTCTCACAGACTTTACTGCCTTAGCTGGCTTTCTTATATCTCATCCTCCTGAGTAGGATTACAGGCATAAGCCTCTGGCACCTAGCCCTCAACCCTTTCATGTAGTGAGGTCTCACTCACTATTGACCTTAGGATCAGGAGTAGCTCTGGTAGAGTGCATACTTAGAATACACAGGCCCTAGGTTTCCATTCTCAGAAACAAAATATAAAAATCATAAAAAGAAAACTGCCCTTATTAGACATTAGGATAACAAATTTAAGTTCAGTCTGGAGTCCATAGAAAGACCCTGTTGGGTTGGAGTTTGGCTTAGTGGTAGGTAAAGTGCTTGCCTTGCATGCACAAAGACCTGGGTTCGATTGCTCAGCACCACACACATAGAAAAAGCTGGAAGTGGCACTGTGGCTCAAGTGGTAGAGTACTATCTTTGAGCAAAAAAAACCTGAAGAACAGCATCCAGGCCCTGAGTTCAAGCACCACAACTAGCTCAAATAGTAGTAGAGCTCTAGCCTTGAGAAAAGCCCAAGGACAGTGCTCAGACCCTGAGTTCAAATCCCAGGACTAGCAAAAAAAAAAAAAATTTTTTTTTTTTTTTTGAGGAAGAAAAACCCTGCCCCCCCTCAAAAAAAAAAAACCTTTCAGGAATTTTAAATGCATTTTTTAACTTTGTATATAAGAGATTTTATCTATAGTAATTCCAAATTTTGTTTTCCTTTCTTTTGCTGTACTGGGTTTTGAACTGAGGATCTCATACTTGCTTAGAAGGCACTAACCATTCTTCTATTCCCCCATCCTTGTTTTTTGGTTGTTGTTTTGGTTTTGGGGGGTTTTTTGGGTTTTTTTCCAGCTTTTTCTGTGTATGTGGTACCAAGGAATCAAACCCAGGGCTTCATACATACCAGGGAAGCACTCTTAACACTAGGCCACACTAAGGGCCCTTCTAGTTCTCTTTTGCACTGGTTACTTTTGGGACAGTCTTACTTCTTGCCCAGGCTACACACCTGGACCACTACTCACCTGTTTTAGGTTTCCCATCACTCCCAATGACAGTTGCAAATCACTATGCCTAGTTTTCCATTGGTGGAGAGTCTTGAAATACCAGACTGGCCCAACTGCTATTCCAATTTAAGCTTCCCAAGTAAAGGATAACAAGCATGAGCCACCAGCACTCACATGAACTTTTATTTTGTGATTTAGAGATTTCTAGTTAAAATTCAGTAAGCAGAGATGGAATTCATTATGATGTTTTTCAGTTGTGAGGTTAAAAGTTCTTCAAACGTAAAATGATATTTATTCTTGATTTTAAGGAAACTTCAAGTATATGTGGGTTGCTGAATTTTCTTACATGCTACTGTGTCATATATTTTATGTATAGCATATTTATTACAAACCTGTTTCTATCCTCTAATTATGATTTTGTTGTCGCAGGCAAGAAGACAGCAAGACCCTAGTCCTGGTTCCAATTTAGGTGGCAGTGACGATCTCAAGCTTCGTTAATAGCACAGCAGATGTGGCGCCCACCTTTATGTACTCATTTTGATTCTAGCTGGCAGAAGGAATTCATTATAAGACCAGAAACTGTGATAACTGGAGGTACCACAGTTGATTTCTCAACCCAAGGCAGTAAAAGACACCACAGACTGCCATGGTTTTGCACTATGATTATTATACATGCATTTCCAGTGTTTAAAGCATGTAGCCAGTAATAATTTGATTTTTTTTCTATGCAAGCTTACCTTGTTGGCATTATTTTAGTTGAAACTATCTTGTAAAGCTTTTTTTTCCCTCCATTTTAATTTAAAAGTTTTATGTCATTTTTTTTTTAAGTAAAGAAATTAAAGTTTCCATCAAAGGGTTTTCTTTAGTTGCGTTTTTATACTTTTAGATGTGTTAGTTATACAGCTTCTTTTTAGAAGGGCATTCTTGGTTTGTTTGGGGTTTTTTTCCCCCTTCATTTCCTATTGTGTTTTTATAGTCTGGAGCATTTTTAAACTGTTGATGTGTCTGCATTTTTTACAAGCTTAAAAAAACCTAGTAGCATGGAGCTGTCTGCCCAGCCTTCTAACAAAGTTTACAGTTGTTAAAGTTGTCGTATCCTTTTAACTGCTAATAATCAGCATCCTTCTTTTCCTTTTAAACATTAAAATTTTAAGTTGGGTATTAATTCTATCCTGCCCCAGATCTGTTTTAAATTCTGTTCTGTAATCATGACTTTGGGTGGAGATAATCTCTCCATAGATAATACTACTCTGCTGAAATGCCTAAAGAAGTCACAGGCTGGCTTCTGTTTTATTCAGGGATTTTTTTTTTTTTTAATCAATCAATAAAGGGATACTGGAGTTTCATGTATTTTACAACGTATTAAACTGGAGACAGTGATGACAGCTACAAAGGTATATTAAAATCATGTTTTAAATGGCTGCTTTTATGTGTTTTATATTTGCATGCTTTTGTAGAAACAAAGCTGGGTAAAGAAAGATTAGTCTTAAAAAATGTTCATCTGTTCAGAGGATACATTTTCTTCTATTAATTGTCCTGAGAAAAACATTCAGTTATAGATGATATTTTACAAAAGGACTTATTAGTATCCTTTGAGATGAATTAATGTAAGATTATTTTTAAATAAGCTTACTGTCAAATTGCAATTTTTTTTAATATAAGACTGGAAAAAGTGCCGAGTCATTTGGCACATCCTTACAAATACCTTTCATGGTAATCATTAAATGTTACTACATTTATGGATTTTTTGCAAAAATGTATTTTATCATAATAGAATGGCATTATTTTAAATAGTTTGAAAAACTGACAGTCAATTCAGAAAATGAAGTCTGAATAAGGTCATTACATTTAAAAAGCATATAAATATACTTGATTGATGGAAGTGTGACTTTTATTGTATATAGGTCTTATAAGTCGTAAACAGATACCTGTATCTCAGAATAAAAAATATTTGTTATATATTTGAAATCATGCATGGTAAGGAGTGTGTCTAAATTGTTGTAACAGTACATCATAAAAGGCCATGTTGATCTTGTGTAACACAGTCCTCTAACTTTGGTTGGTATTTGGTGTTATACAGCTCACATGTTTACACACTCAGTGCCCTAATTTCCCCTGGGGAATCACCTTCTAAGTGATCCTTACAGTGGTGGTATAAGGTTACTTTTATTACAGGGCTGTTTGTTTTTGACTTCTGCATACATTTTTTTTTCCTGCACATGCATTTTAAAGAAAGTAACCAGACGTTGCTACATCTTTCTCTATTGCTTCTATTCAAGGGCTTCTGTCCATTGGTAAATAAAATCAATTGCTATTGTGTTCCTGTTGCCATCTTTCTGTAAATACTGAAATCTTCCTATCATTTAGCACTGTATTACTTGTCTGTCTTAATGCTGGCATTAAGATCGTAAGCCTTTTTCTCTAATAGTGAAGCCTTTGGAAACTGCATTTTTAAGTTATTGATGCAATTCGATATTTTTTCATTGTATTTAAACAAAATTCCATCATTGCATCATCTTTTCTAAATTCATCTGCATTTTAAAATTTGCCTTAAGCTAGAAGACTTTTGCCACCATTAGCCATAATGTGTTTGTGTGTTTAATTTACCTTCACAATAAACTGTAATGAAAACAGGGTCTTAGTTCTTTATTGACATCACCTGACAATTGCTATGCTAGTTCATGAAAATTGACTTAATTGCTTCTGAACTTTTCTTTGATCCTTTTACTTTATAAAAGAAGAAAGCAGCAACAGTGACATCTAGTGGTCATTTCTGCCAATTCCAAAGAAGACTTAAATGTATGCCAGTTGCATTAGTATACACACATCTGTACAAGTACTTAGGAGGTTGAGGCAGAAGGATTTTGAGTTCAAGTCTCAAAATGATGATAATAATAAAAAGTGTTGGGCTAGAAAAAGCAGAAAGTGGTGCTGTGGCTCTAGTGGTAGAGCTCTGGCCTTGAGGAAAAGCCCAAGGACAGTGTTCAGTCCCTGAGTTCAAGCCCTACAACTGGCAAATAAATAAATAATGTCATTAGATAACATCATTTAGGAGAAATAATAATACACATTCAGTACCCCAAATAGGAATAATGTTTGCCCTCAGGAAACCTTTTCTATCTGCAAATTGGACTCAAACAATAGCAACCTTTTAAATTGTATTGGTAGTGCTGTTATATTGTATCTGCCCTCGGTCTGATTGTGAATTGTCCAATTCAGCTGAGATCTGAAGAATCAAACTTGAGAAAAGATGGCCAAAGAATTGTATGTAGCCACCAGGCAGGTGCTTGGCCAGTTTGAGAAACAGAATATGATAGTACCATGGAATTGGAAGGAGACTGTAGCAGTCTCCCTAAAAAGTCAGCCATGTCCAGAATGGGAGGTCCAAACAGTGCTGGGCTGGACTGGCCTTGACAGCCAGGTGACATACCTGAGCCATTGCTAAGAATGAACAGGAAACCACTGAGGGATTGGAAGTTTGATGGAAAGGGTGCTTGTTAAGTGGGCGGGGATGTAGCTTAGTGGAAAAGCACTTTCCTAGCAAGTGCAAGGTCCTGGGTTGAATCCCCAGTACCACTATATACATATATATATATATATATATATATGTGTGTGTGTGTGTGTGTGTGTGTGTGTGTGTGTGTGTGTGTGTATAGTGTATGTGTGTGTGTGTAACTATATGTACTGTATATATACAGTGCATATATGGTATGTGTCACACTGGTACTGTACTACCTAGCACATGTTAAGACCCTGAGTTTGATCCCCATAGCTTATACATTGTAAACAAGACATTTTAAGCTAGGTGTGAGGTACATGCCTCTAATCCTAGCACTTGGGAAGAGGACGTAGAAGTTTGAGACTGGCCCTTAACTACATAGTGAAATCCTGTCTCAAAAAAAACAAGGTCTGGGCTAGATATGGTGGTGTGCATCAGTATATTAGCTACTTAGGAAGCAGAGATTGGGAGGTTTGAGGCCAGCCAAGACAAAAAAGCAAGACACCCTAACCCCATCTCATGACTCCCAGGTGCTCTGAAGACAGGTAGAAAGATCGTGGTTCAGACTGGCCATATGCAAACAAGGAGCTGAAGGTGTGGGCGTAGTGGTAGAATGTATGCCAGCAAATTGAATGGAGATACATGTTATATAATCTCATGTTAATGAGGAGTGTTCTTGGCTTTCAAGACTGCCTAAACCACCTAGAACTAGCTACCAGTGACAGTTGCCATAAGCACTTTCCTGAGTGTTAACATCATCCAGGCAGCTACTGGAGCTGGAATGCATGCAGGTGTGCACTTGAGCTCAGAGCCTTCATGACTTTTCCATGCTCTACCACTTGAGTGATGCTGTCAAGACTGGCTTTTTGTTGGTTCACTCACTGGAGTTAGAATCTTGTAGACATTACTGCTCTGGTGGGTTTTGAACCTAAATTCCATTAGATTTTAGCCTTCTAAATAGCTAAGCTTATTGGTGTAAGCCACCTGGGCTGGCAAAACTAGTTTTTAGTCCTATATTCTCTCATTTCCCTTATTCAACTTGCCATTCAATCTTTATCCCCTAGCAGTAGATTCCATCATCCCTTCAATTTTAAAATGCTTTAGTTATACAAATATTTGCCTGTAAGTCAGACACTCACTTACTAGAAGGGCAGACTTAACATTTCATGACGCAGGTAATACGATTTTGCAGATGAGAAAACAGCTATGGAGAAATAAAGTATCTTGTCCATGACAAAATTTGTTAAGTAGCAAAACTAGTATTCAAAATTTTGATTTTAGCTGCTAACCTGAGGTAGTCCCTGTGTGTCAAGCTGTATGCTACCATGACTTGAGTACATTTCTTCGTTAGCCACTCCACTTCTGAAATATCTCCCTCACACTGGGGAATGGCCATGGAAGACATTCTCTTGAGTTGGCCACCACCTCTGAGGCACTTGTGCTACTCGGTTGAACTGGGCTATGGCCTCCCTACCTTACTTTAGATCCCAAAGCTGTCTCTCTCACAATAACAACTACCTGAGTAGGTTACATTTAACTGAGCAAAGGTAATCTTGTGGTCTGTTACTATTCACAGAAACCCACCTCTTCCCTTCCACCCAACCCAACAAGAAACCTAAGAGATTTCCCTAACTGCTGGGTTTGGGGTTTATCCAAAATTCTTTTCAAGCCAGGCACTGGTAGCTCATGCCTGTAATCATAGCTACTCAAGACTGATCTGAGGGTCCCAGTTTGAAGCTAGCCCAAGTAGGAATCACCATGAGACTCTTATCTTTAACCACCAAAAAGCCAGAAGTGGAGCTATGGCTCCAGTGATAGAATGCCAGTAAAAAAGCTGATAGTAGGGCCGGGAGTTTGGCCTAGTGGTAGTGTGCTTGCCTAGTGTGCACGAAGACCTGTGATCGATTCCTTGGTACCACATACATAGGAAAAAGCCGGAAATGGTGCTGAGGCTCAAGTGGTAGAGCTCCAGCCTTGAGAAAGTCCAAGGACAGTGCTCAGGCCCTGAGCTCAAGCCCAGGACTGGCAAAAAAAAGAAGCTGATAGTGCCTAGATCCAGAGTTTAAGCCCCACTACTCATGCACACAAACACACACACAATTCTGTTATATACAGGGGTGTTTGGTTTTTTTGTCTTCCCACTACACTACCCAAGCTTTCCCACTCCAATTTTTCTATGAAAAATAAGACCCTCAGTATCAAAAAGAATCATTTTCAGTCTGAAGTTCAGAGAAGTACTTAGCTAAGATTACTCCTTCTAGATGCCCAACCAACTTTTCCTAGACATCTTTCATGCTTGCCATAGTGTAAGTAAATGTCTACCCCGCTGCCATATTAGGTATATTAAAGATTTTTAAATCAAGAAATGTTCTTGTGGGCCAAAAAAAAAAGAAAAGGGGTTCTATGTATACTTTTTTTTTTTTTTTTGCCGGTCCTGGGCTTGAGCTCAGGGCCTGAGTACTGTCCTTGGACTTTCTCAAGGCTAGAGCTCTACCACTTGAGCCTCGGCACCATTTCTGGCTTTTTCTATGTATATGTGGTACCAAGGACTTGAACCCAGACTTCATGCATGCTAGGCAAGCACTCTACCACTAGGCCAAACTCCCAGCCCTCTATGTATACTTTTGCACATAGCTTTTTTTTTTCCTTTTGGGGTCATGAGTGCCTTCCAAATATGGACATGTATTTTTTTCCTAAATCAGTATTATTATAGAAGGGTTTATTTAGCCACTTCTCTGGTGAAGTGACCTAGTTCTATGATTTGGACATATGATGCTGCAATGAACACCCTCCTATTTTGTTCTTGAATCCATCTCAATTGTTGTGCAGATTAGCCTCAATAGATCCTTTAGTACTGGGATCACAGGCATGTACTCTGACACTACAATCACTGCCAGTGGCCGTGACTTCAAAATACATTTTCAGGGTCTTCTGAACTCAGGATCTTCTGCTTGCTAAGCAGATGCTGTCTCACTTAAACCATGCCCTCCGCCCTGTGACTTTATTACTGCTGTGTAAATGTGCGGATGCATTTGCATACATGCTTGAACGTATGTCTACTAAGGCTTGAACTAGAGCCCAGAATCCTTAGTGGTAATTTACTTCTTGATCCATACCTTCATGTCCCACTTTTTATTAGTTAATTGGAGGCATCTCTCATATTTCTCTTCCTGGGTTGGCTTCAGATAATCATAATCTGGCACTGCTGGTTCATACCTGTAATCCTAACTACTCAGGAGGCTGAGATCTGAGGATCATGGTTTGAAGCCAGCCTGTATAGGAAAGTCCATGAGACTCTTCACTAAACTACTGAGAAAAAGCCAGAAGTGGCACCATGGCTCAAGTGGTAGATAACTAACTTTGAGCACAAAAAGACTCAGAGACAGTGCCCAGGCCCTGAGTTCAAGCTTCAGGACAAGCCAAGTTAAAAAAAAAAAATGAAACAACAGATAATCGTATCTCAGTCTCCTCAGTAGCCATACAATTACCAGCATTTTCTCCCAGTACCCAATTGTGATTTCCAATATTATAATCTCCCATGTTACATGCCTGTCATTTTGAGAATTTAGCATGTCACTGAGGTAGACTATATAGGTACAGAGGGGGAAAAAATAGGGTAAACTTCAAAGCGACTAGAAGTGGATGCAACTGTGGAGCTGTATTTCATTAGGACCACCCCAAACCGGGACCACTACTGACGGTCTACTGATTATCCTTTTCTTTATTATAATGGAAGCTTCATCTCATTTACCATCTAAAATTGCCTGTTTCCACCATGTATGACCCCATAACACGTGAGAGAAAAATAAGGACAAAGGGGAATTAAACCCTTGACATATTCTTAAAATTCCCTACTTCTGGTATATACTAGTCCTGTCAAAGTTTTCCAGTAAGTGAGCTTTCCCTGCAGTTCTGTCTCAAGAATCCTTCACTCACATCTTGTTATGGTATGCTTCCACTTTGAAATAAACTTCTCCATTCCTTTGTTTTTGTCTCTGAATTCTTTCTTCTCTGGTGACAAGAATCTGGAGACACTGGGTTCAGATCTATCTGCTCCAAGACCGCCCCAGCCTTCACCATCAACAACTGCCTAGGACCAAGGAGCTTTGAACAGTCTTTTACCTGTCTGGGCCTCCTACATTCTGTAAAATGTCAGGTCTTAGGGTGGTTGTGAGGATCCAGACACTGAGGCAGAAAAGACTGGGCATCAGAAAAGGCCATAGCTGGACTTTTAGTTTCAAGGTACCCCAGTTCACACACGTAGGTCGAAAGCGCAGCCTTAACCTACTAGGAAAGGAAACTGAGGCGCAGAGGACACCAAGGGTTTAAGACTCCAGTTGGACTCGCCTGGAGAGCCCTTGCCGCAGGATGGCAGTGCATCTTGGAAGAGAGGTCTGTACATACGTGTGTCGCGTGTGTGGGTTGGTGTGTAGACATGGGGATTCACGAGGTGTGGAGCTTCTCGCTCCTACAGCAGCCACCTTCCCGGCTGCAGTCGGGCGGTAGCGTCCCGCACGGCCGTCCAGAGCCTGCGCATGCGCCACCCCGCCTCCTCAGGCAGCTGGAACTCCGCCCCCTCGCCACACTTTACGGCTGGACACGGCACTTTTGCAGCAGTTGTTCCCGTCGCTGCCGCCGCCGTCACCGCCGCTGCCCCCTTGCCGCCGCGGCTGCTGCAGGTGAGTTGGGATGGGGGTTCGTGCCGGTTGTTGCCGGCCTCCCCGGAATGGGTGGAGAGTGAGGCCGCCCCGGGGTGGTAACGACGGCCCTCAGCCGCTGAGTTGTCTCCTCAGGTCTGGTCGCGTCTGCGCTGCCGCAGAGAGGCCAGCAGGGCCCTGCGAACCGAACCAATGCTGGACCTGGAAGTGGTGCCTGAACGCTCTCTGGGGAACGAGCAATGGGAATTCACGCTGGGTGAGTGGAGGGTCCTCCGTCAGGACCCCAGACACTGTCCTTCCCTCGGCGTGTGCCCTTGCGCTCCTGGACTCTGCCTCGATGGCTCGGCTCCGCCTGGCATTAGACAACAGCTCTGATCTGCCCGAGGCGCCCGTGTGGCCCCTTGTAGGGACCGGACGACTCTGCCTCGGGCCTCTGTGGGGTCCCTCCTGGGATGGTGGGACTGCCCACTTGTGACGACAGAGGTTGAGATCTGTGGATTGTGGCTGGAAGCCAAGCCGAGCAGAAAAGTCCCAGGACTTAACCACCAACAAGCTGGAAACTGGGATGTGGCTCAAGTGGCAGAATCTCAGCCTGGAGTGGAAAAAGTTAAGGGACAGGGCCCAAGCCCCTGAGTTTGAGCCCCAATGCCCCTACCAAAATAAAAGGGGAGGGGCGGGGGAATTATCTACTTTCTTATCTTTTGAAGTGCAGGTTTATGTAGAGTTGTGTAATTATAAACCCAGACCTCAGATGTGAGAGTACAAGGTTATTTAATAGGAATTGGGGGACAGTAGAAAATACAGTGTGGTCTTTTTTATTTATTTATTTTTATTATTCCTTAGCCCAGTTTTCTCCCACCACCCTCTTTATTGTTCCTTTTACTGGGCCCAGGATGTTTGCATACTCTGTCACCTGTGTATTTACCTTGATGTTCAATATTGAGAAAAGGGAGTGGGAAACAGGTGTGGCTGCTGCTTGTTTGTATGAACCTGGACTTTTGTCACTCTAGTATTTTGGGCAACTGAACTGAATCAGCTACGCCATTGGATTGTGGCTTGTCCTTGAATGCGGAAGACTTAATCTCTATAGTGAGAGAATATTGAAAAAAGTAAACAGTACAGATTACTAGTAGGACCAGGCTGGTGCTCGGTAGCCTATGTATTGTGGGAGGTCTCAAGGAGCTGAACAGGAATATCCTACTTCAAACTTCTCATCTCTTCTGAGGATAGGCCTAACTCTGTCCCCAGGTTTCTTATTGGAGTCTGTGCAAGTACATATGTATCTGGACCTTGCAGTCATCTGTCTGGCATTATAATGGGAAATTACATCCAGCATCTCGGCTGCCTTCTGTTTTTTTTGTATAATGCCAGTGGAGATTAGGGAAAGTACAAAAATAAGGGAAAGGGGGCCAGGAGTTAGGCCTAATGGTAGAGTGCTTGCCTAGCATGCACAAAGACCTGGATTCGATTCCTTGGTACCACATACATAGAAAAAAGCTGGAAGTGGTGCTGTGGCTCAAGTGGTAGAGAGCTAGCCTTGAGGAAGAAGTCCAAGGAAAATGCTCAGGCTGGGAGTTCAAGCCCCAGGACTGACCAAAAAAAAAAAAAAGTACAGAGACAGAATAAGCAGAATCTTTATCAATGCCACTGGCAATGTGTGAAGGCAGTAAAAACTTGAAATAATGCTCTTCTAAATTTTTGGGGGGGTGGTGATTTTGTTTGTTTAAGGCAAGTTCTTGTAATACAGCCTAGACTAACCGTAAACTAGAAGTCCTCCAGGGTCCTGGTACAATGGGGGTTTCATTGTATAGTTCCGTACATGTATACTGTTAAGAAACTGAGTTGTAAGGGTATTAGATTAAAGAAAAGGCAGAAAGCCAATTCAACAGGCCAGATCAACTTGAATGGAAAGTTCAAGAGGGATGCATGCATGGTGACCTGGGGAGAGTAGTAGACATAAGGGTGTTGGGGGTGGGGCAGGGATGGAAGGACTTAAGTAGGGAGATGGGTGTGGGGCAAGGTCACAGGTAGCTCTGAGGGTTCAGAGTTTCATGAGTTTACCTTGTAGTTCTGGCTCCTCGAACCCATATAGTTTGAACTGTCTTCTGCCTGGTTTCCATAGTCCTGTGACACCTGTAACTTGAGGAGCGAGGTGAGGAACTGGATTTTCACATTTTGATTAATTCCTTTCGGGAAGGGTAGTCCATGGACCAAGCCTTGGGAACAAAATATTGAGTTACGGGAACAAAGCAGAGTCCTGTCATATATTCAATACTGCTCACTTTCTCTACCACTCACTCCCTTATCTGGCTTCCTCCCCACCCCCATTCCCTTTTTTAAATTAGTGTTTAGAAAGGCTGGGGTGTGACTTAATTGTGCAGTTCAAACCACAGTGAACCAAAAGAAAAAGAAGACTACTGCCTGAAGAAGCATCACTGAAGAAAATAGCTATCTCTGAAATTGAGATTCTCTTATTCTGTAGACTCAGTTTGTTAAAGACGGTGTTTACCTCTGTGAGCTAGAATGGTGACTTTCTTCCCCTTGTCACACACCCTACATCCTTCCTTCTACTTGTGGGAAAAGTTTTTGTCGAAGCAGGTTGCTTTAGAGGTTCCTGCTCTGGCCTAGTGGCTTGGTTCTTTTTTTTTTTTTTAAGAATTTATTAACATTGATTTTTACATCATATTTCAAATAACATGTTTAACAAACAAGTATTCGAAAAGGGAATCTCTACAGGTGGCTTGGTTCTTATTGATTATTGTGCTAAGACAGGATTGCTCCTTTGGAAGAGAGGAAATACTTTGGAGCAAGGAAAGATTTTTTGAAATGTAAGGTTTTATCTTAAATGGTTGCTCCTAAATGGAATTTAAGACCTGTTAGGAAAATGAAAGGCAAAAAGAAAAAAGAAAATGAAAGGCAACAGAAAAGGAATAGGCTGGACTCAATCCTCAGCAGGCTAGGACTGTTTAATGAGGAACAGCGAGGGTCACAGACCTTCCTGAGGGATTGGAGATTGTGCAAGGGATTGGATTTTTTTTTTTTTTGGCCAGTCCTGGAGCTTGAACTTAGGGCCTGAGCACTCTCCTTGGGGTTTCTCAAGGGTGAAGCTCTACACTTGAGCCATAGCACCACTTTGGGCTGCTTTTTTTTTTTTTTTTTTTTATGTATATGGTACCAAGAAATCAAACCCAAGTGCATGCTAGGCAAGCACTTTACCACTAGGCCATGCTCCCAGCCCCAGGGACTGGATTTTTGATGAGTGGGCTTATATAAGGTTTAACAGAGAAGCAGAAAATAAACTGGGGCTGTGGTTTCTTTAGGGCCAAGAGCATTGTCTTTGGCCAGGCCCAGGGTAGAATGCTCTACCTGCAGTGTGGGGGCTGTTTTCTCCTGGGGGCCAAGGACAGAATGACCTACCTGTGGACAGCATGTGAGCGTGCACTTGGTGCTTTGCTTGACCCTAGGGAATCAGGCAGGATTCAATCCTTCAAGACACACCTAAGATTGTTACAGAAAAGAGCTGCATGTATAAGTGTTTTGAGTTTAGTTTTGAGTACAGTTAGTCATACCTCAAAGTCTTTCGATGGTCACTTTATATAAATACATCCTACCCTGTAGCCAATAGAGCAGGTTGTGAGGCTGAGCCCTGATGCTGACAGTTCCAGCAGAGGAACAAGTCTCGTTCCTTCGGGGATAAAAAAGGGAGAAGCCTGCCTGTTCTGTGTGCTTGCTTGGCAGATTTTTGACTAATGGTGCACCCTTCTACAAAAGGAAACTTTGCCTTGTGGAGTTCCTTTTGAGATTGTTTCCTCATTTCTGTGCAGGACTCCAACATCCCAAGCCATGTCTGAGTATTGCCACTCGGTAGATGGTCAGCTGGGAGTTGGGGATTCAGAGTAGTGAATAACACACATTGACTTAGAACTTGCGGACCTGAGTTAGTTTCTAGGTTGTCTAGGACCTGTGAATGTCTTCTTGTTGAATATATAGTGGGCTCTGAAAACAAACTTGTGTGATCTCTGTGAGAGAGGCCATTGGGATCTGGATTACTTAAAATGGAGACATAGCCAGGTGGCTGGTGATCATCCTGTGACCTAGCTACTTGGGAGGCTGAGATCTGAGGGTGGCAGTCTGATGCTACCTCAGGCAGGAAAGTTCCTGAGATTCTTATCTCCACATAACCACCAAAAAGCTGGAAATAGAGCTATGGCACTAGCCTTGAGCACAAAAGCTCAAGTACAGTGCCTGGGCCCTGAGTTCAAGTTCCAGGGCCAGTATATATTCACACACACATAGGGCATATGTAAATCTGCTTGAAATGGGCCATGTATTTTAGAGATATTTATGAGTCTTAAAATAATAATCTAGTAAAATCATTTGTATGACTTTGAACTTACAAATGTACTAACAAAACTCAATTGAGAACTGCTGTTGTAGAAGCCAGAATGAAAGAGGGGGACCTGCCCTAGGACCTAGGAAGAGTGAGGAATAGAACCTTGGTCTCTAAAATCATAGTCAGTGATTTTCTCATCCTATTCTTGGGTTCCTGCTGACTTTGTCTTCCCTGAGCCCCTTGCTTGTTTTAGGCTTCTTGCAGATGGCCCCATTTCCTACATTCCCTTCCTTTACACAATCTGTGTAATTCCTTAGTGCTTGCTGCCTAACTTTTTTCTAATTTTGTTTATTGTTGTTGGGTTTTTTTGCTTGTTTGTTTGTTTTGCCAGTCCTGGGCTTGAGCACTGTCCTTGGACTTTCCTCAAGGCTAATGTTCTACCCTGAGCCACTGTACCACTTCTGGCTTTTTCTATGTATGTGGTACTGAGGAATCGAACCTGGGTCTTCATGCATGCTAGGCAGGCACTCTACCACTAGGCCAAACTCCTGGCCCTGTTGTTGGTTTTGTAGTTTATTGGAAGTAAGAGTTTCACTGACTTTCCTGCCTAGGGCAGCTTCGAAACTTGATTCTCAGATGATCCTGTTGAGTAGCAAGGATTATAGGCATGAGCCACTGGCACCTTCCTGTTCATTGAATTTTTGTTTACTCATTTATCTGTAGGTATAAGTAAATAGATAGCCCAAGTAACTACACAGGTGTCCTTACTGTTTTTCAGGAATGCCCCTGGCTCAGGCAGTAGCCATTCTTCAGAAGCACTGTCGTATCATCAAAAATGTCCAGGTTCTCTACAGTGAGCAGGTAAGTGCTGGCTAATTTTTTTTACTAGACGCATCCCTTGTCAGTGAGTCACCTCCAGAGGAAGCTGACTGACAGGGATGGCTGTGTTCCAGTGGGAGAATCTTCAGCACTAGTCAGTTGTCAAGTTTATCTCCTGTGTCTGCTTAACTGCTTACTGTCCCTTAAAGACGAAACTTTTTAGCGGGAAGGCACCTTGGGCTAGCTCTGGTTTGCTAGGTGTTTGCCTTTCATTTCCACGTTTAAAACCATCTTTTCGGCTTTGTTGGTTGGCTTGAGTTTAAAGTACCACCATATAGACCTAGACCTGTGTCTGGCAGTACATACCTTGATTGAAAGGAAGCAGATACAGCTCACCCTTTTTATTAGTCTCAAAGAGCAATCTCTCCATTGAGCTCTAAAGCCTGTACTGCTTCTGTGACAAAGATCACTTGCTACTATGTGGAACAGCCTTTGTGGTACCTTGTGTGTTGCACAACACAGAGAATAATTTTGAGCCTACACTTCAAAGGATGCTCCTGGGAGCTCTTCTGAGACCCTTTGAATCAATTCTATTTGTTCCATTTTATTTCAAATCCTGAAGCAAATGACTTGGACCTGTGTGCGTGCCTGTGTGCTTGCACACCAGCCCTGGGCCTTAAACTTGGAGCCTGAGCTCTGTCCCTGAGCTTTTGTGCCTAAGGCTAGCATTGCTTCTTAAGCCACAGCTCTTCTTAGGGCTTTTGGTAGTTTATTGGCACTGAGTCTCCTGCCTGGACTGGCTTCAAACCCCAGTCCTCAGATCTCAGTTTCTGAGGTACTAGGAGTACAGGTGTGAGCCACTGGTGCCTGATGACATCTTATTTTTGACTTGAAGAATGTTTTAGATTTCAGATAGGTAAGGTTTCTGTTAGGCTTCCCTCTCAATCTCCTGAGTAGCTAGAATTACAGTCATGAGCCACTAATACCTGGCTAGAAGAGTTTTAAGAGCCACTAAGATTATCAAGGTTCTGTCTACTACCCTGTGCAGTTCTTCCCTTCAACCCTACACTCGCAGGGGCAAATGTAGAAATAGGACTCCTTAGGACTTACCAGAAAGAAGTATGTCTGATAAGGATCAGGGGAGGGTCAATAGGACTAAGAGTGGCATTTTACATGTAATCAAACTATTACATATTTTTAGTCCTAGAAACTGAACTGAAACATTCAAGGAGTAGAACGTGTTTTCTGTGGATAGTACAAAGAGCTTGGGAATGGGCATGGTTCCAGCTATCAAGCATACTCAGTACCTACTGAGTTTGGGTCCTAGTTCTTTCACATGACATGGATTCCTAACAGACTGTTATATAGCTTTGTTTCATTTTATTTTTGTACTGGGCCTAGGGCTTTAATTTAGGGCCTGGGTACTGTCCCTGAACTTTTGTGCTTAAGGCTAGCACTCTACCAGTTGAGCCACAGCTTTTTGGAAGTTAACTAGAGATAAGAGTAACAGGTTTTGTCTTTTGGGGCTTGCTTTGAACAACAATCTTCAGCTCTTAGCCATTGAGTAGAATTAACAGTCATAGACCGTGGGTACCTGTCTATTCTATAGTTTTGATAACAATACATTTATAACCACAGATGTGGACCCTGGAATCTCAAAAGAGAGTGACCTGTATTCTCACATAATTTTGTCCCTTTCTCCCAGGTATTTTGTATTCAGGTCTAGAAGGGAGAGATTCTTTTCATCCAGTGTTATGAAGCACAAGCTAGACTAGAAGGAAGAAACACAACATTAATGCAACAATTTTGAGGGGAGTTTCCAATCCTCATTAGTTTGGGGAGAGAGGGACTGCCTACTCTTCGGTCTCCTTTGTACACTGTATTTTTATTATAAGGCTTTCAGTTCATGCTAATGAACAAATCAGTTGTTCAGAATGTGTTTTATTTTCTTTTATAGTCTCCTCTAAGCCATGACCTCATTCTTAACCTGACTCAGGACGGGATCAAACTACTGTTTGATGCTTTCAATCAAAGACTTAAGGTAAATATGTAAATTACAGCTGTAGCCTCATTTCTTGCTGATCCTGTCTGTCTGTCTTTCTTTTTTTTTTGGCTGGTTCAGGGGCTTGACCTCAGGGACTGGACTCTGTCCCGGAGCCTCTCTATGCTCAAGGCTAGCACTCTACTGCTTGAGCTACAGCATCTCTCCCAGCTTTTTCTGTTTATGTGGTACTGAGGAATCGAACCCAGGGCTTCAAGTATGCTAGGCCAGCACTCTACTACTAAGTCACACTCGCAGCTCCTCATCCAGTCTTTCTGAAGCTGAGTAATATGTTCTTGTTATTATTGTTGTTTTTGTTGTTGTTGTTATTATTATAATTACTGCCAAGCCTGGGCCTGAGCACTGTCCTTGGGCTTTCTCAAGGCTAGCACTCTACCACTTGAATCACAGCACCACTTCCAGTTTTTCCATGTATGTGGTACTGAGGAATCGAACCCGGGTCTTTGTGCGTGCTAGGCAAGCTCTCTACCACTAGGCCAAACTCCCAGCCCAATATGTATTATTATAAGATTTTTTTTTTTTTACAATAAAGCTTGCCATGTTTATTTTTCCTTTTATTTATAAACATTACTACTGTAGATGACACTATACGAAAGGAAATATACTTATTACCTGCTATATATAAAAGTAACCCCACTTATATCACCTCTAAAACAACAATAAGGTAAATTAGGGGGAGAAAATGGGGTGGGGGTGATGAGACAGCAGCTACTGATAAAAATAGGATTTGATTTTTATTTGGTTCATTCTTATGTCAACAAAGTGACTTGAAAGACAGAAAATAAAAACTGTTCTAGAGTATGAAGGCTTGGGGTAAATACTACCAGGTGTGAGTTGATACTTTAACCCCATTGTGAAAATGTAAGCAAACAGCTTGCTGGTATTTAGGATGTCTTAATTAGCATCAAGTGCCATTTGCTAGAATCTATTTTAGTCTAGGATGTTTTTAATGCACTCTGCTGTCAAGTTCCTGGGCCTCACAGGTTAGTCATGTGATACCAGATTCATGCCTCAGAGTCATAAGGTTGAATGGGTTCCAGGCAGTGGCATGCCAGATCCATTTTCCTAGTCAGGTTGTGAAAAGAGACTTGGGTACTTCCCAGTTCTTATCATTCTATCACAAGTGACTTGTTAAGGAGAGAAGCAGTACATAGAAAGGAGCCTTTTGGAGAAAATGATCCATATGAGGGATCATTAGCCAGCCTTAGATTATCTAAGCCTTCAACAAACAAGGCTTCTGGCTAAAAGTGGAGACACTGCCAGCTTGACACCCTGACCTCAGCAAAATGACATACCAGTTTAGCATGATATACTACTATATCCAAGCATTCTGAAGGAGATCCTGAGTATCTTGTGAATCACAACTCCCCTGTCCTCCTTGTACAGCCCCTCCCAGCTTCATTTTTCATACTTTGAAGTTTCCTATTGCCCTTAAATAGCTTCATACTCAACAGATTTGGTTGACATACCATGAGCATCTAACCCTGTGTATGCCAGTGAGTCAGGCTTCGAGGGACTTAACTTTGCCAGCAAAGAGCTCACTCACATTTGGGGAAAAGGATGATTTTAAGCACTAGAGAACCCAGCAGAGGGAGCAGTTCTTCCTAACAGGTAAGACAAAATAGCTCTAGAATAGTCAAAAAGTTTCCAACTTGGCTTATTGTTAGGGAATAAAGTTAGGGACAGTCTGGCCAAAGGTGAACTACTTTAGAGTACAATGTCCCAGGTTCTGTGCGGTGCCAGATGCTCCTACATATAGTATTCGACAATCCCTTCCTCATTTGGGCCCAGAGTGGTGTGACAGATACTGAACCAGCTCTGCTTGACCTCCACATTGAAGGCCAGACCTTCCAATTGGAGCATAGTAGATGGTTCTACATGTTCCAGTTTGTTACCCAGCCTTGACAACCAAGCATAGAGTACTTCAGAGTGCTTACTACTTGGCACCATTAATGGTGAAGTGTTCAGTACTTTTTCCTTTTCCCTCTGCTCTGAGGCAAAAATCCACGTAGAAGCAAACTTCACATGAAGTTCTTCAAATTCAGCCTGAGCCCTTTTGGTAGATGTTCTGTTAGTATTTGCTAACCAAATAAATACATTCAAACTTGTCATAAGCTAATGTATACAGCTTGTTTTCTAGTAGGATAAACTTTCTCTTCCATCTTTCTGTTTGTAAATAAAATAAACATCAAAATAAGCTCGTTTGGGAAGTAACTTTCTCTGAATTATTTTTATTATAATATTTGAAAGAAAGAGGACTCAGTATCTACATAGCCTCAACAAGCTGTATGAAATTATTTCTCTGGAAAAGTGGTATTCCTGTGGTAGATATCCCAAGATGACTTAAGTGGATTTCATAGCCAGGTGCTGGTGGCTCATGCCTGTACTTCTAGCTACTTGAAGTCTGAGACCTGGAGATTGTCATTCAAAGCCAGCTTGGGCAGGAAGGTCCATGAAACATTTTTCCTTTTTGTCAGTTGTGGAGCTTGAACCAAGATCTAGGCACTATCCTTGAATTCTTATTCTCAAAGCAGTGCTCTAGTACTTTAAGCCACAGCACTACTTGCTGCTTCTAGAGGTTAATTGGAAATAAGAATCAGATGGTATCCATGTGCAGGTAGCTCACGCCTGTAATCTTAGCTACTTAGGAGGCTGAGATCTGAGGATTGTGGTTCGAAGCCAGCCTAGGCAGGACAGTCAGTAAGACTCTTATCTCCAGTTAATCACCAGAAAACCAGAAATGGTGCTATGGTTCAAAGTGGTAGAGTGCTAGGCATGAGCAGAAGAATTCAGGGTTAACACCCAGGCCCCAAGTTCAAGCCCCACAACCAACCAAAAACAAAGTGGGTTAAATATAGGGATCTTGAGTCTTCATCGAGAGCATCATGAACATCATTTGAGCTTCCCTTGGAATAAGGAAGGTTACCATTTGTGGGTCTCCCTCCATTTTTATGTTGAAATTACTTTGTTTTGAAATGGGTCTCACTATCTTACCCAGGCTAGTCTTGAAATCATGAGCTGAAGTGATTGTCCTACCTCAGGTGTATAGGGATACACCTCTTGACCTAGCTTCCTCCTCACCCCCTTTCATACTGAAATAAAGGAAAATAACAGTGTTTCTGGGGTTCTGGGTTTTTTCTTAATATACATTAGTTACACTGGCATGGTTATTACATTGTGACATTTCCCCACATAAATAAGGTGTATATTTATCCACTTTACCCCTTCTGTTACTCTCCTCTAGCCTACTCTCTCTTAAATAATTTAATCAGGTTTCATTGTTCTATCTCTGACATGCAAATAAACTATATTCATCTTTTTCTTAGCCTTTTCGTTAGCCCTTTCTGCTCCTGATGCCTGCCCTTCTACTCATGCTTGTTTTACTTTTATATATATATTAAATTGCACCAAGGGGTTTCCCACTTGCATATCACATGAGTGTCACTATGTAGTCCAGGCTGGCCTTGAATTCATGGTCCTTCTGCTTCTGCCTCCCAAATACTGGGATTACAGCCATAACCTGCCATGCCTGGCTTGATTTTTTTTTTTTTTAAAGTTTTTTCTTTTATTTGTGTTTGTGAGATGCTGATAATAGAAGCGCAAGTATAGACTAAGCATACCCTACAGCTGAGCTATGTCCTCTGTGCCCTCAGCCCTACGTATTTTTAACCTTTTTTCAGTCTTGTCATTGTATCAAATTGAAAGAATTAACAACTTTTAAACATTTGTGTTTTTTTAGGTGATTGAAGTATATGACTTGACTAAAGTAAAGTTAAAATATTGGTAAGTTTGCCCCTGCCACCCGATAGCTTCATGAAATTGTTAAATGATCATAATAGCAGCAACCCAGGGATTACAGCTTAGTACCATAATTTCCTGAGAACCTCTGAGTTTGCTGTTTCCTGGGGAAGTAAAGCTCACTACGAATATTCTGTGTGAGCTTGACATGATGATATACACTTGGACCTTTAATCCCAGCACTTGGGAGCTTGAAACAAGACAAGTTTGAGGCCAGCCTGGCATGTTTCATGTGTAGCTCATTAATAGAAAAGTTTCCTGAGTAATAACTGCTCACTTTTCAAATTTTCATGAACAACAGAACAGCCAGATAGTTCTGACTTGAAGTCAGGGCTAAAGAGAATGCCCAAGGTACTCCCATATTAGCACTAAAATACTTTTAGATGCAAATGGGAATAGCTTGTGCGATCCATGGGTACTTGCCCACTGTGGCAAGGTGTTATACTAGCATAGAGAACACTTCTTTCAATGGATCTTCTACCCTTTGTGAGCTAGGCTCCGTCAACATTTATTGCTTGACTAATCAGTGGGCGATAGCCCTAGTTCAAGTGGAATTTGAAATCAGGGCCTGGTCTTCATTTTACTCAATGCTAGTATGTTACCACTTGAGCCACAGCTCTATTTCTGGCTCTTTTGGTGGTTAATTGGAGATAAAAGTCTCACAAGACTTTCTTACCGGGGCAAACTGTGATCCTCAGATTTCAGCCTTGTAAGTAGCAAAGATTATAGGCATGAGTCACTAGTGCCCTGCTCTAGTTATCTTTTAGTCTGGCTATATTTTACCTCAGGATCTGGCTTTTCTTCTTCTATTAAGAGGTGGTAATATCTTAAGTAGTCCTACAGAATTGGCTCTATATATCAGCCTCACAAGAATTGACCTTCATACTTGATTAATTTTCTCACACTTCAAAGTTCTTTAAAGCTGGGTGTGGTGACACAGCTGTGTGATGCCATCACTCAGAAGGGTGAGTCAAGAGGATTCCCAGTTTATAAATAAAAATACCTTTGTCTTTCAGTGGAGTGCATTTTAACTCTCAGGCCATAGCTCCCACTATTGAGCAAATTGACCAGTCTTTTGGAGCAACCCATCCAGGAGGTAAGTCAAGTTCCTCTGATTCCTCTGATCATCAGAGACAACCCAGAGTGATAAACCTGGAAGGTAGAGCCATCCTGCCAGCTTGAGTGTTGTGGGGCTGGTACTTGGGTGTGAAGCAAATCTCCTCCCCTTTGTTTTCATCCTAGTAAGCCAGTTCTAAAACAAGGCATGAGGGAGGTATTGCCAGTCATAACTCCCTGCCAAGCCGGTTCACGCTGGTGACTTCAGATGCCAGTCAACCATGTCATTTTCTTTTCCCACAGTGTACAACTCTGCTGAGCAGCTCTTCCATCTCAACTTCAGAGGACTGTCTTTCTCGTTTCAGTTAGATTCATGGACTGAAGCTCCCAAGTATGAGGTTAGCCCTTCTGTCCCCTGGTGATAGTCACACAGTGCCCATGTGGTGTGGGTCAGTAGCCAGGGCCTTGGTGGGGTGGGTACTGGACAGGCATCCCTGTCTTTAAAATCTTTAAGGACTAAGTGGTAGAGTTGACAGAACAGGGTCCAGACCAATATTCCCAGGAAAACGGCACTTCACACGGCTCTGGGCACTGAGGCTGACTTTTCAGATGCAAATCTAGCCATGTCTCACTTTAAAGCACCTAAATATTTTTGTTTTCCCAGTGACCAATTGTTTGGAGAGGCTGTTTTCTGCATATTCAGTCACCTGGGTTTTGGATTTTTTTTTTCCAGTGGTAGTAAGGATTGAACTTAGGGCCTTATACCTACTCATCAGATGTTCTATCGCTTGAGCCACACTTGCAGCCCCTTTTTGCATTGTTTATTTTTGAGGTAGGGTCTTAATTTTTAGGCCCAGGCAGCCTTGGGCTGCAATCCTTCTACTTAGATTTTCTCATGTTACTGGCTATGACAGGCACAGGCTGCTGTGCCCAGCCTTTTGTGATTTGCCCTGGAACTAGGATAAGAAGTAGACACTAACTACCGTGTCCAGCTGTTAGTTGAGATGGAGTCGCGAAATTTCTTTTTTGCCTGGACTGGCTTTGAACTGTGATTCCTCCCAATCTCTGCCTCCCAAGTTCCTGTTGTTTTAAAGATGAACTTGGAATCCAAGTGTGGCAGCTTATAATCCCAGCTCTCAGGAGACTGAGTCAGGAGAATCAAGAATTTGAGGACAGCCTGGGCTGCATAGCAAGACCCTGTCTCAAAAAACAAAAACAAAACAGATGAACTTGCTTCTCCAGGGTGAGTTGATTAATCTGAAACCAGATTTGGCAATGTCCTTTGAAGGTCATGAGCACCAGGGAGGAGCTATGCCAGTCATGACCTGCAGTGCTCTTAGTAAAACTTTTGTCCTGTATTTTCAGCCCAACTTTGCCCATGGTCTAGCTTCTCTCCAAATACCCCATGGAGCAACGGTAAAAAGAATGTACATCTACAGTGGAAATAGCCTACAGGATACCAAGTAAGTAGGCTTAAGGGGTATCCTGCTGAGGGCATGGGCTCCCTGAGAAGGCGAACCAAGCATCTACTCATTCTCTGCCTGTCCTCAGGGCTCCTGTGATGCCCCTGAGCTGTTTCCTGGGCAATGTGTATGCTGAGAGTGTAGATGTTCTTCGAGATGGGACAGGACCATCAGGTTTACGACTTCGCTTACTTGCTGCAGGTCTGTTACTGACTTTGAGGTTTATAGATTTACTATTATATTCAGGGAGAAACGTTCTAAATTCCTATGTGCTCAGAGATGTTTTTGGTCCATTCAGACTATAGTAACAAAACTACATAAAGCCATGCACTGATGACTCACACCGGTAATCCTAACTACTCCAGAGGCTGAGTCTGAGGATCGTGGTTCAAAGCCAGCCCAGGCACCAAAGTCTGTGACTCTTCTCTCAAGAAAATCAACATGGGGGCTGGGAGTTTGCCTAGTGGTAGAGTGCTTGCCTAGCATGCACGAAGACCCAGGTTCGATTCCTTGGTACCACATACGTAGCAAAAAAAGCCAGAAGTGGTGCTGTGGCTCAAGTGGTAGAGCCCTAGCCTTGAGAAAATCCAGGGAGAGTGCTCAGGCCCTGAGCCCAAGCCCAGGATTGGCAAAAAAAAAAGAAAAAAGAAAATCAACATGGTAGAGCACTAGCCTTGAGTTGAACAGCTCAGGTATAGCACCCAGGCCCAGAGTTCAAGCCCAACCAAAACAAACAAACCTACATAACTTGAGTGGTAGCTTATAAATAACAGAAATATATTTTTCACAACTCTGAAGACTAATAAATCAAGGCACTGGCAGCTTCAGGTTCCAGTGGAGGCCTCTTCCTGGGTCTTAGACATAGCTCTTTATGTCTTAGGTTGAAAGGGGCTCGCTAGCTCTTTGGGATCACTATTTTTTTTTCCTGTTAGCTTACAATAATTGTATAGAGGGGTCTTAATTGTGCTATTTCTATAAGAGCATGCAATGTATTCTGATCAAACTGACCCCTCTATCATTCTTTCCTTTATCCTTAAAACAATTTTAACAGGTTTCATTGTTCTGTTTTCATACACAAACTGCTTTGACCATATTTATCCTCATTCACCCTGTCTGACACTTAGAAGTAAGTTAATAAATGAATTCTCCAGCATTCCTTATGACTTTAGAAAGATTAAATGCTCCCTGGTACATAATATAATATAATTATAGAGTCTTAACCTTGTTAACCTAGTATTTCCATTTATGTGTAATACAAACTGAAAGCAGTTTAGTCTGATAATGCATCCTGTAGCCAGTGGTTTCTTTGAAATCCTCAGGGTCTTGCGCTTCAATGTCTCCATTTCTGAGCTGAACCTGATAAACCTTTCCTTGTTCTCTGCAGGTTGTGGACCTGGCCTATTAGCAGATGCAAAGATGCGGGTATTTGAACGTTCGGTGTATTTTGGTGATTCCTGTCAAGATGTTTTAAGTATGCTTGGCTCTCCACACAAGGTCTTCTATAAATCAGAAGACAAGGTAGGGAACATGTGTTTGTAGAATGAGTAGGCAGTCTCTTTTTTTTAGATGAGTAGTGTCTTTATCGTTGTTTGTTTGTTTTTTCCAACAGATGAAAATCCATTCTCCCTCCCCTCATAAACAAGTCCCATCCAAGTGCAATGACTACTTTTTTAACTACTTCACTCTTGGAGTGGTAAGTGGTGGTGCCTTAGAGAAGCGCTTCATTTCTGTTGGCAAAGGGCAGTGCACCCTTGCATACCTGTGTGCACACATCTATCCATAACCCCATTTGGATATAGGGGGATTTCAGCAAGAGGACCTTGCCCTAGCTCACATAGCCTTTTCTCAAAAACACTGAAAAACATTAGGTTTCCGATTTGTCTCCTTTTCTGAAAGAAAAATGCAGATAGCTGGACTGTCTTTATACAATGTATTAGGTTCGTCTTTTGGAGTCAAGATAGGGAGAGGAAAAGAACTCAGACTGTGGGAGCATGCTTTTGTAATTTTAGATCACCACCCCAGAGGTGAGACCTTAAGGACTTGAAGCACTAGATGGAGCTGGTGGAACTGGTGGTTGTGGGGTACGTCACATCAGGGAAATGGAAACCTATGCTGTAGAAAAGGAGGCCTAACTCGTGGCCCAGTGCTCATTTCCTGGTTTTGGGACCCAACCTGCCTGTTGCCCGGTTGGAAGGCGCGGCTGTGGTTTGTAATGTAAGGCTACCTCTGGGATAGGACCCGAACCCTTCCGTCCTCTCTTCCGCCCTGCCCATCTTTGTGCTGATAGGCTCCTGCATGCTATATTAGCTGAATGTACTTCCTCAATAAATGAGTTCCTGCCTTGATGGGTCTCCCTGACACGTCTGATTGTCCTAGGGTGAGGGAGGGCTGGGTGAGGGCCGTCAGTTGGCCCTTTCCTTTCTCAGCTCATCCTGGTTGGGGCATGTTCTCTCTATCCCTCTTGCAGGTCGGGAGGGACCGATGACTAAAAACCCCGACAGGTGGTAGATTGCATGTATGAGAAATAGTTGTATGAACTGTGTCAGCAGGAAACATCTCAGGGCTGGCCTGGACCTTGAGTCTTCTAAATTACCTCAATAAAGGGTGTAATGGAAGCCAAGAGGATCTGATTGGTCATGGCATTCAGAATACTCAGGTGACTTGAGCTCTTCAAGAGTTAAGGGTCCCCTGTTTTGTTTGGGTTTTTGTCTTTATTTTTGTCGGTCATGAGACTTGAACTCTGGGCCTGGGCATTGTCCCTGAGTTCTTCAGCTCGAGGCTACCACCCTACCCCTTGCTCTACAGTGCCTTTTCCAGTTTTCTGGTGATTAATTGGAGATAAGAGTCTCACGGACTTTTTAGTGCCGAGGCTAGCTTTGAACTGCGATCCTCACTCACAGGTCAGCTTCTTGAGTAGCTCGGGTTACAGGCGAGAGCCACCATACCTGGCTGTCTTCTGGTTCTTGGTAGCCTTTGATTTAAAATCTGCACACCATTAGAGTAATTTTTTAAATTTTATTTTAGTTAGGTGCTGTTACAGGAAAGATCTCCTTTTATATGTTTTTGTTCCCAAGCAACTATAGTTGAGCCTCATGCCAGCCCTCTGCTGTCGCAGGAAATGCCCATTCAAGGCTGCTTGGCCATGGGCATCGCCTGTGACTGTTGTTTGAGGGAGAACTGATTGCCACATATATCGCCATGGTGGAGCCTCCAAATTGAGCATGCCCTTGGAAAGGCTCCTGCCCTGCCGCAGCCTTGCTGACTTTCCCTGATGTCACTCTGCTTTCTATCCAGGACATCCTCTTTGATGCGAATACACACAAAGTAAAGAAGTTTGTCCTGCATACCAATTACCCTGGACATTATAATTTTAACATGTGAGTACACCCATTTCTACCACTCTGACAAGTGCACTTTGGGCTAAAAACCCCCAGGAAAAAGGAGTTGTGGCTTCCGTCAGAGGGCTTTCTGTGGGTGTTTTGTTTTGTTTTTTGGTGGGTCATGGGGCTTGAACTTGGCCTGGACGCTGTCCCTGAGCTCTTCAGCTCAAGGCTACCACCCTACCCACCTCCCATTTTCTAGAAGTTAATTGGAGATAAGAGTCTCAGGTCCTTTTGTGCCCAGGCTGGCTTTGAACCTTGATCCTCAGATCTCAGCCTCCTGAGTAGCTAGGATTACAGGCATGAGCCACCACGCCCAGCTCTGTGGGTTTTTTTGTTTTGTTTTGTTTTTGCCAGTCCTGGGCTTGAGCTCAGGGCCTGAGCACTGTCCTTGGACTTTCTCAAGGCTAGAGCTCTACCACTTGAGCCACAGCACCACTTCTGGCTTTTTTTCTATGTATGTGTTACCAAGGAATCGAACCCCGGGTCTTCATCCATGCTAGGCAAGCACTCTACCACTAGGCCAAACTCCCAGCTCCCTTTGAGTGGTTTTTAACTTGCAGTATTAGAGATAGGCCCTGAGAAACTAAGATAACCTTATAGCCTTTCCTTGAATTCTTAGCTGTCTCATAAGAACTGAATGTATGAATGCCTTCTGTGTTCTTGCTCCTGTGTCCCATGCTTTCATCTCTATTTGTAAAGTGAATAGAGATTAGATTAAAAATGTTGAAGGGATAGGTTCTTTAGTCCTCAGAGTCTTACCCTTTAGTTTGACTTCATTGACTCAACTGAGCCTTCCTTGGTGAGTTCTGAAGCCAGGTCCTAAAGGTAAGGCTTTAGGTTCTGGTTTTCCTGGGGTAGAGTAGGGATGTAGGTCAGGCCTCCCGGGAGCCCAGCCTTTACTGTTTGTCATCTGCCTTCTCTCTAGCTATCACCGCTGTGAGTTCAAGATCCCACTAACCATAAAGAAAGGTGAGTAGGTTATTCACTTAGGTTAAGGAAGAAATTTTATAGACTCACTTGCCCTCTGAGAAGAGGGAGGAAGCCAGCAGAAAAGGTGGTAGTTAGTTGGTAGAGCCTTTACCCACCTGATTCTGCCCATAATGTGAGCTGCCCCGGGATGGGGTCCCTTGTTCTGAGGGCATCTTGGTGGTCTAGTATCCTGGAGGCCTTCATGGCCTTATCCTGCGACTGGGATTGTTGACTACTGGAAGGGAGTTTCCTATCTACAGATGATCACCCAGTGCTCTCAACCCATCCTTGGTGCCCAATGCTGGTTGGTATAGCATGCACTGAAATTGGCCTCTATTTGCCCTTTCATCCTCTTCAGTTTTGGAGCTCCAAACAGCTTGTTTCGTGTGTCTGCTCCACTCTAGCATAGAAAGTGCTGGGTGTGGATTCTGCCTGCGGCTAGGGCTGCAGGTGAGCTGAGCCAGCTACCAGCCTGCCCCCGTGTTCTTTTTCAGAAAATGAAGATGGTCAGACAGAAACATGCACCACCTACAGTAAGGTGAGAGTTCCCATTTTTCACCTGAAAATGAAATGGGGCATGAGCCCGATAGTAGTCTGGGGCCAGCCATGAGCCACAGGGATGACCCTGCTAACCCTGCTGCTCCTTCCTTCTCTCTTTTACAGTGGGACAGTATTCAGGAACTCCTGGGCCATCCTGTGGAGAAGCCTGTTGTTCTACACAGGTGAGTGGGAGCTTGCCATCTTGGACTACCCCACCCTGCTTCTTGAACCCCAGAAGCCCCCCAGTGAGCATTGCCACCTCACCCAGCATGTTAGACTTCAGACAGGGAACAAGGGTCTCTCAGTGTAGCTCCCTACTGCCTGCCCTAGAGCTAGATGTGGGGGCCCTCGTACCCCTAGTGAGTTAGAACAGGAAGCTGATCTTGACTGTTGAGTCAAGGATTCTTTAGGATACTAAGTTGACTGAGGCTATCCCAATTCTTAAGTCCTTGAGGACCTACATGGGGAGAGAGATACACTCTGCCAGAAAAGACCACTAATCAGTGGCCCATATTCCAAAAGAGACTGGATGTTCTTCTGGCCTTGCCTCTATCTGCTCCTCTAATTCTGACTTCTCTGGCCTCAGGTCCTCTTCTCCAAACAACACCAACCCGTTTGGCTCCACATTCTGCTTTGGTCTCCAGCGGATGATCTTTGAGGTAAATTTAGTTTAGGAAGTTAGGGATGGGCAGTCATGGTAGGGACAGGCAAATGACTGAAGGGAATCAAGGAGGGCCTAGTTGTCATTCTAGGCAGGTAAATCCTCAGCCTACACACTTAACGACAAGGGTTCAAAAGTACTATTGGGAAAATATAGGGCAATGGAGGCTGAAATCTATATCCAGAAAGATGAGAAGTAACAGAGATCCCATGTATTTCTATCTTAAAACAGGTATGGCAGGAGAAGGGAACCCTTAAGATAATGGGTCCAAAGGTGGCATACCAGGGAGACCCTTGAGTGGTACAAATGCACTGTGGGGAAGTGGCTTTGGAGGCCCCCCTGACTTGGGAGACGAATGAGTAGCACCTCTTCTCTGTTTAGAGGCCCCACCTTCAGCAGGCTCTTAGCAGTTACACAGGGGCTGGATAAATGGGTGGAGTAACTGCATTTCCCATGAGGAACAGGCAGGTCCCCTGAAAGAGGTGATGCCTGCATCATAAACTGGGGAAGGGTGAGGGGTCAGAGGCTCAGTCCTTGGATTCAGGTAGATTATACTACATGTGACCCTATACACATATCTTCTATCCCTCCCTAACCCACTGTTGTTTTCTCACACCAGGTCATGCAGAACAACCACATTGCCTCAGTGACTCTGTATGGGCCCCCTAGGCCCGGTGCCCACCTGAGAACAGCAGAGCTCCCGTAGAGATATCTCCCATGCCCCTCTGCCTGTGGAACTGTGCATTGCATCTAACTCTGTGGGTCTCTGTGCCACCCTGTGGCTTTTCCTGGACCAGTTGCCAGTGTTGAAGTGTTGTGGGATGTTCCCAAAGTGGGTCTCAGGCTGAATGCTCTTCCATGGGACAGTCGGCTCACACATTCTTCTGCCCATTCTAAGCCTGCTGCTGCTGACAAGAAACATGGACTGCAAAGAGAAGCACAAACTTTGATCCCTGATACCTGGACACGGGGTTCTCAACCTATTGAGGCAGAATACGTCAACCCTTGGCTGAGAACACAGGCGCCCCGGATGATGACAAGGCCCTGCCTTGGGCCCCACGTTGCCACGTGACCCTTGTGTCTGTAGTACTTTGTTGCCACATTTGCACTACATCCACTTCAGTTACTTGATAAGCTGGCTGTGGCCACCTAACTGTCCCTGTTCCTTTCGTGCTGTGCTCCCTGCTGGGCCCAGGAAGCACCCCATTTAAATATGAAACAGCTTTCTGCCATCTAGGTTTGTGCCCAGGCCTGGTTGCCACTGCTCTTGGAGTCAGCTTTTAAGGTTACCTGTGCCTCTGCTTGGCCCACCCTGGCTGGCAGGACTGCATGTTTCCATCTCGTTTGCCTCTTTTATTTAATGCCAAAGTTTTAGCCAAAGACATCTTCCTCCTTTTGTCATGTTGAGCATTCTGTTCTGCACTGTGGGCCAGTCCCTTTCCCCAACCCTGGGTACTGTCCCTTAGCCAGGCCACTCATAGCTCAAGGCTTCTAGAAGCTCAAGGAAGGCTGGGTTACTTGATTTCCTCATGGATATTGCTAAAGGAAAATAGCATATATGTGCTTTAAACATATTAATCCTTTTGAAAAGAATTGAGAAGAGAAATGTATAATTTTATCCCATTTTTAATATTTTGGTCTAGCAACTTGTGATACATAGATGACAATTTTTGTGAGTTTTTCAAATGTGTATACAGATTTTTGTAAATATGACTTTTGTAATTAACTCATGTACAGCCTCATCCTGTATAGTTCATGAATGTGCAGGGGACCTGCCCCTCGTGCCAGTGTGGTTCCTGGACCCACACCCAGGCTTCTGTGGCACTCCCGTGACTTTGTGACTCACTAGTGTCTTCCCATTGGACTATGGTCTGGCCAGAGATGTGCATACCCCACTGTCGGGGTAACCAGGACTGGACCCATCTTCCTGGCATGGGGAGACTGCCTCATTCCCTGCCTACATCCCTTCTCCAATAAAGCACCCACGCCCTCAGCAATGCCCACCATGTGCTGCTGCTGAGATGTTTGTACTAAAATCAGTGTGGAAGAAATGATTTTTGGAAGGAGGGGTGGTTAAGAAACAAATTTATAGTGTAGGGATCTTAGAAGGACACCCCCAGTTCCTCGAGAGTGATTGGGACAGCTATCAGGACATTGGTATAGTTGTATGGGTATGGAGGTGGGCAGACTTTAGTGGTAGTTCTCCCTATACTTGGCTCCATCCCTGTTATTCCAGGCAGACTGGGGCCCAGAAGGGGTTGACACTAGAAAAGTAAAGCTCAGAGAGAAAAAAATAAAACGTGGAGAGGATGAGGGTGGTCATGGTTCAATTTGGATGTGCAGTGGGAAGCAAAATGTCAACTTTTGGATAGTCATGGTAGACTGCCTGCCATGACAGTCCATGAGGCCCGAGGCCTGGGCTTGCGATTCCTGTGTGTTTATTCTGACCCAAGGATTCTAACCACACCTACACACTACCATCCGTCTGATATTTGCTACTGGGAGTCTAACGTGTACTCGGGAGCCTGTGGAGCAAAACATCAGCTAGGCCCTATCAGTGCGTCGCTCTTAGACTGGCTCCACTTACACTGGTAGTGTGAACCAGCCAACCAAGCTCTAGCACCATACTCTGGGATCTTTCTGATAGGCTGGGGGAAAGCCACACACACCCCTTAATCAGTATTAGAAACCTCTTTAAGCTGCCGTCTGGCTCCATCTTGAGGCGGCGTGAGGAAAAACCTGGCACTAAGAGCTCCACTGAAAGGAGACGGCAGCCACAGGCTGGGGACGAGCACAGACTGGCCCGTGTGGTCGGTGCAGCAGGTGCCACATAAGCCAAATATCAGAGGCGGAGAGCCCGTGCACTACCACCAGTTCGCGGTAGAAGCAAGGGTCAAAGGTTCGCAAATGCGGAGCAGCTGAAGGCTGGGAGATGCCGAAGGTGCGGAAAGCCGGGTGGGGCTCAGGTGTGAGGCGCAGGCGCTGCAGACACATGCCTAGAAAGACATCGTCGATGGGAAAGAGCTCAACCTGCGCACAGGCAGCGACCAGGCGGCGCCGCGTGGCTCTAGAGAGCACGAAGCCCCCTCCGCCCGCATAGGCCGGGTAGGCGGGCAGGCCGTACACAGCCTCGGGGATGTAGTACTTGCTGGCTCTCGCACGGATGGGCCGCGCCTGCACGATCACGTCCCCGGCCAGCAGATCCTGGGCGGGATCCCGCGGCGCCAGGAACTCCAGCAGGTTCCCCATGTGCACGAACACATCGGCGTCGCCCTTAAAAACGAAGCGCGCATCCGGGCAGAAGGACGAGGCCCAGTTCAGAAAATGGATCTCCTTGAGCGTCAGGTTGAAAAAGGTGTCGTCAAAAGCCCAGAGCAAAATGTCACCGTATACCACACTCTCGGCTTTCAGCAGGGCGCGCCAGTGCGGCCGAGAGCCCTGCGGGTCCCCCGCGCCGGTGCCTGCGCCCCGGGGCACGCCCAGCAGAAACACGCGGCGCACGAGCGCCCCCTGCACGCGGCCCTCCACACCCCACGTCTGGCGCACGGCCTGGCGCCGCTCGAAGTCGGCAGCCACGGACTTGATGGCGATGAGCAGATCGGGCGCGCGGCCGCGGCATTTGTGCGGCTGGTTGATGAGCAGCGGGAAGCGCCGCTGGTCCTTGGCGCGCAGGTAGCGGCCGAAGTCAAAAGGGCCAGTGGGCGTGGGTGGCACCGGCGTGTCCCCTTCGTAGGCCGGCGGGGCTACTTCGGGGGCCTGGAACTTGCGAGGGCCCGGGGTGGGCCTCTGAGGCGCCAGTCCTGGTGCCGGCGACAAGCTGGTCGTCGGGGCCGCCCCGTCACGCTGCGAGTAGAGCAGGAGGCCCAGGCTGGCACCCAGGAGCAGCGTCACGGACGCGTCTCGGCGGAGGCGTAGCCTCTTCCTCATGTCCGAGTGGCCAGCGCCCAGACGCCCGTGCAAAGGTCACCCCGGGGCGTCCGAGGTGGTGGTCGCAGGCCAGGGGGCTCCCAGCCCCGCCCTCCCCGAGAGGAGGAGACCGGAGGCCACGCCCCAGCCTCCAGCTAGCGGCGGTCCATCCCCGGAGGTCAGCCTGGGCACCGCCTGGAGGAAGAGGACGCCGCCCGCGGGGAGCCGACTCCTACCCCTCGGCTGGGGCCCCGGCTGGAGGCCCGCGCCGCGGAGACCGCAGCTTCGGCTCTGCCCCTGGCCCCGGCCCCGCGCTGAAGCCGGGCCCTGCGCTTTACTTTCCCGGCCCCGTCCGGCTTCGGTTCCAGGGATCCCAACACTCACGCTCGATCCCAGAGCGGTGCAGCACCCGGATTTCAGGGCCTCCGGCTCGGTGCAGGGTCCCCAGGGCGGCCGCGGATGGGGCCCGGGCCAAATGCACAGTTGGCAGGGCGGGGGGGGGGGGGGGGGCGGTGCCACGTGATCCCCCAGCTGTGGGCGCCGGGACATCTGGAGCTGAGCTCCGCCCCGGCGCTAGGAGCCTGGAGCATCTCCGTCTCCCAGCGGGGACTAATCCCTGGGAAGATTGCTCACTGGCCCTTTCTTTCTCCTGGGTGCTAGGGGAAAAGCTCTTCCAGTCAGACTTCCTGTGGCTTGGGAAGTGCCTGGTTTCTCCTACCCCTTCTATGGAGTAGATAGGATTTGGTTTTTAGGCGTCTCGGGCCCTCTAAGGCGGGCTCCAAATCCTGGGCTGGGCCGCTTGGTGTCCATCTGGCCACTGTGTGGCCTACACTTCCTTCTTCAGAATCTCTTCTCAGCAACTCTGGTCCCCCCAGTTAGGGGCTGCCCTTGGGTACATGGCTTCCTCCTTCACTCCTGGCTCTGACATGTCTGCCATCCAGTAAAAACCACACACATAAACAAGACAACTTATCCACCCCTGCCAGCAGCTCTCATAGCCACAGATGGGAAGGCCACTCCCCTGAGAATTAGCTGACTTGGCCAGAATCACACAAGTAGAAAATACTGCCCAGGTCTTCTGTAATTCAGGAATCTTCTTCTGGGATAGAGGACATAGACCAAATCTGTGTTCACTTCTCAGGAAAGCACTTAAATCTTTTCTCCCCAGGAACCCTGGTCTTCAATATAGACTTCTGCAGGAAGGAAAGGTTCTCAGGCCTCTGTCACTGCATTGGGTTATTTTGCTGCATTGGGCTGGCCAGGGAAGCCCACAGAAAAAAACAAGTAAGCATAAACTTGGTCTTTGTAGGGAGCAGGTGGCTCACATCTGTAATCCTAGTTATTCCAGAAGCCAAGATCCAGAAAATTACAGTTTAGGAGGGCAGTCCAGGTTTAAAAAAAAAAAAAAAAAGGTTGGGTAACCCCATTTCAACAGAAAAAAAGCTGAGTGTAATACACAGGAAATTGTGTGCCTGCAGAACTTTCTGAGGAGGGAGTTTGAGGTCCCCTAGATGTATTGTTCCAAGTTCAGGAAAAGAGCCAGAACTAAAGATTCATGAATGGACAAGTGGGAGTAGGTGGGGTGAACCAAGAAATGGTACAATCCAGTGAGGAAAATCAGATGCTATGGGAAGGTAGCCAGGCAGTACAGACTGGGGAGCCTCACTGCATTAAGAAGGTTTGGCTCAGTGTAAACCATGGAGTGGGAAGTGAGGTAAGGAGAAAGCCAGAGGAGGGGGACTACAGATTATGGACAAGGAGGAATGACGCTCAGGTGGGAGGATTTATTCTTCAGGAAGGAAGCAGGAAGGAGTTAAAGGAGACAAACCGATGACAGCACCACTGGCTCCAGGGGCCTGTTTCCAACACTTTTTTTTTCTTTGCCAGTCCTGGGGCTTGGACTCAGAGCCTGGAGCACTGTCCTTGAGTTGTCTCAAGTAAGCACTCTATCACTTGAGTCACAACATCACTTCCAGGTCTTTCTGCGTATGTGGTACAAAGGAATCAAACTAAGGGCTTTGTGCATGCAAGGCAAGCACTCTGCCATCAGGCCACATTCCTGGCCTCAAGCCACTTAATCTTTTTTTTTTTCTTTCTTTCCTTTTTGCCAGTCCTGGGGCTTGAGCTCAGGCCCTGGGCACTGTCCTTGAAAACTTTTTGCTCAAAGCTAGCGTTCTGCCACTTGAGCACTGCGACTTCTGACTTTTTCTGTGTACGTGGTACCAAGAAATTGAACCCAGGACTTCATGTATGCTAAGTTAGTACTCTACCATTAGACTATGCTCCCGGCCCCTCAAGACATTTTTTTGTGTGTGGGGGTCATGGGGTTTGAACTCTGGGCCTGGTGCCTGGGCACTGTCCCTGAGCTGAAGGCTCAGCCACAGCACCACTTCCCGTTTTCTAGTGATTAATTGGAGATAAGAGTCTCACAGTTTTTAGTGCCTGGACTGGCTGTGAATTCAGATCCTCAGATCTCAGGCTCCTGAGTAGCTAGGATTACAGGCATGAGCCACCCAGGCTCAAGACACTTGGTCTAAGGCAACAGTGGGAGGTCTGAGAAAGAGACATATACAAGACAGAGAATGGGAAACCCTGAATTCAAGCCCAGTACACACAGAGAAAAAATAAAATCCAAAAGTTGAGAACAATTTTACTGTGAAATTTCCCTAGAAATGTATTTGGAATCTTATTTTTTCCTAATTCAAGCTCAAGGGATCAGACATAATTAAAACAAGATTGCTTTAGAACCCAACCCAAGCAAAAAAAAAAAATAGTTCATCAGACTGTCCCTCCCCGTCCAACCTTTCAAAAGTTGATTTCTGTTGGAATGCCCTCCCTCTTGCAAGACTCTCACTTGAGCCAGGTGCATCCACCTAAGTCAGCTGTTCCTAAAACACTGCCCTCAAAAGCTCCCCCTCCCTCCTACTCACACTCAACCAACCCCAGCCTGGGATAGGGCTCCTTGGAGCTTCCAGATCTCTGCACATGCAAAATGACTACACTTTATGAAGATTGCTGAGTGCCCCAGGCCCACGATGGCTGTGAGCTGAAAGATTGCAGGACTTCTGTATCTTCCTGGTGCTCTAAAGGTCCAGGTGCTTGTTTTGAGACACAGTCTAATGCAGCTCATCCTCCTGCTTCAGCCTCTGAAGTGCTGGGATTAAAGGCATGAGCTACTTCACCTAGCCTTGGTCCAGGTGCTTAATGAGTTGTGGTGCAGAATGGAAGTGTGAGGGTTGGGCAGAAGCCCCTATATTCTGTCACCATCAAAGAATCTGGAGCAGAATAGTCAAGGGTGCACCTTAAGGGGTGAGGGAGTTTGATGGGTGCCATCTAGCTTCTGGTCCAGGCTGTTAACTGTGTCCCAGGTGCTCTAACAGTTCCATGATGGTGTGTGTGTGTGTGTGTGCACACTCTCCGAGTTCCGCGGATGGAAGGGGAGCAGCAGTAACAGCAGAAGCAAAAATGACCCTGGAGCCATCGGGTGGGCATCAAGCCCTGGTTGAGCTCCTGGCACACTGCTTCTTCCTCGGAAGCGGCCTAGGCCAGACCGTTGGGATCCGCCAGGCCCAGCAGATCCTCAGCTAGACTGGTGAGCTCGTTCTCCTCCAGCGCCTCCACCAGGCGCTGCAGCGTGGCCCGGCGGCCCTCGGCCTGCACGAAGCGCCGCAGCAGCTGGAAGGCCTGCTCGTAGAGCCCCTCGCGCTCGTACTCATAGGCCAGCGAGTCCAGTGCGGGGTCGCGCAGCGCCCTGCAGTTGCGCTGCAATGAGCGCCCCACCCTGCGCCACTTGAGGCCCACCGAGCGGGCGAACTTCTGCTGGTCCTGGAGGCTCAGAGGCCGATTCACTGCGGGGAGAACGGAGAGGGGTGGTGAATGGACCCGGAGAACCCTCGGTGCCAGCCGCAGCAACACCCGGGCCCAGCGCCTGCTCCCGCCCAAGCTCCAGGGACACCCACTTCTCAGCGTGCTCCTCACCTATGTGCTGACCCTGGAACAGAAAAGTCTGGCCAGACTGGGGTGGCGGCTTCTCCTCTGATGGAGAGGAGATCGAGGGCTCTGAGGGAGCAGGAGTGACCCCCACATGGTCACTACGGCCCGGGGAGCTGCAGGTCAGATTCCGGAGTGCATCCTCCAGCTCAGTGATTTCCTCATCCCTGAGATGGTCGGGCTGGGGGGAAGAGGTGCGGCTGTCAGTGGGGCGCTTAAGGGAGAATCCCCGCCCACCTCATCCTAACCCCAGCCGGAGTCGGGGTTGCACCTTCTGGGCTAAGATGCAATTCAAACAGCGCTCCTCATCCGTCAGCGAAGCGTCCAGCAGCTCGGCGCCTGCGCGCAGCTCCAGCTGCAGCGGCAGGGAGGGCCGGGAGAGCGCCTGCGCCAAGCAGTTGCGCAGCGCAGCGCGCAGCGCCCCCTCGCGGTAGGCGCGGAGGAAGCGGCCGCAGCACTGGCGCCCGCAGAAGCGCAGCTGCACTATCAGCTGCGGATCGCTGCGGTGGATCTTGAGTATCTGCAGCACATCTGGGATCTCGGAGCTCTCTGCGGAGGCGAGCAGTCAGGTGCCGGGCGGGCCCCCATGCAGGACCGTTCTCCAAGCGGCAGGAAAGGCGAAGCCTGTGGTCCCCATCCCATAACTGGGGTGTAGGGTTACCCAGAAAACCCAGTGGGAACACAAACTGGGGTGCAAACAGCAACAACCCAGAGGGAAAAGCCAGGACTTCACAGAGTGCATCCCAAGACAGAGGGGTGACACACCATCCCATCTATGAAGCTTCAAAAGAGGGGGGGGGCATAAAATCTGCAGCAAGGAAAGAGGCGAATGCCCAGAGCCATAAGCCATCTTGGCTGGCAGGCTGGGGAAAGACAGGAGAAGGTCTCAAGTGCCACTCGCCCTGCTAAGGTGGGGTGTGCAGGAGAGCGACAAGATCTCTCAGAGGCTGGAGTAGGATTTCCCCAACCAGCTTGATGAAAAGGGAGCCCAGAAGGGCTGGCACCAGAGAGGGGTCTTGGGCAAGAAGCGCTGCAGTTAGAAGGAAAAGAGAAGAAAAAATTGTGTAATTAGTAAAAAGGAGTGAGCTGGCTGGTTGCGAGGGGTGGGGAGGAATGCAGAGTAGGGAGATGTTAGTTCATAAACATACGAAGATGCAGGTACAAATGTCTACACTTAAAGACACGCATGCAGTAAGCAGAAACAGCAAACCCTACTCAGCCATAAGTCTGCCTTTCTCAACTCTCACATCCCATTAAAACTTGTCCATTGGGCCAGGAGTTTGGCCTAGTGATAAAATGCTTGCCCAGTATGCACAAAAACCAGGGTTCTATTCCTCGGTATCACCTACATAGAAAAAGCAGAAGTGGTGCTGTGGCTCAAATGGGATAGCACTGGCTTTGAGGAAAGCCCAAGGACAGTGCTCAGGCCCTGAGGTAAAGCCCCAGGACTAGCAAAAAAAAACAAACACAACTTGTCCCTGACCCTGGTTAAACTTAGGTCCACAAAGTCTAAGAAGTGGGGCCTCAATCCCAACCCCTCCCACAAAGCTTCCCAGCCACCTCCCACTCCTCTCCTCCCCACACCTGCCCATTCCATACCTGCCAGTGCTGTCTGCAGAGCCCTGTATACTGCCACCTTCTTCTCAGGGTGTGCATAGGCTTCGGACAGGTTCACCTTGTCCAGCGAGGACTCCACAAACAGGTATGCGCTGCCCACCCACTCTTCACACCCATTTGGCCCAGCTGCCATCTTGCCTCCTGAGACCTATACAGGGATTCGGGTCATTCCCCAGCCCCTCCATAGCAGCCCCAGCCAACTGGCACACTGGAACACGGAGCCCATGATCTCATCAGGAGCCCCATGTCTTCACACACGCTCCCTGCCCGGCATCTGCTTCTATTTCTTCCCTTTCCCCATCCCCCCCCATTCTTTTTTGCCAGCCCCAGTGCATGAACTCAGGCCTGAGCACTGTCCTTGGGCTTTCTCAAGGCTCTACCACTTGAGCCACAGCACCACTTCCAGCTTTTTTCTATGCATGTGGTATGGAGGAATTGAACCTGGGTCTTTGTGCATGCTAGGTAAGCATTCTACCAAAGCAGACCTGTAGTTTGTTCACAGATACCACTCCCTCCACACACAATCCTGGCAGATCTGGGATAACTTTTGAATTCCTTGCTTGTTGGGAAGAGTAATGGCACTCCTTAGATCCAAGTGTGGCCAGAGAAAGAAAGCCTGACCAATTTCCATATTCCATTCACCACTATGAAAAGACTAGTTGGGACTTGATATGGAGCTCAGGATAGACCAGTGAGAATCAACCCTGGAATTATGGCTGCACCAATATGAAAGAGTCACTAATCTCCCTATCTTTGGGGCTGGACTGGAGGAAAGGGATAGATCTGTTTTACCACTGCTAGGGAGGAGCCTGACTGTGGATGAATGTAACATAGAAGGAACAGAGTCAAAAAATGAAAAGGTACACTTTTTTTTTTTTTGCCAGTCCTGGCTTGAGCTCAGGGCCTGAGCACTGTCCTTGGACTTTCTCAAGGCTAGAGCTCTACCACTTGAGCCTCAGCACCACTTCCAGCTTTTTTCTATGTATGTGGTACCGAGGAATCGAACCCGGGTCTTCATGCATGCTAGGCAAGCACTTTAACCACTAGGCCAAACTCAGCCCGAAAAGGTACATTCTTAACACATTCAGCCTCTGGATCCAGTAGTCCCTGAAGCCCCTGAACAGTTCAGATGTGAGTTAAACTCTTCCGTGTTATAAGACCCTTTTTGAGCTGGGATTTTTTTTCTTCTTCAACTCAAATTGTTCAATTTGAACCAACCTCCTCCCTTGGGGCTGTTACCTCCTCTATCCACCTGTCAAAAGCCTGGTCCTCAAAGGAGGATATCTTAGAAGTACATAAAGGTGCAACACCTATGGGCATCTGATCATATACAAAAATAGTTATCAAAATGAACTCCTGGAAGAGGTTTTCCTTTGTTGCTCTTTCCTTTTCTCTCTCTCTCTTTCTTTCTTTCTTTTTTGTTTCCCTTTTTTTGTTGGTCCTAGGGCTTGAACTCAGGGCCTGGGCACTGTCCCTGACCTTCTTTTCCTCAAGGCTAGTACTCTACCACTTTGAGTCATAGCACCACTTCCAGTTGCCTGGTGTTTCATTAGAGATAAGAGTCTCAGACTTTTTGCCTGGGCTGGCTTTGAATCGAAATACTCAGGTCTCAGCCCCCTGAGTGACTAGGATTACAGTGTGTGAGCCACAGGTGCCCAGCTTGCTTTGTTTTAGTCTTGTTTGTTTCTTTATCTGTCTTTGTGAAGGTAAAGAGGGACACAGAAATGGAGGAACAAAGGAAGAACAAATGCAGCAGTGGAATTAAACACTTTGTTGAAAATGAAATATGCAACTTGTGGTGTGGATGAGAGGGGAAAACTGGGAGAGATGGAGGGAAGGGGTGATACCGCAGAAATGGAAGTGTACTTTTTAAGTGATTTATGTAACTGTAACCCCTTTGTACATCACCTTTATAATAACAATAAAAAGTAAATTTAAAAAAACACCTGGCTGGGCATGGTGGCTCACACCTGTAATCCTAGCTACTCAGGAGGCTGAGATCTGAAGATTGCTGTTCAAAGTCAGCCCAGGCACTAAAAAAGTCCATGGGACTCTTATCTCCAATTAATCACCAGAAAACCAGAGGTGGAGCTGTGGCTTAAGGGGTAGGAAAGTAGCCTTGAGCTAAAGAGCTCAGGGACAACGCAGCCAGGCCCAGAGCTCAAGTCCCACGACTGATCATACACACACACACACACACACCTGCTCCTAAGTGGTGGGTACATCTGTATTCCCAACAACTCAGGAGGCTGAGATCTAAGGATCTCAGTTTGAAGCCAGTCCCAGTAGGAAAGTCCTTTAGATTCTTATCTCTACCCACCAAAAAGCCAGAAATAGAGCTGGGATGCAAATGAGTATTAGCCTTAAGTGGAAAAAGCTAAGGGACAGTGCCCAGGCCCTGGGTACAAGCATGCACACATATGCATAAACATACACACACACACACACACACACACACACACACACACACACACACAGAGCCTGGTCCTAGACCAAGGTGTTTGTTAGGAGTCGGGGGATTTCCAGTTAGGAAACCACTGCTTGCTCAGCTCAGCAGCCTCCAAGTTAGTGCCTTCTGAGGTAAGTGGAGAAACTGCTCTGCCTCTTCTTTTCTACCTCACTTAAGGCATCATCTCCACTGTTGCTGCAAACATGGGCTCAAGATCCCATCTCCTGCCTGTCAGTCATGTTTCTTTTCTCTCCAGTATCCAGCATTTACATAGAGTGGCTAGAAGGAGTGCTGATATGAAGCAATGGGCAGGGCACATGAGTAGTGGACAGGCTTCTATTTACACAAATGACAGGAAATCTCAGGGCAAAAGGTGCCAGCCTTGGGTACTATTGAAAAGGATCTTGAGCCCATTACAGAAGCTGCATTTCAGATCTGCCCACAGGGCCTACCTGAAAGCCTACACTGGGATGGTACCTGGGCAGGGGCCCTCTGATATCACACAAGGACCTGACAATAGAAATGATCCTTGGTAACAGATATCTGGGTCTAAGCAGAACACACTTATCAGAGGCCTCTCTCTGCCAACCCTCTCTTAGAAAACATATTACTTGTGTGTTTACCCAAAACTAGTCTAAAAATTAACAGAACGTTACACTGTGTTTATTTTTGGTCAGGGTTAAGGGATTGGAGGTAATTTTTCCAGTATTTAGCAACTTCATTACCTTATGTTACACACATTGCCTTTATATTATTTTTTTAAATCAAAATAAGATCCAGGTGTGGTGCTGAATGCTTGTAATCATAGCCAGCACCTCAGAGATTGAGGCAGAAGGATCTGAACTTTGAGGCCAGTCTGAGCTTACACAGTTAAGACCATGTCTCTAAAACAGAGAGGGGAGAAGGAAAAGGGAGAGAGGAGGAAAGAGGAGAGGTTTTCTTTTTTCTTTTTTTCCTGCCTATCAATACTGCGCTTGAACTCAACAGCCTCTTCATTGTTGCTTTTGTTATTTTTTTGTTCAAGACTGGCTCTCTACCATTTGAACCACAGCTCTACTTCTGGTCTTTTGGTGGTTAATTGGAGATAAGAGTCTCACAGACTTTCCTACCCAAGCTGGCTTACAACTTCATTAGCTCCTCAGGTCTCAGACCTAGGATTACAGGTGTGCGCCACCACTGCCTGGCTATTTTCTTAAAAGATGAAATACAACTAAAAACAGAACAAAACTCTAGGGCCAAGAAAAGTTTGGCAGCCAACCAAAGAGGAAGAAATAAAACAAGTGGGGAACCCTAGGAATGTGGCTTGGTAGAGCCCCGAAACATTTCCTCTCTCACATCCTCCTATCTTTCTGGCCTGGAAGTGCTGACATGAACCTAAGTGTCACTCTGAAGGGTGGAAGTAGGGACAGAGGAGACCTGAGTCTGCCTGCCTGCCTATCCGACAGTGAACTGAAGGTCTAGATGTTAATAGGCTAAAGAGTTTGGGGTTGTGGGTGGAGGGGGGGAGAGGAAGAGGAGAGCGCAAGGGAAGGGGTGAAATGTACTTTTTACCTGACTTGTGTAACTGTAACCCCTTCGTGAATCACCTCCATAATCACATTTTTCTAAGAGTTTGGGGGTAGAGGGGTTTGGCTTCCCATTCGTCCTTCCACAGAACCCTCGCCGGTTTTCGGGAAGCCCCGCCCGTCGGGGGGGGGACGACGACTTCTGAGCCGGGTCCTGAGGATGCTCAGGGGTCCTGTAGGTACCAACCTGAGGAAGCGCTGCTCCCACGTCCAGATGCAGGGCGCCCCCTTCACGCGCAGGGGACCCCAGGGGCGGCCCCGCCTCCGCACGGGGGGTCAGACGCGGTCCCGGTGGGGGGCCCACCACCCCTCCAGCGGCCGCGGCAAGCCTGGGATCTCGGCTCACAGGCCCAGGCCCTCTCCCACACGGGCTTCCCAAGCGGGGGTGGGGGGCGGGGGGCAGCCACCCCTCAAAAGCCATTGGTTGGCACAAGAGATCCGAAAGCGTCCACCGCCTCCGTCCTGTCACTGAAACAGCCCCACAGGCCGCCCCCACCAGCTGGCCCGGGCAGCCATGGGTGACAGCACGGAGGCCACGCTCCGAAGCCAGATCCGCCTCGGCTCCGACATTCCAGGAAGCCCACCAGGGAGCCCCACCCGCCGCTCCGCACCTCTGCACCAACCTGGCCGCCCGCCTCGGCACCGCCTGGCTTCCCACGCCCGCCACGCTCCGCTCGGATCCGCGCGCCGCTTCCGGGTATGCGCAGAGAGCAGGGGGCGGTGCCCCCGCGGGAACCGCCCCGCCCTCCGCCTCCCGCGCCCCGCCCCGAGCCACGCCCTCCGTTTCCCGCGCCCCGACCCCGCCCCAAGCCACGCCCTCCGACTCCCGAGCCCCTCCCCGAGCCCCGCCCTCCGCGCCCCGAGCCCCGCCCTCCGCGTCAAGCCTTCCGGCTCCCCTACTCTTTCCTTCCCGCCCCTCCGCGGGTCCTCCCGGTCCCCGTCCTCCGGGCCAGGCCAATCTGGTCTTCTAAGCAGGTAAGATATTGGTGCCTGAAGTTAGGTCGCAGGAAGAACTTCCCACGGGTCGTGAGTTTAGGGTCTAAAGTTTAGTGCCTCCCTCCTCCTACTACGGGCTTCCAAACCTCCCTCTGTTCCTAGGGGATCCACAAGAGGACGCGGCGGGGCGGGGGTGTCGAATTTCCTGATCGCCCCCTGGATATCTGGCTTGATCATTGCATCTCTGCTACTCCCTAGCACTCAAAATGAGGTGTCATGGGTCCCTTGCCCAAGCCTGTCCCGAGGTGTCGGAAGGCCCAGAATACACGTAGCGTCTGGAATATACGGGGAAATAAAGTGTCAAGGGGCTTAAGACTTGCACAGAACCCCTCAGGCACCCTGACACAAAATTGGTAAGCCCAAAGAGCACCCAAAAACCTGCGCTCTGCGGAGTGCAAGCCCAACCTAAATTGTCCAGCGGGAACCAGGGCCGCTCCAGAGGCTGGGTCGAAACTGGAACTACAGCCCTTCAGGAGCCAGAGCATCAGGTCCCAGAACCCCAGGATTTTATCACCTCCGCAGGTCTGTCCTGGGGTAGAACCCAGCAACTCCGAGAGAGGAAGCCACAGGGGGGGGGGGGGAAGGAAGCCTCCCCTTTCTGGGCGGATGGGGGGGGCTGGAGAGCTCCTGAAGCCCTGGTTTTTGATTGGCTAGTGGACAGTGACGAATGAACGTTTTTGGCTTAAACTCCTGCCTTTTTTTTAACCCTGTAGTCACCGGGCCGTGGCTACAAGGCAGTTTCTGGACTTGGGACCTGTGGAATTCAGCAAATAAGAAAGTAGTTTCAAGAGCCCGTTAGGCACTAGTAGAGACTCAGGAGGCTAAGATCTGAGGAGCCTTAGTGCAAAGCCAGTCCCAGCAGACCAACCAGAAAGTTTCATATCTCCAATGAACCTGCAAAAAGCTGGAATTGAAGGTGTGGCTGAAGTGGTAAAGCATCAGCCATGAACAATAAAGCCAAGTTAGAGCCCCAGGCTGCTGTGCACATCACACACACACACACACACACACACACACACACACACTACTGGGAATCACACTCAAATCCTGACTATGCAAGTGTTCCTTCCACTACTGAGCTACAGGTTGTGAACAGGACCCTCACCCCTGCAACACTAGCTCTGCAAAGTATCTTCTGTCTCACGGGCCACAAGCATTTCTACACCTGTCTCCATTGTTTCCCCCATCATTATGGCCTTCCTGAACGCAGGGTTTTCTTCTTTCTAGGTAGAAGCTGTTTGGAATGGCAAAGCCTTTAATCCCTAGCCACACCATAGCTGAACTGGGAGAACAGCTTCCTGAAGAAGTGCTGGCACTCATCTTCCGACACTTGCCTCTCAGGGACAGAGCTGCTGCTGCCAGGGTCTGCAGAGCCTGGGCCACTGCTGCCACCAGCAGCATTGTGTGGCATAACACTAGCATCAGGTGAGCTAGCTCTCCTGCTTGCCCAGATCTTCATACTTTGTGGAGTCAGGGGTTGGGGGGATTCCTTGACTTCTCCCTATTGGTTATTATTTTTTGCCAGTACTGGGCTTGAACTCAGGGCCTGGGCACTGTCCTTGAGCTTTACCACTTGAGCACCAATTCTGGCTAGGCAAGCACTTTGCCACTAGGCCACACTCATAGCCCCCCCCCCTTTTTTTTTTGCCAATCCTAGAGCTTGAACTCAGGGCCTGGACATTGTCCCTGAATTTCTGCTCAAGGTTAGCACTCTACCACTTGAGCCATAGTGCCACTTCCAGCTTTTTATGTTTATGTGGTTCTGAGGAATTGAACCCAGAGTTTTATGCATGCTAGGCAAGCACTATATCACTAAGCCACATTCCTGGCCTCCATATTGCTGTTGTTTTGTTTTGTTTTGCCAGCCCAGGGGCCTGAACTCAGGGCCTGAGCGCTGTCCTTGGGCTTTCTCAAGGCTAGAGTCCTACAACTTGAGCCACAGCACTATTTGTGGCTTTTCTATGTATACGGCACCGAGAAATCAAACCCTGGTCTTAGTGCATGCTAGGCAAGCACTCTACCAGTGCAAAACTCTTGGCTGTTCTTTTTTCTTTTCTTTTAAGTAATAATCAGGTGAAGATGGCTACTACTATGTATTCAAGAGGCTAGGATCTGAGGATCACTGTTCCAAGCCATCCCATGCAAGAAAGTCCTTAAGACCCCTATCTGGTTAATCAGCAAAAAGCCAGAAGTAGAGCTATGACTCAGTGGTAAAGCATCAGCCTTGAATAGAAAAGCTAAGGGACAGGCCTAAATTCAAGCCCTAGTACCAAAATACACACACACACACACACACACACACACACGAGAGTTAAATCACTGACTATAGTGTTGGCCTCTACAGTTCTAAGTGCCTTACATACATTAACTCATTTAATCTTCATGAAAACCTGGTGTGGCAGATAAATAATATTATCTCCATTGCACAAACAGGAAACTGAGACACACAGACTTAATCACTACCTAGCTGATCACCAGCTAAGAAGTAGCAGAGGTAGAATCTGAACCTGGCAGTCCAGAGACCCTGCTTCACCTTTTCAAGACAGCAGAAAAAGATGAGTTGTTTTTTTTTTTTTTTTCTCCCTATATTAGCTCTCCATGCCAGGGACAGGGTGGGACTTCCTTCCTATCATCAGTGACTGCCTTTGAGGCCAACTAGTTAGGCCTGAGAGATGCATAATGGAGACAAGAAATGGGGAGGGAAGAAGGGAGTCCCCTGGAGGTTTCTACCCCAGTCATAGTGATACCACCATGCTTTTTCTGCTCCGCTTTAATCCAAGTTGTGATGATGAAGGGGGAAGCATCCTGCCACCCTGTCTGTCCGCCTGCTTGGATCACATCCACAACCTACGTCTGGTATGTGCGCCATCCAGGAAGCCGAGTCGCCAGGCAGCCATCGAGATACTGACTGCATTGGCCGGCCGTACCCCAGGGCTTCGAGCCCTGCGCCTGGAGGGCCTGGGAGAGAAACCCCTCTTTGATGCGGGCCGAGACATTCTGGAGGCTGTGCAGGCCATCTGCAAGGCCACTCCTGCGTTGCTACACCTAGACCTGCGGAGCTTGCCCTTCACACTGGATGACGCGTTGGTCCTGCAGGTTGCACGCTGCTGCCCAGAGCTCCTCAGCCTTTTCTTGGACAACCCTACCTTGGTGGACAACGTAGGGCCCTACTCCATACTCAAGCTATTGAAGGCCTGCCCGCACCTCTGTGCTCTGGGCTTGCACCTGGCCAGCCTGTCACGCGCGGTCCTCGAGGCATTGGCAGCCCCAGATCGCGCGCCTTTTACACTCCTGGCTGTGCGGTGCGCCAGCCCGGAAGATGCTCGAGTCACTCCCCTACCCGACGAAGCCTGGGAGGCAGTGAGCCGGCGCCACCCTGGGATAGCTGTGGAGCTGGAGCTGGAGCCTGCGCTGTCTACCCAGAGCGTTGAGAACATCCTGCAACCTTCAGTCCCCGTGGTTGCACTGAATCTCAACCTCTCGGGAGACAGCGTAGGCCCGGTGCTCTTCGCGGCCCACCACTACGCTGCCACGCTGCGCGCGCTCGAGGTGCGCGCCTCCGCCTCGGCGGAGTTGAATGCGGCGCTGGAGGAGCTCGCTGCGCGCTGCAGCGGCCTCCGGGAAATACACTGCTTCTGCGTGGTGAGCCCGGCCGTGCTCAGCGCCTTCCGCGCGCACTGCCCGCGCCTGCGCAGCTACACGCTCAAACTGAGGCGAGAGCCACATCCCTGGCCGCCCACGCTCTTGCCCTGATTGGCCAAACCCTCCCCTTCCCGACCCCGTAGACCCGAGGTCTCTGAGAAGCCAAAGGGAGTTGCCCGGGTGCACTCCAACTACTTAGTCCCTGTCTCTGGGGGCTCCGTTACCCTCTGGAGGATTAGGACCAGTGGGATGCTGTCTGGTCCAGTCCAGAGAGCCACGGGTCCACTGGAGCCTCTCTCCATCTCCAGGCCACACTGGGCTGCCACACCCCATCCCTCTGCTCACCGCCCCCCCCCCAGCCCAGCGTGTGGAGAGGGAGTGAGGGGAGGGCGGGCACTGGCACTAGTCGGCTGATCTCCCCGTAAGTGTTAAATAAACAAATCCTAAAGAACCCCGGAGTCCGGAGCTGGCGAGCCCGCCCCGAAGGGGGCGGGGCGGGGAACGCGCAGAATGATTTGAGACTTGAAGGTTCGTTGAATTGATGCGGCTGCGGGGTCGGGGCGGAGGATTCCACGGGCGCGCGTGAATGGCTACGCCTCGGCGTTCGGCGGGCAGGGCCAAGCTTCCCCACCACCCTTCCCAACCACCTGCCCTTACCCAGGCTTCGCTATGCTCACGGCCACCGCCTCTAGGACTTTTCCAGCCCACGCTCAGACGATTTCTCTCCAAGAGAAACACAGAGACTGAGAAGAAGTGGGACTCGAACCCAGGTTTCCCTCCGCACCCAACCCTTGCCTCCCCTCCCCCCAGCGATTCTGCCCGCTCTTTCTGTTTGCCGGTGCCTCCGCGGCTGTCCGAGCCCCGCCCCGAAAGTTCGCACGTGGCCCCCTCCTGACCCGGCGCCTGGGGCGGAGTAGGGCAGGGCGGGGCGGTCGGCAAACGCAGCACTTTCGCGGCTTTGACCATCCCGCAACCGCCGGACTGGAGCGCTGAGGGGGCCCCGAGACTGCGCGATGCAGGAAGCGCCAGCGGCGCTGCCCACGGAGCCAGGCCCCAGCCCAGTACCTGCCTTCCTCGGCAAGCTATGGGCGCTGGTGGGCGACCCAGGCACCGACCACCTGATCCGCTGGAGCCCGGTGAGGGCTGGGGCCCCTGACTTCCCCAGTGTTGCTCCGGGGTTTCTCCAAGCGAAGTAGTGAGCAACCCCGGCCACCCAACCCCCACTTGGGACTGGGCTGTTGGGTCCCTTGATTCAGCCCTCCAGGGGAATTCATCTTGGGGGAGGGGAGTGCGGTGAGGATGAAGTTAACTTGCTTCTGGGGCTCTGGAAGGGTTCTGGAAACCTACAACCCAAAGGACCAAAGTGCTTTAGTTTCTGCCCCATCCATCCCTTCGGGAAAACAAACCTAGAGAAAGGACGGGCTGGCTCTGGCTGCGTCGCGAGTCTAGGACCACCAGTCCGAGGTAGAGTCCGGGTTGGCCTTTTCTATTTCTTAGAACCCAGTCTGGGTCGGGCTTAGAGACGCCTGTGATCGCCCCCAGACTAGGCCTCAGGTGGCTTTGGCCTGGTCTCAGCCCCTCTCCGGAGGAGCCACAACCCCTCGGAGTGAGTGTGCGCGCGCGCGTGTGCGCCCGTGCGCGGGATCCGGCCGCCGCTTAGCAGGTCTCCCTCTCCCCCGGCACGGTGGTGCGTGCGTGGCGGCGCGCGGGGTGTCCTCTGCATAGAGCGGAACCAGCTTCCTCGTGAGCGACCAGAGCCGCTTCGCCAAAGAAGTGCTACCCCAGTATTTCAAGCACAGCAACATGGCCAGTTTTGTTCGCCAGCTCAACATGTGTGAGTTCCTCCGGCCCAGTGGGGGAGCGGGTGGGTGCGGCGAAAGCTGGAGCCACTCACACGCGCCACGCCCCGTTCTCCAGATGGTTTTCGGAAGGTCGTGAGTATCGAGCAGGGTGGCCTACTCAGGCCGGAGCGGGACCACGTAGAGTTCCAGCACCCGAGCTTCGTGCGTGGCCGTGAGCAGCTCCTGGAGCGCGTGCGGCGCAAGGTGGGGACTGCCAGCGAAGGGAGGAGTAAGCCCCAAGTGGGGTGCTAAGACTAGCTGCCCCTTTCTCCGTGCTCTTATCCCGTCGGCGCCCCTCACCCCAACCTACAGGTTCCGGCTTTGCGGGGTGAAGACAGCCGCTGGCGCCCCGAAGACTTCGGCCGGCTGCTGAGCGAGATGCAGGCTTTTCGAGGAGCGCAGGAGAGCACCGAGGCGCGGCTGAGGGAGCTCAGGCAGTGCGGGGGGGAGGGGGATCGGGAGCGCAGGGTGGGGGTGGGGGTTCTGGGGTAATGGAATACTCCCCACCAGTGGTTTCTGGGAAGCCCCTTTCTCTCGTGGGCCGTTGTGCCCCTATCCAGACAAATGGGCACAGCCTTGGAATTCTAGTCTCCACAGGATGGAGTAGCCATGGGGTGGTTGTGTGGTTCCCTCGCCCCACCAATTTATGGAGGATGGTGAGCCCACGAACTCTCAGATGCCTCTGCGCTCCCCAACCCTTTCCCCCTAGGCAAAATGAGATCTTGTGGCGTGAGGTAGTGGCACTTCGGCAGATCCACGGACAGCAGCAACGAGTCATTGGCAAGGTGTTCCCCCTCCCCCAATCCACTTCTCCCTCCCTCCCTCTCCTCCACTCCTCCATCCTTAATCTCCACCCACCCTCCCTCAAACCCACCAGCTACTGCCCCCACCAGTAGGGGTGGGGGTGGGATGTAGGAATTAACCCTTGGTTTTCTCCTCAGTTGATCCAGTGCCTCTTTGGGCCACTCCAGGCAGGACCTAGTAGTGCTGGAACCAAGAGGAAGCTGTGAGTGACAAAGGCAGGGAGGCTCAAATCTGCTTCTCACATCAAGGACCTTTCCTACGCCCCCAGAAAACCCCTAGCAAGAACCCCTTCTCCAGAATCTCCTTCACTGGAAATTCTCCTTCCTCGCCCTGTTTTCCTTCTCCCTCCAACTTTACCATCTATTACCCCTATTCTGGATCTTCATGTTCCAGCCTCAAATTCCTATCCTCACCTAAAACATGCCAACAGAGGACTTGAGGCTCAAACCATGCTACCTCCCTCCCCTCTCTGCCCTCCAAAGGGCCCCCATCTCTGGGGGAGCCCCTTATACTCCAGCATGTGACTGATGCCCCTGGCAACAGGCCTCAGCTCTGCTGACTTGGCTGCTGGGGTGGGAGGGAGGGAGGGAGTGCAGGCTGAGGGACATGGGGACTGAATCCACCTACCCCTGCCTGAGTCCCTGTCACTCTACACTAGGTCCTTGATGTTGGATGAAGGGAGTTCTTGTCCAGCACCTGCCAAGTTCAATGCCTGCCCCCTACCTGGGGCCCTCCTGCAGGACCCCTACTTCACTCAGTCGGTGAGTTTTTCTCCTCCCTCCCCCACCCTCAGGGCACATCTGGGATTGTGGGGAGCTTGTTTCTTTTGCCCATTCTCCCAAAAGAAGATGGAAGCCAGCCTTCACACTAGCCAGGCTTGGGCTCTCCAGCATGAACAGAGCCCCTTCCTCAATCCCTATCCTTTACAAGTGCTCCAGCTGGATGACGGGTTGCGTCTGGCTCTCCCTGTGACTAGAGGTCAAGGGCTGGGCCTAGCCTTCTACTTACAGCCCCTTCCAGAGACTACCTTGGGCCTTAGCTCTCACAGGGCCCGAGGGCCCATCATCTCTGACATCCCAGAAGACTGTCCATCCCCTGAAAGACCTAGGCTTTCCCCCTCCAGTGATGGTAGGAGGTAAGGGGGACTAGGGGATTCCCTGAGAAAGCTCATGGGGGATGGGGAGGGCCTAGCAGCCCAGATGGCTGTGGGGGTGGAGAGGTCAGTGCCAGGGTCTGGTTGAAGCTTTTCTCCCGTACAGGGAGAAGGGCCTGGCACTGCTCAAAGAAGAGCCGGCCAGTCCAGGGGGGGATGGCGAGGCCGGGCTGGCCCTAACCCCAAACGAGTGTGACTTCTGCGTGACAGCCCCCCCACAACTGCCTGTGGCTGTGGTGCAGGCCATCCTGGAAGGGAAAGGGAGCTTCAGCCCTGAGGGGCCCAGGAGTGCCCAACAGCCTGAACCAAAGGACCCCAGGGAGGTAACTGTCAGGTGAGCAGAGCCCATTTGTGACAGTGAGCTCTGTGTGCCACTTTTGCAGGTAGAGCATCACTCTGGCCTATGAAATGTCTTTGTGCCTTGATGGCTAAGGGGGACCACTGGGCACCTGACTCTGTGACCTACCATATTTCTCAGAATATGCTCCCAAGAATACCTGCATCAGAATCCCCAGCAGAGCAGAATCTCCCAATTGGGACACTCAGCACCTCTATAGAAGGATTCAAGCTGGGGCCCCAGTGGATCATGCCTATAAATCCTGCCTATAAGGCAGCTAGCCAGAAAAATCTGAGAGACTCTACCCATCTCCAATTAATCAGTCAAAAGCCAAGCTAGAGGTGTGGCTCAATTAGGAGAGCACCATTCATGAGCAAGCAAGCAAGCTGGAATGAGAGCTTGAGACCCTGAGTTCAAGTTCCAGTATTGGTGTGTATGTGTGTGTGTGCGTGTGGGTGCGGTGTGTGTGTGAACACACACACACAACCCCACTGATGAAGAATTATAAATAGGGTGAATATTATCAAAGTACATTATATACATGTATGGAAAAGCAATGATGAAACCCCTTATGTATAATTTAATATAAAAAATTAACACAAAAAAGCACTAGTATTTATACTTGCATAGTGAAGGTTCCCAGATTTAGGTTCCAAGATAGAAAGCAAAGCCTCTCTCGAGGGGTCCCTTTTTTTATGTATGGTGGTAGCACTTTTTAGATAGTGGGGTACTTAAATGCCAATACATCTGAGTTCCCGGAGAACCTAATAGGGCATGGGCACTGCAAACCAAAAGCAGGTTCTTTGTGCACAGGAGAGGTCTGGGCCCAGAGCAGGGTAACCGGAGCCCAGAAAATCTGCTGCCTCCAATGCTGTTTCGGCCTCCCCCTGAAAGTGTGGAGCCTGTAGCACCCCTGGATGTGAGTACCCCTCAGGAAAGGGCAGGGGCATGAGACATGATGGGGTCCAGCTGTCTTTGCAACCTGGAGCTCTCTCCAGGTGTTGGGCCCCAGCCTCCAAGGACGAGAATGGACCCTGATGGACTTGGACATGGAACTCGCCCTGGTAAGATGTTCCCTTGGTCTGTGGCTGTTCTCAGGGAACCAAAGTCAGGTCTGAGAATTGACCTAGTGGTTCCCCAGTCCTCCTCAGCCACTGGGCTTCCTCCCCACTTGATTCCCATGGTTCTCCTATGCAGATGCAGCCCTTGCTTCCAGAGAGGGGTGAGGCTGAGCTGGCAGACAAGGGGTTGAATTCTCCAGGTGCAGGTAATGGTGGTGGGGAGTCAGAACCAGGGGAAGCCAGGACGAGGCTGAGATACCATGATTGGGCGGGTAGCTTGAGTTTTGCTATGGAAATACCCTGTACTCACCCACCCATCTCTTCGCTATTGGATGTGAGTGGAAGAGGTTAAGATGTTTCCTCCTGAGTAGAAAAGTTAGGCCAGGGAAGTGGTGTTGTGGCTCAAGGGGCAGGGCAGTACCCTTGAGCTTAAGAGCTCAGGGACAATGCCCAGGCCCAGAGTTCAAGCCCCACAACCAACATCAACAACAACAAAAAGTTAAGACAGGGCTCTCTTCCCTGAAGAAAGGAGGGGAGGGAGTCCTGTAAACTGAGCACAGCCTCACCTCCCCTAGGAAAGGATTCTACTCTGGGGACGCCACTTCTGCTGGATGTCCAGATGGATCTGGGAGGTGCAGCACTCTCTGTGCCAGGGGCTTTAACCATTTATAATGCTCCTGAGAGCCCAGCCTCCTACTTGGGCCCAGGGACCAGTCCGTCCCCCTGAAATCTGTACACCTCTAAAATGGCCTGGCTGAGGAAGGAGATTGCAGCTGCACACCCTTTTAGGCTTCCTGGTGCCCCCTGCAGGGGTGACTAATCCCCTACTGGTTGGCCACCTCTCTCCACTACCCCCCAAAACCCCCTTACATAAACTGCATTTTTTTTCTGTTTCTAGACTCTTTTTTGTTTGTTTTTGTTTTTCTGTATCGACCAGGGAACACATATCATGAGTGAGGGACAACTTTGCATTTGTAGAAGTGTCCAGATCTCAGGGCTTGCATGAAGAATCTCCAGGGGTGGTTGGTTTGGCTCAGTGTAAGAGCACTTGCCTACCAAGTGCAGGGCCCTGAATTGGGTCCTCAGCTGGTGTAAGGAAGTGTTGCCTTCTAAACCACATCCAGTTCTACAATATATGCACCCTGGGACCCTGGGCAACTGGCTCCCCTAAAATTCATCTGTGTCAGAGAGGAGAGAGAGCACAAATGGAAAAGCCCCTGGGAAGGTGGCAGGCCCAGAGCTGGCGCTGGACACATGGGACTATGAGCCTAGCTGGCCCCCCAACCCAATCCAGGTGCACCCCAGTAGAAAAGGAAAAAACAGATCAGCGTAAGCCCCTCGACTGCTGGATTCCCAGCGCCCGAGAAGCATGCCACCCCGCCCCCTCCGCCCCCCATTCCCAGCAGCCCTGGCTGCCCCGCCCCTTCGCAGCTGCTGCACTGGTCCCCACCCCGCCCGGCCCTTTCTGCACTGTCATCTCCTGCCCCGCAAAGCCTCCACCCGAGGGCCTGGGGCCTCTGCAAACGCTCCGGATCGCCAATCCCTCTCCACGCAGCCGAGGCGGGGGAGGGAAGGGAAACTGAGACTGGGACCCTGCGCCTCACCAGCAGCAGCCGCTCGGCTCTCAGGTCTGTGGGCCCCACCCTTCCGCAGCTCCCAAGCTCTGGGACTGGGTGGAGGGAGGTCAGCCTACCCTTGCGGTCGCACATGCGCAATGCTACCAGAGGCTCACGACCCTCACTCCCCAGCGAGACACCCCAAGCTTGCGCTGGGGACCCCGGCCAAACTGCTGTGCGCCTTGCTATCTAGCGCTCCAAGCAGCATCTGGGCTTGTCCCTGGAACTGGCAGCGCTGTTACTTCAATATTCACCTTACAGCTCAGACCAGCCTGGATTTTTACTTCCCCGACCGGACAAAGGGCAAGACTCGGGGACAAGGGGCAAGACTTGGGGCAGCAGACGAAGCAGCTAACATGAAAACAACTTAGGGTTCAGGGGGAAAAAGTGGTTAATCCAGTCTGCGTCTTCCCTCTCTGTGTGGCCTCAGAATAGGACCTGGTCTCCTCTCCCTTCCCATCCCCCATAAAAGGGAGTTCTCTCCCTTTCATAATGGGGGGCAGTCTTTGGAAGCCTCAGTGAAGAGAGCAACAAATCATACATCAATGAATTGTCAAAGTCACTAATGTTAAGGTGTGATGGGAGCTGATTGGAAGTGGCTGCTTGGAAGGCACTGGTCGCAGACATGAAAGAAATGCTTTTTGCTCAATGGCCTGGGACTGATGTTGATGTGAGAGGGTAGAAGGGGACCTTTGGGTATGAAATGGCCAGGAAAAAGTGTGACATGGGGGAGAACTGACAGGGACACACAAGGCAGGATGGGAGCTACCACCCAATGGTCCAGAAAAACAGGTCGAGAAGGGACGTCAGCAGCTTGGACCTTAAAGGAATCTAGAAAGATGCCATGTGACCAAAAGCTAAGGCAAGGGGAATGGACAGAGGTTGTGAAGTGGTCTGGCACCTGGAAATAACCTCATTTATTAATTTATTTGGACTCAGGACCTTATACTTAATAGATGGGTGCTACATGGCTCAGCTACACAGGTCATTTTTGAGACAGAATCCAGCTGCCCTGCACAAACATACTCCTGAAAAGTGATCTGCCTATCTCTCCTCCCCATGAAAACAGTATGACAGGCATATGCTACCCCATCTAGATATTGGTAGAGAAGGTGTCTCAAGAACTTTCTTTTTTTCTTTTCTTTCTTTTTCTTTTCTCCCCCCCCCCCCCCGCCCCAGGTTTGCCTTAAATTGCCACTTCCCTATCTTTTCCTTTTAAGTTGCTAGGATTAAGGTGTGAGCCACTGAAGCCTGGCTTGACATTGCTTCTTTTTTTTGTCAGTCCTGAGGCTTGAACCCTGGGTCTAGGCACTCTACCTGAGCTCCTTTTGTTCAAGGCTAGAGCTCTACCACCTCTACCACAGCATCACTTCCAGCTTTTTCTGTAATTTAATTATAAGTCTCACAGACTTTCCTACCCAGGCTGGCTTTGAGCCACGACTCTCAGATCTCAGCCTCCTGAATGAGTTGTATTATAAACATGAGCGATTGGCACCTGGCTCTGACATTGCATTTTCTTTTTTCATTTTTGCCAGTCCTAGGGTTTAAACTCAGGGACTGAGCACTGTTCTTGAGCTTTCTCAAGGCTAGCACCCTAGCACTTGAGCCACAGTATCACTTCTGGCTTTTTCTCTGCATGTGGGACCAAGGAATCAAACCTAGGCTTCATGCCTGCTAGGCAAGCACTCTACCACTAGGCTATCCTCCCAGTCCCATGACATCACTTCTTAATAACAGTTGCCTAATTGGCTAAGCAAGCCCACCAAAGGGCCATAGTGTTTAGTTAGTAATAAAAGGATAATTCAGATTGATTTCTACCTACTTGCTACTACTATTTAGCAGAGACAGAATCAAAACGAAAGGTTCATGTAAAAATGTTTAGCATTTGCTGAGGTTTTCATATGCTGGGCCCTTGGTATTTCAAGATGAATATGAAATGACTGCAAATTTTCATGCCTCAGCAAGGAGACAGTTGGGTCTCTGGTGATGTCTGGACATCTCAGAGTTACAACTCTGGAGGATTCAGGTGTCCTGACTCAGGTATCAAGGGACCAGGAAAGGCCATGAGACTACATTGGGGATGCAACTTGTGGTGGTAAGGATGCAGAGACTGGGCCTCTCCTAGAAAGTTACACTTCAAGGTCAGGGTAAGGAGCTGCAGTAGGCTCTCAGCCCTTTGTGCTCTGGGTCAGACAGGAGTACAAGAGAGGTTACAGAAGGAAGAAGCTTTGATTCTGGGTTCCCCAGGGTTCAGGCAGGAGGTAAAAGGTTAAACTAAGTGAGGGCTATTCATCAAATGAGACAGGACTTGACAGCAAACTGCAACCTCAGAACCAATCCTAGTTCTTTTTTAATTTCTCCTGAAATACTGGAGTGTTAGGCAGGTATAAGACTTTGTACTCGCTAAGCAGGCACTCTACCACTTGAGCCACACTTCCAGTCTCGCATTTTGCTAGTTAATTGGCGATGGAGACTTACTTTTTAACTGGGCTGGCTTCAAATTGTGATCATGTAGGTTTCAGCCTACAGGACAGACCCTGGAGGAAGGGCGACACTTTGATATTAAGGTCTTCCTTAATATCAAAGGAGGAAGACCTGAGCTGTGAAGTGAGCAGGAAAAAACACAAAACAAAACGTGTGTGACACGTGTGAGCCACCCCGGTGTCCTGCTCCAGTCCAGGTTTCTTCTGCTTTTTGTGGTGGGGGAAGAGGAAATTAGTTTCGGTAAATTGGGTCTGAACTGGTGGCTACTGGGATCTGCAGGCGCCTGGGGTTCGGGAGGGAGGTCCTGACCTGCCATTTAAAGACGGAAGGAGGAGCCTGAAGAGACAGCAGAGGAGGGAGGCAGAAGAGGGAAGACGACGAGCTCTGTGCTGCAGGCTCCACGTCGGGTTCTGCGAAGCCTTCTGGCTGCTGAGGTAGACGTGGACTTGGATCACAGTTGTGGGTGACCAGGGCCCCGGGAGAGGGATCAAGGGGTGAAGGAGCCCCAGCCCCACCACTCCTCTCCACCTCTCCCGTGCAGCCGCGACCATGGGTAACGCGCAGGAGCGGCCTTCTAAGACCATCGACCGTGAGCGGAAACGCCTGGTAGAGACGCTGCAGGCGGACTCAGGGCTGCTGCTGGATGCCCTGGTGGCGCGGGGAGTGCTCACTGGGCCCGAGTACGAGGCGCTGGATGCACTGCCGGACGCGGAGCGCAGGGTGCGCCGCCTGCTGCTGCTGGTGCAGAGCAAGGGCGAGGCCGCCTGCCAGGAGCTGCTGCGCTGCGCCCAGCATGCCGTGCGCGCGCCCGACCCGGCCTGGGACTGGCAGCACGTGGGCCCGGGTGAGTGTGAGGGGGCGGGGCCTTGGTCCGTGCAAGGGCGTGGCCTGGAGCAGTGACCGTGTGGAGGGCGGAGTCGTGTCTAGCCACTTGGTCAAACGTGCGCAGGAACTTCAGATGGGTAAAATTAAACCTGAGATAGCTCCACTTCCATCCCAGGCTACCGGGACCGCAGCTATGACCCTCCATGCCCAGGCCACTGGACTCCAGAGGCACCCAGTTCGGGGGCCACATGTCCTGGACTGCCCAGAGCTTCAGATCATTACGAGGATGGGGGTCCAGAGGGCTCGGAGGCGGTACAATCTGGAACTCCAGAGGAACCAGAACCAAATTTGGAAGCTGAGGCCTCTGATAGTGCCGAGCCGGAGCCAGAACCCCAAATGGATCCGGAACCAGAACCAGAGCCTGAACTGGAGCCAGAGCCTGAACTGGAGCCAGAACCAGAGCCAGAGCCTGATCCAGAGCCCGACACCCAGGAGGGAGACGAGTTGGAAGGTGTGAGGCCACCAAGTCTCTTTTAGGGTTTGTTTTGGGTAATGGAGAGCAGGCCAGCTCCATTAACCATATCCTCTTCTCTAGATTCCTGAAGTCCAGATTGCTGATGAGATGTTTCCCACTAAACCCAAGATAAGACCGGGGACGTGGCCAGAGCTGGATGGAATACCATCAAGGCTCCATCTAGCCTGTTGGGAGTGAATAAACTCTGGAGGGTAAACCTGGACCTGGGCTTCCCATGAGATTGACTGTTTTCCCAGAACAGTGGGTGGGTGCATGTCTGTGACTCTGGTAACTCTATGCCCCACCCTCTCCCACCAAGTTCACAGCTATATTTCTCCCTCAATAAATAGCCCAAGCTTTGTCCCTGGAGATGTCACACTGAGGACCCTTAATGGGTTGAGGGCCTGACTACTGGGCCTCATCAGCCCTACTCCACAGGCTTGCTGTAGAGAATGGAGAAGGGAGACTTTTGTTCACTTTGGAAAGAGCTTGAGTACACAGAGACCACACACATCATTACAGTTGCTGTTTTAATTGATTTCTCTCTGAACTGGGTGCTCAGGGAGGGCTCTAACTAGCCACTGGCACACACAAGACATTCTGTACATTTCCATGGACTAAGAATGTCCCAGCTGTGGTTTCCCAGTTTTACATATAGGACAGGCCTATAGTAGGAGCAAGACTGAACCAACCTCACAAAGCTAAGTCTGCAGTGAAATTGGAAGCAACAACCAGCTCTGTACTTCTCCTGGTCCGAGAGGGGCTCAGGATTTAACAAACCCTAGGGGCCTGCCTTGTAGGCTTGATTGTGGCTGCTCCCAGACTAGCCTAGCTTCTGCCAGAGACCAGATGTGAGAGCATGAGACAGACACATCAGAAACTGATGAAGCAAGTGGGCACAGGGCCAGCTAAGCTCTTAAGCTAGACTCACAAGGCCTGACACCCAGTGATATGTATCTCTGTGTGTATATGATGAGAGTGGGGCTTGGAATAATTGGCACCTTCCAGGAGTGGCCTGTCCCTTCCAACCCCAGAAAGCAGAGCACATACATATGGAAATATATACATGACCAGTGAGAGAAGCCAAATGCTGAAAGCAAACCCCAGACCAGCTGGGTCTCTAGTACTAGAACCCCTGCCCTTCAAGGCTGTATAGAAGCCAGCATAAACAATAACCCTATTCCCAACCTCCACTAAGACCCAGTGAGAGGTAGGCAGCATGAATGCTGAATGAGCACCAAGGGGCCAGGTGGAGGAAGAGACTGGAGCACAGGATACCCAAAGCCATCTCATGCAAAAATTGAGTTTCTATTCCCAAACTACCCCTAGATCCCCATGGATGCTCAGCTCCTCTCCGGCCCCTAGGCCTCTTTTCTCAGTCCAATCATTTGCCTGACATGCTGAGACTGGCCCATCGGCCCCAGTGAAGCTAGTGAGACAAACTTTCAGATATCGTCTTGTCCTCCCAGGATGCTCCTTGGCATCCCAATGCCCACAAGAAACACCTAGGCTGTGGAAGCACAGAGAGCAGACAGCTTCGTGTTCTGGGGGCCAACCCAGAGACCTCTATCCAGGGCTTCTGCTGGTTGCCCTTAACCAACATCACTCAGGCAGCAGACGGCCTAGCTCTGCTTCGTCCAGCTGGTTGGTGGTCATGATGTACTCTAGCTGCTGCCTGTAGCGTTCCAAGTCCTGCATGAAGTGAGGCACTCGGGTCTTATCTAGTACTCCATAGGGCCGTAGATGGTCCACATCTTCATAGGAGACCTGCAAGGGAAGGAGCTGCAGCCTCAGGGCTGACCAGAGCTCCCTGACATTCTAACACTGATCCCAGCTCTGCTCAGGCAGAGCTCCCGGGACTCCTCCCTTCCCAATTCATATTTATGTTACATACCTCTGTTTAAGCCTGAGTGTTCCTCTGTCTCTCTCTCTCTCTCTCTCTGTCTCTCTCTCCCTCTCCTTCTCCCTCTCCTTTTCCCTCTCCCTGTTCCTCTCTTGTTTTTTGCTGTTTTTTAGGGTTTTTTTTCCCTGCCAGCCCTGGGAACTGAACTCAGGACCTGAGCATTGCCCTTGGGCTTTTCAAGGAATGTGTTCTACCACTTGAGCCACAGCACCAAGGCACCAAGTCCGCTTTTTCTATGTATGTGGTACCAAGGAGTTGAACACAGACCTTTGTGCATGCTAGGCAAACACTCTACCACTAGGCCAAACTCCCGGCCCTCTCTCTTGTTTTTTTTTGAGAGAAGATCTCACTACCTTCTCCAGGGCTGCCTGCCTCCTCTCAACACCTCCTATGTTTGCCTTACAACCCTACTCACCTCCAGCCCAGACTACCCTCACCTCCAAACATGCATATCCAATTAATCCATGGATCTCACTTCCAACATCTAGCACTGGAAGCACCCATGTGGCCAGCTTGTCAGCCAGCCTCTTCACTGTCACCCAATCAGAGTGGACCTGAACTCTCACCCTCTCTCCTACTCAGGGTGGCCACAGAGACAAGGAGATTCTACTCTGAAGAACTTTGCAGTTTTCCCCCTTCCTCTCCAACAATGGCCACTTCCAGGCCTAGACCACCAGCAATTCTATAAAAGAGGGGAAGCTAGCTTCTTCCTCTGGCTTCTGTACTCCTTGCTGCAGCCCTCTGTAAATCTCCTCCTACCAGACCTTCAGGGGATGCCCTCTAACGCATCCATCTGTTTACAGCTCTGCCTAAAGTCCTTCTTGCTGCATATTCTACTTTCCCTCTGTATTCCAGTTTAGTATAAATGCTCAGTACCAGGGACTGGGCTCCCAGTCATCTCCCCAGCCCCTTCCCAAGACCTTCACTGGGCTCACCTCCTCTGAAATGGACTATCTATCCATACCTTTGCAGGCTGCCAGTCGGTCATTTCCTCTCCTCTGCCCACGCTCCGCCCACCAGACAGGCCTGGCATCCAGACCTCCATGGAGCATGACTCACCCAGGGGAGCAGGAGAGGGAGAAAGCTGGCTAGGCCCTGGGAAGACTGGCAGTTCCTCACCTTGCCCAAGATAGTCAGCAGCCGAAAATCAATGGTCTGACGATGCCGCAGAATGCGCACAATGCCGTCCAGGTACACCTGGTCCTTGCTGAAGCAGCCTGCGAATTGGGGCTCAGAGAAGTCCTTGCCTGGAGCACCACCCTTCACCCCAACCCCACCCAGGCACTCCCCGGGCTGCAGCACCCACCAGGCTGGGAGGTGTCGGTCTGGCCCCGCTTGGCACGCACACAGTACTCCCAGCGCACGTTGGTGTCCTGCACGTAGCGCGCCAGGTCCTGGAAGAGCTGGCGGAAGGACATGTGTGCGGCGCGGTGAATGGTGTAGTAGAGCAGGGCTGCGCGCCACAAGAACGGCTGCTTGCGGAACAGCACGCTGTGCAGGCTGGCCAGGCCCTCCTCCGTGGGGTTGGCTGGCCGAAGGCCATACTGCAGCCGGCCCTCGGCACTGCGCCATGGCTGCCTGGCGTTGTTCACGCCCCGCAGGTAGTGGGTGCCTGCGGGGAGAAGGAGGGGGAAGCAGCGCTGGGAGGGCGTCTGGAGCACCCAGCCTTGCTGGGGGACTCTTGTGTCCTCTTGCCTCCAAACTCAGGGTCTGCACATGAACCCAAACCCATGCATACATATACCCCCACCCATCTGGAGCTTTCTCCCTCCCCTCTTCTCTTCTCTTCTCTCCACCCAACTCATATTGCCCCCAGTCCTCCTAGAGACAAAAAGAACAAAGGCCACTGACACCCCAACATTTCCAGAGCCCAAGTCAATTGCTTTGGCAGTCATGGGAATGCAGTCAGAAGAAGCCACCTCTTGGCCAGAGCAACAAACGGTATTCTTGACAAGGAAAGACAAGCAGAAAGGAATAGTGATTAGTATCTGGTACCCTCCTTTCCAATCTGGCCTTTCTCCTCTTTCTTTGGGCTCTGTGTGTCTTCAAGCTATTCCATTCCCAGGATCCAGCTTTCCCCACCCTGTAGGGCTGGGCTAGTAAGGTTCTTAAGAGTTTTTCCTTCTGTCCCCTCTGGGGCCCAGCAGCCTTGCCCCCACTGTCAAGGGAAATCAAGTAGAACTGGAGAGAAACCCAAAGGAGTGAGAGTGAGTGTGAACCCAGAGAGTGGGCAGGCATCTTCTGGCCTATCTCTGAGCAAAAGGGAGATAGCTGCTCATGAAGGGTAAAGGCCTGTCCTCCTCCTCCGCAGGGAAGGGGCAGAAACAAAGGAGTGGGTTACTGGGACCCCTCTCACTCCCCTCCAACTCTCAGCCCCCTCTCATCCCTACCCACCCACCTGCCACCCACAGCCTGACCTATCTCGTGCCGGAGCATGCCCTCCAACCAATACTGGCGGGCTCCAGTCAAGTTGATGACCAGTGTGGGTCGGCTGTTCTCCACCATCATCACTGCCTGGGATAGCAGGTCCTCACTCAGCTGTACCACAATCTGCAAGTGGCAGTGGTGACAGGCTGAGCCTTGGGGCCAATGTGCATGCAGTCGTCCCCTACCCCTACCCCCTACCCCCCATCCCTATGCCACAGGGCAAGCAGGCTAGACATTGGCCACCCATTCTTTTCCACCAGAGCCAGCTCCCACCTCCCTGAGGTAAGGGCAGGGGCAGAACTTTGGAGCCACAATGGATTCGGTGCGTAGTTGGGCCTAGGATCTTGTTGGGGTCTTGAAAACAGGGCAAGCTCACCTCCCCAACACAGCCCTCCTTCTGCATGTATTTGCGCACAATGGACCAAATCTGGCACTTGGTCAGCAGCTGACCACCAGTGGAGGCCTCAAAGTGTTCATAGGTGCCAAACTTCTCCAGGACAGCCTCAATGATGCCAACAGCCTGCATACAGAACCACAGAGGCTGGTCAGCCCAGACCCCTTGGGCAGTTAGAGGTAAGATGAAGTGGGAAGACCAGACTGACCTGCTGGATGAACTGTCCAGAGGCTTCTTGGTATTTTTCCAGCACAGCTGTGGGCATGGGCTCCTGGTATTCAAACTGTGGATTGTAGGTGTAATTGGACTGGAAGAACTTACTCCGCTCACGGTCCATATTGGTTGGCCGAAGAGCCACCAACATGCAGGGGCTCTTGGAAGTACCATTGCTTGTATCTTTTCGAGTCTTAGCAATGTGGGGTAGGGAGGCTGCATACCGCAGAGTGCATCCACCTGGGTCTGGTCCTCGTCCTGATGGGGCCCGTCCCTGGGTGCCACGGCCTCGGCCACCAACACTATTTACAGTGCAGGTACTCTCGCTACGACGCATGTGGCTGCGGTGGTTCAAGTGCTGCTTTGAGAAGGTCTGCCACTCAGTCTGGGGCCCCAGTGCTGGGGGCACTGCCAGAGCCAGAGGCATAGCCAACGACTGAGGCCAGGAGCACAGAGATGGCACATCTCGGGCTGAAGGCTTCAGCCTATGGCTCTGGGACAAGGGACTGTTAGGCAGGCTGAAGGGTACCTGCTCATACATCTGAGCCCCTGAGTCCAACACCATTCTGTCCTGGAGTTCGCATCCAGCTGGGCTGTTCCAACTTCCCACGCTGCCAACTTCTGAGAACACAGAAGGCCATGTGGAGATCAGAGTGAGTGGGTGTGGTCAGAGGAAATAGCTCGTTCTGTGCCCACCCCCTGCCCTTATGAAGCCATGTGTGATTTGCTGCTACCCAACCCAAACCCCTTCCCTGGAGCAAAACAAAGAAGTATTTTATATATCTACCTAGACAGTGCTTAATGCCATCCCCTTAGCCTGGGAGCTCCAAGGAGCGAAGACTGAGCCTCTAAATCATGGTTCTAATCTCTATGCGTAGTATTCACCCACTGTGGGAGCTCATAGGATGCAGCCTCAGCTACCTGGACACATCAAGTGTGGGGACTCCAGAAGCTGTCTTCTATCCATGGCATCTTTTTGGTCCTGCCACCTGGCTTCACCCATATCCTCCTGCCAAGGTGACCTGAGTCAGTATAAATGCCATAATGCTAGGCCACACCTAATGCCCTCTCTCCTGTGGGCCATCTGTTCAAATGCAAATTAGGACCTGCTTTTGGGAAGCAGAAGGAAATTTCAATAAATCCAAGCCAGTCCCTGGCCTGTCCTTTAGTTGAGGTGTGAGGCCTAAATTAATTTTGAAGTTTGATGAACTTCAATAAAAAGTTACTTCTAAGCAGCATCCATTCTGCAGAAGTTAAATCTGAGAAATGCCCCAACTGTTTCTTCTCAGGAGATGCTCCGTTGTTTACTCTATCAGCTAGCAAGGACATTCAAAGGTCATCTCTAGGACTGCAGCTGTGTTCCACAGCTAGCAAGGCCATCCTGACCTAAATTTCTGTGGAAAACCGTAACATCATAGCCGATAAGAGATGAAGGAGTGTTCCAATGAAACAGTTAACCAAAACATGAGGCTAAGGCTGTGAAAAGGAAAACTAAAAACAAAACAAAACAAAACTTGTTTACGTACTCGGGGCCTCCAAGCGTCACTGGTTTCTAAGGCACAGAGGACCAAGCTCGAGCTTGCTAATAAACAGCTCTCTGTTGCTTGCATTGGTCGTGGACTCTGGTGGTCTTTCAGGGGATTGGGAACTTTGGGTTCAACAGAGGCGTCTTTCAGGGCACACATCCCTGACTCTGCAGAGACTAATTGGAGGCTCCAGTCTTGAAGCTCCCTTGCTTACTCAAGAACTCAAATTCAGCATTTCCCTCATTCGCATATCATCAATCTATTCTTTCCAACAGTATCAGCATATGCTGCTATTAATCTAAAAAAACAGAACCTTCACTGGTGTACTCAAACTCCCCCAGTTACCTTCCCACTGCATTTCTAACTGTTCTTTATACCCACTCTCCAATTCCCTTCCCTTCCCTTCCTTCCTTCCTTTTTTTTTTTTTTTTTGCCAGTCCTGGGCTTGAGCTCAGGGCCTGAGCACTGTCCTTTGACTTTCTCAAGGCTAGAGCTCTACCACTTGAGCCTCAGCACCAGTTCCAGCTTTTTTCTATGTATGTGGTACCGAGGAATCGAACCCAGGTCTTCATGCATACTAGGGAAGCACTTTAACCACTAGGCCAAACTCCCGGCCCCTCCTTCCTTCCTTTCTCTCTTTTCTGCCAGGCCTAGGGCTTGAACTCAGGGCCTGGCACTGTCTTTGAGCTTTCTCAAGGCTAGCACTCTACCATTTGAGCCACAGCACCACTTCTGGCTTTTGCTGTGTATGTGGTAACCAAAGAATCATACCCAGGGCTTCATGCATGCTAGGCAAGCACTCTACCGCTAGACCAAACTGCCCATTTTGTTCTTTCTTAAATTTGTTCCTGTTAGGCATGTGTCCCTCCCACCACTCCATCCAAATTGACCTGATCAAGATCAGTCATCTTCATATTGATCAGCAGCATTTGACTCTTTTTTTTTTTTTTTTTTTTTGGCCAATCCTGGGCTTGAACTCAGGGCCTGAACACTGACCTTGGGCTTTCTCAAGGCTAGTGCTCTACTACTTGAGACACAGTCACTTCCAGCTTTATGTCAGGGCCAGATTCAACTGGAATAGTCCATTTGTGCTTCCCTTTGTCATTAGGATGACAGATGCATGCCACTGCTCAGTCACTGATTTAGACAAAATCTCATCAACTTTTTATTCCCAGGCTAGTCTTGAACTGTGGTCCCCAATCTCTGCCTCCCAAATAGATGGGAATTACTGGTTTGAGCTACTTTGTCTACTATAAACTTTAAACCAGTGTAGACCATTTTCCTACAACATTCTTAATTTACTAAAAGACATCTCAAACTAAAACACATTCCCTATCCAAAAATGGTACATCTCCTATAATGTTATAAATCACTGTTCACTTTCTTTACGTTTCTGCATAGATACTATGTTATTAGAAAAGTCCTGCACAGATACAGTGTTTTAGAAAAGCCCTAACACACCTCTATAGAATAGTAAAGCTCCTTTTCCCTCCCACTTTTCATAGAATTGTAATTCTGGGAAGCAGTTATCACTATCTGAAAAGTAGTTCCATAAAAGTTCTATGTATAGTATATTTTAATGTTTTGTTTTGTGTTCTTTTTAGTGTTCCCAGACAGGGCCTAACCTAGTGTAGGTGGTCATAAATAATGACTCTGAGCCAAGGGACCCGTGGCTCACACTTATAATCTTAGCTATTCGACAACGGTGGGATCCAGAGGATGGCAATTTGAAGCCAGTCCTGGCAGAAAAATCCTCTTGACTACATCTCTAAAATAACCAGCTAAAAGCAGGGTTAAAGGTGTGTCTCAAGTGATAGAGCATGAGCCTAGAAATTGATAGCCCCTGATTTCAAACCCCAGTGTCACACATGCACGCATGCACTTGCATGCACAGACAGACAGACAGACAGACACACACACACACACACACACACACACACACACACTCGGTGCTTTTCAGATCTGGAATCATTCCTTCCAGCACTGTTTTTCCATCTAATCCCCCTTTACCCCCACCCAGTCTCCACAGGGTCTAGTATCCAGCTGCTTGGAAAACAAACAAAAAAACGGTATTGTTTTAGGAAGGGGAAAGGAAGGGAAGGGAGAGTAATATAGGGGGTGAGATTAATCGGAATGCATTGTTTACATGAGTGGAAATGTCACAATGAAATCCCTCTCCTGTATAACTAATGTATATTAATAAAAAGAATCAGTATGAGTATTGCAAAATATATTTAAAATATAAATCGGCATGAATACTGAAAAAATAATTAGGGCTTAAGCGTGATTCCTTCAGTTAACTATAACACTTTCCTGGATTCCTTCTAGTCTCCAGACTGCTATCTGGACCAGTCCCAATCATCACCCCTTCTTTCCCCTCGACCTACCTCCTGGAAATGATCACAAATACACCTTTCACTTCAAGGTCTCAATTCCTTGCACCAAGGAAATTCTGGCAATGGCTCGTTGTAGCAAACTCTTAAGCATTTGTCAGGATTTGGTTTAGGCCTCACCTCCTCCGGGAAGATTTCCTGGCGTTTAGAGGATCCCAGTTTCTCGATGGCTTCTTTGCCTTCCTAGGCAGTCATTGTCGGAACCTAGGTTCATATCCTCCAACCATGACCCAAAGATCCCAAGGGCAGATACGGGTCCGATTCACCCTAAATTTCAAGCACCCAGCATGGGATGCTGAATGAATGAAGGCTGGAGAAGGCGCCCCAGGCTGCTGAAGGCGGGGTCTGGTGACGAAAGTGAGGGTGTGGTCTGCACCAATAAGAAGCCCCGGGAGAAGTTAACATAAAAGAACCGCCAATGGGAACCAAGAGATTCGGGAGGGGCGTGACCTACAGCCAATAGGCGGAGGGGAACAGGATGAAGCGCGTGCTCAATGGAGGGTGGGGCCAGAGGACAATGGAGTTGGGAGGGGCAATTCTGTGGTAGACCAGAAGGGGACACGTCCCGCGCCGCGCCTCCTCTGGGCCTTTAGAGTGGAGGGATGGTTTGGTCCACGGGCCGCGCTCCCACCTGTTCGCGCCTCTTCGGGCCGTCCGTGTTGTCCGCTCTGTAACGTCGGTCGCCTGCAGCCCATCCTGAGGGAGCCGACACTGAAGACGCACGCCCTCGGGCGCGCGCACGCTCCCATGAGGCGCGCGGACACAGGGCGGTCCACGCCGCAGCCGGCGCCTAAAACTACTGTGAGGGGCGCCACGAGGGCGGAGTCTACCGCACTACGTCACGGGGCGGGGCTTGTTCTGGACACGCCCCCCTCACGGGTTTCTAGGTTTCCAGAGCTTCTGTGTGATGGCAGTCCGGACCTACGAAGCACGGGCTCATTGCCCAGGCCATAGGTACTTAGAGGAGCAGTTCAAGTACCCGAAGACAGTCCTGGGTACTCCGCAGCGCAGTCCTGTCTGGGTAGCCAGGGCGCCACCAGGGTGCTAGGCCTGCAGCCTGGATAATCGTGTCACTGGGCATGGACGCTTGGACCCTCGCAGTCACCTCCACACACACTCCCACCTCTCCCCAACACAGAGAGTCAAGGCGTATGGAAGAGAGCGCGGCTTTATTCTGCAGCTTGAGGAGCCTCAGGAGCAAGGGCCAGAGGGGAGGCAGGAGGACAGCGAGGGCGCTGGCGCCGGCACCAGGCTAAAGAGTACTCGACGGCCGGTGGAGGGCGAGGGCGGCGGACCCGCCTGCAGCGAGCTGAGCGCAGCCTGGCGCTGCTCTCGGGACACGTCCCCACGCAGGTCCAAGAGGGCGGAGATGTGATCCTCACTGCAGGGGCACCGCGGGGCGCATCAGGCCCCGCCTTTCCTCTCTGGGACTTCCTCCATGCCCCCACCCCGACACACACCCCGCACCTGACGTCGGGAAATTGTTGCCGGAGGCCTGCCACCTCGAGGCCGAGCAGGGTAGGATCGCGGAGATTCAGCAGTTCCCTCAGAGCGAGCAGCACGGGCGTGCAATGCACGCTCTCTTCCAGGCCCTAGACACGTGGCAGCGGGGGTTTCACGACGGCCGGCCCCCCACCCTGGGTTCCCGCCCCAGAGGGCCTTTCGTTTGTCTGCCCCGCCCCGGGGAGTCCTCACCAAACCCAGGAAAAGCTCCTTGAGCTGAGCGGCGTCGTGCAGCAGGCGCTGGGCGGCCTGGGTCCGCTCGTCCGCCCCGCGGCACACGAGACGGCCCTGCATCAGCGCGTGCAGGTACTGCAGCACCACGGTGCGCTCTGCCTCGGCGAGCAGCAGCTACGGGGAAGGGGACGTAGGCAGGCGGGGCGGGGTGGGGTCCAGATCGCCTTTCCCGCTCGAATGGCTCCCTCCCGCCACCCCAATCCGCCCAAGCCACCCACCTGAGCTGCGGGTTTCCGCACTCGCCAGAAGTCTTGGCAGAAGCGTGACGTCTGCTCGCACACACGATCCAACAATTCAGAGCTCGACAGCCACCGGCGGGAGGGAAGACCCGCGAACAGGGGCTGGGGAGCGTGCCGGGCCACGCTGAGGCTGGAGAAACGATTCGGATCCCGCCGCCCCCTACCCCACGCCAGCGATCCCCGGCCTCCCATCCCCATCCCGACTGGAAGGAAGGAAGCCTCACCTGCAGCTCCACCTGCAGCTCCTCCAACACGAGGCGGCTGATCCGCCTCTGCAACTCGTCCAGCGCGGCTTCTACTGGAGCCAAGATTCCTGAGGCGACTCCATCGGGCAGGAGGACAGACAGGGAAGAGCTGGACAGACCCAAAAGTAAGACTTCAGGACCAAGGCCAAGGCCCGCACCGGCCTCGTGGAAAGACCTCTCGGGCGCCACCTTGTGGCGCAAGTGTGTGGCGGGAGCGGGGCGAGCAGGGCAGTTAGGAAGGCTTAGGGTGCCACAGATGAGAGCCTAGGCTGGGAAAGGGACCTGCCTCGAATCCGCATTGGACCTTGATCGCTTTAGTCATTATTTCGGTTTCTGCTTCCTCATAAGAAAGGGAAGCGCTCATCTCTGGCAGGATGGAGTGAAATAAAAATCAAGAACGTGACTCCCAAGAAGGGAAAAAAAATATTTTCTTGTTTTGTTTAAATGCGTAAACCTCAGCTAACACCTGGTACAAACACCTGTGAATTTAATAATTGGCACCCTGTGTCACTGTGATAGATATTTCACATCCATTATCTCATATGATTCTCAGATTATTTTATTATTGCCCACATAATATTTTTAAAAAATGAAGCTGGAGTCAGGTGGATCAAACTTGTAATCCTAGCTACTCAGGAGGCTGAGATCTGAAGATGGTGGTTCAAAGCCAGCTCAGGTAGGAAAAGCCATGAGATCCTTATCTCTAATTAAATAACCCTCCCCCCCAAAGCCAGAAGTAGAGCTGTGACTCAAATGCTAAAGCGTAAGCCTTGAGAACAAAAGCTCAGTGACAGTCCCCAGGCCCCAAGTTCAAGCCCCAGGACTGACAACAACAACAACAAAAAGGGGAAAAAAGTGAGGCTTAGGTAACTTATCCAATGTTATACAACTAGTAATTGGCAGAACTAGGATCAGATTCTCCCATCAGCTGTGTTAGCAGGACCCATACACAGTAGGAATTCAGTAGATGGTGAGTGAAAGTGGTTTTGTTGGGAACTTTGGGTACCTCAGTGCTGACTGGTGGTTGAGGGAAGCCAGTAGGTAGGGCACGTAGTGAGGAGCTAGGCCTTCACCCCGGAGGTGGTCTCGAGAGAAATGGATCAGAGCATCGCTGAAGCTAAAATTAGCAGAGGAGCTTCCTGGACTTGCTGTTTCCATGGTGTGCCCACCACCCTAGTCCTGCACACTTCACCCCACTTCCAAATCCTTGTCTGAATGAGCCCTTTCTCACGGATATACACTAATCATTCAACACCCCCACTTTGTGTGGTTGGGGAGCAGGCTTGGGAGTTGTGAGTGGGGTGCTTGCTCGGCAGACCTCCTCAGGAATGTGCCCAGTTCTGACAGCGCCATGCTGTGCACCCGCTGCTGTAGAGATTCACTGACCACACTGGTCACACGAATGTTCTCAGCCAAGATCTACAGGCAGGGATGGACAGTCATCAGTGAAGTCCCAAGACCTGCTCATCTCCCTGCTGTCTGTGAGAGTTGTCCTCTTGCCTGGTTATTCCCCACCTACCTGCAGTACAATGGCTGGCATTGGTGAATGGTAGAAGCCAGATGAGTCTGTATTGGGTTCCTGCTCCCGGCCCCACTCAGCAACCTCCCCATCCAGAGCTTTCTGTAGCCACTGGGCTACACTTGCCTAAGAGAAAGGGCAAGATGTAGGAGGGTACTGGCCCTGGCAGAGATGGGTAGACATTTACCTCTGCAGATAAAGGGCAGAGCATCACATCACATCCGGAACTCAACTACTTACCTGGACTTTGGCCACAAATGTTGTCTCCAGCTGCTCGATATTCTCCAAGGTCAGGAGGGGCTCCAGCTGAGATACATCAGCCTCGGGCCCCAACTCTGCGTTCCCCATCATTTCCTCCCTACAATGGGTAACTAGATGTCACACAGAGCCCCAGCCTCTCATCCTCCCACTTATCACACTTCCAAAGACACTGACCCAAGGTAGATGTGCAGTGCCCAGTGCAGCAAGGCGAAGGCATCAGCGGCTCCCAGCTCAGGTCCTGTCAGGAGTTGCTGCAGGCTGCGGCGCAGGCCACTGTGCAGCGTGTGGGCCCAGAGCTGGACTATATTGTAGTGTGGTGGGCAGCAGGGGGCTACTAGTGCTTCAGCAATGGCTAACTCAGCCGGCAGGGCCACCTGCAGAGCCTCCAGCCACCCTGCGAGGCACCCTGGTTCTGGCAAGACAGTTTTCCCAAAGTGGACCCGCTCTAGGCCTGTCTGCAGTGCCTGCAGACATCGCTGCCGCCAGTCTCGGGGAGCCTGCCCCAGGGAGGTTGTACGCCTAGCCTCCACTTCGGCCACACGAACAGCAGCCACCAACAGGGCTGGATCCTCTCGTGCCAGCTGCCCTGCAGCCCCAGCAGCTGCCTCCACAGCCTGGCCCAATGCTTCAGCCAGAAGGCCCAGCCCCTGGAAGACTGGTAACTCCAGTCCCCCGAGGGGCCCCCATGTCTCCTCTTGCAGCTGCTCCAGCTCCCGCAGGCTCACATAGGCCTCCAAAAGCCGTTGGGCATCAATCAGGCTCTGTGTGTGGGCCACTGCAGCTGGCACTAATGAAGGAGAAGGGACAGCCTTGGGTCTCAACAAAGGATGCTGAGACACTGAGGCTGGGTAATGGATAAAATATTTAATAACTAGTTCAGCATTGGCCAATCTGGAAGGATCCAGGCACAAAACCTAAAAGCCTGGTGGGCTAGGTGTCAAGCTTTGAGCTAATGGAACATGAGGAAATCAAAGATGCTGGAAAGAAGGCAGAAGCATGGCTGTAACTGCAGTTTACCCACACAGGAAAAGATTCGCATGCACACACACACTTATGGCTACTCATCTATAGAAAAAAAAAGATATACACTGTATGCTAGGGATTGAAGTCAAGGTCCTAAATATGTTTGAGCATGTGCTCTACCACTGAGTTATATCCCAGCCCTTTAAAAATATTAACAACCACTGGACAACCACCTCAAAACGGGAAGTGGCACTGTGGCTCAAAGTGGTAGAGCACTAGCCTTGAGCAAGTAGAGCCCAAGGACAGCACCGAGGCCCTGAATTCAAGCCCCACAAGAGGAAAAAACAATTAACCAGTGGGTATTCAACAGCCATACTAATGGAATATCGTGATGACTTGAGAGTCCTAGGCCTGAGGAAGCCAGCATGAACTGGGTTTGCAGCCTGCTTCACATGCCACTTGGAACTTGGATTACTCTCTGGGCAGTCTGGTGGATCTCTCCACGCAATTCCCCATCTAGTATTCTTCTTCCCAAGGAATCCTTTCTTCCTCGGCCCTTGATCAGTATGGATATTTACAGATTGACTATTGGAATCTGAGGTCCAACCAAGGTTCCTCCACACTCACCTGCCTGCAGCCTGGGAAGCAACTGAGACAGGGCCTGCAGTTGCTTGTGCTGAGCAACTCGCTCCCGGAGAGGCTGGAGGGTCTTGGAGGCTTGGGCCAAGTTCTGGAGCAGCTCTTGAGCCTGGCTCAGGGCCTCACGGGTTCCCTGCACAGCCTCTAAGGCCCGAGCCAACTGCCAAACTCCAGTCTGCACACCTTCCAAGTAGGACTGCACCACTGACTGTGGAAGGAGGCAGCCAGTGAGGCCTGGTCAGTAGCTCACCCCACACTGCCACCCGGCTTCTCCATGCCCACCTTGAGGCGTGCTTCCAGGGAGTAGGTACGTTGCATCTCTCGGCTACGGTACTGGCTCAGCCTGGCCAGCTGCTCTGGCCGGTAGAAGATGCCTGAGGCCCACTTTAGTGCTGCACCCCTGGCCAGCTGTTCCGCCCTTTCCTGCTCTGGCCATTCAGGCCATGGACAGGAAGAGCCTGGCCAGCCATGTCAGTCAGGAAGAGCCCCTGGCCAGCAAAAATGCTGCTCTTCTGGCTCCTCATCCCTCCCCCCAGGGTAGCATTTTCTTCTCTCTTCTCTAGTCAAAGCCGGTAGGGACAGACCCAAGCCCATCATTCCCAACTTCCTTGTCATCCCTCCCCTGTCCCTACCATTAGGCTCATACCAGGAGGAAGTGTAGGTTGCATTTCATCTTTTGCTGCTGAATCCATGGCAGACCTGGAAGAGTGGAAATGAGGAGGTACGGCGATGCGGCCTGGAGTAGAGCAGGCAGACTAGATGTTCCTATGAGAAGCCGCCTCTGTCTAGGCTCCTTTGAGAAAAAGGAGGGAGGCACTTGCCCAGCCCCCCCAGGAAATGATAGGGAGGTCTTGGCCTGCTGGGGCTCAGGGTTGTGTCCCTGTAAGATACAAGTGAGGGAGGCTAGGGGACAGGCTGTTCCTGCTCTGAAATGCCCAAGACAGTTTGTCATTGAACTTACCAGACTTGACCAGACATCCAGTCCTCTGTTCTCTGCCAAGAGCCTTGGCCTTCAGAAAGGTTGTCTCCCTCTGCAGAGCTGGGCACACCCTCACAGCTCACAGTCACAGGGTGACTCCAGCCAAGCCACAGTGGCACACAAAAGTAGAATTCTTCTTCCCAAGGAAGCCTCTCTCTCTCTCCCCAGCCCAGAAATCCCTTCCTTCCTCCCTCCCCCCTCTCTCTAAGCAAGAAAGGAAGGAAGCCGAATCTCTAGCACTTTATTCCCAACAGGAAAGAGCATCTGGATTGAGGTGGGGAGGGTTAGGCGCCACTTCCCGAGGAGAGGAGTGGGGGCAGGGTCATTCCCTGTGATCTCCCAAGTCCTGACTGGCCCACCCAGGACCTCTTAGTACTGAGGACACCAATGTGAGCACAACTGGCCTCCATGGGGGTAAAGGGCAAAGGGTGCAGATATGGAGGTAGACATAACAGTATGAAAACTGGGCCAATGGACCCCTGGGAAAAGGGTGTGTTCCTTTGCAGAGGCAAGATCACCAACTGATGTGAAGAGGGAGAGGGTGGCTGATGGCAGGACAAGAGTCATAAAATTTGTGAATCCTGAGAGTGATAGGGAGCCATGCAAGGGACTATAAGGGAGTAATAATGACTCATTGGTATACTATTCAAAACCTACCATTTAGGACAGAGGCTCTCATTTCCTAGCTTTCAGAAGCTATAAGTTTCTGAGCTCTCACAGCTGAGGCTCTGAGTTGATACTGGAGTTCAAAGACCCAATACAAAGGCCTTTCTCATTTCAGATCTCGTGGTATGGGTTGAGGGCCCTATTGTAACTATGCCTGCCTAATTCTGCTTGTTTTACTCCCTTACAAGTATGGACTCTCAATAGACTTGTTGCCAATCTCAACATCTATTTTTCTTAGAATCTAATCTAAAACAGACCTGGAGTTTGGCCTAGTGGTAAGAGTGCTTGCCTAGCATGCATGAAGACCCAGGTTTGATTCCTCGGTACCCCGTATATAGAAAAAGGCTGCAATGGTGCTGTGGCTCCAGTGGTAGAGCCACAGCTCTACCACTGGCCTTGAGAAAGCCCAAGGACAGTGCTCAGGCCCTGAAATTCAAGACCCAGGACTGGCAAAAAAAAGAATCTAATCTAAAACAACACAACAATAGTAAGCAATAACTGTTATAAATAAATAAATCAATAAATCGAAGCTGTGCATCAGTGGCTCATTCCTACCCAGGAGACTGAGATCTGAGGATCACGATTTGAATCCACCCAAGGCAGGAAATTCTTATCTCCAATAAACTACTCAGAAAAAGCTGGCTCAAGTGGTAGAGTGCTAGCCTTGAGCAGAGAAAGCCGCAGGGACAATCTAGGCATGAGTTCAAGCCCTAGGATGGGCCACATAAATAAATAAAATGACACCAGCAAACCGCAATCCTTCCTACATACTGGGACCTGCTCTAAGGACTTACATTCATACATAGGGAGCACCAACTTTTGCACTGGTTGACAAATAGCTGTAAGGGAGACATATAGCCTCAGCACTGTAATGTGAAGACTGGTGAAAGACAATTACTGGGATGAGAAACAAAATGGGCAATTTCACTGTACTTAGTGTAAGCTGCAAAGGGAGGTAAGGGGAGAGTTCCTCTTCTTTATTGACGGGGCTTCTCAATGACTTCCTCTACATCCTTCTCCAATTCGCTTGGCCTTCTAGAGTTGCCAGAGATTGCTTTTTTTTTTTTTTTTTCGTCTTCTTCGGCAGTTGGATGTTTGCTAATGGTCCCTGAAGTTTTACGTCGGCACCCGCGGATACGAATTGCACCAGATTCCCTGGGAGGACTCAGAGCGGAAGCGGAAGCAGCGACCAAACTCCAGCGGCCCCGGCGGCCTAGAACGGAAGCGGAAGTGGTGGCGGCGCCGGCCTAGCCTGGCCTGGCTGAGGGGAGGCGGCGGGTGTCCACGATGGCGGAGGCCGGGCCGCAGGCGCCGCCACCCCCGGGCACCCCGAGCCGGCACGAGAAGAGCCTGGGCCTTCTCACCACCAAGTTCGTGTCGCTTCTGCAGGAGGCGAAGGACGGCGTGCTTGACCTCAAGCTGGTGCGGCTCAGGCGCAGGGGCGATTGGCGCGGGGCGGGGGAGCTGGTGAGCCAGGCCCGAGCCGGTAGCGGGAACCGGCGGGGCGGCGGGGGGCCCGCTAGGTCCTCCGGCAGCCCGCCGCCATCAGCGTGCTTTCGCCCAGGAGAGCGGCGCGGGGGGCGCTTTTCCATTCATTTAGCGGAGGCCATTGAGCGTCAGCTCTGTGCCGGGCTCGGGGCGGCAGGTGTTGGGCCTCGTGGCCCTCCCCGGGTGGCTTGCGGGAGAGAGTGTCGGAGCCTCGCCACACGATTGTGACAGGTCTCTTTCCACCGCATGGCCCCGAGCGGCTAGAGTGCTTGGAAGCCACAGCAGAAACGAGACTCAGAAGTCCGCCCTTCCCAGACCAACTCGCTAGGTGGTAACCGGAGGTCCACCTAAAGAGTGGGATCGAGCCTCCTGCACTCTGTTCTGTCTACCAGGCAGCTGACACGCTAGCTGTACGCCAGAAACGGCGGATATACGACATTACCAACGTACTGGAAGGTATTGGGCTGATCGAGAAAAAATCCAAGAACAGCATCCAATGGAAGTAAGTGGGGACCCGTTGGAGGGCAGGAGGCTCAAGGGATGTGGGGCAGAGGAAAGAGGTCTGGGGCATGGGACTCCGTTCACCCAGTCCCTACTCAGCCTCACTCCCTGGACTTAGGGGTGTGGGGCCAGGCTGCAATACCCGGGAGATCGCCGACAAGCTGATTGAGCTCAAGGCAGAGATCGAGGAGCTGCAGCAGCGAGAGCAAGAACTTGACCAGCACAAGGTGTGGGTGCAGCAGAGCATCCGAAATGTCACGGAGGATGTGCAAAACAGCTGATATCCTCCTGATGGGCTCAAACTCGGGGAGAGGGCAAGGGCACTCTGATGCAGCTGTGTTTGTTTTGTGGTGCCCTGGGTCTGGTTTCTTGCAAGGTGGGTCCTGTAGCCCTTGGCAAGGTCCCAGCCTTACAAGTATTCTTCATGGTTCCTCCTCCTTTGTCAGCCTTGGACTGTGATCCCTCTGCAGTAGTCCCTAGAACTTTTTTCTGAAGGCTGTGTCAGACATCTAAAAAGTTTGGGCTCTTCTGTGGCCTGTTGGCACCTTAGGAAAGGCACCAACTGTTGTCCTTAACCTACACACCTTGGCTTACGTGACTCATGAGGACATCTGCAGATGTTTTGCCGGTGAGCAGAGCCTAGGTGAAGGGGGGCCGGTGGGCGTGGGACATGAACCACAGCCTGAAGCGTTGATCTCAATGCCCTCTTTAGAGGGTTTCTCGGGCTTGCCTAAGTAGAAACAGGTAGGGTAAAATCTTAAGTTTGAGGGTTGTTGACAGCCTGGAGGCCCACTATATTGAGGAGGTACAGGAATCCTGGGATGGGTTTCTGGATTCACTCCATCAGTGCTGTCCTCTGGGTGTGTTTTTTGAGGTATGATACACAGGAAAGAGAGTGTTTGTGCATAATCTCACATTCTTGTATGCATGGGGCAAGGGTGCCTACTTCCAACCAACCCGTAATTGGTTCACCTGCGTTGTGGATACAGAGGTTGATCCTTCTCCATCTTCTATCTCTGACTAGTCCTGGGAAAGGAACATTAGTCTTGGTCAGAACACTAGCTAGAGATCAGGGTTGCCATTTGAAGAGAGAGGTCCCCATTGCTAGCCATCTCTCCACAAGTGTATTTGAACCTAGATTTCCTGGTTACCATGCTTGGCTCTAAGGGAGTCAAGCACTTTAGCTCAGCCTCAGCCACTATGGTGATAGTTAAGGCTTCCTGTCTAGTATCTTTCTTAATGAAGCAGGTACCTCTATGCCCAGCTCAGATTGAACCCATGGGCCCTGACCCATTCTCCTTATCATTCTAGGAGATACCCTTCTGGCCATCCGGGCCCCATCGGGCACGAGCCTGGAGGTGCCCATCCCAGAGGTGGGTGCTTGGCCTTGGCAGGCGGTGTCAACTGAGGGTGGGTGCTGACTGGAGAGCCTGATAAGTTCTGGGTGGGGCACAGAGGAGGCCTGGGGTTTGGGGTTATCTAGGAGGATGGGCAGCCTGAGTGGGAGAGGACACTGGCCCTCACCCAGGGTTGGATAGAAGCCATACATGCTTGCAATTCTGTCTACCTACTAACCAATCTCTAGGGTCTCAATGGGCAGAAGAAGTACCAGATTCACCTGAAGAGTGTGAGTGGTCCCATTGAAGTGCTGTTGGTGAACAAGGAAGCATGGAGCTCACCGCCTGTTGCTGTGCCTGTGCCACCCCCAGAGGATCTGCTCCAGAGCCCACCTGCTGTTTCTACCCCACCCCCTCTGCCCAAACCCAGTTTAGCACAGCCCCAGGAAGCCTCACGCCCAAGCAGCCCCCAGCTGACTGCCCCCACTCCTGTTCCTAGCAGCACTGAAGTCCCAGGGGTGGCCAGCCTGGCAGCTGAGATCACAGGTGAGGAACAGTGGTGATAGGCCATCTTCTGCATCCCTAGAAGCAGTGTCCATGTTGTGGAATGCCATCCTGAGGATTAGAAGAGACTGTTGGGGGTCTGTCTTTCCTTGGTTCTGCTAGTCTCCCTTGCTGTGGCAGTGAATGCACCCTTTTTAATGGGGCAGCTCTGACTGAAAGGACAGTAGTGTGACAGTTTTCCACAGATTAATATGCCAGTGTCTGGCAGCCCCTCTTGGACACATGTTGTCTTTGCATCTTCCTCCTATAGACTTTAGCCCTCCCTTACCTCCCCCCCCCCGCCTCCTTCGGTAATTGGTTTCTGGGTTCTCTCTTCTGGGTAACTGATAGTGCCTGATTCACCTTGGGTGTGGACACCAGGATGGTGATCATCCTGACCATGGGGTTGAGTCCACCAGGTTCAACCACCTGTTTCCTACCACCGTGTGATTGGGTTTGGTGGATATGGTTGGTTGCAGTGAGTGGCGGCCCTGGGACTGAAAGCAAGGACAATGATGAGCTCAGCTCGCTCCCACTGGGCTCAACAGCGCTGGACACCAGGCCACTGCAGTCTTCCGCCCTGCTGGACAGCAGCAGCAGCAGTAGCAGCAGCAGTAGCAGCAGCAGCAGCAGCTTATCTGGACCCAACTCTTCTACCTCCTTTGAGCCCATCAAGGTGGACCCCACAGGCGGTGAGTTTACCTACTCACCAAGAGGCAGTAGAGAGAGTCCAGTCTCAGCCCAGTCCTTGGTCAGAGACGAGAACCAAGCTCCCCTAACAACCCCCAACTGATAGCAGCCAGGGCAGGGTGCCCAGTACCCAGGTCAGTGCTGGTGCCCTTTTCTCTCCTTCCTGGGCTAATGCAAAGCTCCCTGGCCCACTCTCTAGTCCCAGTCTGCCACTCTTTGTGCACATTGAGGCTCCCTTATCCACACTTGATCCTCTGTCTCTGTCTTACCTTCCCTGTGTCCTATGTGTGGACCTCTGGAAAAAGTAACCCCTGTTGCATTCCATGTCTCCATCTTAATCATTATAATTACTCCCGGGTGGCAGCTGGCAGAACCTCACCCTACCCCTGTTCACTCACCCTTCCTTCCTTCCTTCCTTCCTTCCTTCCTTCCTTCCTTCCTTCCTTCCTTCCTCCCTCCCTCCCTCCCTCCCTCCCTCCCTCCCTCCCTCCCTCCCATCTGTCTGTTTCTCTGTATCTCTCTCTCTCTCCCTCCCTCCCTCTCTCCCTCCCTCTCTCCCTCTCTCTCTTTCCCTCCCTCCCTGTTTGTATGTTTGGTGGTACTGTACTGGGGTTTGAACTCAGGACCTTGTGCTCTGCCACTTCAGTTATGCCCCCAGCCCAGAGCTGATCGTGATAAGGTACCTAGTAGATATCTTAAAGGGCTTGGCTCTGCTACTCTTTGGTTTCTTGCTGTTCCTTTGTCCTCATTTGGCTTTGGTGATACCTGTTCTTGACTCTTGGTATTTTGGGAAAATGAAATCCAGTCTTTCCCTGGTTTAGATCTTTTACCTCCTCTCCATGCCTATTTCCTGACTGCTCTCTGCTTCTCCAGTGAGCACCTCATTTTTACATGTCTTAATTCTTCTTAATATCTGCCTCTGTAGGCAAATGTCCCCTGGCCCTGCTCATCCAGGTGTGGTATGTGGCTGTCCAGTTCTGCCCTCCCCACACTTTCTAAGTAAGGTCTGTTTCACACATTTCCCCTGGTGTCTCTTACGTCCTCAACACTCATGGTGCCTACTGGACACCTGGATTTTAGATTTATTGGCACTTCTCTCTTTATCCTTACTGAATGATTTCTGAAATGCCAACTTGACTCAGCTTTATTCAGCTCAGTAGTAGAGCATGTAAGCACACACACACCAAAAAACACCTCTCAGTGGTTCCCTAATTCCCACTAGGGAAAACCTCAGACTCCTAATCCCAGCACAGACTCCTCTTGTGGTCCTTCCAGTTTATCTTTTCTTTCCTGTCTCCTCCCAATCAGCCTTATAGTAGCTTTATCATCCTGTAGTTCCCAACAAAGTGTCTTCCACCTCTACCAAGTGGCCCACCTCAGGGTGTATCACAGAATACATGCTTGGTAAAGGTGGGAGTACCTAAAGCATCTTGGGCTCAGAGTACCACATTTCAGATGTGGACTAACAATGCCAGCCAGCTAGCTACACCTGGGGCAGGGCAAGCCCAGAGTTGATAGTATAGGATCCATGGAAGGTGGGGACTGTGGTGGGACCTCTCCCATGGGCATGACTGTCTTGTCTTTCAGTTCTGGAACTCCCCAAAGAGCTGTCAGAAATCTTTGATCCTACACGAGGTAGGTAGTGTCTCCCCACCCCACCCCTACCCCCCGCCCCCTAGGTCTGGGGATAGGGACATGGTTCACCAAATGCTGCTTTCCTGCCCTTCTGAGAGCCTTGTGGTTGTGCTTGGTATTCCCAGTGAGCATGTGAGGGGGGTCCTTTCATGGGCTTTAGTGGGTGGAGAGGTGGGGACCAGAATATAAGTGAGTTCTCTCCATTCCCAGAGTGCATGAGCTCAGACCTGCTGGAGGAGTTGATGTCCTCAGAAGGTGGGTGGTCCAGGAAGGTAGAGGGTGGCTGTGGGCAGTGGTTGGGTGGCTGCTGGGTGGGGCCATGGTCCAGGGCCTCAGCCTAGTACTCTCTGCAGTGTTTGCTCCCCTCCTCCGTCTTTCTCCACCCCCTGGAGACCACGATTACATCTACAACCTGGATGAAAGTGAAGGTGTCTGTGATCTATTTGACGTGCCTGTTCTCCACCTCTGACTGACAGAGGCATGCCCTGTGTGGCTAGGACCCAGACTATCTGAGCTGGGGGCTGCCTGGGAACCTTCCCCACCCCTACCCTTACACAACTTGAGAGTCACAGACTCCCAGATTGCCCTACTGCACAGTTCTGGCAATGCCTTCCTCTTCTGCTTCAGCATTTGCTCTGTGTGAGCAGAGCAGGGGACAAGGCTCAGCCCTCTCCACCTGGAGCCAAAGTGTTTGCCTCCCTTTTTCTGGAGCCCTCCACAACCCAGGCTCAATTGCCATCCAGTGGCATAGACCCATCATGGCCCCATAGGGAAATAGGCCCTCTCTCCTGCCAAGGAAGGATGGGGTGGAGCTGAGAACTTGCCAGCCTCACCGTAGCTGTCTTCCCTACCCACTCATCCTACAGCTTCGGGACCTCTCATGATGAGGCCCCAGCTCTGGGAACCTGCAGGTGGTAGTAGGGGAGTGCTAGTAAGAAGGAACTGAGGTCTCTAGCTAGGAATCTGGGTGGGTTGGTCCCATCCTCCTGTTGCTCCATAGCCCCTCCCCCATTTCCATTTATCCTTTTATCTTTGTTTAGAGCTATTTGCAGAGATTTAGAAAGATTTACAGTAACAATGGATTCCTATATAAAGATTATTTTTATACTTTTTGCAGCAAAAGGAAATTGTAATATTTGTACAGTGTCCAAGTGAATAAAGACCATGCCTAAGGCTATCTTTGATCTGGTTCTTTGGGGCCCCTCCCTGAGACTCTGCCGGCTTGGGACAGGGTGGGTCACCTAGCTGGAATGGGAGGTGTGGCAGCTCTAGGCAGCCAGTCTTCCCTGCCCCCACTGACGCACCTTGGTGTGGTGTGGTGTGTGGGGCAGGGCGGGGCCACCTCCGCGGGGCGGGCCGGCCGGGGCAGGCGCCATCCTACCCTCCTGCCCCCTGACTCCAACCCGGAACTAGCTCCCTTGGGAAGGCCTCGGCGCCTGGTAGGGAGTGGGAATCTAGGCTGTGAGTGCTGGTCACCCGGGCCGGTCGGGGCCAAGGGGGCGCCCTTCTAGCGCCTAAAGCGCTCCAGGCCAGGTAGGGGCTGGGTGGGAGGGGTTACAGTCTGGGAGGTGCAGGCGCCCACCGCCGGCCCACCGCCGGCCGGACCGGACCATGGCTCCCCCGCGGAACGTGGTGAAGATTGCTGTCCAGATGCGAGACGCCATCCCGCAGCTCATCCAGCTGGACCAGGTCACAGGACTGTCCGACCTCCACCTGCCCCACTGCCCACCTCCCTTGGGGCAGGCAGGCACCCCACCCTTCCCCCAGATCCTTCTCCCTACCCCAGTTTCTTCCCATTCCCAGCCTGAGAGTGACAGCTCCCACTTGTAGGCAAAGCCCCTGGCCACTGTGCTGAAGGAGCTGTGCGACGCGTGAGTGTGGCGGCAGGCGGGGGGAGGGGCGGTGAGAGGAGGCGCCCCTACCTGCCTCGCTGAGCTCCCGGCCTCGCAGGTGGAGCCTGACTCACTCGGAGCGCTTTGCCCTGCAGTTTGCCGATGGGCACCGAAGATACATCACCGAGAATGTGAGTCCTGGCTCTGATGCAGCAGACTCATTCCCCATATTTGAATATGAGCTTTCTTTTACTGACCCCCCCCCCAAACCCTCCCTCAGTGACCACTCAATTGACCTTGAGGCCTCCTTGACTTTGTTCCTCTTTGTTTTCCTCCAGAATCGGACGGAGATCAAGAATGGCAGCATCCTATGTCTCACCACTGCCGCAGTAATGTCCCTTCTGCCCTATCCCCTCTGCCCTGCCCCTTTGCCTCTTTTCTGCCTGATGGCCTCAACCCCAGGTCTGGAAGCCCTCTACAGCAGTGCTCCACCTAGTGGCCACCAGCGACTGTACACTTTCAATTCTGGTCCTAACTTCGGTCCCACCTCATCTTCACTCTGTCCCTGCCCCTGCCAGGACCTGAAGGCTGAGCAGCTCTTGAGTGAACTGCAGAATTCCAGTCGTGAAGGGCGCCGAGAAGCTCTAAGGCACTTTGTCCGGCTGGCCTCAGACATGACCTTTGCCCAGGAGGTCATCAGTCGTGATGGGCTTCAGAGACTGGGCACTATCATTGAGGATGGGGATGAGTGAGCACAGCACTGTGGTGGGATGGGGGAAAGTGGTCGGGCTTGGACATATTGATCTGGTCCTGTTCAGCTGCAGGCATCTCCTCTAGCCTAGGTGAGGTGCTGGCTCTTGGGCTGAGGGCCTTTTTGGAGCTCATGGAACATGGCGTGGTATCCTGGGAGACGCTTGGCATCCCCTTTGTGAGGAAGGTGAGTGGGCCTTTCCTCAGGCAGCAGGTGAGGGCAGTGGGATAGTGCCAGGATCTGGCCTTCTGTGGTGGTAAGATAGTGATCACCTCTGCCCCCTTACAGGTAGTGTCCTATGTGAACATGAACCTGATGGATGCCTCTGTGCCACCCCTGGCCCTTGGGTTACTGGAAAGTGTGACCTTGAGCAGCCCTGCTATGGGCCAGCTGGTTAAGAGTGAAGTGCCACTGGATAGGCTGCTGGTTCACCTTCAGGTGTAAGCCTTGGGGATGGGATATAGGTGGGAGAGCAGTATTGGACCTTATATGTGCAACTGAGCCCACCGCTTCTCCTGCCATAGGATGAACCAACAGCTGCAAACCAAGGCCATGGCACTGCTGACGGCCTTGCTGCAGGGAGCCAGCCCTGCTGAACGTAAGGTGAGTGTCACTGGTGGCTGGGTGGGGGTTGTCAGCTGGTGAATATGGTGCTCTAACCTGAGGATCAGTCGCTGAACCCCCTCCATACCCTCTGCAGCAAATGCTTGACTACCTATGGCAGAGGAACCTTCGCCAGTTCATCTACAAGGTAGGAAAGGTTGGACCAGGGAGGGCCCTCCCTCCTCATTCCTCTTCTCCCAGGGAGTCACATCCACAGCCTGGCTCTCTTCCAGAACATCATTCATAGTGCAGCACCACTAGGAGATGAGATGGCTCATCATCTGTATGTGCTGCAGGCCCTCACACTGGGGCTGCTGGAGCCACGCATGCGCACACCACTCGACCCCTACAGTCAGGTGTGTGTCCTGGGAGAGGCAGTCTGGGGATGGCTTGGAGCTTGGCCTTGAGTCTCTGATTTGGACCCTTACCCAACGATAAACCCAGGAACAGCGAGAGCAGCTGCAGGCTCTGCGCCAGGCTGCCTTTGAATCAGAGGGGGAATCTCTGGGCACTGGGCTGGGTGCAGACCGCCGCCGTTCCCTCTGTGCTCGAGAATTTCGCAAACTGGGCTTCTCTGTAAGTGACCTCTACCCAAGTCACCACCCAAGGCTTCTACATGGGCTATTGTGGCCCCTTCTGAGCTGCCTGTGCTCCTACCTCCAGAACAGCAACCCAGCCCAAGACCTGGAGCGCGTGCCCCCTGGCTTGCTGGCCCTGGACAACATGCTCTACTTCTCCAGACATGCCCCGAATGCATACAGCCGGGTCAGTGCCAGGCTGGTGGGGATAGCACTAGTCCCACCTTGGCAGGGTCTCCATAGGCTTAGCTGACAGTCTGCCCACTCTGTGCCCACGACACCAGTTCGTGTTAGAGAACAGCAGCCGGGAGGATAAGCACGAGTGCCCCTTTGCCCGGAGCAGCATCCAGCTGACGGTGCTACTGTGTGAGCTGCTCCATGTTGGGGAGCCTTGTGAGTGGTGCTGGGTCCAGCAAGTCCGGGGACAGGGGACGGAAGGGCAGAGAGGGCCAGGGGCTGCACACACTTTCTCCCTGAGCCCCTCCTGCCCCCCTGCTCCAGGCTCCGAAACGGCCCAGGACTTCTCTCCCATGTTCTTCAGCCAAGACCAGTGCTTCCACGAGCTCTTTTGCGTGTCCATCCAGCTGCTGAATAAAACCTGGAAGGAGATGCGGGCAACACAGGAGGATTTTGACAAGGTGGGGGGAACTGGGAGGCTAAGCACTGGAAAAGGGCCCAGAGGTTAGGCTCCAAGTTAAGCTTGGCGGGGCCTCAGGTTATGCAGGTGGTACGGGAGCAGTTGGCCCGCACACTGGCCCTGAAGCCCACATCCCTGGAGCTTTTCCGAACCAAGGTGAACACACTCACCTACGGGGAGGTGCTACGGCTGCGGCAGACGGAGCGGCTGCACCAGGAGGGCGCCCTTGCCCCTCCCATACTGTGAGTTGGAAGGGACAGAGTCCCCTGTACCAGTTCCCATCTTCCCAAGTACCCTGTGGACCTGTGCCCTAGGTCAGCTGTGTCACCGAATGCCACCCCTCTATCCCAGGGAGCTGCGGGAGAAGCTGAAGCCAGAGCTCTTGGGCCTGATCCGCCAGCAGCGTCTGCTCCGCCTCTGTGAAGGGATGCACTTCCGCAAGATCAGCAGCCGGAGGCGCCAGGGTCTCTGAGTGGGATAAGGAGGGGCACAGGGTGTGTAGGTGGGGGTCAAGCCTCTCTCATCACGTCTTCCCTCTTCCCCTTTTCTGCAGATAAACTGTGGTTCTGCTGCCTGTCACCCAACCACAAGGTGCTGCAGTATGGAGACGTGGAAGAGGTAGCCAAGCCCCCTGCCCCAGAAAGCCTGCCAGAACAGGGTAAGAAGGGCAGGGCCACGTTCTAACAGCTGCTTTCCTCAGCTGCGCTATGCCCCGGGGCTGCCTGGGGCCCCAATAGTGAGCCTGGTTTTCTTCTTGCAGTTGCTGTGGCTGACATCAGGACACTCCTAACTGGCAAGGACTGCCCTCACGTCCGGGAAAAAGGCTCTGGGAAGCAGAACAAGGTAAATGCAGTGGGGCCACAGGTCCCTTCCCGCCTGCCCTTTCCTGTCTGTTCCCTGTTCAGTGCCTTTGCCCTCTGCTTCCTTAGGACCTCTACGAGCTGGCATTCTCCATCAGCTATGACCACGGGGAGGAAGAAGCATACCTCAACTTCATTGCTCCCTCCAAGCGAGATGTGAGTGTGTGGGCTTAGTTGAGTCAGGCAGTTGGCTGAGGGCTCAGATGGGCAGACCTTCACTGAGCTGGCCCTGTCTGTCCCAAGTTCTGTTTGTGGACAGATGGGTTGTGCGCCCTGCTGGGTAGTCCCATGGGCAGCGAGCAAACCCGGCTGGACCTGGAGCAGCTACTGACCATGGAGACCAAGCTGCGGTTGTTGGAGCTGGAGAACATACCCATCCCAGAGCAGCCACCTCCTGTGCCTCCACCCCCCACCAACTTCAACTTCTGCTATGACTGCAGCATCACTGAACCCTGACAGGGAGGTTGATCAAGGGCCACAACTGCTGCAACTGCAGCAACCACAATGAGGGTAGAGCAGCGTGGGGCCCCTAACCAGCAGAAGCCACAGCAAAATAAAGGGTGTCAAGCAAGCACTGAACTTTGTGACAGATATGAACAGTCATCCCCCTCTTGTCTTCAAACTTAGCTCATGAATACATCAGGCGGGACCACAAACTTAGTGGCCACATGTGAGGAGCTGGTGTTCATGGGAGGACTAGTCTCGTTCTCCTTCAGTGCTGAAACCACAGAGGGATGGCCTGTTGTCTCTTTGGCATCTAACAAGTAGCAGGGCAGAAGACAATGCTCCAAACAGATGCTTTCTGGGCAACATTCATAGGGGTATTATCTGGGAGTCATGCTTCTAGAATGCTGTTGACAGTCTGAACTCAACTTAGTCCTCTACTGCTTGGCCTGTCCTTTTTTTTGTTGTTGTTATTGCTGTGGGACTTGAACTCTGGGCCTGGCCACTGTCCCTGAGCTCTTTAGCTCAAGGCTACTGCACTACCCCTTGAGCCACAGTACCACTTCTGGTTTTTCTGGTGAATAATTGGAAATAAAGAGTCTCACGGACTTTTTAGCGCTAGGGCTGGTTCTGAACTGTGATCCTCAGATCTCAACCTCTAGGAGTAGCTAGGATTACAGGCGTGAGCCACCATGCCCGGCTGCCTTTTTTTTTTTTTTAAATAATTGGGAGGCCTCTGGTGGGAGGCATGGGACCTGCTCTCTGCTGAGGGACAAACCCCTGTTCCAAAGCATCCCCAGGCCAGTGGGAGTTTCGAAGCAGATTTGGAAAAAAGGGAATTCTTTACCAAAAGCTCTGCATTCCATTAAAACCTAATTCAGAACTAAGTACCAGTGGCTCCTGCCTATAATCCTAGGTATTCAGGAAGCTGAGATCTGAAGATTGAGGTTCAAAGCCAGCCTGGACAGATAAACCTATGAGAGTCTCTAATAATTTGAACTGAAGACATGGCTCAAGTGGCAGAGTGCCAGGCCATAAGTAAAAAGGCCAAGCAAGAGTATAAGGCTCTGAGGTCAAGCCCCAGTACCAGCACCAAAATCCAACGCAGGCATATGAATGAGGTAGAAGAAGGGGTGTTGGGTCTGGCAGGAAATCAGGCTTGGAAGCTGCAGTCTCAAGCTCCAAGTCCCTGAGGCACAGAAGAACACAGCAACTTGAAGGAGGCAAAAGGCAGGCTGAGTGCTGCTACCTACCTCCCCTATTCACGCACTCACCATTTCTTACCCAGTGCCTCCTCAAGTATTATCTGTTAAGCATCAATATTTTACCTTAAAGACAGATGAAATAGCATCTCTTTTGGAGAATGTACTTGGGAAAGCACTTGTCCCTTCCCCTGCCAGCACATCTTATCCTTAGGCATCCAGTGTGCTAGGCCTGGGTTGAGAGACTTCCCATCACACTTAGGGTGGTCTGTTATTGAGTTCAAGGTGGAAACAGGAGGCAGGGATCCCAGATGTAGTTAGTCTGCCCATACTGTCCATTCTTCCTTTTCAATGTCTTCAGTCCATGGTCCGTGCTACTGTCATCTCAGCAATCATCTCCTGACTTCTGACCTCTAGTTCTGCTCCTCCAATCGTCTCAATACCTGTTATTCCACCTTCCTTGTAAATCATAAACCATGTGATTACATACTTGTATACACTCTATTCTTAGATGCCTCCCTATTTATTGTCTATGAACTAATGCACATAGTTACCGTGGTTGAGCAGAACTGAGATAGGTAGGCTGTAGACATGTAGTCTAGTTTCTGTACCTGTAGCCTGCAGCATTCCTGAATGGCTCTAATGGAGATCTTCTCTGTCCCTGATCAGAGCCTCCTCATATCTGCTCAGCAACAGCTCAGGACTGCTCATGTCCATCCCCATAATCCCTTTTCTCTTTTTTCATTGCCTTTATTTCTTCTTCCAGGTTCATTGCTGCCCTGGGATCTGGTTTCTCTACCACACACACTCATCATATTAGATCACCCCTGCCAATTGGCTTATTTGTGTTTCCAGGTGGCCTGGGGACTAGCAGTGTTGGCACTCAGAATATTATCTAGTTATTTCTAGGGGCCAGGAGCATGGTCTAGTGATATAGAGTGCCTAGCATGCATGAAGCTTTGGGTTAGATTCCTTGGTACTACATACACAGAAAACAAGTGGTACTGTGTCTCAAGCGGTAGAGCACTAGTCTTGAGAAAGCCCAAGGACAGTGCTCAGGTCCTGAGTTCAAGCCCTGGAACTGGCAAAAAAAAATATCTAGCTAGATGATTTACAATGACCTGCCAAGAGATGCTGTCTTAATTTTCTTTCCCCTCCTTCCCCAACTACCTCTGAAAGCAGAGCATTAAATCAGCCATCATTAATTAGTTGGCCTTGGAGTCAGGCTGGGCCCAGTGCTTTTGCAGCAAGGCATGCGCAGGTGATGTGCTGGGCATGGCTTTACTGTCTCCTGCTAAGACGGTAGGACCTGACTAAGTCAGGCTAGTGTGGACCAATCCCTAAGGGTTTTAGGGGATCAAGTGAAATGGGTAGATAAAGGGCCTTTTAGTCTGAGAACTTCAGAACAGGTAAGATCTGGAACTTTTAATCTTGTTTGGGTTTACAAGAACTTGGCAGTTTGGTTGTAAAAGCTCAGTACATATGAGGGATGGGAAAGCACCCACAGGGAGCAAGTAGAAAGAACACTGGCCTTAGGTGTGAGATATTGGGGTGGCAGGAGGTACAGGGGTCGGTTCCTTCCCAGCACTAGGCCACGTCTGACTGTAGGCCTGCTCTCCTAAACAGGATGAATGGAAAGTGGTTGTTGCCTGGCTGTAGGGAAGATCAAGGCAGGAAGTTTCCTGGACTGCCCTGCATTGAGTCCTAGTCAAACTTTGTAGAAGGAGGCAAGAGGCCCTGCAGCCAACTCCAAGGCCTTAGACCTTGGCTGGAGCTAAGGGTTTTAGTGAAGAAGACTGAACTGGAGGGCTGGTTACTGACCTGATCTTAGAGTGTGAGGGTCAAGTCAGCCCCTCCTACGAAGCGGGACTGGATGCAGGTCACCTGAGGCAGCTGTTCTTGAAATCGCTTGACAGCCGCCATGTTAATACCAGGACACATGGCCACATCCAACACCTGGAGCTGCTTGCATGCCTGAGTAATGGTATCCAGTGTTCTGTAGAAAGGCACTGGATGAGTACCTAGCCCAACGCGAGGCCCCAGCCCATCCCCTGCACTGTGACCCCATTTGGTCAGTGCTATCATACACTCACTGCTCTGTGAGTTGACTACAGCTGGATAGGTTGATGTGCTGCAGCCTTGGCCAGGATCTGGCTGCTTGGGCCCAGCCCTCATCGCTAAGATGGCTGCAGTGACTCAGCACCAAACGCTCCAGACTGGGGCAGCCCCTGGCCACGGCCACCAAACCCATGTCTGTGAGTGACGGCAATAGGCTCAGTGACAACCGCCTCAGCTGGGGGAACTGAAGCACCTGTAAAGGAGATGGCATTGGAACTCAGAGCCTGGGCCTCTTCCCAACTCTGGGGAGTGACAGGAAGTCAAGGAGAAAGGCACTCCATGTAAACAGGAGGTTGGTCCAGACCCCTGGCTCCAGCCCCAAGGTCCTCATCCTACCCACACCTTGGCCAAACTGGCATCAGTCAGCTTGCTGCAGGCTGTGAGGTCCAACTCCTGGAGGGCCTGCAGCATGAGCAGAGAGGGGCCATGTGGTTTGGGAGAAGGGTCCGTGGAGTCTGAGGCCTGATGTTTCAGTTCTGGGTGTGACTGTGGAAAGAAACCCTGCAAGTCAGGTTCTTCCTGAGTTTGGCCTCATATGTTTCTAAAGAGAGATCTGGGAAAGGAGGGCAAGCGGAGGCCAAGGGTCACCCCACTCTCCCTGACCTGAAGATCTCCCACCTGGGGGCCTAATGCAGGCTCCTCATGTGGTTCCTCCAGCCCCAGAAGCCCCCAGTCACAGAGCTCCTTGCACCAAGCCAGCCGCAGGACCGAGAGGTGGGTGAGGTAGGAGCAGATGGCCTGCATGGTCCGGTTGGTGAGGGCCACACAGGAGGACAAGTCTAGCACCCTCAGACTTGAGCTCAGCCCTGGGATCATGGAGAGCACAGATGCATCCTAGAAGGTAGGGAGAAGAAGATGGAATAGGGATCCCCAGCAAGGGTCTACCCAAGTTTCCTGGAACAAGACAACAGGGAGCTACCAGAGGACCCAGGCAGCACCCAAACTGCATGGCCCATGCTGGCTATCCAAGTTTGAAGTGCACAGGGTGGTCCATGGGGGTAAGAACCATGAGAAGGTTGCTAAAGAATGAAAACTGACTGTGAATGATGCAGAAAGGATGTAGATAGAAATTTCTAAGGTAGTTGCCCTGCTTATGCCCCCAGCTTTTGATAAAGGATGGGATGAATCACCCTTTGCCTCTCAGCCCATTGGGCCAGGGGTGAACAGCTGACCAAGTAAAGCCAATCCAAAGTATTCCCTCTAGAATTTGAGCCACAAGTGTGAGGCTGTGGTCAGAGCTGAGACCGCCACCTGCAGGGAAAAGTAGAGATGGGGCAGCAAGATCTGAAGGCCTCAGCAGAGGGTGCTGGTTTGTACAGTGATACAGAGGGGCTAGGACGGCAAGGAGATATGAGGCCCAGGAGAGCAGTAAGAGATAGCCAAAGGAATAAACAGGCACAACACAAGGTTGAGAGACTAACATCACAGTAACAGGTTGAAGGAATAGGCCAATAAGGAGGACTGGATGACATTCAGAGCCATCCAGAGGAACGAGGATGAGCCATGTGAAAGGCCTCACTTAGCTAAGAAGTGACTCTGCTATAGTGTGAAATTCTCTCTGGAGGTCCTGCTTGAGTGTTTTCTTAAGAGCCTCTTTCCCTTCCATTTTCTTCTACCACTCTTTCTACAGCCTTCCTGTCTCCAGAATATGTAAGATATTGGGACACATAGGTCAGGCCACCCATAGTGTCATGGCTTTTTCTTTGCCTAGAGTGGGGACTCTGAGGTGGCATGCCAACAGCTTCTTTGTCTAGGTTCCTATCTTCTTCCAGACCATAGCCATGCTCTACTATGCCTGGGTCATCACCCCCTGAAGCCACAGGCCAGCCCTCTCTCTGTCCCCCACCCCTCAGCTGCCCTAGAGAGGAAGAGAGGGTTGCTCACCTTCAATGAAGAGCAGTAGGCCAGCCTGAGCGAGGTCAGTGGGGGTGGAGTTCTGTGTACTGTGCCCAGGGCCTGGGCCAGCTCCCTCCCGCTCACCAGGCAACACTCAGCCATGTCCAGGCTCTGCAGTTCCCGCAGGCCCCCCAGGGCCGTACACCCTGCATCTGTCAGCCGCTGCAGCTTCCCCAGGCTCAGGTGCTGCAGATGACGTAGGCCCCTGCTCACAGCCAAAAGCGCCCCATCAGTCAGTTCTGAGCAGCCGCTGAGGTCCAGGGAAGTAAGGCCAGGTTGCTGACGGCACAGAGTGGCCACTGCCTCTGTAGAGAGTTCCCGGCAGCTGTGCAGGCTCAGCTCCTGCAGATGCAGCCCAGCCACCTGGCCTAGGGCCCGCAGGGCCTCAGGTGGTAAGCCAGTACCGCTTAGGTCCAGGGCGCGTAAGCTGCCAGCCCGCTCCTTCACGAATTTCAGCAGATTTTGGAAAGATAGTTCGAAGGGAAGGGAGCTCTGGGGACCCCAAGTCGGGCTTGACTCAAAGGTAAGGTGGCAGTAAGCCAAAGAGAGGCGCTCCAAGCTGGGGACACAGCTGCTGAGCTGGTTGAAGCTGAGGTCAGTGAGGTCCCGCAGGCCCGCCAGGCTGAGCTCACGAAGGCCACTCAGCGCCTGCCGGACACGCTGGGCGGTCTCAGGCTGAGCCAGGAGCATGCCTGATGTAAAGAGGCTGTTGCAGCCACTGAGGTCAAGGGTGCGCAAGGCTGGGCATTGCAGGACCAGAGCCACAAAAGAGGCCTCTGTAGGACTGCCCCCACCCAGGCACAAGCTCTGCAGGTGTGGGCCTAGGTGGTAGGCAATGGACTGGAGCACCTGGTGGGAGGCTGGTGAGCCATCCAAGTCGGTCAAGCCGAGGCAGGAAATGCCCCGGAGGCCCAAGTTCTTGATAGCTGAGAGTGAGGCAGAGGACACTGGGATGTTGTACCGCACTTTTGTCTATAGAACAGCAGTAGGCCTGGGGTTAGTTCTGTGGCCAGAGGTTGAGGGCTGGTGGGGAAGGGTCCCCCGCCGCCCCCCCCCCGCAATGAAAGATCCACCGTGGTGTGTGGTTGAGGGGAGTGAGTAGGAAATGAGAGTGAGGACAACAAATCATCCTGGGGTTTGAAGGGCTCTATCAGAGGCAGGGAAGACTAGTGAAGGACAGGAGTAGATGCCTAAGGAAGAGCAGGCCCAGAGCAGGGGGCTGGCTGAGCACAGGAGGGCTGAGAAGAGGTGACCTGAAGGAAACCAATGAAACCCTATTGAGTGAGGGGAAGAAGTGTGCTGATCCCAACCTTACACACTCAGAAGGCGGCCCTGAGCTCCATGGACCCGGCCTCCTGCTCTACAAACTTGGTATTAGCTAAGCAGACAGCTTTTTTTTTTTTTTGCTCAAGGCCAGTGCTCTACTACTTCTTCCCTCCCATTTTCAGTGGGCTATTTACAGCCTTTTCAGAATAAGGGAAGCAGTCAGTACAACTTTCTGTGGCCCAGGTGTCAGAGGTCTGCAGTAGGCAGTGAAGCATGGAGCCCCTGGTGGCCTCAAAGTGACTTAGGCATATGAATATTTGCAAAAACTAGCTTTGTGTATAAAGACCATGATCCTGAGCATGTGTGTGTACATGCAGGCATACATGAACAAACACATGTGGGACTGCCCAAGGTCAGGAGAATCCTTGTAGCACATCCAGATAAGGAAGGAGAAGCCAGGTGTCAGTGGCTTATGCCTGTAATTCTAGCTACTCAAAAGGCTGAGATCTGTGGATCACATTCAAAGCTAGCCTGAGCAGGACAGTCTGCAAGACTCATTTGTAATCAACTAACAAAAAGCCAAAGTGGAGATGTGGTTCAAGTGATAGAGCATTAGCCTTGAGCAAAAAAAAAAAAAAAAAAACTAAAGGGCAACCCTCAAAACCTCAATGCCCCCCCCCCCAAAAAAAGTAAGGAAGAAGCCTTCTCAGAGGCAGTGCCAAGGAAGTTGAGCTGGCTCTGTTCAGGGGACCAAGAATAAGGAATGGATGGTGGAATTGGGAATGACCTAGAAGGTATATTTGTGTAGATAAGCTGCCTGATGCATTTTCCTACATCTTAACCCAGATGTAGCCAAGAGGAAGTCAGTATAATGTATGCAAGAGGCCTGTAGGTAAGGAAAAAACTACTTGGCTTCTAAAATCCTAGTCCCAAGATTAGGGATATGGCTCAGTGGTAGAGTGTTTGCTTAGCATATTCCAGGCTGTTTCCTTCTTACTTAGGTTAAAAGCAAATTGTAATTAAATAAAGACTCTTTTTTTTTTTTGCCAGTCCTGGGGCCGGAACTCAGGGCCTGAACATTGTCCTTAGGCTTTCTCAAGGCTTGAGCTCTACCACTTGAGCCACTGCACCATTTCCAGCTTTTTCTATATATGTGGTACTGAGGAATTGAACCTGGGTCTTTGTGCATGCTAGGCAAGCACTCTACCCCTAGGCCAAACTCTCAGCTAGGCTCTTGTTTTTGCATCATAGTGCAGGAGTGCAAGCTCCCTGAAACCTTATCAATGACTGCAAAAGAAGCTACTGTTCCTTGCCTGTGTATCACTGACAGCACCAAAAGGGAATGAGAAATATAACAGCAACATGCAGGATGGGCTCCTAAAATTTTCTTTTTTGCCAATCCTGGAGCTTGAACTCAGGGCCAGAGTGCTGCCCTTGAGCTTTCTCAAGGCTAGAGCTCTACCACTTGAGACTCATCACCATTTCTGGCTTTTTCTATGTATGTGGTACCGAGGAATTGAACCCGGGTCTTCATGCAGCTAGGTAGGCACTCTAAAACTAGGTCAAACTCTGGGTCCTCCTACAAAATTTTATCACCAAGACTTACCAAGGGAAAAATGGGGATGGAAATCAGCCTGGCTTCTGCCCCCAACAGAAGTGGCCACCACTGCTGGGCGCGGTGGCTCACACCTGTAATCCTAGCTACTCAGGAGGCTAGATTTGAGGATCAAGGTTCAAAGCCAGCCCGGGCACAAGAGGACCTGAGACTCATGTCCAATTAACCCCCAGAAAACGGGAAGTAGGGCTTGGCTCAAGGGTAGGGCAGCAGCCTTGAGCTGAAGAGCTCAGGAACAGTGCCCAGGCCAAATTCAAACCCATGACCCACAAAAAAAAAAAAAAAAAAAGTGGCCACTATAGCTGTTAAGGTGGCAAGGAGAGTGTGTGTGTGTAAGAACTGGAACCAGGTTCTGGTCTCTCACAGCAATTAAGAGATTGGTTAGGTTCCCCTGCCGGACCCCACCTCCAGAGCATAGCCTTTCCCAGAGTCAGCACTCACAGAAGGTCTCTTGAGATAGGGCATCAGGACTTCAAATTTAAGGAGAGCTAAGGCATATCCTAGTGTGTGAGGCTGGGGAGGGAGATGAAAAGGACAGAAAGAGAAAGGTGTGGAAAGGAAAGAAGAAGCATGCCTTCAGCCAAGCATTGCAGGACGGATGAGTCAGTCCATGAATAATCTATGGTTGGGGGAGCTGAGAGCAGCTTGGCTGCCCAGGTAGCACCCGCCCCCACCACTCTCACAGGCCCCAGCTCTGGCAGCAGAAGCTACAGGTGCTCATCCTCTTCCTCTTCCTGAGAGCCTGAGTAGCCAGGAATGTTCATCTCTCTCCCACTAACTCCCTTTGTACAAGGTGGACATACAGCCAAGGGAGAATACTGAGTTACACCTGGGCCCAGTGCAGGTCTGACAACTGTCAGCCAAAAGCTACTGGACAATCAGGCAGGGCCCACCTTGCAGGACTTTTGATACTAACAATAGGGGGTTTAGGGTCAAGGTGGCCTTCACTTATCATCCAGTGGTCTATCCTGCTCCTGAGATCAGCTACGGGAGCCTGGAGAAGCTTTTTAGGAATATTTGTTTGCATGAGGGACACAACAGCAATATCCTGGTTTCTGGACGTGGGCTCTAGGAAGCTGTTTCTAGAGGCTGCAGGAGGACAACATGAATTCCTGTTGCAGGCCTGTTGGTGGCTCACTCCTGTAATCCTTAGCTACTCAGGAGGCTGAGATCTGAAGATGAAGATTCAAAGCCAGCCCAGGCAGAGAAATTCATGAGACTTGTCACCAGTTAACTAGCAAAATAATAATAATAATAATAAAGCCAGAAGTGGAGCTGTGGCCCAAGTGATACAGTGCTAACCTTGAGTATAAATCTTGGGGACAGTCTCAAGTCCTGAGTTCAAGCCCCAGGACCTACACACACAAAACAATTCTTCTTCCAGTTTTAGGGACCAACTAATCCTCCTGGTCTCCTTTTTTCATAATGGCATTTTTTTGTGGCGGCGGTGGGGGGGGAGTTGTAGGACTTGAACTCAACTGAGGGCCTGGGCACTGTCCCTGAGCTTATTTGCTCAAGGATAGTGGTCTACCACTTTAAGCCACAGCTCCACTTCTGGTATTTGAGTGGTTAATTAGAGATAAGAGTCTCAAGGAGTGGCACTGTGGCTCAAGTAGTAGAGTGATAGCCTTGAGCTGAAGAGTTCAAGGACAGCACCCAGGCCCAGAGTTCAAGCCCCAGGTTGACTGACTCAGGTTTGATTCCTAAGTACCACATACACAGAAAAAACCAGAAGTGGTGCTGTTGCTCAAGTGGTAGAGCTCTAGCCTTGAGAAAAAACCCAAGGACAGTGCTCAGGTTCTGAGTTCAAGCCCCAGGACTGGCATAAAAAAAAAAAACCTACATGCCTGAGTGCAAGTGCAGAAATCCTCACCAAAGTTAAAGTGCCTGTTTCAACAGAAGAATGTGGGGCATGCAGGTCTGGTACTTGGAGAGGAGTTAAACTCCTTTCAGGTGGGGGCAGTAGAGAGGCATTGAAGGACAGTCTTCTGTTGTTGCTCCACAATGAAGAACCCAACAACGGACAATCATTGCTTCTCAGGGCAATGAGCAGATCCCAGGTTTGTGAGGGCATTGCCTCTGCCTACATCCTTATATGAGACAAAGTACGATTATGCGAACAGCAGAGGTAGGTTAGGGGAACAAGAAGTCACCAAGTCCAGCATCCTAGGCTGGCCTGGTTAGACCGAGGCTAGCTTGGCTTTGGTAAGCCATAGCTGTTCCATAGCAGCTGTTCCATGGCTAAAGACACTGCTTTCTTCTCTACTTGTTCCCACATGGGCCCTGAGAGATGATTCCTGCCAAAGAGTCCTGCAGATTGCTCTGTGGGAGATGTGGTGAGCTGGAGAGCAGCTTTAGCTCTATAATGGTAACCTCTAAGACTCTAGCTACGGATACTCCCCTCCTTTCCTCTTCTTTTTGCTCCTCTTCCACCCCATCTATACCCAAAGCCCTGCCCCCACTCCCTTCTCCTTCACTGGCCCCCACTCTCTCTCCTCAGAGCTTGCTATCTTACTTCCCTCATGCTGCTGTGTCTATTCTCCTTGTCCAGCCAAGGATAATGAAATCAGCTGCCTCTTCAGAGGACAATGAATGCTGCCATGGAAGCCAGGGTCTCTCTTTTTTCCTACTCTACCCACATTGGCCTCCCTGATCCTGACTCCTTCTTGCCTTTCCACTCCTTCCCACTCCTTCCCACCTTCCAGAAATCCTCTCCTAGCCTACTGTTTTCTCCAGCTCTGAACCTAATGCAAATAATGCCTCCCCTTACCCAGCCTTCTTAAAAAGGACTTGTTCTGCTTCTAAAAGAAACCAAAGTCCGTGGGTGAGAAGTCTCCTCTTTTCTTGTTCATGTCTGACAAGAGGCTCCTGGCTACTCCCTAGCCTCCTTCCCACTCTTTGGATTTTGCCAGTTCTTTTCTCTTGGCCTAAGGAATTGTATTGTTTCTGTCTTATTCCCATTCTTCCCCCAGAGACCACAAACAACAGGGCTTAAACACATCAAGCTCCCTTCATCCTGCAGCCCCTCTTCAAAACTCTCTCATTTCTCTTCTTCCAGATGCACACATACCCACCTACATCTAGTGTCTGGCTATACAATCACTCTTCCATCCATACCCCTGCAGATTCACTCATTCATGGTGTCAGCTTCTCTCTCCACCAGTATGTAGGGGCTTTTTTCCAATCTCCCACAATGGTCAGTTTGGTAGCTAGTCTCCTGATGTTATTTCTCACTGAGGGTGCTGAGACTGCCCTTCTAGCTATTGTCTTGCCTGCTATCATGCCCCTCACACTGGTCCCCTTCTAGGATACCAAAGAAGAGAGACCAAGTCAAGGGTTGGTTTATTCTACCTAGAGACCAAAAGACAAGACAGATAGATGCATGCACACACACACAATCTTTTTCTTTTTCCATGTACCCCCTGGCATGCCATATTTCAGCATACTGGGAAATCTTTTCTTTCCAAGCTTTCTTCCTGGTATACATAATTTTCCTAAATAACAGGCCCTAAGAGTTTCATGAACTCTCTCCAAATAGCCCCAGTACAACAAACCCAGATCTGAATTTACCATCTTTTCCTAATCTCGCTCTTTCTAAGCTTTTGGCAACCTCCACTGAGTCATCCTCACTGCCCACATCCACAATGGCCAAAGACTTTTCTTCTCCAACTCCTTGATATATTGAAATGTGTCTCCCTGCGCCAACTTCACTGCTTCGGCCTTTGTTCAGGTCCTTCTATTGTCTGCCAGGAATATATCACAGCAGCCTCCTCCTCAAGGTTCTAGTCTCTAGTTTCTCTGCCTCCAATCCATCTCGTATCTTGTCACCAAAGGCAAATCTGACCATGCTCTCTAGGCCCTCTGTCAAGTCTCTCCATCCACAAGAGAGGGGCCAGGCTTGCTGGGCAGCATGCAATCACTTCTACGTCAGACTGCAGTTAATTTCTTCAGTCTTCCTCTCGTTATGTCCACTCAGCTCACTTGTCACTTCACAATAGTAGCAAAAATAAATTTTATCAACTAAAATGCCAACTATAAAACAGAAGAAATAATTTTGCTGTGAATCTACAACATCTCTAACAATCACATTATAAAAAGAATATATTTTTATTAAAATCTCTAAAGGGGTTCTTTAAATAATAAAGGAAATAAAAAATGGATATTCAGAATCAATAACAATCATATCCAAAAATACCTACCAATCTAATGAAAAGGCAAACATATCAGGAATATATTTCAGTAAATATATAAAAATATTGGGCCGGGAGTTTGGCCTAGTGGTAGAGTGCTTGCCTAGCATGCACGAAGACCGGGGTTCAATTCCTCGGTACCATATACATAGAAAAAAGCTAGAAATGGTGCTGAGGCTCAAGTGGTAGAGCTCTAGCCTTGAGAAAGTCCAAGGACAGTGCTCAGGCCCTGAGCTCAAGCCAAGGATTGGCTAAAAAAAAATACTAAGACCCTGTTAGTTAAATAGATGAAAACTGCAAACAAAGGAAAAACCAATGGTCAGCTATTAAAAAAAAACTGTCCAACTCCACTAATAAAGAAATTAAACTTAAAAGCTAACACTGCTTATCTTTCAAAGTAGCACAGATGTCAAGATATCTGCATTCACCTCCTGGCTGGGCTGCCTTCCCAGACTCAGCTTCATCTTCTCCAGTCCACTCTGCACTGCAGACTTTTATGACACAAATCATACACTATCACTAGCCTGCGCTAACATTCCCTACACAACAGTGTTAGGAGAAAGCCCAAGCTCTGCTGCCTTGTACATCTGCCAGGTTGCAGTTTGGTCCTATTCTACTCTAATTTCCCATTTCTTCTCTCACATGTATCTCAGTTATCTGGATGTTTTCAGATAACTATACCAGACCCTGATGCTTGTGCAGTTTTAGAAGACCAACCTGAATTCTCATGATGTCCCTACAGGAGGTCTTCCCTACTGCTGCTTGGAATCCCTTGGATGTCCTTCGTATGTCTGTTTCATCTTTTCAGTGCAGCGGCACAGCACTGAACCATGGTATCAAGATCTTTCATAGTGCTTTTTTTTTTCTAACTATGTACTCCTTATGGGGACCACATATTAGTCATCTTGATCGCTTCAGCTCTCACTTCATAGCAAAATATGCATGAGTGTATAAATACATATGAATAGGTGAGTAAATAGATGATGGATAAGCAGGAACAGGAGCCAGCTGAAGTGAGACAATACAGAATGGGCAAGATAGGGTGAGCACCTTACCTCTCGAAGGGCATTCTGGGCTGCACAATACCAAGCCCGACTCACCAGGGAGGCCTCTTTCTGATCTGACAGAGGCAGGAAACTCAGAATATATGTGAGCATCTATGGGGAAAAGACAGAGCAGTTAGTGCTGAGGGGCCTTTGGCATTTACTCCACTGACAACACTGGGGATCTGAGGATACCAGAGCTCTGTACCCTCAGAGCCTTGGATGGAGGCTTCATGGAGTATTCCTCTCCTGCCTCCAGACATATTTTCTATGATTAAACCTTTCCTGAGCACCATTCAGATTCAGGCTTGTACCAACTAGTAACAAACATCCTGCCTAGTTTAGTAGAAAGAACATGAGTTTTTGCTTTGTTTTTGAGGGGAGCAGATAAACCTAGTCCAAATCCCTACTCTTCCAACATACCTCTCTGAGCTTTATCTGTGAAACCAAAATTGTAGTGGGCTTTAAAGGGGTTGCTATGAGAATTAAGTTACACAACAGAGTGTCTTTTTTTGTTTGTTTGTTTATTTTGTTTTGTTTTGTTTTTGCCAGTCCTGGGCTTGAGCTCAGGGCCTGAGCACTGTGCTTGGACTTTCTCAAGGCTAGAGCTCTACCACTTGAGTCTCAGCACCACTTCCGGCTTTTTTCTATGTATGTGGTACCGAGGAATCGAACCCGGGTCTTCATGCATGCTAGGCAAGCACTTTAACCACTAGGCCAAACTCCTGGCCCACAGCAGAGTGTCTTACGCAGATCTACAACACAGCAAGTCAAGCACTCCTCTGATCTTCTGAAGTCCTGTTTCTTCCTCCTGCTCTCACAGGTCCAGCTCAACATTCCTATACTTTTCTCATCTTCTCCACTGCTAGCTTGATTAAACTGTTAAACAATGGATGACACAGAAAGAGTGGGAGATACAGGTCTTCCCTCTACCTATGCTGTATGAGGCTGGGGATGGTGAGGTTGGGTACTCTAGAGAAGACCAGAAAAAGGGATTGCTTATGAGGCCAGGTATGCTTGGATCTTCACTTTTCTAGAATCTTTCCTCTTGAATCCTACCACATTGTTTTCTAGGTCTTTGCTCAGCGCTCCAATTGCCCCATTTCTGTATTCTTCTATTGTTCTCAAGGCTGACCTGGAATCTTTAATCAGTTTACCAATACAGAAATAATCAATAAAAATTCAGTAGCTTCACAGTCTTCTATTAGCCAAGTGCCAGTCCAGTTGTCCACTGAATCCTTTACTCAAATGATTCACTATTACCCCAACCAAAACATACGTTCTTCCCTCAGTCCAACTTCCCACTTCAAAACCAATAATACAATCCACCTGAAAGATCTGGTAAATCTTTGAACTTGTATTCTTCCTTCTCTCACTATAAAACAGAGGCTCAGGCATACTATTCCAGACTCATTAAAACTCCAGCTTTACAACTTTCTGTGTGACTCCACGCAAGAACTTGACCTTTCTGAGCTTCCATTTTTGTATATGTCAAATAGATATATTTTAAAAAGCTCAATCACAGTCTTATAGAAACTAAGTAGTCACTATACTTCTATTACTAATAGTTCTTCCTTTGCAAAGTCACCACTTTAGCAGCTCAGAAATACCACTCCAAACCTAAATTCCTTTCACAATCTCCTTGCTTCCAAGTTTATCCTTGCTAGCCCATTCTGCACAGTCACAAGGTTAACTTTCAAAAACAAAAAAACAACTGATTTCAGTTTCAGCATATCCCTGAATAAAAAAAAAAAACACTTCAGGATTTCCTAGTTCTTTTAGGACCAAATTTCTACACTGAGCACTGCCAGGTCTCTATGCCTGTTTGGGCCAGCTGATCTCAGACCCTCCATAATCTATCCTCCCTATTATCCATAAACAGAGCATATCTATTTCTTGTTGCTACATAGGCCTCTCTCCTGGATGTCTTTTTTTTAAGTCTTTCTTTTTTTTAATATATTTTTTATTGTAATTAATAGAAGGGTTACATGATATTTGCCAGATAAATGGTGCCTTAATTCCCACACATTGATACCCTTTCACATGTCATGGTCCCCATTTCCCTCCCTCCTCCCCCACCCCTCATCTTATTTTCCCCCATTCCCTATTTAAGTCTTTCTTTAAGCTTGACTTTACCAGGTTCATTCTGATTTCTCTTTCCCTTCTCAGATACTAAGCACTTTGCAAGTCTTTATCTTATTGGATTAAATACTTATTGGATTAAGTTGGAGGATGGGCAGGGGTGTAGAAGGGGAAGGAACAGGGTGAGGAAGATAAAGCAGTTTATTTCTGAGAAGAGGATGAGTAGTAAGTAGATCCTGGACCAGGGAGAAGAGGTCTGGGGAAGAGAGTGCTGATGGGAGCACTGACCAGGCCCATAACTATAAGGAGAGGCAGGAAAAATTGTCACCAGTAAGATAATGGCCACATGTGTTCTGGGATGAACAACCAATCCCAGGAGCAAAGGGAGAGAGAAACACACATATCATCATGGGGGAAAAGGGGCATGATACATTAAGCTAAGAAGGTGGCCTTTCTAGAGGGACTATAGGAGGCTTTTCTACAAACCCCATCCCAAGGGGCTACTATAGAGACTCGATGGTTATCTAGGAATCTATGGGAATGTATGGACAGCCTCTGGGGCCAAGCTGAAAAGAGACATCATTGCAGGGACTCACAGAAGTAGGAACAGGCTTATTTTTGCAATCGCGGGAGAGGAAGCATCCCAAGACTAATGACAAAGAATGCCCTATCTCCCTTAGGAAATGGTAAAACCCTCGGGATGGCAAACCTTCAGAACAAAAAGGATGGTGAAGCCATGGGGCATGGGGGACAAAACGTGTTATTCCCTGTCCCCCATGAGAATAGAGGGGTGCCACCCCCCAAGGAGAAGGAACAGACATCCCATGGGGTGAAAAACATAAAGAAGGACATCACTAGGGGGGCTAGGAATTGGGGAGCAGGCCTGCCCTTGCTAAAGGACTTCAGAAAACCCATTCTCAGAACCGTCTGCTTCCCACCTCCTGGGAAGGGGAGGAAGTGGAAGGACCATTCAAGAGCCTAAGACTGGTCACCCTTTAGGGATTATAGGATGGAGCTGACATCTGCGACAACAGAGAGGGAGGTGACGGCCATCTAAAGGAAAGGGGATGGAGAGGGTCTACTTCTCGCTGAGACGACAGAGCAGCTGCCTCCTGAGTCGAATGGGGAAGGAGAGGATGGTCCTCTAAGACGAACTAAAGGGGACAGATGGCCCCCCAAATGGGGCCGTTACCCAGAAACAGCAGGTCCCAGGGTCCGCCGGGAGGGTCATTTTTGCCAAGCAGAAAGTGCCGGGTGAGCTGTCAGACAACCCCTCCCCAAAACTGGGTCCCTGAGGGCGGGCCAGTCCGGAGCTAGGCCTGAGGATCTCTTCCTCTCACCTCCAGGGGCAGCGACTCCGCCATCGCATCCCTGCCGTCTCCGCCCCCGCGCAAGGTTTTCTGGGAAGTGTAGTCCCGTGGACTCTTGGGGGGTGGGGCTTGGAAAGGAAGTGGGCCCCACTTCCGTCCAAGGTCCTGACGGCTTGGGTCTGCACCGGAAGTGCATGGCCTGCCGATGTGGTGTCTACTGACTGTGGTTTCAGCCTTTCCCTCTTGTTTCTCTGGCTGGGTGTTTGCTTTACACCATGGCGGTAAGGAGTGAAATTAGGGAAGGGTTCGCATCCCCAAAACGCTCCCGGGGCTAGGAGAGTGAAGAAGAGAGAAAAGACATCCAGGAATAAGGAGTGGGCCGGAAGGGGCGCCATCCAATGGCAGATTATAGTAGAGCTAGGTGGTTGGGGAAAAGGAGATGGCGGCCAAGGACCAGAGTAGAGCTACTCCAGCCTCGGCTCGCTACCCAGAGAGTGCTGGACTTTACCAGCGTAACTAGAGAAGGTATTAGCTCAAACTGGATTGTCTCAGGGTGAGCAGGAGGCGATCATAGCTGAGAGTGCTGTCAAGATGGGTGTCAGCTCTTACCACGCTTGCAGGAAGTGTGGACATCCCAGCGGTCGTTTGGTTTGAGCATGACGAGGACCTCGCTGAGAGGCAGGTGGAACTTGGTAGCTAGCCAGGCTGGGCCATAGGGAGCGAGAAGGACTATGGCTGAGAATAGTTCTGACAGCGTTTTATTATCCCTCTACAGCCCAAGGGCAAGGTGGGCACTAGAGGGAAGAAGCAAATATATGAAGAGAACAGAGAAACCCTAAAGTTCTACCTGCGGATCATTCTGGGGGCCAATGTAAGTAGTCGCTTCTCCTCCTCCTTCTCCTCTTCTTTTTTTATGGTGTGTCATGGGGCTTGAACTTTACCTGTCTGGGCGCCGTCCCTGAGCTCTTCAGCTCAAGGCTACAGCCCTACCCCTGGGCGTGAGCGTTATCCCTGATCTCTTCAACTCAAGGCTGCCGCCCTACCCTTTAGCCAGGCCCCACTTCCTATTTTCTAGAAGGTAATTGGAGATAAGAGTCTCAGGTCCTTTTGTGCCTGGGCTGGCTTTGAACCTTTATCCACAGATCTCAGCCTCCTTGAGTAGCTAGGATTACAGGCGTGAGCCACTGCTCCTGCTACCTCTTTTCTTCTATACTTACTCATAGCCCCACAATCATCAGCCCTGTTTGATGAGTGTGGATACCATCTAATAGCTGTGCTGTATGGAATGGGGAGATAGTTCTATTCTATTTCCTCCCACAGGCTTAGCCTAGTAGCAACCTTGAAAGAGGAAAACACTCTTGGATTAGCCAGGATAACTTTTTTATTCCGAGAAGGGAGCTCGTAGGTGCACTTGAACACAAATACTCTTATATAGCCAAAGCTCCAGAAAAGAACATTAAAAAAAAAAAGTATAGGTGAGGGCTAGATGTGATGGTACATGCCTGTAATAGCTGCTTAGGAATCTGAAGCAGGAGGAGCAAGACTCCTGCTGTTCCCTGCCCACCTGGGCCACATAGGCAAGATTCTAGTCTCAAAAGAAGAGGGCAGGGAGTGTGGCCTAATGGTAGAGTGCTTGCCTAGCATGCACAAAGCCTTGGGTTCAGTTCCTTGGTACCACATACAAAGAAAAAAGCTGGAAGTGGTACTGTGGTTCAAGTGGTAGAGCACTAGCCTTGAGGAAAAACCCAAGGGCAGTGCTCAGGCCCTGTGTTCAAGCTCCAGGACTGACAAAAAAGGAAACAAAAAAGAAAAAAGAAAGAAAAAGGAGGAAAAGAAAACAGGGGTTTAGTTCAGTAATGTAGCACTTACTCTGGTTTAATTCAGGAATTCAGGATACCCCTCTCCCCCCAAAAAATGTACACAGAAATGAGGAAGGATTTGGGTACAGAACAGTGCTTAGTAATGAAAGTAAATCACAAGCAAAAAAAAAATATATATATACACATACATATATATGTATGTATATATATATGTATATATATACACATATATATGTGTGTGTGTGTGTGTATATATATATATATATATTAGACTGTCCTACCACAGGGCTTCTCTCGTGGGCTGACTTGGGTATGAGAGTCAAATCTGATTATTCAGTCAGAAAGCAGGGCTCTTCCTTCTACCCCAGAAGAACCCCCTGGCTTCTCCCAAAGCCTGGCCTAATTTATGGTCAGCGTTGAGGGAATCTTGAAAGAAGTCTGCAGTTTGGGAATAAACTTTCAACTCAAACCTTATTCTCTTTTTGTTCGCAGGCCATTTACTGCCTTGTTACCTTGGTCTTCTTCTACTCATCTGCCTCATTTTGGGCTTGGGTAAGTGTTCCCATTTCTGAAAGGTAACTGAGTGTAGGGTTAGTGGCTGGCCTTTGATGCCCCTATTTTTGTTCTGCAGATGGCCCTGGGCTTTAGTCTGGCAGTGTATGGGGCCAGCTACCACTCTATGAGCTCAATGGCTCGGGCAGCCTTCTCTGAGGATGGGGCCTTGATGGATGGTGGCATGGACCTGAACATGGAGCAGGGCATGGCAGAGTGAGTGTCCCCCACCGCCAGCCCAGGTGAGCGGCCCCAGGATTGGGGCTCTGGAACCTGAGTGCCCAAGACCCACAGATACTACTTGAATAGAGTGGAAAGGGGCCAAATGGGCCCACCTACTGCCTTTGGCAGCCTCCTTTCTATCCACAGGCACCTTAAAGATGTGATCCTACTGACGGCCATTGTGCAGGTCCTGAGCTGCTTCTCCCTGTATATCTGGTCCTTTTGGCTTCTGGTGCGTAGACTGGGGGAGCCTCTAAGAAAGGGCATGTATTCCCTTGGTATTCCTTCTTTGTACCTAGCTTCAAGTTGCCTTTTCTCCTCTAGGCTCCTGGCCGGGCCCTTTACCTTTTGTGGGTAAATGTGCTGGGACCCTGGTTCACAGCAGACAGTGGCTCCCCTGCGCCAGAGCAAAACGAGAAACGGCAGCGCCGACAGGAGCGGCGGCAGATGAAACGACTATAGCCGTTGACATGGTGGCCACAGGCTGCTGGGCACAGCTGGCTCTCTCAGGATATATGCCTCTCATGCCTGGAGCAGTGAGGGCCTAGTCCAAGGGCCATAAGCGGCCTAAAGAATAGGATTGTTGAATAAATGACTTCCAATGTGGCTAATGGCTGTGTGGTGATAATGACGGACAAGGCTACAGGCTTAGCCTTGTGGGAGTTTTAACAGAGTAAAACGCTCTTAACTAAGTAGGAAAACTTTATTTTTCTCCCTGAGTAGGGAGATGGGCATACACACACAACGCACATCACACATATCCACACACATTCTAATACTGCTCAAGGCACTGGCCCACAGACATGGGGTCCAGGGACTCGATTGCTGCGCAGAGCCCTCTTCAGTCTAGTATCTGTTACTGCAAGAACATCCAGACAGGTATCCTGAAGTCAGCCCCTTCACACCTCCAGGCCAGGAGCTTTGCTCAGTCCCAGTGCCTGCACCAGGTCATCTCCAAGCCCACTCTTCAGCGTCCTTCTCACTGCAGGGACAAAGTGGGGTTGGAATGACTGATGGAACTAAGGCAGTGGGCTTAGGGACAGGGGTACTCACAAGACTTGCGGTTGCCACGGGACCGTTTCCTTTCCCTAGCAGCTAAGGCGCGAGGACTGCTCTTGGTTACTGACTGCACCAGCAGGTCCATAATCTCATCGGATGTGTCACTGGGTAAACTGGAGCCTGAGGGCTCTTCAGGGGGTGCAGTAGAGGACCCCACTGTTGGGTGTGTAATTGGGGAACTGCTCTGGATCATGCCTGAGGGAGACCAGAGAGCAAAGTGAAGTCAGGGCGGCCCAAGAGCCCATTTCCCCCGCAGCTAGGGAACATACCTCTGCTCCGGCGGCTGTGTGTGGTGTCCTCAGGCCTACTGATCAGCAGACTCTTCATACTGGCGTGACTGTCGGCATCACCCCGGCCTGGCCCACTGCCCACTGCCACTGGAACAGATGGGTTGCTGGGGGCTTCCCCAGCTACCCCTGAGAACTTCTCTGTCTGGAGAAGGGAGAAGGGTGAGCTGGGGTCAGGAGAAGGGACTGGGGGAATGGCAGTCAAGACCTAAAAGGACATCCACCTCTGTGATCATGCGTCCCCGGGTCTTGTTGCGCTCGCGATACGTGGCCCGCTTCTGCTGCTGCTGTAGAACCCTTTCTCGGCAAGTCCGATACTCAAGTGCAAACTCGCGTAATATGTGGCAGAACTGCATGATGCGCACTTCCCGAGCTGCCTGTGCAGTGTAGCCCAGGTAGAGCAGGAAGGCATGGAACCTAGGTAAGTTGAAGTGGAGGGAATCCTGTTTGGTGTTTGAGAGACGGTGGCAGCCATTCTCCCTTTCCCTGAGCCCATGCCCTACCTGTTACAGACCCGGCGATGCACAACCCTCAGCATGGCAACACGGCGGGCACATTGGGCCAGGAAGTGGGTAAGGCGGGCACGCAGAGCTGGGGCCAGTTCATGCTTAGCCAAGCTCCGCAGGCTCTCCTCAGCTGCCCTGCTCCTGCGCTCCAGCTGCCCCAGGTTCTCTGTCAGTTGCTCAAAGTCGACCTGAGAAAAGCAAGTAGGTGGGCTGGGACTCAGTGGTGGAGTGCTTGCCTAGCATGCATGAAACTCTGGGTTTGATTCCTCAGTACCACATACACAGAAAAAGCTGAAGTAGTGTTGTGGCTCAAGTGGTAGAGTGCTAGCCTTGAACAAAAGAAGCTTAGGGCTAGTGCCCAGGCACTGAGTTTGAGCTCCAAGACTGGCAAAAAAAAAAAAAAAAAAAAGGGGTGGGGGCTGGGATGTAGCTCAGTGGCAAAATGCTTGCCTAGCAAGTACAATGTCCTGGGTTCGAAGCCTAGTACCAAAAAAGAAAAGACAAAAAATAAAAATCAAGGTATACATGCTGTTCTGCTGTCCTCCCACAGACAAGAACACTGCGTCAGGTCTAAACAGCTTGTGTCAAGTGGGCCAGTCTGGACCCTAGAGACACAGCTGAGATTTGGCGGTTGGCCTTTCAAAAGCTCAGGTTGAGTGGAAGGTTGAGGCAGGAAGATTACGAATGAAACCTGAGCAACTTACTGAGACATCTCAAAACAAAGAGCTCACAGTTTGACATAAGAAACATACAAGTCCATCTGATCCAATAATAAACAGAGAAGGCTTCTTGGAGGCTCAACATACCCCAAGACTGAATAGACACGGCTAGACCAAGAAAAGAAACAATATTAGTGGCAAGGAACACAGTTCACACACCTGTAGCCTGAGCAAGTCCTGGCACACTGGTGCAAATGGGAGAAGGGGAAGAGCCCGCCCAGGAGCCATGCTCCCTCAAGCCTTGGCTAGTCTTGGAATCTCTGGCTGATACTAACCTTAGCACAGCGGGTCAGGGCAGGAATTTCGGAATAGAGGTCAGAGGAATCTGGTCGTGTCTGGATCACCAGGGAGCAGAGGTGGTACAGCAGGGACTGCCGGCGCACTGTGTCTTTTACCTCTGATACCTTCTCCAGGTAGCTCAGCTCGAAGCCACTGCTCTGAAAGGACATTGTATGAGCCTGGGGCTGGTTCACTCCAGAACCCTGGTCCCTGGTCTCCATGTTCTTTTACTCACCTGAGAGCCATTGAGGAAGTTGCCCACAGCTAGCAGGGTAGCCAAGATGCAATGGAAAGTGGCATTTTGCACCAGCTGTTCCATGCCCACTTTCAGGTCAAACAGTGGCTCTGCAATTTCCTAGTATGGGGGACCAGGGGTGCTCAGACTACATGGTTATCACTCACCTGTTCCTACCACCTGTCCCACTTCACGACCCAGGTACCCGTTCCATGCTGTCATAGTCTAGCTTGAAAGCCCAGAGTTGTAAACGGGCAGCCAGGCCCCCAATGGAGGCAAGTGTCATCAAGAAATTCTCAGCAGGGCCCAGCGGTATATCCGGGTTGGCCAGCTGGGCTTCCTCAATCTTCTGCCTTTCCTCCTCCGTGGGCATCATGGTCAGTAGTTTCTGAAATGCAACAACCATCACCCCTTATTACAGGCCTGAGGCTTTGGGCATTAATTAGCTTAGTCATACGGGGGGATGCCCCAGACTCTAGGGGAACCCCAACAGTAATGCCAGGCCCATGCCCATGCCCACCAATGAGTCACCAGAATCACTCACTGACCAAAGGACAGGACTAGGCCTTCCATCTCCCTTCCCACATCTGAAGGGTAATGTGTTTTCACCTCAATGCCATCCTTGCTGACAGCAAACTCGTCAAAGTTGAGCAGGGCAGCCTTAATGACATGGACAGGTGGTAAAGTGGTTAGGCCAATGTTGATGGCGTTGCTGCGCTTGGGGTCTAGCACTGTGGTCATTGTCCGGCGGCCCTCACCAGCTTTCTGCAAGGTTGGCGGAAGGGCAGAGTAACGGGGTGAAAAGACTAGCTGAGGCGATAATCGAAACAAGCAACTTCAACATCCTCTGAATGGCCCAATGACTCCGGAACTCGTGATGTAGGACAGCTAAGGTACTGAGCTGCCTTGAGCTTCTAGTGAAGGCTCTTACTGAGTCTCTTAGACAGGTTCCTCTCCATTCTCGACCTCACCTTTCCCCACATGGGGAAATCAGGAACTAGATCCAACAGCTCAGCCCTTTGAGCTCATTCCTCCCACTTTTAGGATGTTTACCTTGGAGGGTAGTATGTCCTTGGCTCGAGATTCAAACAGATGTTCCAGCCGGGCTGTATCGACAGAGACAGGCTCCAGGGAGGCCCACAGGGTAGGGCAGGGCCCAAAGTGGCTTCCAGAACCCCCTTGTCCCCCAGACAGCTTTAGCTCTCGCCAGAAAAGTTTTACTGTCTTCCTCTTGGTGGGAATGACTGGCCCATCAAGTGCTGAGAGGGGAGGAGGGGCAGTTAGGGGTGGAGGAGGTGGGCAGGGTCCTTTGATGGGTGGGAGAGGTGGTGGAGGAGGAGGTGGGGGGCCTCCGGAGAATAAGGGGGGTGGGGGTGGGATCCCTTTTCCAGCTTCCACAGGCTCCACATTTAGCACGTCTTGGTCTTCATCATCCCCCAGATCTGAGAAGTCCAGGTCTCCAATGCACAGCTTGGGTACACGGGTAGGGAGATCATGGATTGTCTCGGCCTTGGGGCTTGATGCTATCAGTGGCTCCTTGGCCTCTGGTTCAAGGCTCCGCTGAGCCCGGAGTAGGATTCGGGACACAGGGCTTTGAGGTGTTTTGGGTGAAAGCGCTGGTTCCGGGGAGTCCCATAGTTCCCGGGTGCCTAGCAAGAAGGATGCAACTGTCAGCCTCATGCCTTCTGTGGGGCAAGAAAGATCCGGCATTGTACCACCAACCTACTCACCTGAGGACCCATCAGCCTCATCCATCATGGTTCCAGCCAGTGCCTCTGCCCGGCCCTGGGCCAGTGCAGCCTGCTTCTCTGTTTCTGCTGCTGCCACATTCTCCAGGAAGCGGGCTCTGGGGGGAGGTATCTGTCAGTGACAGTGTCTGACCCAAGTCCAGCCTAAGGTAGTGCACATGCCTTGCTTAATTCCGACGCACTGCCCTTAATTGCAGGCACACACAGGCACAGGCACAGGCACAGGGAACAGTCCATGCACTGAGCAGACCCCTGACACCCAAAGTCAGCCTCTGTTCAGTCTTCTTACAGGAAGAGTTAACTACCAATCCAGCATTCTTAGACCAAAGTACAGGGAGATGTTGTACTTATTAGCATCTACCTTGCAACCTTTGTGTTTACTGTCTTGATGCTAGACAAGGACCATTAGACCATGGAAGAGGGACAGCTATCCCAATGGGCACATCATGCTCTCTCCCTCTGGGCCTATCTGGCATCTTCTGGGAGGGAGAGCTCATGTCTAGAAAAGGACCTGGCAAGTGGTAGGCACTGTTTATGTTGAAATAATGAATGTGATCCAGTTTCTTTCTGGCCTCTCTAGTCTCTGCTGGCCTCGAGTCTCTGCTTTTCCTTTAGCCTTAAGTTTCTCTATCACCCCACACACCACACAGCACCCTAGATTATTTCCTTGCCCTATTCCCAACCTACTCCCTATTCCCCATCTCTGGTCTGTTGTTATTAGAAGTACAGGGATCTCTGTGACCACAGTGGGCTGCTTCTTAATGCTTGGTTTGGGGGATACTAAAGACTGGGAGGTAGGAAGCCTGAGAGGCTATTTTCCCCCACCCCCAGCTATGGCAGTATGGGACATGAAATCCCTGCTGGAGAAGCAATGCTGAAGCCCTGAGCACAAGGCAGGCTTGGCAGGCTGGCTTCCGTACTTACTCTAGCCTGACCTGCCCCACAGGGGACTGAGGGATGGGTGGGCTCTCAGGGGCCCTGGGTGAGGGGATGAGAGGAAGAGATGGTAACTATGGTGCTGGCTCTAGCCCTTGGGCTAGAGCCACACAGAGCTGAACAGTGATTTTAGGGCTCTTGCCAGCCACAAGGGGGCAGAGGAGGGATGAGGGTACAGGACATGGGGAAACTGGAAATGGAGGAAGAGAGACTAACATGAAACTGGACAGGGTGCAGCAGTGATGAGAAGTGAGAGAGAAACAGACAGGCAAGGGGACAGGGAAACAGATGATAAGAGGCAAAGGCAGGTGGAACAATGGGAGGAGATAAAGAGAAGCCACAAGAGGAAGACCGGTCAGAGCCGAACCTCACTCCGTAGCAGTCACTTACCAAGTGGGAGCAGTTTGGTGAAGTCTGGAAAGAGAGAAAGCACGCGTTTGGGCAGAGGAGGATGAGGGCCCATGGAGGGGCACAAAGTAGAGGGACAGCTGGAGATAGGACACTGGGGGCTGCCCCTCTCTCCCTACTTACTTGTAGATGCTCCTCTCACAGGAGCTGTCTGCTGTGGAAGCCATGGAAATGGTAGGAAAGAGGTTCACTGAGGTGATAACAGAAGCAGGGCTTGCAGAGCTGGAGGTGGGGCTTGTCAGAGCAGGGCTAGTTGAGATGAGCCCAATCGGGGAAGCAGGGCCTGAAGAGCTAGAGGCAAGGCTTGTCAGCAGATAGAGCCACACCTGGCCATTCACTCTTCATCTACCCAGGCACGTACTTACCTAGCTTCTGGGGCACGTACAGGACAGCCACCCCCTTCTAGAGATCTGCGGCTCCTCTTGCCCTCCTCGGACGACGGCTTTCGCCGTTCTCTTCGGCCACCTGCAGCTGCTGCTGCTGCTGCTTCCTCCATGTCCCCATCCTCCAGCCGAAGAGCGCTCTAGTGGAGGTGGCCAGGATGTAAGCAAGCATGTGAGGCTCAGTAGTTAGAATGGGTGCTGGGGAAATGTACCTCTCCTTTTCATCTTCCCACTCTAGCCTACCTCATAGAGCATAAGCTGTGTGCGCAGGTCCACATCTGTACCAGGGGTGCCCAAATGGCGCTGGACCAGTGTCTCCATACCCTGCTGCTCTAATGCATCTGTCACATCATAGAAGGAGTCTTGGTCAGGCAATGCAGCCAGCGTCTGAAGGGAGGGCATAGAAAGCCAAGGTTGAGGTTGGTGGGGGCCACAGGTCAGGACCCACAGGTACCCAGTTGGCACCTGGTCCCCAGAGCACACCTTGTTGATGAGGGTGACAGTGTACACCAACAGCTCTGCATCAGCACCATTCTTCTCCTCTAGGATGGATACCAGATTGGCCCAAGGAAGAACACCTACCACATAGAAATGGGAGCAGTCAGAGGGGAGGCAGGGAGGAGAGAGGGCTCTGAATCGGAGGAGAGATGGATAGACAGGCTCTGACCGGTGGTGTTGGCCACAGAGTTGACTGCCCGGATGAAAAGAGGTGCATTGTTCTCAGAGTATTCCACAAACACCAGCAGCAGCTTCAGGGCGGTCTTCACCACTAAGCGGGACTTGGGGGAGGGAGGGGGAGAAGTCACCACACGTGAGAGCGGCTTAAGCCAGACCATATCTGTGGAAAAGCACCTGAGGCTGCACTAAGAGAAGAGTCTAGGTAGAAAGACTTTGGCTCCAGCCCCAAGCTTGGGAGAGTTTTCTAAGCTTAGAGGGGCCTCAGACATACTCTATTCCAGCCCACTTTGCAGAAGAGGAAAGAGGCCCAGGAGAAAGCAATGAGGAAAGCATGCATGACTGGGTATGCAAAGGCCACTTACCAAGCTGGCACACAGTGTGTACAGCCACTGCACTGTCTCACTATGGGCCACCACTCCCAGCATCCCATCCACGAAAAGCATCAGCTGGCCCAGTGCTAGGAACATAGGAATGGGAAAGTGGTCAGTTAGGGATGGGAAGACAAAGGTCCCGGGGTGTGGGGAGGAGAGGACAGCAGGGCTAACCTCGAAGGATGTAGCTCTGGTAGTTGTGGTCGGCAGCAGCACCCACGCGGATCAGGCAGCTCAACCCTTCTGAGTGTACAAATTCGGGCACCAGATCCTTGTCTTCCTAGACATACCATGGGGGAGTTTAGGACACCCACTGTGGGACACCCACCCTCAGCCCACCTCCAGACCTCACCTGGAAGATTTGCTTCAGTGAGAAGAGGGAGCGGCGGAGCTCAGGACCACTGGAGCCGTATAACTTTTCTGCAAGAAGTGAGCGAGCATGAAACCCACAAGGGGACATAGAAGTTTTCTTCCAGTGACACATAACCACCATAAAGAAGATTCTAGTATTTGCAAACTTCCTTTTCCTCCATTCCCTGACCCTGCCCCATCACTCTCTGCTCACACACACACACACACACACACACACACACTCTACCACCATCATTACAGTCTAGATGGGCATCAGTCCTGGCTCTAGAAAGGAAAGCATGAGGGCAGGGGGTTATCCAGGCTCTGATCGATTCTGTCCACGTCCAGCATAGGCCTGAAAGAAACTAGGCCACCTAGGTTATTGTGTGTGCAGGGGATGCTGAACAGTGAACACTGAAGCCTTCACATACTCACCCAAGATAGCATTGACCCTCACAGAGAGCTGGGTTCTCAGGATCAAGGTAGGCTTCCTCCCTTTGCTAAAATCAAGCAGCCAGGTCAGCAGCTTGTTCATTCTTCAGAGTCCCACCCTGCAAGCCACCCGTCCCAGCTCCTTCCTTCCAAGAGCCCGAGGGTTAGTGAGACAGGAGGGCTTGTGCAAACACAGGTATCTCAGGTATGTGAGAGCCCCTACTTCCATTCTGGGCAGCAGATAACACTGGTCAGGGTGTGTGATTCCTCAAGCACAGTTTGCTGGGAAAGCAGGAGGTGACCTATAGCCCAGGCTGTAGATCAAGTGTCTCAGCTGTTGACACTGGAGACTTATTGGGACTTGGCTCAAACTCATGCTGCTAGCTCCTCAAGGGAAGGGGAAAGGGCTTCCTGGCCCTATCAGCTCTAACCTGATCTCCTCATAGAAGCCTTCCAGCATCTCCCGCTGCTCTTCTAGGGACAGCTCAGCATCCAGGTAGTATCCAGAGGGAGACACTTGCAGGGCACAGTCCTCCAGCTGGGGACAAAAGGCAGACGTGAGGCTATAGTTAGGATGTTGAATGTCCCCTAAAGGTCCATGCATTAAAAGCTTGATCCACGGGGTGGCGCTGTTGGGAGGTAGTGGAACCTTAGTGATGTGGGGTTTCATAGGAGGCTCTTAGGTGCTCTTGAAAGGAAATAGGGGACCCCAGCCACTTCAGTCTTGCTCTCTTTACACCCTGGCTCACAAGATTTAATAGTTTGCCATGAACTCTGGCCATGATGTAGCATCCTCATCAGAGGCCCAAAGAAATGGAACTGCCTGGTTTGGGACTCAAACTTGCTAGACACACACACACACACACACACACACACACACACACACACACACGTATCCTTGAGGTTTGGCAGAGAGGCTGTGTATTCCTCCAGCAGTTGTTTCTCAAGCTCCTACTGTGTGCAGGGCCCACCTGTCCCTTGCTGTCTGTACTTGCCATCTCTCTCAGATAACATTGGTAACTGTTTAAGGTTCAGATTGGGTGCCACTTTTGCAAAACTTTTCTGAACCATAACTCTGGTTTGTATATCCTCTCCATAGGTCTTCTAGCATTGTAACATCCTTAACATTGGCCTCATCCATCCTAACCGGGTTCTCTGAGTTCAGGCACCCTGCCTGTCTCACTCCTTGCTGTATCTATGGAGCCTAGTATATCACCTGGTACAGAGAAGCTGTCACTAAACATTTGCCAAGTTAATGAACATAAATGAGTTGTTGCCTTCAAGAAAGCTCACAGTTGGGGGGCTGGGAGTTTGGCCTAGTGTTAGAGTGCTTGCCTAGCATGCACGAAGACCTGGGTTCGATTCCTCAGTACCACATACCTAGAAAAAAGCTGGAAGTGGTGGTAGAGCACAGGTGGTAGAGCTCTAGCCTTGATAAAGTCCAAGGACAGTGCTCAGGCCGAGTTCAAGCCCCACAACTGGCCAAAAAAAAAAAAGAAAAGAAAGCTCACAGTTGGGTGGGGTGATAAGCTGTAGCCAGGAAACATTAAAGCTCACAGAGATGTGCAGGGAGGGGCAAAAATCAGAGTCCACGTGTCTATCTCTGAGAAATCATTAATAGACTCCCCAGTCCCTCCAAGCCTCAGAAGCTTTGTCCTCTTCCCAAAGGGGGCTGTCAGTTATCATGGTCAACAGTCCTACCTAGTCCTTAGATTTTGGGTCTGATCTAGTTAGTCTATAGTGGAATCCTAAAACCTGCATTTGTTATTGGGTTGGGTTTTTTGTTTTATTTTGTTTTTGCAAGCACTGGGGTTTGAACTCAAGGCCACATGCTTGCTTGGCTGATAAACTATCATTTGGCCCACACCTCCAGGCTATTTGCTGGTTATTTTGGAGATGGAGTTTGGAGGATTTTTCTGTGAGAGCTGGCTTTGAACCAGGATCCTCTAGATCTTAGCCTCCTAAGCAACTAGGATTACAGCTGTGGGCCACTGGCACCCTAGCTTGGAGCCTGCAGTTGGAAGAAGGCACACATCCCATCCATGTGTATACTTCCCATTTTCCCTCCCTCCAGCCTGGCTCCTCTGCATCCCTACTAGGTGGGGTGCTTGGCCCCTCGTGAAGCACTTATAAAGAGGTCTGAAGGAAGTGACTCCCGGCACTGAAGGCAGCACTGCTTCCAGACAGCTCCCCCACAGCACAAGGCTGCCATGCAGGGAGCGCTAAGCTAAGTCTTCTACTTGAATGATTGACCCTTAAGTGCTATGACCAAGACTGGGCCCACCTCTGGAGTAGGGAGGAGGGTCTTTTGGTCTCCATATCAGACAAGTCATTTGCCTGGCAATTTTTATCAGCACTGTCCTGCTATAGACTTCACCCAAGAGATTACAAGTACTGTTGGTCCCCAGGGAGAAAGAGTCCAGCTCCAGTCTCTATTGAACACCCCAGCTCTGAGCCTGACCTGGCTCCTTCCTGGCAGTTTAGCTTAAAGGGCCCTTGGGTGACTCCCCTCCCCCCTTGCCCTGGGACATGGGACACAGGACAAACACTCCAGCCTGTTCTCTGTCGCACTTCCTGTCTGGCTGCCTGCCCTCCCCTGGGTGCCTTGGGCGGGCCTGGCCTCTTTCCCCTCCCAGAGAGCAGAGTCATCTTCTCCAGGGCTACTAGTCACAGGCAATAGTATCTCAAAATTAGGGCCTTTTACTCAGGGCCAGCGCAGCTGAGGGCATCCTCACATTTCTCTTGATCTCTACCCACAGTGACTCAACAGCCTGCCCATCTCACCCCCATGAGGCTCCAGCTGTGTCTCCTTGTATCTTGACTAGAGAATTTGGGGACCCTAGAGAAACAAACTTCCAACAGAGTTACAACTTCCTCCTCAGAGATCACATATAAAACAGTTAATTTATCCAAACATTCATGAACCAGGCTAGTTTTAGGTGCAGAAGGCATAGCAAGAACCATACTGTCTGCTTTCCCCTCCTTTTTAGCACAGCAGAAGAAAAACTTGACTTAGAAAAAAAAGACAAAACAAAACTATGTTCAAGTAACCTGTTTCTTGATTTTTCTTATTATAATCATAGCTGCTCGGCAGGCTAAGATTTGAGGATCTGGTTTGAAACCAGGCCAGGCAGAAAAGTCCTCATGAGACTCTTATCTCCAATAAACTACTCAAAAGAGCCAGAACTGGCTCTGTGGTTCAAGTGGTAGAGTGCTAGCCTTGAGTACAAAGTGGCTTAGAGATAGTGCCTAGACCCTGAGTTCAAGCTGCAGGACTGTCCCCCCCAACAAAAAGCCTCTGTTCAAGCCCTAAGATAGGCACACTCACAAAAAAAGGAATCAAAGAAAGAAAAGGAAAAAAGATTCTGAAACAGTCATGCACTGGTGATTCATGCTGATAACATTAGCTACTCAGAAGGCTGAGTACTAAAGGATGGAACTTTGAAGCTAACCAGAGAAAAATGTTTGCCAGACTCTATCTCCAAAGTAACCAGCAAAAAGTAGGGTTGGAAGTGTGGCTCAGAGGTAGAATACTAGCCAAGCAAGCAAGATAGCAAATAGAAGGACCTATGTTCAAATCCCAGTACTGAAAAGAAGCAGAAAAAGATTACAAGTAAATGGTGAATCACAGCTCCTATGGGCTCTATGATAGGGGAGAGGTGGACTGCTATAAACACTTGGAGGTGGATCAGATTATATCTGGTAACCACTCATATAACCAGGTATTAGGTCAAAGTTGTATATGCACAGAGAGAGGCCTCCTTCTCCATCCTTGCTGAGTCAAGAATGGCTTTCTCCTTTCAGGATACCATTTAGGAAAGAGTCTGAAAACTCAGTGTCGAGCTCTCCAGCCTCCTCAGCTGAGCAGGTTTAAGTCTCCTTATCACTTCTTCCGACTAGTCCTGGCAGTCCATTTACAGTGAGGAGGTTCAGGTGTAGTAGCATTCAGCTTCCAAAGTGGAGAGTGGAAGACTAAGGCCAAGACAACAGCCAAAAAAGGAGACTTCCTGCCAGCAAGATGGTACTTATCCCTCACACTCCTGCCCCTTCCGGGGGTCATCATGTTGAGAGCCAAATTTCTGGGCCTTGTTTCTCACACCCTGGGGCTGGGCCAGGCCTGAGCAAGCACAAATCCCTGTCTCTGTTAATAATGCTAAGGGTCAGTCCACAGTAGGGGTCCATATTCTTAGCTCCATCCTGGCTCTTGTCTTCCTCACTTCTCTGGTTTCTGTCATGGGATACAGCTACTTCCCCATTCTTCCCACCACTCTCAGGCTCTGGCCTTTGGAAAGTCTAAACTCATTGGTTATGATGATGATTATTATATTTCTTTTTTCCCTTCAGACCTTTAATCTCAGTTTAAAGTTGAGCAAGCATATGGTTTAGTTCTCCTCATCATTTCCAGGCTCACATAACACCAGTTCTTTTTTTTTTTTTGTCACTCATGGGACTTGAACTCTGGTCTTGGTTGCTGTTCCTGAGCTCTCCAGCTCAAAGCTATGGCTCTACCATTTGAGCCACAGTGCCACTTCCAGTTTTCTGGTGGTTAACTAGAGATAAGAGTCTCACAGACTTTCATGCCCGGGCTGGCTTTGAACCTGGATCCTCAGATTTCAGCCTCCTTTTTTTAAATCAGCAAAGGGTTATATCACTGGTTACAACCTCTATTACTGGAGGCTTTTTTTTTTTTGCCAGCCCTGGGGCTTGAACTAATGGCTTGGGCACTGTTCCTGAGCTTCTTGAGCTCAAAGCTAGCACTCTACCACTTGAGCCACTTCCAGCTTTTTCTGTGTGTGTGGTACTGAGGAATCAAACCCAGGGCTTCATACATGCTAGGCAGGCATTCTACTACTAAGCCACATTCCCAGCCTGCTTTAGGATTTTTCCTATCATATACAGGAACAAGATGAAGCTCTACTTTCAACTCTTCAGATTTTTGACTCTGTACAGATAGGTGGGCATCTTAAGATGGAGAAATTCATCATTACCAGGATGACCTGTATTTTTTTTCCTTAGTGCAAGGCATAAAAGTATTGTGTATGCTTGGCAAGCACTATATCACTGAGCTATATCTGCCTCCTCCCATATAGATTCATTTGCTTTATTTTGTTTTTTTGAAATCTTGTTAGGCCTGCCTGAAAATGATCACTGAGCATAATAGCTCATGCCTTTAATCCAAGCTATGAATCTTCTGAGGTTCAAGGGCCAATGGGGAGAAAAAGTTATCCTGAGGCAAAACAAGCAGAAACTCTTGTGAGTATGGGTCATCTCAGCCAGCAAGAAAGGAGACCTACCCCAGGCAAAAAAACAAAATCCTACCTGAAAAATAACCTAAAGCAAAAGGACTGCAAGTGTGATTCGAGTGGTGGAAAATCTCAAGGTTCTGAGTAACGATTCTAGTATTGCCAAAGGGGGAAAAATATCCAAGATCTTCTGCCTTTGTACCACCATGCTTCACTTTTATACAGTTTAATATTGGACCATGGCATGTACTCACCAGTTGTCCCCTGCTACCCCCTCTGCTCCCCGACCCCCAGCAGTGTAATCTGGTAAGAATGAACATGCAAGGTGCAAAGAAGATGAATTACATGCTTACAGATGCTCATTTTAGGAAGTAATTACTGCCTTTCTCGGTGCTCAGAAGATCTTTTCCTGCTATCAAGTGTCTCCATCTCCAGCTAGATCACAATTTACTGGATAGGATGAAGTGGAAATCAAAATTTGTTATGCCTCCTCAGTACCAGATAACTAGACTCTCAGTATCCAGAAGATCATTTTACACGTGAGGAAACCAAGGCTCAGAAAGTAGTGATTGCCCAGGCAGCCTAGCCTTGAATGGAATCAGGGCTAACTGACCCAGATCTTGGGTGCATAGGCCTTGGAAATGCTCCAGGGAACCCTAAAGGGGAGGTGGAGTTAGAACTGGGACTACAATGTTTCCAAAGGCTAGGGACAGCTACTACTCAGCTTTCCCACCTCTGCAAATACCCCAAACTGGTCCTCCCAGTTCCAGCAAGGAAACTCACATACTCCAGTGTAACAGTGTCTACCTCTCGCAGGACCTAAGTCATGGGGTCTGTCGCCAGAGTGCTGCCCAGTTTCTCAAGCCCAGAAAGATCAGTAGGCTGGCTACAGGGAAGGCTTGGAGGTTAAGACTACCTGCTCTCATTCCTAATCTTTCATAGTCTTTCTAGAGATGCCAATACCAGGAGTCCAGAGAGTTCAGTTCATTACCAGAGTACCCTACAGTCCCCTTAAGAATCCTTAGGAGTGAAGGATGCAGGTCTGTGACACAGCACATTTGGCCTTGGGCTTGATCCTTGACACAGAAAAAAAAATTCTATGTGACTCCTTTAGTTGGCATCTATTCACGGAGCTCAGAAATAGACTCATATTACCACAACAGCTCCTAAGGGTAAACAGAGGCTAAAGTGGGTTGGAGTAGGGTCAGGACATCAGGCACAGTGCCATCTTTGTTCTACTCAGATCTTTAGCCACAGGTGTCGGGAAACAAAGTTGCTTGGAAATGACAGGATACATAAGGGTCATCTTTGCAGTCAAAGGTGGCTCTGGTTTTGGCCATAAGGTCAGAGAAGCACTTCAGGTTCCTCTGCCCAAAGCAGGGAGAGGTCAGAGATTTCCAGACATGTCAGGGACTCAATTCTCAGGGAAAGCTTTTGGGGCCCTTCTCCAAAAGGCAAGGCAGATCAACAGCTCTGAAAAAGATGCCAGAGGGTTAACTCTCTTTAAGGTAAGGGGAAAGTTCTGGGGCTGGAAAAGCCTTTGGCATAGATGGGAGAAAGATACTCTTTTTTTTTTTTTTTTTTTTTTTTTTTTGCCAGTCCTGGGCTTGAGCTCAGGGCCTGAGCACTGTCCTTGGACTTTCTCAAGGCTAGAGCTCTGCCACTTGAGCCTCAGCACCACTTCTGGCTTTTTTCTATGTATGTGGTACCAAGGGAATCGAACCCGGGTCTTCATGCATGCTAGGCAAGCACTTTAACCACTAGGCCAAACTCCCAGCCCCCAAGAGAAAGATACTCTTGAGTTCTCCTGGGGACACTAGGCCTGGCCCAGGGCACTGCCAGGCTCCCCTCACCAACCAGGCCAGAAGATGAGTCAGAGGCTGTGGCTAGGAGCTTCCTCTAGACTTGGAGGAAATGAGCAAGGCTTTCTCAGGCAGGCAAGCTCTGAATGGCTTAAAAGGGAGGTCCCAAGGGGAACTCTAGGCCCAATAGGAATTGGGAGAAGAGCTCCAGGGTGAGAGTGGGCCAGCCTGTGCACATATCCAGGGAGAGTAGTGGGTCTGCAGGAATGATGGAAGCCAGTACCCAGTGTGGAAGAGCAGAGTTTTCTTGTTTGTGACCTATCTTCTGGACAATCATACACAGGATGAAGCATTATTTATTTCTGTCCCACAGCCTGCAAAAGGGCTGCCTGGGTTTCCGGGCCATCTCTCCCTTCTAGAAGTCTAGAAAGGCAGATCTGAGTCATATCTGTGCCTCTGGGGCACCCACTTAATAGTAGTAGGGGAAGAAGCAGCTGCTGGCATTTCCTGCAAGGAAGAGCCCTACACCCCTTTCCTCAGTTTACTGATGTTCCTGCTCCTGCACTATTCTCAGTCTCTCTTCCTTCAGCTTTCTATTCTGGATCTGTGGTCACAGTTTATATTTGGGACACGCACATCACAGTGCATCTGACCATTACTGGCAAAGCTGTCAGCCCTAGGGAGTTCTGGCACCAAGAACTATGGTTATTTAGTGTGCCTTCCACAAATTCTCCCAGAGGGGGAGGGGGCAGTCCTAGGTGCTGTAGGTGGGAGATCTCAAATTTGATCACACCAGGAAGTACTGTTGAGATGGAGAACTTAAGCACATTCTCTATGGAGTGCCATAGGGTCCTTAGTTAGGGGGCAGAGAACAGGGTAAAGCACCTGGTATGTGTGTGTGGGGGGGAGTTTGCCCCCCCTCTGTTGTTGCTGGACAAAGCCTTGGGCAGGCTAGGCAAGTGCTGGACCAATTGAGAGCCATGCTTCCAACCCAAGCTTGCCGGCTTTTTTTCTTTCTCTATCTGTATGTGTTGCAGGGATCCTAATCCAGGGCCTTGTGCAAACTAAGCACACGAAGGTTTCTAAATGAGGGAGAAGGGATGATTTTGAGGTTTTTTACTGCAGCTTATCTCCCAGGCCTGCTTCAGTAGCAAGGGAGGAGAGTTCTTGAGTGGACTGGAAAAAAAAAAACAAACACCCAAACAATGTTGTTACTTAATAGAGCACCAACTATTTTTGCAGTGTTCCAGAAGCTTGGAGGCAAAACTGTCTCAGTACAGCACCACCTCTTCCTGCTTAGCACACCTACTCTACAGAATGAGACAGGTGGGGGACCTCTGGCTGGACATGATACCAAGCCCTACTGAACTGAGCAGGCCAAGAGGGGTTGGCACCAACATTTTTGATGTGTGTTGCATCCTTCCAGCTGTGAATTGAAAGCAGGGGCTCAGCCAGGACACGCGCCACTCCCCAGGATAATAGTCTTCCGCCTGCGCTCGGAGGCGGGGCTGGCCGCAGCGCGAGGAATGCAGGCTGGGGGGCCCGGCTCCCAGGGCACATTCCAGGGGAGACCCTGAGCTCAGGGGGCATGTTTGCGCAACTCGTCGCCCAGCTGCAGCAGCAGCCCCAAGTCCCACCCTTCACCTCTGGTCGGAGCAGACTCGCAGGCAGGGAACCCGGGATGGGGGGCGGGGGGAGGCGGTGAGTGCCTCTCAGTCTTAGCCCGGAAACAGCGCGCGGGAAAGGGCTGCCTGCGGGGGGCTGAGGGCGGCGAGCAGTAGGGGAAGGGAGAGGAGGTCCCGCGGGCCATCTGGAGAAAAAAGGCATCTCCATACTGTGCAAAGTCGGCCACGGGGCGCCAGCAAACTAGGGCAGGCTGGTAAATTTTCAAAACTAGCCCGTCCCCCTCTTCCCCCCCGATTTCCACCAGTGGAGGGTGTACGCGGTGGTGACTCAAAGGGCTTTTCCACTGATGTAGTCTCCCATGCTCCGCGTAGCCCGGGGCTATGGGGGCAGGCGGATCCCCGGGGATGCCCCTCACCCAGAGCAGTCTCTCCGGCACTGTCAGTCCGAGTCCCCACCTGCAGGGGTGCCACGCCCCCCCGCCAAGCACCTAATCCAGCCTCCAGCCACCATTCCCCGCCCGTACACCTCGAGCGACCCGCCCAGGCTCCGCCCTTCCTCCGAGTCCGGCCCCTCACCTTAACCAGAAGCAGGTGGAAGCTGGGATCTCGGCTCCGCCTCCCGGGTCCGCTAGAACCCACATAGCAGCCACCCTGGCAATCAAGGCGGGTGAACCCCGAGCTCCTCTTGGGGCGGGGAGGAGACAGGGGCAGCCAGAACGGGCAGACCGCAAACTCCCCAATCCCTTCAAACCTGAGAGCGGAACAATGCAGACCCAGCCCAGGATTCTTCTGCAGGAGAGCTCCAGCCTTCCCCGCAGAGGCACCGCCCACAGGCTTTTCAGGCGCGGTACCTGAACTCACACCACCCCAACTTTTCTTCGCAATCTCCTCACCTTGAGTGGCGCCCCAAGCAGGCGGTGCAGCGCAGGTATCTGCGCACTCAGAGGCAGCGCCCCGTCCAGGCTGCAGGTAGGGGCCCGGCGCGGCTCCGGGAAGTTGGCACATGCGAAGGGGTCGGTGTCTTCCAGGTACTGTACCCTCACGGTCACCACAGATACTAGCTCCCCGTCACCGCGCTCTTCCCCTCCCGCCATGGCTCCGTCACCCGCTAGGACCGCGCGCCTGGGGAGTCCAGCCTCGCAGAAGCTCCAACTTATCTGAGCTCCACTGTTTGGGCCGGGCCGGACCGGACGCCGCGGGAGGGGCGGAGCCAGACATGGGCGGGGCCGAGGAAGGGGGTGGAGCCAAGATGAGGCCCAGAGCGCGCACGATGGGTGGGGGGGACAACTACTTCCAGGGGGTGGGGCTTGCGCCAGCCACTCAGAGAGCCTGGTTTGGTGATCCCGTTACTTCCCTGGTTTGGAGAGCGGGAAAACCCGAGCTGGCGCCCCGCCTTGGAGAGTGCGGAAGGCCGGAGAAGCTTTCTTGGGATTTGGGATAGATTGAGGCTGAGGTTTGGGGGGACAATTTGGAGGTACATGGGGCGAAGTTTCTCCTGATACTCTTCCCCTGCTGAGTCTCGTTTAGGGATGGGATGATCCTAATTTTTTTTTTTTGTAGAGATTAGTGCAAGTTTTTCTCCTTCCTGAGGAAAGCAGTGGAGAGGAATGCCTTTGAGAGCAAGAAGTGAAAATAGATTTCACTGAAGGAAGAGGCGGGATCCGTTCCTTCAGTTGTGGGAAGAAAGGATGGATGCCCTTTCTCGAAAAAGACTGGGATGAGTCAGTTTGAGGAGGCAGGTAGCACATGTTTAGGGAAAGAAGTGGGACGCGATGCCCCTTGGTTTCAATGAAAACTGGGGCGATGAGCCCAGTGCCCCCGAAGTTGAGCGGGTCTCGCCCTCGTTTACAGGGAAATCCACAGGTTCCCTCGGTGTCATGAAAAAAAAAAAAAGGTGAGGTTGAGAGAGGAGGGCGGCGCCCCTTCTTTACAGCCTGGAATGCGTCGGGGCCAGTCGCTGCCTTGGGGTTCCTGAGGACGTAGCCGGCAGTGTTGTCCATCTAGGCTTTCTGGGAGGGCCCAGCGCGCGTGCGCAGGTTTGGTGAGGGCGGGGGCCAGAAAAGGGTCTGAGGTTTGGGAGAGCTGCGTGGAAGGCGGCGTCACACCGCCCCCTACCGTCCGCACCCGGCGGCGCCAGCCCGCGGCCTGGGCGCCGGGAGCTGCGGTCGGCACGCCGCAGTCTCAGCGCTCCTCCGGCCCGGTGGGATCCCCGGTTCCTTCCGCTGGCCGCCCGGGTCCCTCAGAAGGCGGCGGCTGCTCAGCTCTGTGAATCCGGGAGAAGGCTGGGGGAGCGGGCTCGGACGAGGAGGTTTCGGGACTTGGGCAGGACTGAGCTGGGGGAAATTCCCAAGCTGGGACTTGTCTAGAGGGGATGGAGGAAGAGCTGACGACGACGGGAATCCCGGGCAGGGGCTGGGAGTCCGGACCTGGCCCGAGGGCATCGGAGCCAGGATTGGGGGGAGTGAGCCCCACGTGCCTGTGACGCGGGGGCGCCCGGTAGGCGGCGGCGGCGGCGGCGACGCGGGGCCGGCGGCTGTGCGGGGCCGGGCGGACGGCGAGGCCGGCTGCAGGATGCTGCGCGCCGCACTGCCCCTGCTCGGGCTGCCCCTGGCGGGGGCGCGAACAACCCCAGAGCCTACCCCAGAGCCGGGGTCGCCGGGCGAGCCTCCTCCAGGCTTGGCGCTTTTCCGCTGGCAGTGGCACGAGGTGGAGGCGCCTTACCTGGTGGCCCTGTGGATCCTGGTGGCTAGCCTAGCCAAAATCGGTGAGTGTGTGTGTGCGTGCGTGTGTGTGAGTGTGTGCGTGTGTGAGTGTGCGTGTGTGTGCGTGTGCGTGTGTGCGTGTGTGTGAGTGTGTGCGTGTGTGAGTGTGTGTGTGTGTGTGTGCGCGTGTGCGCGCGCCCGCGCGCGTGTTCGCCAGGCCAAGGGCTGGAGCAGACCCGCCCCCTGGCTCCCCACTCCCCCCCAGTCTCCAGATCTGGACCACTGCCATGCGCAGTGCCCGGACCTATAAATCCCTATACCATAAATCCCGGATCTCCTTCCCCGTGGTTGCCCCAAGAATGTGCCTTCTTTAAGGGCTGCCCCCGCCTTTCTCCACCTCCATCTTTGGGCTCCTTTGCCCTCTTCCTCTTGCAGTGGAGCCTTCTCCACCAAGGCCCAGCCTCTCACAACGGACATTGAGGTGATGGCATCCCCCTCACCCCCTCCAACCTGGCCTCCCTTTTGGCTTCGTCCAAATGTCCATCCTTGTTCCCCACTTAAAGATGCCACCCTTTTGCCCCTACGTGTGGGAATGTCTTCTCCTCCTCACATTCAACTCCACACTCTTTCCTGTCTAAGGTATAAGAAACTTCCATGTATTGGAGCTTTAATGCGCGCTGCCAGCTCTTAAGTGCTTTTATGCATCTGACCTCCTTTGGTCCTCACCCCATTGAAGGATGTGCTTCAGAATCCCCACCGATCCCCTGGCCCCCAATAAGCAGCTCTCCTTCTGAGCAGCCAATGGTTTCTCCTCCCAATAGAGACCCTCCTCCTTTCTCCCTGTTGAGCAGGCTCTGCTTGTGGGGGTGACTAATTATAGCTGAGTGTTGCTACTCACTCCCTATCTATACTGGCACAGCTTGTACTCCAGTCTCACCAATACAGCCTTCATGTAGGAATCCCACTGTCTAGAACCTGTCCCCTTCTCCCCCCCCCCCACTGCTGGGGGGGGGGAGAAGGAAAGACTCGAAAAAGGAACAAAATTCTCTGCTTTGTCAGCCTGAGATTAATCATGGGAAATGGAACTCAAAATGATTTCAGGGAGCCTCATTCTGCTAGAGCAATGGCTTTTGTGATAGGTCTTGGATTGCAGGGCTGGTACACACTGAGGAAATTAGGACAGCATAGGGTCCCTGAAAGAGAGGAGAGGGGCACCAAAGAGGTCTGTGGCTGAGGTCACCCTAGAGTCCCAGCAATAGAATCACCAAGGTGGGAACTGCCTGAGATTTGGAGCCAAGATTGGGTTTGTTGTGAATTCTGTGAGTTGTGGGAGAGTTCCTGTCTTAGAGGTTATAATTACTGTAATTTGCTATAGTAAAATCCCTTGGATTTCTCCTTTGGATGACACCTCCTATGAAGAAAGGAGAAAGTTTTCTTCTCACCAGCTATCTCCATCCCCTCAGTTCTCAGAAAGGAGAAATCTAGGCAGGATGCACAGGAACACCTCCCAGTTTCATTGCTAGGAAGGTTTCATCCTTTTTTATTCAACAAAGATTTAGGTATTACTACTACGTCCCAAACCCTATTGTAGGCCCTTTGGGACACTGCCTTGGCTTAGGGCTAACAAGGACCCAGACTAGCAAGATGGCCTCTTCACCATTTAAATCACGTGTATCATTTTGGCTTTATTTTATCCTTTGTGATGAGTGTTTTCTCCATATTACAGGGAAGAAACTGAAATCTAGATAAATAATTGATCTGTGATCACTCAGTAAGAAAGTAGTGATAAGCCAGGTACTGGTAGCTCACACCTATAATCCTAACTACTGAAGATCTCAGTTCAAAGCTAAGCCTGGCAGGAAAGCCAGTGAGACTCATAGCTCCAATTAACTTCCAAAAATGCAGACGTGGAGCTGTGACTCAAGTGGTAAAGTACTTGCCTTGAGCAGAAAGTTCAGGAATAGTGCTCAGGTCCTGAGTTTAAACCTCAGAACCAATACACAAATGCATGCACAAAACCCAGGGTTCTTTTTTTTTTTTTGCCTGTCCTGGGGCTTGAACTCCCTTGGGCTTTTTTTTTTCCTCAAGGCTAGTGGTCCGTCACTTGAGCCACAACACCACTTCTGGCTTTTTTCTATGTATGTGGTACCAAGGGATCGAACCCAGGTCTTTGTGCATGCTAGGCAAGCACTTTTACCACTAGGCAACACTCCTAACCCTGCTATAATAATAATCTTAACAATACAGTAATGTCTTAATATTCATCATAGCAAAACAGTAAACACTAAGTGTTTACTGTAAAGCAGTGTACTAAGTACCTTTATGGTGATTATCTCATTTAATCCTATGAGACCATTATTGTTTTTACTCCCATTTTTCAGATGAGAGATATATTATTTGCTCCAAAATCAAAGAACTAGTAGATGGAGGAACTCGACTCTGTAGGCCCTACTTTTTACAGCTATATTGTACATAAGAGACCACATAGCATTTTCTGAGCTTCAAATGATGTTTATGAATGAGGGAGGTTAGAGAAAGATGAGGTCAGTCCAGAGCATGACAGTCGACAGGAAGGGGCATTTACAGAAAGGAAAAAACAAACCAGCAAAAACAGCAAAAGGCTTGTGGCATTGGAGGGTTTGTAGCCCTGAAGCTTTTAGAAGTTCTGCATTTCTTTCTCCTCCCTTGGTTCTAAGATCTGGATTTTGACTTTGGCTAACCTAAGATGGGGAGATTATATAGGTGAGTGGGTGGCAGGGTGTTCTCTAACTCATTACCTGTTGCTGTCTTCTTGTATTGCAGTGTTTCACCTGTCTCGGAAGGTAACATCTCTGGTCCCTGAGAGCTGCCTGCTGATTTTGCTGGGCCTGGTTCTAGGGGGCATTGTCTTGGCAGTGGCCAAGAAAGCAGAGTACCAACTGGAGCCAGGCACCTTCTTCCTCTTCCTGCTGCCTCCTATTGTGCTGGACTCAGGCTATTTCATGCCCAGCAGGCTGTTCTTTGATAACTTGGGTGCCATCCTCACCTATGCTGTGGTTGGCACACTCTGGAATGCCTTCACAACAGGAGCTGCCCTCTGGGGTCTGCAGCAGGCTGGACTTGTGGGTGAGTGACCCTAAGACTTGGGCAGGCACAGGGAAAAATTTCAAGATGTATTCCCCCAACTCCCTTCTCCTCTGGCTCTGAAGGTCACATGCTGGTGAGAGCCATTCCCTAGGCGCTCTGTCTTAGGACCTTTGCACCTGGATTGCAAGGCAACACTCCAGATGGACTTCTTCATTTAGGCTTCTGTCAGTTGAGTCTGTACTTCTGCAGCATGACAACTGAGCAGGGGCCTGGATACCAGCTGTGTGTGGGCTGCTGAGGCTGGGGTGCCTGCATTACCACTCTGTTGTCTCTTACCCTCTGTTACCACACTGCTGCTTGCTAACTTTGCTTCTCTGAGGCATAGCTTGCCATCCTTACCAGGATGTCTTGACTCTGCTCAGGCCATGTCAAGGTGTGTTTCACATTTTCATTTTCCTGAACTCAGGGCATGGGCTTTTGTGAAAAAAGCTAGTGCTTTACCACTTAAGCTACAGCTCCACTTCAGGCTTTTTGGCGGTTAATTGAAAATTATAACCCTCAGATCAACCTCCTAAGTAGTGAGGATTATAGGCATGAGCCACCAATGTCTAGCTTTCCTATTATTTTTAATAATCACACATTTTGTATCAGTGACACTCTCTCGCCACATCTATTCTTCTTCTTTTTTTTTTTTTTTGCCAGTCCTGGGCTTGAGCTCAGGGCCTGAGCACTGTCCTTGGACTTTCTCAAGGCTAGAGCTCTACCACTTGAGCCTCAGCACCATTTCCGGCTTTTTTTTTTCTCTATGTATGTGGTACTGAGGAATCGAACCCGGGTCTTTGTGCATGCTAGGCAAGCACTCTACCAGTAGGCCAAACTCCCGGCCTCCATCTATTCTTCTTAACATCCCTGTTGGGATATGACTTGTCCCATCTAATGGACCAGAAAGTTGAGTACCTGGGCTGGGAATATAGCTTAGTGGTAAAATGCTTGCCTAGTAAGCATGAAACCTCAGGTTCAATTCCTCAGTACCACATAAACAGAAAAAGCCAGAAGTGGTGCTGTGGCCTAAATGGTAGAGTGCTAGTGTTGAGCAAAAGAAGCTCAGGGACAGTGCCTAAGCCCTGAATTCAAGCCCAGGACTGGCACTTAAAAAAAAAGGAAAAAGCAAAGAAAGAAAGAAAGTTGAGCACCTAATGTTCATTTTATACCCAGTTCAAAGTTAGCAGAAGGCCAAGGAAGGCCTCTTATTTTCATGAGGCTCTTAGCCTTTAGGACCGCTCCTGATCCAAGAAATCCATGCAATTCTGATGTTGCTAATTCAGACTTCTACAAAGATGAAAAGAAAAGCTTCCAATTCCAAGTTGGGGGTCTCCATTTGGTTTTACTTAACAAGATAGTGGGGCAGGGAGGGAAGGGAGGATATCAATAGAATTATAATTTTAATAATAGGATAAATATATACACATTAAGTGCTTACTATATATCAGGCACTGGCTAAATAAACAGTTTTTTTCTTGTCTTTTCTTTTTTTGGTACTGGGGATTGAATCCAGGATGTTGTACTTGCTAGACAAGCACTTTGCCACTGAGCTACATCCCAGCCCAATAAACAGTTTTTTTTTTTTTTTAAGGTGGATATTATTAATACTGATTTGTGCATGGGAAACTGAGGCTTATGGCTTTGGTGGTTTGAATTTTTTTTCTTTCAATCATTGGGCTTGAACTCAGGACCTGAGTGCTATTCTTGAGCATTTTTGTTCTCCAGGCTCTTGCTCTACCACTTGAAGCACAGCTCTACTTCCTGTTTTCTGGTGATTCATTGGATAAAAGAGTCTCATGGACTTTCCTATCTGGGCTGGCTTTGAACTGTGTTCCTCAGACCTCCTGAGTAGCTAAGATTACAGGGATAAGCCACCAGTACACTCTCTCTCTCTCTCTCTCTCTCTCTCTCTCTCTCTCTCTCTCTCTCTCTCTCTCTCTCTCTCACACACACACACACACACACACACACATAAATCATTTGACATATTTGCGGTGCTTTTCATTCTGTACTGTCTTCATCTTTCTGCTGAGAATTTTGTGCCACTTAAGAACCACAGCTTTTACCTGTTATTCTAAGAATGCAAGTCAGCAGCCAAGGCCCACCTGCTAATAGTTTATACTGTTGCTGCCATTTTTATTATCAGTGCCACCCTACCTTTTCATTTGTGTAGGTAGAGCTTTCTGAACCATCTCCTGGTTGGTTTCTGCAGCCATCTTATGAGGTAGACAGATAAGAGAAGGTATGGCTTGGGCGGTGAATGAAAGCCGTTTGCAGCTCAGCTGATTCTGCCCTGCAGGCTAATGCCCTCTTATTTTCCCATGGCCTTCTTGGGCCTCCTTGTTTTACCAGTGAGAGTGGCATGTAGGCTTGTCCCAAGTTGATAGAAGAGAAGGTCATCTTCACAATTCCTGTCCTGTCTATCTTCCTGCAATAGCCCCTAGGGTGCAGGCTGGCCTGCTGGACTTCCTGCTGTTTGGGAGCCTCATCTCAGCGGTGGACCCCGTGGCTGTGCTGGCTGTCTTTGAGGAGGTGCACGTCAACGAGACTCTCTTCATCATCGTCTTTGGCGAGTCCCTGCTCAATGATGCAGTCACTGTGGTGAGATTGCTCAGCAACTGCCATCCCCTGACCCTAAGCTGCCATGCTTTAACCAGATGGGCATCTGAATAGGCTCAGACCTTTTCTTCTAGCCCCGGGGAGAAGAAACAAGATCTGAGCTTTGTGCCACTCCAGTGCCCTCACTCCTCACTCTTCTTACCCAGGTGCTGTACAAGGTCTGCAACTCCTTTGTGGAGATGGGCTCTGCCAATGTGAAGGCCACTGACTACCTGAAGGGAGTCGGTCAGTATTTCCCCCCTGGGTCATCACTGAAGGTCTGCCTCCCTTGGGGTTGCTATGTCCTGGCCATCCAGCATTAGGACAGAGGAGGTTGTTCGGGCTGCCTCCTTTCTTACTCTCCTCTATGGAGACCTGGGCCTGGGAGGGGCTTGTCGTGGGATCCTGAGCCCCAGGGAGTGTGGCAGGCATCCCTCTAACTTCTTCCTGCCAGGCAGAAGTCTTGTCAGCCCCAGGAGGGTCCAGACCAGGGGTTCTGCTGACAACCCACTCCTCCCCCAGCCTCCCTGTTTGTGGTCAGTTTGGGCGGGGCAGCCGTGGGCTTAGTCTTTGCCTTCCTCCTGGCCCTGACCACACGCTTCACCAAGCGGGTCCGAATCATCGAGCCACTGCTGGTCTTCCTCCTCGCCTATGCAGCCTACCTCACCGCTGAAATGGCCTCACTCTCCGCCATTCTTGCGTGAGTCCTGGGGATTTTGCAGGATTTTGCAGCTCGGAGGGGGCACTGGAGATGGTCACTTCTTATAAGGCCAGAAGCAGGACCTTAAGGAATCCATAGACTACCTTGAGCCCTTGTGGTAGTGGGCACCTCAGCCTCCTTGGAGAGACAATAAACCTCAGGTAACCTTCCAGAACCCAGTGTGGGAGCAGCAAAGGAGCCTTGGAGTCTGCTAATCAGAGCATGCCCAGCTAACAGTCTTCCTCAGGCTGTGGCTCTGAGAATCTGCCATCTGAGATGGGAAACTCCCCCTCCCTCCCACCCTGACCTTTGAGCACAACATGGGGCAAACTCCAGAGGCTGAGATGTCCCCTTATTTGCGCTCTCTCTGCTCCTCTCGCAGGGTGACTATGTGTGGCCTGGGTTGTAAGAAATATGTGGAGGCCAACATCTCCCATAAATCCCGCACAGCTGTCAAGTACACAATGAAGACCCTGGCTAGCTGTGCTGAGACGGTCATCTTCATGCTGCTTGGCATCTCAGCCGTGGACTCTTCTAAGTGGGCCTGGGACTCTGGGCTGGTGCTGGGCACCCTCTTCTTCATCCTCTTCTTCCGAGCCCTCGGTATTGGTGGCACCCTCTGCTTCCCCACTCTCTCCTCCCTGTCCCTGACAGTTCACCTCCCACTCTGAGTCCACATCCTTGTCAATTCCCAAGCCTCCCTTGCTGCTCACCTCTCCCAGCCCCAGCCAGACTTTAGCCCCAATACTTGGTGCCGTCCACTCCCACAGTCTTCCTCTCCCAACACCTTGCTCCACTGGCCTCCCTCCTACTGTAGGCGTAGTCCTGCAGACGTGGGTGCTGAATCAGTTCCGGCTGGTCCCTCTGGACAAGATTGACCAGGTGGTGATGTCCTATGGGGGCCTTCGGGGGGCTGTGGCCTTTGCTCTCGTCATCCTGCTGGACAGGACCAAGGTCCCTGCCAAGGACTACTTTGTGGCCACCACTATTGTGGTGGTCTTCTTCACAGTGATCGTGCAGGTGGGAGTGCCCAGTGGGCTGGGCAGGGAGAGGGACCAGCAGGCTGAGGGGCGGGGTGGGGGTGGGAGGAGGAAGGGAGGAGTCTTACAGAGTCTGTGGAAGAAGGTCTACTCTTCTCACTGAGGAAGGCAGGGACTGACTTTCCCAGGGTGTTGTGGGAACAGCGGAGGCCTGATTAGGGGGAAAGAAAGTCTACAGGGAACCGAGGAGGTCAGGACTCATCTCTTGCCTGTCCGTAGGGCTTGACCATCAAGCCGCTGGTGAAGTGGCTAAAGGTGAAGAGGAGTGAGCATCACAAACCCACCCTAAACCAGGAGCTGCACGAGCACGTGGGTACCAGAACCCCATCCCTTCACCAGTCCTTTTTTCCCCCTCCTCCTTCTTGGCAGAGTCCTGATCCAGTCCCCCTACCCGCCCCTTCTAGACTTTTGACCACATTCTGGCTGCAGTGGAGGACGTTGTGGGGCACCATGGCTACCACTACTGGAGGGACAGGTGAGGGAGCTGCCCCGAGGCTCCTTCAGCAGCAGCAGCCCCACCAACCAGGGCAGCATGGGGGGATATGCCACCTTTCCCAGAAGGGACACAGTCAGGTGCAGGCTGGGTGACCTCTGTCTGGAGCCTTCCAGTGCCATCCCAGTGATCTCAGGATAAGACAAGGCTCCCCAGTGTGGTCTGCCTGGCCCTGCATGGTCCGGCATCTGCCAGACGCCAGCCCCATCATGCTCTGCTCTGTCTTGGATAGTCTGCTTGCTAATTACATGGACCCTGTTTTAGAGCTTCAGTGCCAACCGTGCGCTCTAAGCCTGGCCACTGGGACCATTGTACATGTTCTGTTTACTGCAATAGTCCCTCATCTCCCTCTCACTCATCCTTCAGAGCTCATCATAGGCACTGATTCCTTAGGAAGGCCTTTCCTGGCCACCCTGACTAGGACAGACTCCTGTCACACTCTATAATTATCCTTGCTAGTTATTGTCAAGGTTGCAATTTTTATAGTTATTTGTAATAATTCTACTCAATGTCAGGCTTTCCCCTACAACTATAAATTCTGTTAGAAGCAGGGACTGGCTGTGAGAGTCTCCCTGGATGAGACACATACCAAGAAAGCCAGGCCATTGCTGGCAGGGTCCCTGCCCCATCTGAGGAAGGGCCAGCCAGCCATACCTTGAGAATGGTACTCAGTGCTGGGACTGGCGTCTTCTCTAGGTGGGAGCAGTTTGACAAGAAGTACCTGAGTCAGCTGCTGATGCGGCGGTCAGCCTACCGCATCCGGGACCAGATCTGGGATGTGTACTACAGACTCAACATCCGAGATGCCATCAGCTTTGTGGACCAGGTGGGTTAGTAGTTACCAGGTGGGCCACTGATGGTGGGAGAACACAGCTAGAAGAGCTGGGCAGAAAGGGCAACAGGCAAGTAGGCTTGTGAGCAGGGAATTGGGAACTCCTAGCTGACTGTGTGGTCCTCTGAAGCGGCAGCTGCAGTTAACCTGGCAGATAGTACAGAAATGTGGGAAATACCTGGATTTGAGTTAGCAGATGTGGCTCAAACTGTTACCACTGACAGGCTTGTGACCTTGGTAAGTAACTTAACCTTGTCTACTTTTTCAGTGATAAGAAAGCAGGAATGAGAATAAGAAGAGCACCTATGTCAGAGTTTGTGAATTCAATGTATAAAGTGTCTCATAGTATCTCGAGCAAAACAAGGAGCTGGGGGTAGCTGAGAGAGTGCTTGCCTAGCATGCCTGAGACCCTGGTTTTGATCTGCCAATACTACAAAACAAAACCAAAAAGCAAAATAAGTATTAGCTATTATTATTCCTTTTCTTACCTTCGGATTGTCTGGACCCCCCTCTAACTGCTGTCTGATCTTGGTCTTGACCCCCTGCAGGGAGGTCACGTCATGTCCTCCACAGGCCTCACTCTGCCTTCTATGCCCAGCCGAAATTCTGTGGCAGAGACCTCTGTCACCAACCTTTTGTGAGTCCGTTTTTCCTTTTCCAAGCTCCTCTCCACTGGGCACTCTCCTCCATCCCTTTTGGGGAATATTTGTCAGTGCATTTGCTTTGCTTCTGTCCCTCCTCTGGCCTGTGCCTTATGCCCCTCTCCCCAACACCCATGTCCCTGCCTCCTTACAGGAGGGAGAGTGGCAGTGGCGCATGTCTGGATCTGCAGGTGATTGACACGGTTCGCAGTGGTCGTGACCGTGAGGATGCTGTGATGCATCACCTGCTCTGTGGAGGCCTCTACAAGCCACGCCGCAGGGTGAGAGCAGGAAGGGGATGAGTTCTGAGGGCTGGGGGGCGGGCGACTGGGGAGGGGAAGGCCTAAAAGGCAGTTGGTGCCAGCTGTGGTGAACTGCAGGTGCCCATTTGAAGGGTATGGATTTCCTCCTGTCTGCAATAAGAAATCTTTTTTTAAAAATTACTTTTTATTTTTAATGTTGCTGTTTTGAAGGAGGAGTTGGCCTTCTGTAGTAGCCATGTGCAGACCAAATTAGGGAGTGTAAGTTGATAGCTGGAGGTCCAATAGAAGCTGGAGGAGAACTTGTTGGACTGGAGCTGGATGGTGAGAGGGAGGGAACACACTGGTCTGGGGGATTGAGCCTGAGGGGTAAGGAGATCATGGAGAGGGGCCTTGAGGGTCACAGACAAGAAGCAGGGGCCTAGGGAAGGCTGAGGACCAGTTTAACATTGGGAAGGCAATCTGTTGTACATAATGTGAGTTAGGCCCGTGTCCTTCATGAAGTTTTAGGGCTGGAAAAGTCCAGTTCATCCAGGAGGGAATGTGTTGCAGTCCCACAAGGGGACAGCAAGCCAGTACCATGAGTATGTGAAATGAATTTGGATGTTATCAATCCTGGCAGTGGTAACAGGCAAAGCTTAGAATGTTGAGATAGAATTGCCTTCCTTTCATTTGCACACACTTCTCCTGCATTGACTCTTTGAGGCTCTGCAGAGTAATTTTTTAAATTACAAAGTTGATATACAGAGGGATTACAGTGACAGTAGTTAGGGTTTTTTGTTGTTGTTGTTGTTGTTTATTTATTTATTTTTTTGGTTGTGGGGCTTGAACTTAAGGCCTGGGTGCTGTCCCTGAGCTCTTTTGCTCAAGGTTAGCACTATACCATTTTGAATCATGGCTCTACTTCCAGTTTTCTGGGGATTAGTTGGAAATAAGAGTTTCATGGACTTTCCTGAGTAGCCACCAGCCCCCCTGCCTTCCGAGTGTATATTTCTTTTTGGACAATGTCCTTCCCTTGCTCTCTCCCAGTGTTTCTCATCCACAGAATAAATTTTAAAAGTTTCAAAATAGTAACTCCACACAGGCCCTACTATCCCCAGGCCAGAATTTCCTGTCCCTGATATGTTTCCTCTGGCCTGGAAACAGGAGGTGCTACTAAAGCTGTAACTGGCCTAGAGTAAAGCAGAGGGAATCTCTTACCTTTCTAGAACTTTCAGTTGTCTTCCTACAACCCAGGATAGGGAGGGATTCCTGCTTTGGCTCATCATCTTAAAGCTCCATACTGTCCTCCATATGTGAGGGCAAACCCAGAGTCTTCCTCAGTCAATGGCTTTCTCATCCAACCTACCTTTTTACCTTTTACCTTTTTTTTTGACAAAATTTCAGTAAAGAGAATAAAACATCTCATTTGTCTATTACCCAGCTCCAGTAATTATCAATGTATGATTAATTTTATTATATTAATTTTGTTTTTTCCTACCATACTCTGCCTCCATTCTTTCTGTCTTCCTATCTGTCTTTAAGATACATGAGTTTCACAGGTGGGTTTCATTGTGACATTTCTATACATGTATATAATGTATCACAATGACCATAGCTTCTCCTTTATCTCACTCCCACCTTCTTGAAAGAATTTCAACATATTTCTTTTCATACAGGCAAATAAAATATTTCAACCATAGTCATCCTTATTCATTCTCATGCAACCTCCTCATTTTCCTAAAGCAAACTTCTGATGTCATATCATCTCAGTATTTAAGTAAGTATCAGTAGATGGCAAGAATCCACGAAAAAGAAAACCACAGTATTGTTATCACAAATAGTAATTCTTTCTGACATCTAGTCAGTGTTCTAGCTGGTTTGTTCAAATCAGGATCCAAATAAAGTCCACAATTTGTCTTTGTGAAATACGTCTGTTCATTTAAAAAAACAAAAACAAAAACTATGATAGATCCTTTTCAAACCCTTGCTATTTATTTATTGAAGAAGCTGGATAATTTCTTCTGGCAAATCCCCTGACTGTATTGTGGTGGTGGCATTTAACATTTTCCACCATCCCTTGTTTTTCTGTTATTAAATCTAGAGACCTAATCAGGTCCTGGAGCATTCATTTGATACACGGTGTACAGTATTGTGTTCTAGCAGGGAGTATATGATTTTGTGTGCTGTGTGTGTGGAAGCTTGGTCACTGGGTTCAGTGCAATCAGTTCTTAAAAGGACTGGACTGAATGTGTGCTTATCCTATTAAATGTCATCTTATTTAATTTAGCCCATCATTTTATCACTTGGATCTCATGTCTACCACCAAATGTCTCCTCAGATTCATAGCATCTGAAACTTTTCTAAGCCTGTTAACTTTGCATCCATCCAAATCATAAAATGTTGAACAGGATAGAGCTGAGGACAGAGTCCTGTGGCATACTACTAAAGACTTTTCTCCAGACTGACATGGATCAAGAATTTTTGGGGTATGGTTATTCAACCAGTTCTGAATCCACTTAGTTTGTATATGACAATCCATATTTCCTCATGTTGCTCTCAGAAATATCATAAGAGAGAGAGAGACAAAGTATGCAGTTCAAAATATAAGATCATAGCTTGAGAGACAGGAGATGAAGAAAAAGCAGTCTTCCACCAGAGGTTCCTCCTCTGACTTCCATCAGAATCTCCTGGGAAGCTTATTAGATTACTCATGGCTTCATCTTTTGGAGATTCTGATTCTGTAGAATGGGGGTGGGGGCGGGGAGGTGGCGCTAAGATCTCTGATTTTAATGTTTCCCAGGTAACTGGGATGTAATACTTCTGATGACTGCAGTTAGGAAACCATGGATCCATGTTGATATGGTTAGAACCAAGAGAACAGAGAAGTTCTCTGGGGAGAATAATCAGAGGGGAGAAAGGAGGACCCTGTATAATACTGAGGAATATACATGGAAGAAAAGGACAGGGAGTTAGCAAAGAAGGAGAGAGAAGCAACCTTTGTACAAGCAGTAGCAGATGATGTCTCTGACTGAGGTAGAAGAGTTGGATCCTACAGAGGCGAGGTTGGTGCCTTAGCACCACCAGGGAACTGGCCACCAGGGAAAAGGACAGCAATTGTGGGTCTTGCAGTTGTGCTATTTAAGAAGTACTGGATAGGAGGGCAAACATCAGAATCAACTTCTAAAAGTTCATCCACAAAAAGAAGGCAGTAGGATTGATGGAAAGGCTTTCTTTAGGGTGGCAAGTGTAAAAACATACTTGAAAGTAGAGAGGCAGTGGCCAGAGAGTGAAGGTGCCAGACCTGGGACTAAGGCAGGAAAGAGAAAGTTAGCAAAGCCAAGGTCAGAGATAGGAGGTGATGGGCCCCTTCACAAGAAAAGGTCACTTCCAGGTACACAGTTAGAGAGGGAAAGCAGGTGGGAGCCTTGAAGGAAGCTCTAGGAACCTGCTTCTAGGGAAGCAGGGAAATAGGAAGGAGATGAAAGGGAGCAGACTGGGAGTATAAGATAAGATGACGTGATCACAAGATAATGAAATGTTGCATAAGCTGCCAAGGGCAGAGTCATGTAGAATAGGCAAGAGCATGGTGGGCTCAATGTTTATAAAAGAGCAGTCAGAGGCAGTGTCTCTGAATTATATAGGTAGTTGTTGATACCAGGAGAATCCCATGCATCAGTTCTGAAAGTCCACAGTGCAGTCAAGTGTGGCAGTGGCTCCAGAAATGTCTAGATACAAAATCCAACTGGAGAGGATCCTGTGTTGGTAAGAGGGGACACTCAGTCAAATGGAGGTGCATAGAAGGATATGACCCTTAGTCTTGTAATAGACCCAGGGGACAAAACGCAGAGACCATGCTTCTCTGTGACTTCAGCTACAACAGGGAAAAGGGCAGCAGGAGATGAGAAAAGCCAGATTTAGGGGAATAAACTCGGATTAAAGGGATGTTTTATTTCCCTCCTCCATGAGCTGAGGAAAAAAGTAGGTACACATATAACTTAAAAAGTGCATATGTATATATAGAGAGGGCCTCAATACATTGTAACTGAATTAAAATATGCTAATTAAAAAGGTGCATATACATGTCTATGTATAACATCAGTAAGTTGTACAAGGGAGTTACATTTTGGCAAGTCCATGTGTGCATACCATATTCTTTGATTAGACTCGCCTTATTTATTTATTTATTATTAATTATGTGGTCTATGGCTGCTTTTGGAAAAGCTGGGCTGGAAGGATCTATAGAGACCATGCTGGGGCTGGGGCTTGGGGCTCCTATGGAAAGCCAGGGCACCCCCAGCCTGATGTCAGGGCGGGCTTGTCATTGCCAGTACAAAGCCAGCTGCAGCCGCCACTTCATCTCGGAGGACGCACAAGAGCGGCAGGACAAGGAGGTCTTTCAGCAGAACATGAAGCGGCGGCTCGAGTCATTTAAGTCCACCAAGCACAACATCTGCTTCACCAAGAGCAAGCCACGACCTAGAAAGGCTGGTCGCAGGAAGGCATGTCCTTTCTCTGAAACTCCTCTTTGGGCTTAGAGGCTGCCAGTACATAATTTAGATCCCCTCAAGTGTTGCAATTCAGCCTGGGGTTTGATGACTGTATGAGTTTGGATTCCCTTTTCAATTTCTCTGGATCCCCAGAAGAGTAAAGGGGGTTCTTCAGAGACAGTGTAATCACCTGGCCATGTAGTCACTTTCTACCACATGAAATGCTTCCCTGGGAAGCAACTTCAGGAGCCTCTCAGTCAGCCCAGGCTGATGCATCGAGAGCCCCTGCTGGGGTATGAGTTAGTCAGACTCCACTGCGCCTGCCTGGTTGGCAAAAGGATGGGGGCGGATACCAATTCCCTTCCTGATGGGTTAGGAAAATGTGTCCTAGATGACAGGGTTGGGTGTGGAACCAGGGCCAAAGGCTCAGGCTTGCTTTCTTGGTCCTCAGAAGGATGGTGTGGCAAATGCTGAGGCTACAAATGGAAAACCTCGAGACTTGGGCTTTCAGGACACAGGCAAGCAGGAAGTGGAGGGGTGGGCTTGAGGATGGGAGGGAAAGGGAAGGTCCAGGCCTATCAGCCAGAATCCTGGAGGACTCCTGTATGCATTTAGCAATATAAGATGGGTCTCTCAGCAGCTAGATTGCTTGGCACACTCGGTTTCAAAGCAGTCAGATATGAGGGGAAGTATCCGATTGCTAAGTATACCCTTGGCAGTACAAGAGGCAGCTGCTGGGCTGCCTGCCTCGACTTAGCTCTTATCCCTGTCCAGCTGCTGTGACACTCACTGTGGAGTCTGAGGAGGAGGAAGAAGAGAGCGACAGTTCAGAATCAGAAAAGGACGACGAGGGGATCATCTTTGTGGCTCGAGCCACCAGTGAGGTTCTCCAAGAGGGCAAGGTTTCAGGTAATGGCTTCCTCAATCCCTCCCTCGCCTCTGAAACAAACAGGTTTCTTGCCTCTGCTCTCAGGTCCTCTGCTCCAGGCAGTTCCATTTTCCTATGTGCTCATTTATTCATCAACTAGCATTTACATTATACAGATAAGATCTATAGAGTTTCTCTTTACCAGAAACCTGATATAAATGATCTTGTTTAATCCTCAAGACCACGAGAATGGAGAAGCCGAGATTAAAGACCTTAAAGGTCTTGTAATTTGTTCAGCATCTCACAGCAGAACCAGGATTTAAACCTGACCCACCTGAGTCCAAAGCCCACCTTGCTTTTTGTTTGAGGAAATCAAGATGATAAGCATACAACATAGCAGTCTTTCTTGTGACCCAAGCTCAGCATACCTACCCTCAGGTAGAGCTTCTAGTGAGGATGTCACCTGACCAGAGAAGGAACTTGAGATTATCAAAATGGACTTAGGTTTTAACAAACACAAATATATATATATATATATATATATATATATATATATATATATATATATATCGCATATGCATACACAAATACAGATACCTGGATTAGAGACCTAACTCACTCAGAATGCTAGGTCCTTTGGTAATTGGCTCAAGCATCCTCAGATACTTTGTTGTTGTTGATTATAGAGCTTGAACTCAGGGACTGGGCACTGGGCCTGGGATACTGTCCCTAAAGTCTTTCACTAAAGGTTAGCACTCTATCACTTTGAGCCACAGTCCCATTTCTGGTTTTTGAGTGGTTAATTAGAGATAAGAGTCTGGGCCGGTAGTTCACACCTGTAATCCTAGCTAATCAGGAGGCTGAGATCGGAGGATCAAGATTCTAAACTAGCCCGGGCACAGAAGGACCTGAGACTCTTATCTAATTTAACCTCTAGAAAATGGGAAGTGGGGATTGGCTCAAGGGTAGGGCTGTAGCCTTGAGCTGAAGAGCTCAGGGTCAGTGTCCAGGCAGAATTCAAGCCCCATGACCCATTAAAAAAAAAAAAAGAAAGAAAAGAAAAAGAATAAGAGTCTCGGGCCAAGAGTATAGCCTAGTAGTAGAGTGCTTGCCTAGCATGCAAAAAAAGAATGTGAGATTGAGATAAGAAATCTTAAAAAAACAAAAAACAAAACCAAAAAACTACAACTACCACATCATTAACATACGTGAACTCTTTGTCATCAGTGGTCAGTGTTGAGATTTACCTGGTTGTCGTCATTGTCATCTTCTTTTTTGTTGGTTGTGGGGCTTGAACTCTGGACCTAGGCACTGTCCCTAAGCTCTTTAGCTCAAGGCTTAGTGCTCTACCAGTTGAGCCACAATGCTACTTCCAGTTTCCGGGTGGTTAACTGGAGATGAGTCTCACAGACTTTTGTGCCCTGGCTGGCTTTGAACTGTGATCCTCATCTCTCAGCCTCCTTGAGTAGCTAGGATTACAGGCAAGAGCCACCAGTGCCTGGCTTGTCTTTTAACAGTATTTTTATGCAAATTAAAAAAACCAGATAAGATCTATACATTACAGTTGGTTGACAAGTCTCTTTTAACTTATCACAATGGTACTCAAGAGGGATGGAGAGAGCTTGTGCCATTCAGGGGACACTAGGCAATGTCTGAAGATATTCTTTTATAACAGCTGGGGAAAGTACACTCGCATTGAATGGGTGAAGGCCAGCCTGCTGTGAAACCTCCTGTAAGCCCCTAACCAAGTAGCTGTTGTGAAATGTTTAGGTATCAAGTTTGGAAATTCTTGATCTATCATCTCTCTTACATTTTCTCCTATCTATATACATATATATAGATACACACACATATATATCTATATCTAGCATATATATAGCTATATCACAGATTATTTGTCCTAAAGTCTTTTGCTTATTGCATCCCCCAAACTATCATTTAACCTATTTTTCTAACTCTTGCATTTCTTTTTTTTTCAGAATCACAGAGAATTTAGTTTTGTAAAGCTTTATCTTCTTTCTAGATATTTCTTTTATTGTTGGGATAATGTATAGAGGGGTTACAGTTACATTGATCAGGTAGTAGGTACATTACTTCTCACATATTGATACCCCTAACTCTTACATTTCTTTCGAATGTATCTCAGATTCCACTTTGGAATTTTTTGGTAAGAATACCTCATAGGTGGTGGGAGGGTATTTCCTATTGGTCACATCAGAAAACATATACAAGGCTGAGAATGCGGCTTAGTGGCAGAGTGCTTGCCTAGTATGAAGCCTGGGTTCAAGCCCTAGGACTGGCAAAACAAAAACAAGAGCTAAGATTACAGAGGTGAGCCATGGATACCTGGCATAGTTGGCTCTCCTATCATGAGGCTAACGTCAGTTAGAAGTCTCCCTGCTCTGTCCAGGATAAAATTTCCCATTAGTTTTTGATCAGTGGTCTTAGTAGCCACCAGTAATCAGTACCACATCTTTTTCATCTACATTTATTTATGTATTTATTTGTATTTTTTTGTTGGTACTGGAGCCTGAACTCAGGGTCTCGGCACTGGCTCTGAGCTCTTTTCTCAAGGCTAGCACTCTACCACTTGAGCCCCAGTGCCACTTATGGCACTGCCCGAGAGGGCTTTGAACCATGATCCTCAAGATCTCAGCTTCCCGGGTAGCTAGGATTATAGGCATGAGCCACCAGCATCCAGCTTCATCTATATTTATTAGCAATAATTTTCCTATATAAAACTTCACATTATCTATTATTTGTTTACTCTTAGGTACAGTAGATATAGGGAAGAATGGATAAGTGCTTGATCCTTTCTTTTTATCTGTCAGTCTTTAGGCCAACGGGTGAGTTTATTTCCTGGCATCCTCTAAAGGTTTTGAATTGGCATATTTTAAAACTTCAAGTCTTTCAAAAGCTTTAGTTTTATTTAGAATTTTTGTTATTATAAAGGTGATATACAAAGGGTTGCAATTACATAAGTCAGAAAATGAGAACATTTCTTTTTGAACAATGTGACCCCTTCCTTTGTCCTTTCCCAGTTGGTTTCATTTTTAATCATAGCATCAACATATTTCATAATGCCATCTATCAAAGAGTATATTGGGTGCGCAGTTCAGTGGTGGAGTGCTTGAGGTTTCGATTTTATTGGACTCTTCAGGGCTTTATCAGTAAATGCACTGAAAACATTTTCTTTACAAGGCATTGTACTTGGTTTCTAAGAGCCCAGGTTCCCCTTTCACAGAACCTCAGGCTTCCTATAATGCAGCTGCCTGCAGTTCTGGGATTTTCTGAATCTAGCCCTACCCTGACATCCCTCTGGCCACATAGCTTCCTCCTGCTCCATTAGCATCAGCATCAGCAAAGCTTTTTTCACCTAGAGCCTTAAGGTCTTCCTCACCTCCCTGCCACCACCTCATCCTTGCTTGCTGGGACTTGGAAAGTTGTCGTTTCTGAGACAGGTATTGAAGGGTGTTTAGAAAAGGTTTTTTCCTGCCTGAATTCTCCTTTTCTACTTTGTAGTTCCTTCCATTAGGTAGTTCTTGAGTAACTGCTCTGGGCCAGTCAGCTATGGTGCCTCTTCCGGACGAGGCATTCACTGAGTAATTGCTCAACTAGATGGAGCACTGTGGCCCCTGTGAAATGTACTAACTTGGGAGGATGTGTTTATGCTTGGGGAGGGAATTCCACAGCACTGGCAATGAGCTCGTGTATGCTCTGTCCTCAGGAGGCCTCGAGGTGTGCCCAAGCCCACGCATCATCCCCCCTTCCCCAACCTGTGCTGAGAAGGAGCTACCCTGGAAGAGTGCGCAGGGAGACCTGGCTGTATACATATCTTCGGAAACCACCAAGATTGTGCCCGTGGATATGCAGACAGGCTGGAACCAGAGCATCTCATCTCTGGAGAGCCTGGCATCCCCTCCTTGTACCCAAGCCCCTACTCTGACCCGCCTGTCTCCCCACTCACCATGTGCTGAAGAACCCCAGACCCCTCTTGAGCTACCTTCTGACCTGCGCCCTAGCTTTGCCTTTCCCCCTAGCCTGGCCAAGGCCGGCAGGTCTCGAAGTGAGAGCAGTGCCGACATCTCCCAGCAGCAGGAGCTGCAGCCTCTCATGGGCCACAAGGGCCACACCCATCTTAGCCCACGCACCGCCAACTCCCACTGGTGCATCCAGTTCAACAGAGGGGGTCGGCTGTAACCCAGGGCCTCAGGGAGAAGCAGGAGATGGAGCCCCTGTGGAAAGAGTTCCCAGGGCAATGGGCAGAGCAGTCCATTCAGCCTGACACAGGGCTAGAGGGGCCTGAAGTACAACTGGGCCCCCTTGAGGTTGGTCAGACGGGTCTCCTGGGCTGGTCCTCACAGGGACCCTTCTCCCACCCTGCATCTAACCCCTTCCACCTTCCATTTCAATGAATGGCTCAGGACCCAGTCCAAAGTTCCAGGGCTTAGGCCCAGAGACTTGGGTAGCTGATGTCCCTTCCCTAAGGGAGCTTTCTGAGCTGACCAGAGGCAGCTGCTTCCCCCAAAGTAAGGGAATCACTCCACAGTGAATGGAGGTCTTCCTGCCCCCTGCCCCCCATGCCGTCTCTCTTCCTGACATTTGGTCAAGGACCTGATGTCAGAGAACTTACATGGAGGCCTACGGAGGGGCTGGGCCTTAGAGGAAATCGGCTGGGATGCAGAGTAGGCCTCAGGTTTGGGTGGGCTGCCCTGTTGGCTCAGCTACCCAGTATCTTTTTTTTTTTTTTTTTTTTTAGGGCAGTTGTTGTCTCTGCCTCCATATATTGCTTTAACCCCTTCCTTTTGCTGCCAGATATTGGGGTAATGGTGCATATTTTTCTAAGATGTGAGCCTTGAACCAGGCAGTTCAGGGTTGCTTCTTTGCCAGGGTCTTTTGGGGGATCTGCCCTGGGTCTAAGTTTGAAACTTTTTGATCCTTGGATCTGGGTTTTCTGAGGAGGGGACACAGTAGCCTCTGGGATCCCATGTTGCCACTTCAAATTTTCCCAAACAGGAAAGTGGCCAGGTATCTCAGGACCACTGCTCCACGGCAGGTGGGAGCTAGGACAGCTGGCTGCAGTGCTAAATGGGGCAGAGGGGCAGGTGGATTTCCTGGAGGTAGCCCCTGCCTTGTGTTTTGTACCTTGAACCTAAGATACATTAAACATTTCTCGGGTGAATATGTGTCCTCTGTCTGTGTGCTGGGGAGTTCTAAGGCTAGGATAAGAAGGGGATCTGCCTGCCCTGGACTTCTAAGATGGAGAACGGAGGAGGGGATCCTAGATAGGGCTATTAGTTCCTCTGGTCCTCCCCACTCTCTCCCACACTTATCTGACATTGTTCCAATAGTAGTGGGCCTGGAGTGGCAGTCTAGGGGATCAATGTATGGGAGTTGAGTCACAGAAGTGAGAATCAACATAATGGGGAGATCTAGCAGGAAGAGTAGCCCCAAGGGTCAGGGTCTAAGCTCCCAACGATGCAGCCACCACACCTGAAGCCACAGAAGCATGTTTTGAAAACTGGGTGGCAGGTGTGAAACAAATGTACAGAAATGTTCTTTTGTATATGGCAGCTGGAAAGGCAATCTCAAGGGAGTTGTCACCCTGAATATTCATGATTCAAACCTGGGTAGTATGGGGGCCAGAAGTCTCTAGATGATAGCACTCCCCAAATCCAATTTCCACTGATGGATTGCTGTTTGTTTTTTTTTTAAGAACAAAAGATAAAATGCATACACCATAAAACTCATCCATTTAAAATGTTATTGTGTTGAATTGTGCAACCCTCACTATACTATAAGCATACAATGTTTTCATCTTACCCAAAAGAAGCCCTGTACCCATGAACTTCTCTCCCCTTCTCTGCCCCCACCCCCTCTCCTGCATCATGGGGCTTGAACTTTGGGCTTGGGCACTGTCCCTGAGCTCTTCTGCTCAAGGCTACTTCCCTACCCCTTGAGCCACAGCCCCACCTCCTTTCTAGTGATTAATTGGAGATATGAGTCTCAAGGTCTTTAGTGCTGGGGCTGGCTTTGAATCACGATCCTCAGCTCCGATATCAGCCTCCTGAGTATCTAGGATTACAGGCATGAGCCACCGCACCCAGCTCCACTTTCCATCTCTAAGGATCTAAAGGAGCCTGGTGGTTTGAAGGTTACAGATTTGATCAACTAACATTCATCATTTCTGTGTGATGATGGGGGAAAAACATGAAGCAAAGGAGAGTGACTTGGCTTTGTCTTCAAATTGTTTACGTGGGCAGTAAGGACTAGTCTCTGATTCGTAGTTAATAGACTGGAGTTAGTGCCAACCATTACTCATCAGTTGTGTGTCATTCAGGGCGTGTTACTAACCTCAACACTTGGTTTTCTCATCTGTAAAATGGGGCAGAAATCCTACTTCTTCATAAGGTTGCTGCCAGGATTAATGATAAAATGGGGAGGAACCTGTCCTAGGCCTGGCCGAAGGCGCATGAAATGTCATGGGCCTTGAGAAGATCTTAGGACTCTGGGAAGTGAAGGTATGTGTATATGCATGCTCATACAGTGCCTGGGGCTGACTCCAAGTGAAAATTGTATGGACATCCAGTTGGAAGGTAAATTACTTTCTAGGCTAGAGAATAAAGGCTTTGGGAGGCAGCTCTAGCAGCCCAGGGTGGGTGAAGAGGCTGCTGCTTCCTGGATGGCAAGAAGCTAGTCCCAGAATTTACGCCTGGCAAGCTTGTCAAACACTCAGATTCTGGGGCCTACCCCAGTGGTCCTGAATCTTAGATCTATGGAGGCCAGCACAGCTTGCAGGATTGGGAAGGCAAGGAAAGGTTTCTGTTATAAAGGAGAAGCAGAACCAAGTTATTCATAGGTAGCCACTTGACAGAACTGGATGGGGGCGGGAGGGCTTCCAGAAGGAGGAGGTGCCATGTCCAGGCTTGAAAGGAAGAAGGATTTTGATTAGGGCTGATGGGCAAGCCCCTTCCAGGCAGAGGAGACAGTAGGAGACAAGACAAGACTTATAATCAGCTGTGTTTTCCAGGCCAGTCTAGGAGCTGGGCAAAAAGGCTTATATGCCTCTGAATGACCTTGAAGTATGGAGTCAGGACTTCATTTGAATTTTTATTGATGTCTGGAGCCCTGTGTTTACTTAGGCCAAAGGTGAGTGAGGTATGGAAGGTTTGGGGTAGAGCAAAGGAAATGGGTCTTTTATCACTAAGCCCCTTGAGGCCCAGAGCTCACGTTTTGCTTCTGATTCATGTTAACAAAGAATGGAAGGCTGAGGGAAGGGTGGAGAAGGGGCAGGGGAGGGCTGTCCATTCGAAATTTTATGATGTCAGTGGAAAAGCCTGCTGTGAGTAGATTCAGTTGCCAGCAGAGCCACAGAGATGGACTCCATGAGTCATGCTGCTCACTCCTGCAAGCTCAGCTCACAGAGCCTAATGTGGTCAGCCACCCGAGGTTGGCTCCAGGCCTACCCCCTCAGTGTTCCCCACTGGGCTTCAATCTGTCCTATTTCTCTCTGTATCTCTGCCATCCTGGTAACTGAGTATCCTGCAGCTCTTGGTCTTTTCTGTCTCCCTTTTAGTCTGAGCCTCTGAATCTGTCTTCATCTGTGACTCTGACTTTTAGATGTCCTACAGACTAGGAGCCTCAGGAGAGCAGGAGCAGTGTGACCAGTCTCAGACGCTTTCCCCACAACACCTATTCTGTGCCAGGCCCCCTGCAGGCCTGTTGGTCCTGAAAGTACAGTAGTGGACAACATGCAATCTGCTTACAATGCACATTCTATGTGGAGTGGGGAAACCAGGGCCTGGCCCTGCCTCTATCTCAGCATGTCTGTGCCTCCCCTAACTGCCTGCTGTGCCCAGGGGCCAGGGTTAGTCAGGACCTGCCAAAGCCTCTTCTTTGCTTCTGGCACTGGGAGGGTATATGTTTCTGCCAGCAGGTCCCTCCAGCTCTTAGGGTTCCTAAGGGGCCGTGGCTGCTGGGTGAGAGTGGATAGTGGATGGGGGAGGGAGAGAGAATCAGTGACTCAGTGGGGGTGGCCCTGGGACAGAGTTGAGGAGGGAGCCAAGGTTGGAGCCAATGTTCAATGAAGCCAGAGGAGGGAGGGAAGAAAGTTCTGGCTGAGAGGTTGGGGCTGGGGCTGGAGCAGGACAACTCTGAAGCCAGTCCTATTCCTTATTCCTCCTCAGTATCTGCCTGGGGGTCTGGATGCTGGTTGCTGGGTGCTGGGATGGGTAGGCAGCTGGGTTCCCACTGTGGCTTCTGCTCATGTCCAGGTTCATGAAGATGATTCCTACTTTAGGATTGAGGAAGGCATTACCCCACTGTGCCTTTCTCCAGGGGGGACCAAGGGCCTGGTTATGCTGTAACTCTCCACCCCCACCCAATCTCCCCACAGAATTTGAGGAATGTCAGGCCATGCTCACACGCACTGAAGGGACCCCAAACTTCAGTGCTTGGAGGAATTTCCACAGTTATCCAAGTGCTTTTCATTATTTCAAGATCCCCAGTGGGTGAAGTGAGGGGGCAGGGCATGAACACGGTCTACTTTAGTCCATCTGGCAACCCCAGGAGGAAAAAAAAAAAGAATAATTTTCTTTTTTTACAGGTGAGCAAAGTGAGGTGCAGAGAGAAGAGAGATCCTGGAGCAACCCTAACAGGTGAGTGGAGCCAGACCTAGGATGTTCTCTCGGATTCCAAGGTGACAAACAGCATTGGTCGTTTTAGCTGGACTTTGGGGCTCAGGGGGCGAGGGGAAGAGGTTCCAGGGAAAGCAAAGGGGCAGGGGGGCCAGGACCTGGTGGATTCTAGAAGGCTTGGGTCTGTTCCCACCCCAGAGGCTTCACTGATCCCTCCACCTACCCAAGTAACAGCACCTACAGGGTGTGGGAATCTCAATGACAAAGGTGTTTTGTTTTTGTTTTTTGGTGGTGCTAGGGATCAAATCCCCCGTCTTGCTCCAGGCAGGCAAGTACAGGGCCAGAGTTACACCCTAAACTGGCACAATCCTGCCTTTGTGCAAGGGCTTGGAGATGGGGAGGGAGGTGGGGCTGCAGCGAGGTGCCCCTCACTGCCATCCTTCATGAAGATGCCCCGAAGGGGCTCCCAGCAGCCGCCAGCACTGCCCTAGGCTCAAGAGTCTCCCTCTTGGAGCTTCCAGACTCTGGGCCCACACTTGTCGTCTTCGGACCAGATTTGGGCGTCGACCAGAGTAAGTGACTGCCGTTTTGGTTTTGCCGGTGGACGCTAGGCAGGTCTCCCCAGGTTCCCGCAGGGCTGCGAGGTGGCGGCGCCCACTCCACCACACAAAGACTCCCCAGGTTTGAGGGGAAAGTCCCCCCACCCCGCCCTCGGAGAGCCCGCGATCGCTCACCCTCGAGGGGCATCGCTTCCGGAGCCGGGGAACAGCCGTTGGTCGCTGCAGAGGGAGGGCGCGCCGAGTCCGCGGGGCGCCGGGGGTGGGGTCGGTGGGGCGCGGGCGCGGGGCTGAGCCTGGGCGCCCTCGCGGTGCCCGGCCCGGCCGTCGGAACCTGGGGACTGCGCTGTGACTCTGTCCTCCGGCCCCTAGGGGGCGCCGCCACGCCGAGGCCCCACAGCGGGCTTTGTCCTTCCTCTCTGCCGCCAGTAGGGGGCGCGCGTGAACGCCAGGTGGCCGAGCTGTACCTGCCGTCGAGGCCTGGGTGAGTTCGAAGGGTTCAGTGGCGCAGCTGAGTGCAGATTCCGGCCAAGAAGGCGCACACCAACCCTGCGCCATAACTCGGGGCTGGTTGGGTCTGGGGGGGGGGGCGGCTGGCTTAGCCCGGGCATGTGGGTGTGTAGGACCGATGGACGGACGGACGGACGGAGGAGGCCCACCGTGCAAAGGCTCATGGGAGCGCGACGCAGGTCGGGTCCGCGGGGAGATCCCCGCCCCCTTGATGTGCTTCTCTTTCCGCAGGCCCGAACTCCCAACAGCCACAGCATTCCCTGGGTTCTGGCACCTTCTGTGGCCTAGTGCGTTGTGCCTGCATTGCTGCGTGAGGACCGCCAGACCATCTTCAATCCAGTTCCTGGATGAGCTGGGGGTCTTTCTTTACACCGGTGTCCGGTCACTGGCGCATTTGCCTAGAGCAGACCCACCCACCCTTAGCAAGGGGTGATGGAAGGGCCCTTGGAGGATGACTCCCAGAGTCATGCCATTGACTGGAGGTTTGCTGTGTGCAGTTTCGGGGATGCTTGGGAGGAGAAAGACCCTGCTTCTCAGATATATGTTCAGGACCCCAGTCCTCCAAGACCACCTGCAGGGGCAGCCAGGAGCAAACAGCTACAGGGCAGCCCCTTATCCAAGGAGCTTCAGTCACCTCTAGAACTAAGGGTGATGGATGGGTCCAGAGATGGCCAGAAGACTACATTAGGAGGCTCCTCAGTTCAATCAGAAGAGCCATCCCTCTCTGGAGTGGAGGGTCTTCTGAGTCCCATGTCTTCCCATCTCAACCTAGCTCAGGATGGAAGTGTCAACCCAGGAGGAGGTGTGATAAGGGGTGTAGGCCTAGGTGGGACATTGCCAGTTGGCTTTGTTGCTGGAGGGTTGCTGTCCAACTCTGTGGACCTTGGAGACTCTCTACCAGAGACGTCATCAAAGCTACTGAAAGCAGGTAAGGAAGGCTGGACTCAGAAAGGGTGGTTATACCTGATAGGTGTTGACGCTTGGACCTTATTCAGCCGGTAGCCTTGGCCTAGGAGGGCTCTATAGGTAGAGGGTCCAATAATGACCCAGGCCATTTCCCTTCTCAAGACCCCAGTGGATCTAGCGTTCCTAAGCTTGCTGACTGCCTCCTTGCCCAAGACCTCACCTGGGAGCTGCTGGCCAGTGGCATGGCTGCATTGCCAGGTAGTTGGGAGAGTCTAGTAGTGATGGAAGAAGAAGAGTGGTTCCATTGGGTGGATGTTTACTATGTCTTCTTCACAGGGACTCGGGATGTAGATGGCCGAGCAGTGTTGTTTCTGTGCGCCCACAGTTCAGCCTGGCTTCACCCCAAGTGCAGCAGCCATGAACTCATCTGTCTCCTGCTCTACCTTCGAGGAATCCCCAGGTTTGGAGGAAGTGGTTGGAGGGCTGAATTTGAAGCAGAACTTTCAGGACTTGGAAATCTGATGTTAAAATGAAGCCCATCCCTTTAGTCCCGAAATACAGGCCCTTGGACTGACTGTAGTGGTTGATGCTCAAATTTCTTCTCCGAGTTCTTCTCTCTTCTGGGGGCTCAGCCAACTTCAAGTGAGTTTGGGAGTGTGGCTCCCTTTCATTCCTTTTTGATAGAGTAGGGGGCGGGGCTGAGCTCTGATTCCTTGCAGGAAGCAGCTCCAGGGTCTGTACATAGGGTGTTGCTGGTGGGAAAGATGCCTGAGGCGGTGCCTTCAGGGTTGCAGGTAAGGAGCCAGGTTGGTTGGGATGGAGGTAGGCTCTTTCTCCAACCAGCTGTGGCTCATAACCCCTTCTTCTCAGCTAGAGCAGCTTCCCTCCCATCAGAGCTTACTGACCTATGTCCCTACTGTTGGGTTGCCGACTTCGCTCGGAGGACACCTGCCTTACTGTCACCGGACTTGGCTGGATTTCCGGTTGGTCAGTGCACCACGGGTGGCAGGGTGCAAGGGAATTATGTAGTTCTGGGCCTGCAGAGGAGCCTCTCCGGGGTCAGCCTGACAAAAGGAAAGCTGGCTGCAGTGGCCTGGGACCAGCACTGCACCCTGGTCATGCCCGCCCCTCCTCACAGCGTCTGGAAGCCCTCCTGCAGAGCTGTCAGGTGGTGTGTGTCCTGCTTCAGGAGGCCATTGAGAAGATGAAGGCTGTACCCCAGCCCACGGCTCCTGGGGTGAGTAGCCTCTACCCATCCCTTTGAATGCTCTTAGACTCCTTTAATGTTGTCTCTCATATCCACCACTGCCTGTTGCCCTTAATCATAGGAGGCTGGTCAGTTGCTACAGCAGGCACAAATCCTGATGCAGCAGGTGTTAGACTCACCACAGCTGGCATGGCTACAATGTCAGGGGGGCTTGGAGCTGGCATGGCTGAAGCAGGTTGCAGAGATGTCCCTGAGCCCAGACTATAGGTAGGTACAAGCCCAGCTCCCAGATCTTGCTCACCCTATCTTGACAAGTACTCAACTGGCTAGCTCAGTACCAGCCGGGATTATGACTCCCAGGATAGAGTGGAATTGAGCAGGACGATCCACCTGGTATCAAGCAGCACGTGTACCCTATGTAGGCCAGCAGTGGACAAGGCTGATGAGCTGTATGGCCGAGTGGATGGACTGCTGCACCAGCTGACCCTGCACAGCAACCAGCGGATACAAGCCTTTGAGCTGCTCAAAACCCTGGAGGCTCAGGAGGGAGGGCTGCACCAGGTGGGAACTGTTTGTTCAGAGCCAGCTGCTGTTGATTTCTGGGATGACACCCACACGCAGTGTCTATATCCACCATTCCTTGCTTATGTCTGTCCAGATTGAAGTGTGGCTTCAGGAGGTAGGCTGGCCAGCTCTGGAAGAGCCAAGGGAACCCTCTCTGGACATGCTGCTCCAGGCCCAAGGCCCTTTTCAAGAACTGGACCAGGTAGCCCAGGTAAGTTTGGACATAGTTCATTCTGGAAGGATTGAGGCATTTGGCCAGGGACCAGAATGGCAGGCGTAAGTGAAAATAGGCCAATCTAGCGAGTTTTCTTAGAGCTCCCCAAGCAGTAGAGGAGCTCCATCATAACCAGAGGCTCATAGTCATCTACATGTTTGCAGACAGTGGCAAGAACTCTGGAGATAAACAGTACAATGCATCTCCCTGCTCATGTAGCAAAGACCTGATCCAGCAGGTGTATTAGGAAACATTTTGGAGGGACTTTTAAGCTGAAAGTTGAAAGATAATTTGGGGTCAAACAGATGGAAGAGGGTTGGAAATGGAGGGCCATTCTAGCATGTTTGAAGATCCAGTGTCAGGAAGAAATAGGTTTCTGAGAAATCATAAAGCCAGTGAGGTCGAAATGCCAAACTGGAGAGTTGGGTGAGATGAAGCTGATCACTGGACCCTGTAATAGTGAAAAGTTTGAGTGAGAAACTTTCATAGTCACTTCTATATTCCAGGAAGATGTCCTTAGTTTCTTTGTAGACATGTCTTGGAGGTTGGTGTGGAAAGTCCAGTGAAGAGGCCCAGTGGAAAATGTATTCACCTCTGGGTGTGGGGGTGGATTCTACGACCTGCCTTAAATCTAAATCCTAAATATGTGTGTGTGTGGGGGGGGGGGAGATAGAGTGAGTTGTAGAGCTTGAACTCAAGACTAGTGCCCTACCACTAGACCACAGCATCATTTTTGGCTTTTTGGTAGTTAATTGGAAATGAGTCTCACAGACTTTCCTGTTCAGGCTGCCTTTGACCTGTGATCCTCAGATTTCAGCCTTCTGAGTAGCTAGGATTATAGGTGTGAGCCACTGACACCTGACTTGTAGGTAGGTTGTCCCCCCTGAACATTTCCAGGGTAAGATTAATTGAATCTGTTCATGTGGAGCCCACACATGTGGGATGGCAGAGGAAGAGTACAGTGGCCTCAGGAACACAGTTAAGGAGAGGAGAACACTTAGGTATGAATAACTGAGGCCAGGCAGAGTCAGGAGGGTGGGAGGAACTGGGGCCCAGGAGAGAGATGACAGTGCTGCTATGACATGGTCTCAGAAGACTTGAGAGGGGGCTACATAGGATAGGATGGGAGGAGGAGGACTTTCCACTTGCAGAGAGACTTAGTGACATGAAAATGTCACTAGGAAAGATCTAGGTTCAGGGCTAGACTACTGGACCTGGGCTAGCTGAATGCAGTCTTTCTTTCCAGGAACAAGTCAGGCGAGGGGAGAAGTTTCTGCAGTCCCTGGCTGGCTGGGAAGCTGCTGACCTGGGCCCTCCTGGAGTACGCTTTCTGGCCCTGAGAGCCCAGCTGACAGAATTCTCTAGGGCTTTGGCCCAGCGGCGCCAGCAGCTGGCAGATGCTGAGAAACTCTCTGAGTTCTTCAAGCAGGTGGGTGTGTGTGGCTTTGTCCCTGGCTCTTTGGTGACTGGAGCTAAGGAATGGCTGGTTGCCCAGGTTCCACCTGAGTTTTTCCTGCTCATCTTGTCTGTTCTCTTTCCCTTCAGTCTAAGCTTAAAATCTAAGCACTGACCTAGAGTCAGCCTTCTGGGATAGAGTGGGTAGAGGGACAGAAGGTATGGTAGGCTTGACAGGGTCTCCCTCTTATGCTTGTGTGGCCTTGATGTTGCAGGCCTCAACATGGGCTGAGGCAGGCCAACGGGTATTGGCAGAGCTGGAACAGGAGCGCCCAGGGGTTGTGCTACAGCAGCTACAGCTGCACTGGACCAGGAACCCTGACTTACCTCCTGCCCACTTCCGAAAAATGTGGGCTCTGGCTACAGGCCTGGGCTTAGAGGGCATCCGCCAGGAATGCCGATGGGCCTGGACCCGGTGCCAGGATACCTGGCTAGCCCTAGACAAGAAGCTAGAGGCTGCACTGAAGTCACTACCAACAGGCAGCACAGCTAGCTTGTGTGTCAACCAGGTCCCCACTGTACCTGCCACCCCTCCCCTGAGAAAGTCCTACAGCTTTGACCAGAACCTGGGGCAGAGTTTCCGAGAGGCTGTCCACCACTGTCACCGTGCAGCCACCGTCACTGCCTGCCACATACCAGAGTCTGGAGGAGGTGCCCAGCCCAGGTCATCCTCTACTATGCCTCTACCAGGAAGTTCTGACCTCAGGAGCCCCAACAGGTACAGGCAGTGGGCATGTCAGGGAGGGCAGTGGAAGGAAGAGGTCTTGAGTGCTGATTCCTTCCCTCTGGCAGGCTTCAGCTTGTGCTGGCAGAGATGGTGGCCACGGAACGGGAATATGTCCGGGCTCTTGACTATACCATGGAGAACTATTTCCCTGAGCTGGATCGCCCTGATGTGCCCCAGGGCCTCCGAGGCCAACGTGCCCACCTCTTTGGCAACCTGGAGAAGCTGCGGGACTTCCATAGCCATTTTTTCCTTCGTGAACTGGAGGCTTGCACCAGGCATCCACCTCGAGTGGCCTATGCCTTCCTGCGTCATGTAAGCCACAGAGGTCCAGCTGATTCCCCGCCCCCCAACACACACACACACACACACACACACACACACACACACACACACACACACACACAGCTGTTGTCCTGTGCTAGGTACAGTGAATTCACCCACAACCCACAGAGTCCCTGAGTCTCAAGGTAATTTTTTTATTTTTGTAGGGGAGATCATTCTAAGTTACACTTGGGGCCAAGGGGGAAATAAACAGGATGGATGCTATAAGGTACTGTCAGGGAAGTGGGTATTTGAACTTAGAGGAACCAGAATGAGTTTCACCCAGGAAAGAGCCAGTCTAAAGCTTGTCAGTCATGCCCAGTGTGCTGAATGTAGTAAGGAAAGATAGTCCAAGGTGAGGTAATACTAGAGATTGTCTCAGAGCCATGGAAGGACAGAGCTGAATGCAGAGGTTATTTGAGGGGAAGGGGACTTCTTTCACAGAGTGCCTGTTCTTGCCTTACTCAAAGCATTGTCTGTGGAGGGAGCCTCTGAGAACCATGTGTTGACATTTTAGTTATCTCAAGCCAAGGGAGTGATCTGTCTGGGACCAGGGTAGCCTTTGCACCTGGCTTGTGTGTCTTTGTAGAGGGTGCAGTTTGGGATGTACGCACTCTACAGCAAGAATAAGCCTCGTTCTGATGCTCTGATGACCAGCTATGGCCATACCTTCTTCAAGGTAGGAAAGCCTGAGACTGTACGAGGGGAGAAGTAGGTAACATACTCTGAAACAACTCAGTGAAACTCTGAAACAACCCCTACCTTGGTAGGACAAGCAGCAAGCCCTGGGAGACCACCTGGACTTAGCCTCCTATCTGCTAAAGCCTATTCAGCGCATGAGCAAGTACGCTCTGATGCTGCAGGAGCTGGCCCGAGCCTGCGGGGGGCCTGTACAAGAGCTGAGTGCCCTGCAAGCTGCCCAGAGCCTCGTGCACTTCCAGCTACGACATGGCAATGACCTGCTAGCCATGGATGCCATCCAGGGCTGTGACGTGAGTCATCCCAGGCCATGGTGGGCAGGTTCTGTGGGTGTAGAAGAGGGCAGAATGGACCAGGCACCCACCAGGCCCCAACTTTACAGGTTAACCTGAAAGAACAGGGGCAGTTGGTGCGACAGGATGAGTTCGTGGTACGCAGTGGGCGCCATAAGTCCCTGCGTCGTGTTTTCCTCTTTGAGGAGCTGCTGCTCTTCAGCAAGCCTCGCCATGGGCCCACCGGTGTTGACGTGTTTACCTACAAGCGCTCCTTCAAGGTAGGCCCCTGGATCCTGCCCCTGCCCCGTGCTCGTCCCCACTTCTCACCTATGCCTTACCGAGCCCCTCTGCCCTGCCTATGCAGATGGCAGACCTGGGCCTTACTGAGTGCTGTGGGGATAACAAACTGCGCTTTGAGATTTGGTTCCGACGCCGAAAGGCCAAGGACACTTTTGTGCTCCAGGCCTCCAGCCTGGCTACCAAGCAGGCCTGGACGGCTGACATCTCCCGCTTGCTCTGGAGGCAGGCTGTCCACAACAAGGGTGAGTCCTGACGCTTACTTTCCCCTGTACCTCCCTCCCCACAGGATATGTGTCCTTCAGTGATCCAGGGAGGGCCTAGGCTAGGGACCCCAAAAAGGAGAGAAAGCCCAGTGCCAGGAGCCAGTACAGGGGAAAAAAGTATAGTCAGTCCCGCTATCACTGTCTGACTTGGGAACTTTGGGCATCGAGTCTCACCTTTAAAGGGCATTATGGAACCTGCTGAGGGGATGATTGGGAGGAGAAAAACGTGGCACCAGAAAGGCTCAGTGCACAGTAATCTGCAGGGTATGGACACACAGGAAAGACTGACAGGCCTCACTCATGCCTACTTTCCACTCAGAGGTGCGCATGGCTGAGATGGTGTCCATGGGTGTGGGGAACAAGGCCTTCCGGGACATCGCCCCCAGCGAGGAAGCTATCAACGACCGCAACGTCAACTATGCCCTGAAGGGCCGAGGTAGTGGCAGGCTACAGGAGGTGGGGGAGGAAAGCTGTGTAGGAGACAGTGGACCTTTATCAGCCCTGGCCTGTGCTGCCCTGGAGACCTATGGCAAGACGGGGCTCTGGCCTAGGACTTATCTCAGTTTCTCTCTCTCTCTCTCTCTCTCTCTCTCTCTCTCTCTCTCTCTCTCTCTCTCTCTCTCATAGAAGTTCGCTCTAGGGCCTCCATTGCTGTGGCCCCACTGGACTACGACAGCCCCTACTTGGGTGCCTCAAGCACCCTTCCTGGAGACCGTGCCTCTTGCTCTGTGCTGGGGTCTCTCAACTTGCATCTGTATAGAGATCCAGCTCTTCTGGGTAACCGCTGGCCCCTGTATCCCCCCAACTTCCCAGAGGAAGCCACACTGGAGACTGAGGCAGAGCTGGGCAGCCAGCCCTCTTTGAGTATGTCTGGGCTTAAATAGACACAGGAGTTGTGGCTTTCTGGGCCTCCCCTGCTGAAACTCACCAGTCTCTCTCCCCAGCTCCTGAAGACTCAGAGGTCTCATCCCAGTGCCCATCAGCCAGTGGTTCCAGTGGTTCTGACAGCAGCTGTGTGTCAGGGCAGGCCCTGGGCAGAGGCCTCGAGGACCTATCCTATGTAAGTGCTATCTTTCTGTCTTGTATCCATTAGTCCCTTTCTATCCTACCCAGGGCCCTGTGGCTAATGGAGGACAATTGGAGTGGGGGTGGGCACAGAGACATTTACCAGAGACCTCCCTGTCCCAGAACCAGGGAAGCAGGCACTCATACCTGGCCTGGAATGACAGGTCTGAGCCTAGGCTCGAAGGTGATCAGTGGATCCAGTAGCCAGGACCTCCCACAAACATCACTTCTCTGGATCTGCTGTGATCAAGGCTTGTGACAAGTACCAGAGCTACCTCCTTCCCGCACATATGGCCATGTTGACTCCCCTTTCTGATGCTGTGGCCATCCATGGATTAGTCTGGGGTCTCTTTAGAGGTGGCTGGCTACAGGGACTATACAGCTACTCTGATCATAGGTTCTTGCCTCCATGTCTCTTGATCCCTTCCAGCTCCCATCTAACTTTAAGTTAGGGACAGTCTGGTGCAAAGGGTGAGTATTTCTGAAGGCTGGTGTGGCACCATGGAGCTCTGGGCAGTGACTGGGATGCCTCTAGCTCTCAGGAGGGATACAGGTGCACAGCTGGGTCCATAGCAGGTGCTTTCGAATCTCTAACCAATGTCAGGCTCCCCAAACTAAGGGGCAAGCCTACCTTGCCTGCCCTCGCCTGCCCCATCAGGCCCAGCCTCTTGTTTTCTGGACAATTTGGTTATTTTGATGTGATGCCTTTTGAACAGTTTTCATTTAAAGTTTACTGTTATCCTACTGGTCAATAAGCCATTAGTGTCTCAGAGGAGTCTAGACCTTTGATTTGTGATTTGCGCTTTTATTTGTAATAAAAAACAAGTTTTGTACCCATGGCTAAGCACATGCGTTCTTGGAATTAATCTAATTAAAATTAACATTGGTGGGTTGGGGGTTTGGGAAACAGCAACTCTGGGCATCCTAGCCCTCTTGTAATAAGTATTTGCCCAGGACAGAATAGGAGACAGACCTAGACAGGCCCCTCTGGATGAGCAGGTCCACACAGCGGCCATATTTCCTGGCAAAAGGCAGTGTGAGCTGCAAGGAAAAACTCATCTTACCCCTGATTTCCAGGCCATTTACCCTATTCTGTCTCCATGTGGGTGAGCTTGTCCCATATGGTTGGAAACAGGGATAGGGAAAGCTCCATCGTTGTGGGCCTTTGGTATTCTAGGGCTCAAAGGCATCTCACAGGGCTGTGTCTTCCATGAGAAGTGGGCAGAATGACCAGCTGGCCAAGAATACGTTGCCTGCTACTGATTCCCACTTTCTAGCTGTAGATACTGACTTCATTTCTCACAATAATAGGCAACCCAGAGTAAGCATACTAATGTGTTTGAGTGCTTTTGTTGTCACTTGGTATGGTAATACCAAGTGAATGAGAAATTAACTAAATCTTTCCTAATAACAGTTAAATTTTATCAAATCAAAAAGGAAAAATGGAATATTTTGAATATTTTTTACTATGTCTATGTGTTTGTGTGTGTGCACTGTGCATTGTATGCCAGTACTGGGGATTGAACTAAGGGCCTTGGGCTCTCCTTTGGCTTTTTAAAATTTATTTATTTATTTATTTTATTTTTTTGCCAGTCTTGGGCTTGAGCTCAGGGCCTGAGCACTGTCCTTGGACTTCTTTAAGGCTAGAGCTCTAGCACTTGAGCATCAGCACCACTTCTGGCTTTTTTTTCTATGTATGTGGTGCCGAGGAATTGAACCCGGGTCTTTGTGCATGCTAGGCAAGCCCTCTACCACTAGGCCAAACTCCCGGCCTCCTTTGGCTTTTTTTTTCCCTCAAGGATGGATCTTCTACTTGAGTCCCAACTCCACCTCCCTCTCTTTAATTTTTTTTTTCTTTTGGTCAGTCATGTGCTTGAACTCAGGGCCTGAACACTGTCCTTGGGTTTTCTCAAGGCTAGAGCTCTACCACTTGAGCCTTAGAACCACGTCTACCTTTTTTCTATGTATGTGGGTTTTTGTGCATAGTAGGCAAGCACTCTACCACTAGGCCAAACTCCCAGGCCCAATTTTCTGGTGATTAATTGGAGATGAGAGTCTCAGGGACTTTCATGCCTGGGCTGGCTTTGAACTGCGATTCTGAGATCTCAGCCTTCTGAGATCCTCAGCTAGAATTACTATAGTCGTGAGCCACCAATGGCTGGATTTCTTGAATATTTTTTCCTTTACCAAAAAAAATGCTTCATAGCAACTTAAGTATGAAAAATGATGACACGGCTAAAAGGTGGAGTTGGATGACCAGTTGGGAAGCCCTGATTCCTCTGCTCATAGGCTTGGCCTTATGTGACCTGTCATGTAACTGTGGCCGAGGTTGTTATTGGTGAAGACTGGTATCACTGGAGGAGAATGTATGAAATCCAGTGTCCTAAATGTTGCTTTTTGACTATTGTTGATTGGTTAATTTCATTCGTCATTTCTCCCTCCCTGAGATGGGGGATCAGTGGTCTAACTACCTGCTTAACCTTCTGAATATTATTGGCCTGGCTCTTGGGCAGCAAGACTGTCCATTGAGTTGCCATTCCCATTGGGGTACAGGTGAGCCTCACCTCCACCCAGCTGTACAGGCGCTCCTGGGTATGCCGGTCATCCTTGAAGCCAGTGATGGCCAGCAGATCCACCACAAACTGCTTGGGGCTGATGTGCAGGGTCTGCCAGGAGAGCCCAGGGTCAGGCAGGGTTGCGAGCATTTCCCAGCCCCTCAGGATGAAGGCAGAGCAAGCACTGGGCCTGCAGGTGCCACTGGGGTTTAGGGCAGGCACTCCAAATCTGCCTCTGGCTGTGGCTCTGGCCAGATGAAACTGTCTTACTTTCTTAACCCTGCAGTTTCTGCCACCCTCTGCTCCTGATTTATTTTCCCCACCTCTCATTACAGCTTCCTTCCACTTACATTGTACCACTTACTACTACTGGAGTCAGAGGACAGGAAAGGAAGGTACAGGGGGCCCCAAGGCCTGGGGCCTGTTACATACCCACAGCCGATTGGCCAAGGAGACCACCTTGGCTGTGATAGCTTTGGGGTCCTTTTGCCTGATGGAATCCAGGATGATGTCTGTCAGGAAGCGGTGACATTTCTGTGCATAAAACATCTCTTCCCAAGACAAAGAGAAACTCAGGAAGGTTACCTCTGTGGAAGAGGGAGAATCAACATGGCTAACCTGTCCATAGCTACGATGTTAGAGACAGCTGAGGGGATGGGAAGACATAGAGGGTTCCCAAGGTCATTGTCTCCCTAAAGTACACTGGGGAGTATAGGCCTGGCTCTGGAGCCTCACCTTGAGTCTGGGGGATGGCTGTGAGTGGTGTGTGCCTGAAGCTGTCCATCTGAGTGGTGTAGATGATGCTGTCCTCAAAGAACATGCAGGAGCCATCACTGCCCACCACGGGGGGATGAGTCACTTTGAGGATGATTCCTGGGTTGTCTACTCCCCCGGCACTAGGCAAAGGCTGCTCAGGTACAGGCCTTTCTGTAAAGACAAGGGGAGGGAGCTCGCCTTAGGCTTAAGAGCTGAGGCTCAGAGGTCAAGCAGAGAGGGAACCTTTGGTGACAGACCAGTGCATATACCCCAGCTATATAGAGGCCTCCAGCTTCTCAGAAATAGCACTCCTTTCATCATTGTGAACTTTCCTCTTTATGATTGCAAGTACTGAATTTCCGAACTCAGGGACTCTAAAGATTGGTGAACTAAGATTAGTGTTGGGGCTGGTAAAAACTCAGTCGAAGCCTTCATCTCTACAAAACTCAAAAATGAGAACAACTTTTTGGGCCAGCCTTTCAGTTTTTTCCACTCTGGTACTCCAAAACTTGATAAACCAACTAAGGAGTCCAAGAAGAGCCTGAGTCATTAAAAAGGAGGGTAACAGCGCTGGAGAATTTGAGAGAGCAGAGGGAACAGCCTAGTTTGGCAGTTCTTAGCACACTCCTTACCAACCCCTCTCTGGCCCAGTTTCTATACATCTTCCTAGCTCCTGCACTTGTCCATCTGGTTCCCCTCAGCATCCCACATGCGATATCTGCTTTCACTGAGATTACTGTGTTTTATCCACTCAGCTCAGTAGGAGCCCTCCCTTGTATTTAGCCATACTTGAAACCTTGGCCCTCCCATTCCCCTGCCTCCTTCCACTGCTTAACCCCATTGGTCCAGCCTAGAATGCACTCATGCCTAACATATCACCTCATTCCTCTGTCCCTGAGAAAAACATTCTGGGGTTCATACCTGACCATATGCTTATTTTTGAAAATTCAGAGACTTTCTACCCTACTCAAGAGTTAGAACGTATTATCCTAACCTCAGCTAAAGCCACAAGACCTGGCCTGAGGGACTTGTCTTCAGCTTCGTATCTATTGCTTGTGCATCAGAAGTTGGGCTTCCAGCTAGATCAAGGACCTGTGCTTTCACAAACACCCTAGACTTTTCCTGTCTTCCTTGCTGACTCCCCAGCCTCTAGCTTCCCTGTGCACCTACTTTCTTGGGGTCTTTTTCACCTCATATGACCTTTAGTCATACCACGGTGCCAGTCATTTCTGTGTTTGCTGCAAGGCACAGAGCTGGCATCAGTAAGAAGGAACTATAGACTCTCTTTTGTCACTCACTCTATGACCCTAATTAGCCAAAGTGTTTTTCCTTCTCTGTTACCATTTAAATCTAGGTCAAAAATGGAATAGGAGGAATTAGGAGTTTGGCCTAGTGCTTGCCTAGCATGTACCAATTCAGTTCTTAGATTCAATTCCACAGTATCACATACATAGGAAAACCAGAAGTGGTGCTGTAGCTCAAGTGGTAGAGTACTAGCCTTAAGGAAAAAGCCCAAGGACACTGCCTAGTCCTTGAGTTCAGTCCCAGAACTGGCAAAAAAAAAAAGGAATAGGACTCACCTCTCTCCTTTGGCTTCTGCTTGCCCCAGTCCTTAAGGGTGACAGTTCTTTTTGTGGGGAAGTATGGCTTAAAGGTTGGTTCTGGGCCTTTGTCTTTTGCTCCAGCTCCAGCCCCTGTCTGTGGGCCTGGATCCTTGTCTGAGGCTATGGAATGGACTTTCCAGGTAGCTGAGGTGCTGGGCTGGGAAGCAGCCTCACTTCCTGAGGGGAGATGCAGGGCAGCTTCCTCCAAGTTGCTGCTCAAGGGGGCGGTCAGTGGCTGGAATTCCCACTGTTTGCAATTGACCATGTCCCACTCTCTCACCAGGGAGATGAGTTTTTGCATGGGGGTAACGGGAGGGTCTTTGCTTTCGGACTTCTGTGTGAGGTGAATGGTGGTGCTCTTCTTCTTGGGAGGACTCTCAGGGTGGGCCCCCCAGTGTCTGGGATTGGCACACAAGCCAGAGCAATGTGAATAGGTGCTAGGATTGCCCGCCCTCTTGGCATTTCGACACAGAGAGACCTGGACCGTCCGGGTATACTGCTCAGCCTCTTCCATCTGACTGGACCTGGCCAGGTTCCCCTTGCCTTTGTTCCATGGAGTCCTGTCATTGCAGCTTTTGAAGTCCACAGGCATACAGGCTGTGGTCTGAAGAGAAAGCAGTACAGTAACTCTGGGTTTGTTCTACATTGTCAGAGCCTCCCTAAGACGGAAAAGCTGGGCCTCCTATCCCTGATGTGGGTCATCAATTTCAGCTTTGCTCTGTCTGAGGGGAGGTGGTACCAGCCCAGAGATCTCTCTTCCTCTAATAAGAGATAATCAGTACCCCAGAGATAAGAGATAATCAGTACCCCAGGCTACCAGGGGCTTACAGATCCCTTGGCCTCCTAAAGGTTAAGAGACCAGTTCCTGCACTAGGAACACATGTAGCTTCTGTTTTTTCACCTCAATGGTGAAAGTGTTCAGGTCATGAACTCAAGCCCTAGGACTGGAAAAAAAAGGACAAAAGTTAAGGAAGAAAGAAAGAAAGATCCTCAGATTTTAGTGTCCTGAGTTGCTAGGATTATAGGCAGACACACACAACTGATGCACAGCTGACAGTTGTGTTGTTTGTTTGAAGGAAACCACTAACCAAATATGGCTGGGACTTACTTCTTTGACATCTCTACCTAACTCTACTAGCGATCCTGGCCCTTCTGTCACCACATGCAGTTTCCTGATGGGAAATGCTTCTTCATTTTCACATTCTTTCTCCTGCGTCCAGGACCTGTAGAGACCAAGAGGGGTTAGTTAGTGTGAAAGTTCTCATCTACCTACAAACTCCTTGGTTATGTCTACCCTTTAGTTTGGACTTAATGATGGTAGAAAAAAAAGAGAGCTCGCAAGTATTTTGCTTAAGTTGTTGGCCAAGCTCATTTCACCCCCACTGAGCCCCAAAGCTGGCAGGCAAGACTTAGTACTTCAAATTCTTAACATGAAATCCTGAGTGAAATTTTCTTACTTGTATGCCTCACATTGTATAAGAGCTTCTGAGAGGGAGGGAATGTGATATTCTTCCACCTCCTGGCAGAAAAGAGGCCATTCCCTGCAAACAAGAAGATGTCAGGCTGGACAATTGGGTGGAGTTGCCCCAAACAACAGTGCCTAGACTGGGGATAATAGAACCCCTTCCCTGAAGGTTGCAAATGGGGTTTCTTTGCTGCAGAAGAAGGGATGAGCCTAGGTGATTTCTTTGTATGCTTATCTTTCTTTGCTTACTTAAATTCAGATGGTAAAAACAGTTTTCCAAGTCTCAGGAAGTTGAGAATGTGTCGAAACATTTGACCATCTCCATGGATGAGCAGAGTCTGTCCATATGTAATCCAGTACACTCTCTGAGGATTGGACAGCAGTTCTGGATACTGAAGGGGATTAGATACCAGAATCAGTCCCAAGGGCTGAGTCTTTAACAAGGAGCAGATCAGTCATTTCTCACTTCATTGTACCTGACCTCTTCAGAGCAGAGAGGTTTTAGGACTTCCATATCTTGTTGGCCTCAGGTAGCCATAGTGAGAAGCAGAGCATCCAGAAAGAACCACAGCATTCTTGCTTCAACTTTTCCTGCTCCCTAGACACCCCTCTCACCCCGACACAAACATTTGGAAATCCTGCCCTACCTCTTTGGTCCAGGCTCCCTAGAAATGGCCTCCTCCCTACTCACACTCCTGAAGATGTTAATTTCATTTTTGTCTATGAGATAAGTAGTAGTGGTAGGGGAAAGCATTTGTTCTAAGCAAGGTACTAGAAGCTGAACCAGTAGCTCAGGCAGGGAAGTCAAAGTGAAAGTTGGGCCACTGGGGCCAGCAGTACCTTCAGCAGGGTCTGCAGAGTTGTTGCATACCAGTGGCTTCCAACATAAACCTTGACGATCTGTTGTGGGGAATACACAGTGATCTCTGCTGTCCACTCCTCATCTACAGGAAACATATGGCCAGAAGAGAAAACGAGTAAGGCAATAGTATTTGCATGGTAAGACTTCACATCTTCATCAATCCTATCAGGTTGCCTACTCTGAGAAATAGAAATTCCTGACATCAGCCTACTCTACTACTCACCATTTAGCTTTCTTGGGGGATAAGAGATGGGCTTAAAATGGCAACTTTGAGAGTTAGCTAGCAACACTGGGGTGAGCAAGTATGCCCTCTAAAAACCCAACCCCAAGGGCACTGCCTCTTTGTCCTACTTCCCTTGAGAAAGCTGGGTGGATGCTCCTGTCCACCTACATGGACAGCTAACTCTGGTTTCTGGCTGGCTGGGCTGTGGGTGCATAGCTTTTCATGTGGCCACCAGGTTGAAGCTAAGAGTTTTTCTTGTCTGTGCTATTGGATTGAGAGATGTCATAGAGACAGTCACTTCTATATAGTAACCACGCTTTTGGCATGCATGTCTCAGGGCTCTAAAATGGGAAGATGAACCCTCTCCAGCAGGTCACTATATTTAGAGCTCATGCTAATGGGGTCAGAATTGGGGCTTGAACTCTGGGGCCTGGGCACTGTCCCTGAGCTCTTCAGTTCACTGTCCCTGAGTTACTGCCCTACTCCTTGAGCTACAGTGCCGCTTCTGGTTTTCTGGTGTTAATTGGAGATAATAGTCTCATGGACTTTAGTGCTTGGGCTAGCTTTGAACTATGATCTTCAGAGCTCAGATTCCTAGCTAAGATTACAGGCATGAGCCACCGCATCCAGCTTCTAATGAGTTTTATGCTGTGGATATATAACCTGATTATGTGACCAAGAGGCAGAAAGTATAGGCAGTGAGCTCCAAGAAGATAGGAACACAGTCTGTGTTACACATTTCTTTTTTCTTCTTATTTTATTATTTTTTTTTGGCCAGTCCTGGAGCTTGAACTCAGTTTGAGCACTGTCCTTGGACTTTTTCTTCAAGGCTAGCACTCTGCCACTTGAGCCACAGCATCACTTCTGGCTTTTCTGTGTATATGGTACATAGGAATCGAACCCTGGTCTTTGTGCATGCTAGGCAAGCACTCTACCACTAGGCCAAACTCCCAGCTCTATGTTGCTCACTTCTATACCTCCAGTATCTCTATCTGTCCAGGTATATGGTAGGTACTCAGTAATGGCTGAGTGGTACTGAATCATACTACTATAAAGTTTAATCTTTACCTAGAAAATTTGTTAATAAAAGCTTATTATCTAGTGAAAATAATATTAATTTTGGACTCAAATTGAGACTCAGTTTGACAATTGTATAATTGGGGCAAGTTTTTTTTTTTCCCCTGAACCTCTGCTTCATCTGATACATGGAGATCTAGGGATCTTTCTGTCTCTCAGGCTGTGAGAGACAAATAACACTGCCTATTGGCTCTCAGGGTTGTGCTCAGCCTGTCTTGGGGGATTTGGGTCAGCCCTACGCTGGGCTGCAATCCTGTCTCTACACCCCGAGATGAACTGTGGACTTAGAAGTGAGGAGGGAGCACCTATATAAAATTCTCTCTTTAGGGAGAACCAATAGCTGTTGGTTTGACTTTCTCTCTCATCTATAGTTTCTGGTCCTGACCCACTTACTTTTCCTCTTTAGACCTCCAGCCCTCCCCTGATATTAGCTTAAACCCAGAAGTTTCCTCATTTACTGAACACATCCATGGGAGGTAAAGTCCTTGGTTCCAGATGAGTCTTCAGAGCCACTTTCATTGGCTCATAGGTGATATCTCTCTTGTCCAGGAAGGCACAGAGTTCATACACCTCAGAAATGGTCTCAGTCAGGGGTAGCCGGCAAGTTCCCAGCCAATTCCTGCCCAGAAGAAAGCCTATTATGAAGCACCTCAGTGCACTACCTCAAAAGGTCCCCAGCCTGTAAACGGTTTGTCTAGGATCCCATGCTACAATGCTGGCTCACACCTAGCACTAGTAGCCTCATTTCCCTGTTTTAGCCAGAAACATGGAGACACCTTGAAGGAAACTGAGCCTTGACAGAATCTGATCTTTAGGAGAAGAGCCTGACCTATTTCAGCAAAGTCCACTAAACTGACTCAAGTCTTCAGGCTCTGTCTCAAGCTCTGAAGCTAGGCCACAACCTTATGTCCTCATAACTTTATTCCCAAGACCTCTCAGCCATGGTGGGCAGCCTGTCATGGCCTTAAGAGATTATTAACATCTTGTGTTACCTGGTAAGACTGAGGTCTGAACACTCCCACACACACCCCTACACACCCAACCCTCCTCTCCAAAGGCATTTGAAGTTGCCTTCTGTGACATTACAAGGGTGGACATGTTTAGAAAGAGATAAACGATGGAATGGGTCTTAAAAGGGGCCCCAAATGCCAGAATTGGGTAAGACAGTGTTCAGGATCAGCTAATGTTTTCCACATGAGCCTAGGAAAAAAAAAACCCAATTTACTTTTAGCTTTGGTACTGGTGAATTTTGCAACTTTAGCAGGGTTATGCCATTGTTCAGAACCTCAGTTTTCTGTAGACCAGGATTTGAATCCATGCTGTGGCACTAATGTGGACATCCTGAGTTCACCTCTCAAGGGAAAGGCCAGACATACTCCTCCACAAGAAGCCTCTGCCTTACTTTTTAGCAGTTCACCTTGGAGATCTAGGTTGGAGAGAAGCTTTTCAGAGATCTACTTGGGATGGAGTTCCCAGCATGCTGAGAGTATGATAGTGACCAGATCACCTCAGATTTAGCATGAAGTAGAGGAGAACAAAATATGAGATAACCTGAAACCTTTGCACTTTGGGGACCCTGGTACCTTGGCTTCTGTGTCCTCAAAAACCTGAATTTGGTGGAAGGTAAAATAACGAGTGGATCCAAGGACACTTCCCCGCTGGATCATTAGAAAGGTTCCAGATTATTCCTAGGGAAGGACAAAGCCAAGTCTGATGGGACCAAGCTACTCCCTGAAGAAGGACTTACTTGACATGCTGGAAGAGGACTCCATTCCCTGTGATGTACAGTCTGCTTCCATCCAGCGTGCTCTCAATGCGGAGTTGTCCCAGCGCAGAGTCTGGGTACTTAACCAGCAGACCCAGTGCCATCATGTACAGTGGCTTCACAGATTCTAAGCCAGCTGTACGCCCTGCTTTTCCAGGGCTTGGGGAAGGGCAGGAGGTCCGAGAACAGCCACCTGTGTATGGAAGAAAGGGGTAACTTCTAGATCTCCATGATTATAGCCAAATTGGAGACTGTGGGTCTGAAACTCTCCTCTGCCCTCAAAAAGACTTAAGTGGCCTACACTAGTATGATTTGTCAAGTTTAGAAATAAAAATTCTTTGTTAGGAGGTAAGATAAGGTGGGGATTCATGAACTATTTCTGAATTTCAGAAATTTCAAAATAGCGGACCAAGCCTCTGAAGGAATCTCCAAGATTCCTTCCAAGATCAGCAACTGTGGGAGTCGCAGGCTTCACAGCCCAATTGCTGCTCCAGGAATGCACTATGTGTGGTTCTTTTCTTTTCTTTTCCCTTTTTGTTGTTGGTTGTGAGACTTGAACTCTGGGCGTGGGTGCTGTCCTTGAGTGCTTCAGCTCAAGGACACCACCCTACACCTTGAGCCAAGAGCACCACTTCTGGTTTTTTGATCATTATAGATAAGAGTCTCACAGACTTTAGTGCCTAGGCTGGCTTTGAGCCATGATCCTGAGATCTCAGCCTCTTGAGTAGCTAGGATTTCAGGCGTGAGCCACCAGCATCTAGCTCCAGTCCTGCATTTTGCTGGTTAATTGGAGACAAAGTCTCACAGACTTTTCTGCCAGGGTTGGCTTTGAACCAAGATCCTCTAGATCTCAACCTTCTTTCTGAGTAGCTAGGATTACAATCATGAGCCCCTAGTGCCTGGCTTATTATACTTCTTTATAAAAGGTCAACACCATGCTTTGGTTTGAGAAGAATCTGTATACATACTTCCATCCTCACATTGCTTATAGGGAGCAGGCACTAGTCTACCCATATTATCATGACCCATGTTCTCTGTGGATTGGAAGAGCTAGAGGAAGTTGAACTTGTGCTCTCTAAAGTAAGGCCCTGAGACAGACTCCTGAGAATGGCTGCAGGATGCCACTCCCTGCACATATGCCATGACTCCACTTTCCTGGGAGGAGGTTGGGCCTGATGGCAGGGCAATGCCTTATTCCCTTGGGACAAATGGCTGGTGATACGCAGGGCCAGACTTAACATCTGTGAGACCATTCATATACTTTTTACTTATTTATTATGTGTGTGTGTGTGTGTGTGTGTGAAGCTATTTGAGAAGGTCCTATACATTCTTAAAAGGCCAGCAGAGGAGCCCTGGGGTGGGGGAAGCTCCCCTCAAACAAAAACAGTAGCCTCCACAGAATATGTATAGAATTTAGGAAATGGAATAATGAAAGGCAAATCAAAATTAAGAGGTGAAGAGCCCCTGCGAAGAGGCAGAGCTCAGAGCACAAGGCCTGCCCTGGACAGGGTTCAGGAAATACCAAAAATAGGAATGGGAGATGAGGGAGGCAAGGGAATTTGGGGGGTGGGTGGGCTGAGGAATTGCTGTGATGGTCACCCAAATATTTACAGACTATCAAAGTAGGTGTTGAGGGTAAAGACTGGGACTTGTGGGTGGGTACCCAGGATTTCCACAGGTAGGGAAGAGGCCCCATCCAGGCAACTTGCCCTCAGGTCCGGCCTCCCTCCCCAAGGTATTATGGACCTGGTTTCCCATCCAGTCTCTGCTCTTAGACTAGATTTCCTTTGGCCTTTGCAGGGCAATCCCATCCCCCTTGGGGTGCTGAGCAGACAGAGAAGACTGAACTCATACAGTTTCAGGCCCATGGGGCTGTAGGAGAAGAGATGTTTGTTCTTGGATTTTCTGACTAAGCCCAGATTGGCCCAGAATGTCAAAGGGAGGCCAAAGATCCCCCAGGACATACCCATGTTCATTCGACACAGCCGTACTGCTTCTGTGAGCTCAGGGATTTCCAGAATTTCCACTTCTGCTTCTAACACATCTATGTTGGAGAAATTATCTGGTAGTAAGATCTTGTGTGAGCGGAGAAAATTCACTTGAAAGCAAAGGAAAGCAACAAGTGTTTACAAAGCTGTTTCTGACTTAACTATATGTCCAAGTTTTGACAGATTTTCAGTGCTATACCTTACCCTAATCTCTCCTTTCTTAAAAAAAATCTCTCCTTATTATGAAACAATTTCTAAACATACCTGATTAGATTTAGCTATCAGTCTGTGGTCTTCAAGGTAAAGAACCCAAACTTACTCTGTTTTCCTATGTCATGAATCTGGTTTGTGGGGTGGGGTGGGGGCATCCCCGGCTTGGCCTGAGTTGGTCCCAAGCCAGACCCTTCTTGGTGAACACACTGCTTTGAGACTTACCCTGAGAGTCTTGGAGAGTCTTGGCTGGGGGACCGATCATTCTAAAAGAGGGAGTTGTCTTGTTCCTTAGAGGGCAGGGACCCTGCTGAGTCTGGTACGGTAAGAGGCAATTGCAGTCTGACCCTGCCTGAACTTCTGTGTGGGTAGCCAAGACGGAGCCAATGCTAACATCCTCCCTCAATCAACTTGGAGATTCAGACCCACCTCACAGACAACTTACTAGATGCCTTTGACTCTGAATGGTTGCGGTTCCAGGCATTAGGGCTCCTGGAACAACTTGCCTATCTAGGCACAACAGCTGGGGTGAGAGAGGCCCTCTAGCAAAACTGGTCCTGGGGCTTCTGGGTGGTGGTGAGGCAGAATACACTCTTCTAGGAAGGGTAGGAGGTCTCATCCCTCCTTACGTCACCAGCTCAAGCCCATCATTTTACACAGCTCTAGGAAAACTGTCATTGCCCCTCTCCCCATTTTTTTTTGTACCCTGAGTGTAACTGAAGTGAGAGCAGGTGAGCTATCCTCTGAAACAACCCCATTTCCTCATTCTATAGAGACAAGAGGTGAGGTCTGGAGGCCAATTGGAGATGGAAATGCAGAACTAAAAAATAGAAGCTGAAGCCAGGAGTTTGGCCTAGTGGTAGAGTGTTTGCTTAGCATGCACGAAGACCTGTGTTTGATTCCTCAGTACCACATATATAGAAAAAGCTGCAAGTGGTGCTGTAGTTCAAGTGGTAGAGCTCTAGCCTTGAGAAAGCCCAAGGACAGTGCTCAGGTCCTGAGTTCAAGCCCCAGGACTGGCAAGAAGAAGAACAAGAAGGAGGAGGAGGAGGAGGAGGAGGAGGAGAAGGAGGAGGAGGAGGAGGAGGAAGAAGAGGAGGCGGAGGAGGAGGAGGAGGAGGCGGGGGGAATGACCTTGGATTCTGCCCTTCACACTTATAGCCCCTGACATCACCTCCAGACCACCAGGCCATTCCAAATGAAATAAAGGTTAAAATAGCTCCAAGCCAAGTGAGAATGGAATGCTGGAATCTGCTTGCTTCCTGGAAGACTGTCAGACTTCCACCTTCACCCAGCAAAGCTCTCAGGCCCTGAGCATCTAGCTGGGGCTCCATGGGGTAGGGGGTGGCTAAGGGTAGGTGGCCTTATCAGCACACCCTGGGCCCTGGACAGAGCAATCACCAATGAAGCGGAACTCGCTGCACTCGCACTCGATGAGGGCCACCGTCTCAGCCAGCCACAGCAGGTTGTCTTCAGTCACTAGACTTGGATACTTGGCTACCAGGTCCAAGGGCAGAAAGCAGTAGTGCACTTCCTCTTCTGTGTCTAACAGTGGTGTGTCCATGAGTCCCAAAGGGGCTTTATCATGCAGGCCTAGAAGAAATGTATTGGAAGCATCTGTGACCGCCTCCATGAAGCCAGGGTTCTCCTTGACCCAGGGGTTCCTGGAAAGATGACCCAGGGGTTCCTGTTACACACCTCCTCACATCCTTCTGAGAGCTTAAAGGTAGGAAGCTGAGCATTAAAACATATTTTTTCTTGACCAATAATGAAGAACAGGGGACATGTGATATTTTGGCTTATGTACCCCAGGTCACTTAATTCATTCTCCCCTCCCCCCCCTTTGCCAATCCTGGGCTTGAGCTCAGGGCCTGAGCCCTGTCCTTGGATACTTTTTGCTCAAGACTAGTGCACTGCCACTTGAGTTATAGCACTACTTCCAGCACTTTCTGTGTATGTGGTACCAAGGAATGGAACCCAGGGCTTCATGCCCACTAGACAAGCACTGTACCACTAGGCCACACTCTTGGCTGCTCCCTCCTTCCTCTTTCTCTTCCTCCTCCTTCTTTTGTGACAGTACTGGGGCATTGTCCCTTAGCTTTTCACTAGAGGCTAGCACTTTACCTTTTGAGTCACAACTTCACTTTTAGCTTTTTCCTGGTTAACTGGAATTAAAAGTTTCATGGACTTTTCTGCCTGGGAAAGATTTGAGCCACTATCCTCAGATCTGTCTCCTAAGTAGCTAGGATTACAGGCCTGAGCCACTGGTGGCTGGTGCATATTAATCTTTTATAATTGGCTCAAACCAATAAAATAGGTGGTTTTTATTCTGGAAGCTCCAAACTCAGTATTCTGGAAGAATGAATGCAAAGAATCTGGAAGACGGTTTTGACTTATCTAAGGGAAACCAGTGGGCAGAGGAATGAATGTGGAACAGGTACTTAATTCTAGTGGCCAAGCAGCCATGAAGAGGCAGGTACTGGAGAAACCACCTAGCACTAACTCAGAGATGAGGGTACTTTGAATGGAAGCCACTTCTGTTAGGGTGAGGAGAGTTGTGTGAGTTTGGGGCAGGGGGCAGCCCATCCTTGAGTCTACCTGTGAAAGCTGGGCTTTTTATCGGAAATTCCGAGGGTTTGCTGATACACTTCCATGTTCTCCAATAGTTCAGAGATGCTCTCTCAGCCACAGGAATGTCTGCAGGCCGCACTCGGAGGTGGTGCTTCCCTTCCTTCAGATTATCCAGAGTCTAGTAAAATAAAAACAGTGCTCCTTTACAATCAGAACCTGCCAACTATCTACCAATTCTAGAGTGGGTACTAGGAAAAACAGGAAGTAACTCACATCAGTAAAAGATTGCAAACTAAACTGATCATACAAAAAATGAAAACTTTAGGGCTATAAAAGGGCATGCTAATTTTTTTACAGTGTAATAACTTCTGATTTTTAAGGCCTTTGTACTTGCTACATAAGTCACTCTAAGAGGTCTCCCACATTGAGAGCATCATGGCTTCAAGGAACATACAGCCAGGGGTGGGTGAGGCTGGTATGGAGAACCCCAAGTAGGCAGGGCTGAAGCTTAGAGCAGAGTAATTGAAAGATCTTCCTGCTATTCTCACCCAGGGACTTGTTCTTTCTCCCGTCCTGCAGATTATTATGACATCTAGCTAATTGTTTCTGATCCTGTCTTAGGAAAAAAAAACCACATTATTTTCCTTAAAAATTTTTAGAAATAACAGGACAAATAGTCTTTTTTTTCCTCCTCCTTTCTGCTCAAATGGTCCTTTAAAAGATCCCTATAGCCAATTTCATCCCCTAAGAGCCTTTTAAGGACAGAAAGACTCAGATTCAATGATAATAAATAATAAAATAATAATAAAAGAACCTGCCTCTAATTGATAGCTACACAGATTAGAAGTCCTAGTGAGATGCTTCTTGGAAATCCTCAGTGGTGAGAAGCGCCCCCTAGTGGCCATATCTATGAACTGCTCCCTTATAATCAGTCGGCAAAAGGAGGAGAAACAAGAATGGGACAATCTCCCCTGCTTTGGGGTAACTAAAAGACTTGAGGGAGAACTGGAAATGACCAGATCATGGGGAGTATTTTCCTGGGATATTGTATATTAAGGGAGATTGCCACTCATTCATTTGAGAAACATATATTGTGCATTGAAGATCTCTTCTTGAAATCAAGCAGATATCAGCTAAGAGGAAAAGAAAGACATTAAAGCCAACAATTTGCATATGCTGAGATAATATCTAAAACTAGTTGATTTTTTTAGTTTGAACCAAGGCCAGTCATGGAGCTTGAACTCAGGGCTGGGATGGTGTCCCTGAGCTATTTTGCTCAAAGGCTAGTGCTCTGCCACTTTGAACCACTTCCCCACTTCTGGTTTTTAAGTGGTTGATTGGAGATAAGAGTCTTACAGACTGTCCTATCTGGGCGGGCTTTGAACCAAGATCTTTATATCTCTCAGCCTCCTGAGTAGCTAAGATTACAGGTATGACCCACCAGTACCCTGCTAGTTATAAAATGTCCTGCTCTCCAGCAGCCCTGGGACTCATTCCATGTTAGTAGAAAAGGACTTCAGCTTTCTGGTCCCTTGACTTGATACTACATACAGCCCTGTCCAACTGTGAGCTCTCCTTAGGAGGGAGATTGGGCTGAGACAGTCTCTGGGTGAGTGAGTAGTTGACCTTGGGTGAAGAGGTATCACAGTGAAGCTCCAGGAAAGTGATGCAAAATGTTGGAAGGAAAGTGGATGGCAGTCATAACACTGAGAAAGATACAGAGTCTCCAAGATCCTCAGCAAAGCCAGTAACAGGATGATAGTAACAGAGCTCAGAGGGCTATGATGCCAGCCACTGTAACTTAGGACTAAAGAGAAGACTTCAAGAGAGAGAGGGACTGGGAGAAAGGAAAGACAGGGAGAGAGGATGGAAGGAAGAAAGGGCTCAGCTTAAGCCTAACTAGTAGTGGATAGAAAAACAAGTGTGCAGTACAGAAAGGATACTGAAATTAGGAAAGTCCTAAAAGAAAGCAAAGAATCCCAAGTCTGGCCCAAGGTAACTGCTTAGGGTTCCGAGAAACTGAACTTGTCACTTACTTCACCAATAATTCCAAACCCAAACTCAGTCTCAGTGGGGAAAACACTGGTGCCCTGAACAACTCTAAATTGGCCACAGGAGAGGGGGGCAGTGGGAAGGGAAATCTCTCCAGGATAATGACCTGTTTGCATAGGACAGCCTAGGACTCCCTATTTCAAAGTATTGTTTAGTGTCCAGTGCATTCTCTAGGCTGATGTGATCAAAAATGACAGTTCAGCCAGCCTGACAGAAGATGGACTAGTTGAGAGGAGAATGATCTATTTTGTTGAAATAAAATCTTCATTTTCTTCTATTTTTCACTAAGAATGGAAAGGTTGATAAGTCTTGAAAAGGAGAAGAAGTAAAGCAAGTAAATCCATAAAAAATACAACAGTGAGGTCCTATTGCATGCTGACCCAATGCATCATTCCTGCACTAGGCCCAGGAGCACAGGCTGATTCCTTAATTCCCTCAACCAATCTTTGCTCTGACTCCTGGCAAAGTCCTTTGCTCACAGGAAGCCATTTGGCTGCTGTAAGAAATTGCAGACAGTATTCCCCAGCTTCCATATCCACTTTTTTTTTTTTGTCAGTGGTGGGGCCTGAACTCTGGGCCTGGGCATTGTTCCTGAGCTCTTCAGTTCAAGGCTACCACCCTACTCCTTAAGCCCCAGCCCTACTTCCTCTATATCTACTTATTTATCTCCACCAATAAATGTGTCCTCTCCTCCACCTCAAGGACATTGCTTTGCTTGTTTTGTTTTCTAAGATCTTTACATTATCCAGTATGATGCCTGTGGCATTTTGGTTGAAAGAACGAATGCATTTAACCATCAGAAAACATAGGCTCCCAGCTGACCTTTGGCTTTGCTAACTGAAGTTGCCACAGAGTGCATGATGAGTCTTTTGTGTCCACAGAAGTCAATTTGCTGACTTCAAGTTCACTTTTACTTCTCTTAGGATTCTTACTGTGTGTGTGTGTGTGTGTGTGTGTGTGTGTGTGTGTGTGTGTGTGTGTGTGCTGGTCCTGGAGCTAGCATATGGGACCTTGGCACAGTACCTGATTTTTTGTTGTTGTTGTTCAAGGCTAGTACTCTACCACTTGAGCCACACCCCAGACCTTTTTGCTTTTAGTTTGTTTTTCAGATAAGTCTCCTACTTTTGTTCAGGTCATCCTAGAACAACAATAGTATTACCCTCTTCCTCTTAATTACTGGGAGACACATAATACCATGCCCAGCTTGTTTTTGAGATAGGGTCTCAATAACTTTTCCCAGGCTAGCCTCAAATCAAGATCCTCTTGTCTCAACCTCCCAGTTAGTTGGGATTGCAGGCCTGTCCAGACATGCCCAGACAAAAAGAAGATTTCTTTAAGGAAATACAGACCTGAATTCAGATGGCTAATTGCTAGCAGGAAGATGAATGATAGATGCTGCTTTTAGACTAGATAGTAGCAGGGGAAAAATGTGTCAATCAGAAGCACTGTAAAACTGATGGTGCAGGGGCGTGTGTGTATGTATTGTCAAAAGATGGCTGACAAATGGACCCTGCTGGCAGAGCTTTGGGTTTAACAGAGGAGGCTTTTTAAGGCAGCAGCATTTCTTGGAGATGCCTTATGCTCTGTGGTGAAGGAGTGTGATTGTGAAGGTGTTTGGGGAGCTTGCCTTGTAAAGCTTGCTCTCTCTGTCTTGTAAAAACAAAGAGGGCCTGCACTGCTTTGAAGATCCTGGAGAGCAAGCCCAGTATAATAAAAGGATATGCCAAATGGCTGCTATCAGCCAAAAAAGACAAAATGTGAATAGCATCCCTGACCTGCCCCTCTCCTGCTGGCTCTAGTCCCCTCACTCTGCAAAGAGTGAGCCTTCCTCTGCTCTCAGCACATGTTTATTAAATACCTGAAATGGCTAGGTACAGTGAATGATGCAAGGAGTAATGCAGATATGAAAAGGATACAGTTCAGAAAGGATGACATATGAATAGATCATCACCATAGAATTGGTGCTGGTAGTGCCGGGTGTGGTGGCTCACGCCTATAATCCTACCTACTCAGGACTCAGGGAGCTGAGATTTGAGGATCGAGGTTCAAAGCCAGCCCAGGCACTAAAGACCAAAAGACTCTTGTCTCCAATTAACCACTAGAAAAACCGGAAGTGTCACTGTGGTTCAAGGGGTAGGGCAGTAGCCTTGAGCTGAAGAGCTCAGGGACAGGCCTAAGACAAGTTCAAGTCCTATGACCACCAAAAAAAAAGAAGAAGAAGAAGAAGAAGAAGAAGAAGAAGAAGAAGAAGAAGAAGAAGAAGAAGAAGAGGAAGAGGAAGAGGAAGAGGAAGAGGAAGAGGCAGAGGCAGAGGCAGAGGCAGAGGCAGAGGCAGAGGCAGAGGCAGAAGAAGAAGAAGAAGAAGAAGAAGAAGAAGAAGAAGAAGAAGAAGAAGAAGAAGAAGAAGAATTGGTGCTGATACAAGAGAGAATTTGACTTTGTTAGGAGAACAGATGAAAAACAGCCTAAAAATGTCAGACTAGGCTTCTTATGGCCATATTTTGTCCAAATCATTAAAAATAATTAAATCATTATTATAAAGGTGATACCCAGAGATGTTCTAGTTCCAAATCTTTTTTTTTTTCTTTTTGGCTAGTTCTGGGGCTTGAACTCAAAGCCTGGGCATTGCCCCTGAGCAGCTTCTGCTCAAAGCTAGCACTTTATCCCACTTGAGCCACAGCACCACCTCTGGCTTTATCTGTTTACGTAGTACTGAGGAACTGAGCCCAGAGCTTCATGCATGCTAGGCAAGCACTCTACCTCTAATCCACATTTCCAGCCCAGTTCCAAATCTTTTTTTTTTTTTTTGCCAGTCGTGGGGCTCGGGCCCACTTTTTTTCCCAAGAGATTCTTATCTCTGATTATCCACAGAAAATCCAAAGTGGCACTATGGCTCAAGTGGTAGAGCGGTAGTCTTGAGCTGAAAAGCTCAGGGACAGTGCCCAGGTCCAGCATTCAAGCCCGACGACTGACAACAACAAACCTACCCACCTCCCCTCCCCCCCCCCAAAAAAGGAAAGGAAGGAGGGAGGTAGAGAAGAAGAAAAAGGAATACTTAGTTAACATGTTCTGTCAATATACTATTCCATCAGTGGGCTTCAAGGGGAAATAAAAGGAAATCACTAATCTGCAATGAACCTTAAACTCTCCTGAATGACTCTCAAGGGAAATGTCACTGCAGTAGCTGCTGTGAGTTCCTATTGGGGTACTGGCATATGAAAGGATCAAAGCCATTTATTTCAGTAATAAAATTGTACATTTAGCTGAGCACAATGTACCATGCCTATAATCCTATAGGCATGCCTATAGTCAGGAAGATGAGATAGAAAAGATTGTATTTTGAAGTCAGCCCTGTCAAAAATTAGTGAGACTCCATCTCAACCAATTAATAGGTATGGTGGCATGCACCAGTCAGAAGGCCATGGGGAAGAGGATCAAGCGCTGAGGGCAGCCCTAGACTAAAAGTGAGACCCTATCTGGAAAATAACCTACAAGTGTAAAAGGACAACAGCAAGTACAAGACCCTGAGTGCAAACACAAGAATCAAAACCCACAAAAGTTATACATTTAATAAATACAAGTAACAAAATACCTTAACAAATACTTTTTAGTCATGGATTTAATGAAGTTCTAGGAAGCTCTGTGATGGTATAATGGTCCCCACAGGTGCAATCCACTACCAGCAGCAACCCCAGATCTCAGCCTCCTGAGTAGTTAGGATTACAGGCATGAGCCACTAGCACCCAGCCATTCTGCACATTTTCGTTAACCACAATAAATGTGTGATCCTTTGTCTGTTTTCTGTAGATAAACTCAGACAACATGTGGCCTCTTTCCCTTAATATATTTCACTTTTCTACTCTTCTTCCTGCTCACCTTCCCTTCACACCTCCCCCATCCCCCGCCCCCGACCTGGGGCTTGAACTCTGGGCCAGGGCACTGTCCCCCACCTTCTTATTATTATTCCTTTTTTTTTTTTTTTTTTTTTTGCCAGTCCTGGACTTAAGCTCAGGGTCTGAGCACTGTCCTTGGACTTTCTCAAGCCTAGAGCTTTACCACTTGAGCCTCAGCACCACTTCCAGCTTTTTTCTATGTATGCGGTACCAAGGAATCAAACCCAGGTCTTTGTGCATGCTAGGCAAGCACTCTACCACTAGGCCAAACTCCTGGCCCTGTCCCTCAGCTTCTTTTGCTCAAAGCTAGCACTCTACCACTTGAACCACAGTGCATCTTCTGTATTTTTTCTGTTTAGTGGTACTGAAGAATCAAACTCAGGGTTTCATGAATGCTATGCAAGCACTCTACTCTATCATTAAGCCATATTCCCAGCCCCCTCTACTTTTTTTTTTTTTTGTCGGTCATGGGCCTGGGCACTGTCCCTGAGCTCTTCAGCTCAAGGTCACTGCCCTACCCCTTGAACCACAGTGCCATTCTCAGTTTTTCTAGTGGTTAATTGGAGACAAGAATCTTTTGGTCTTTAGTGCCTGGGCTGGCTTTGAACCTTGATCCTCAAATCTCAGCCCCTTGAGTAGCTAGGATTACTATGCAGCTCACTCCTGAAGTTTAGGACTTAAAATGTGTCTGATGCTCAATACATGCTAAATGTTACAATCAGCATCAAGGCAATAATAGATTTCAAGTGTGTCCCATGGAGGCCACAACTAGAGGTTAAGGGTATGGGGAGATGGGCAGATAAAGTGGGAATGGGAGAGATAAAGGGTGGATGAAGGAGATGGGGTAGGGATCAGGATAGTAGTGTGAGCTCCAGCATCTGCCTTGATTCATTCTACACTGCTTTCAATGAGCCTACCAGGTTACAGAATAAGATATGACTCTCGTGGAATGTACAAGGACCTCAGTTAACTGGAGGGAAAAAGTTCTATTTTTATTGATAGAGGCTAAATATAAAATATGCTACAGTGAGGAGCTTTGACAACTCAGAGCAGTTTAAATATGTATTGTCACATATGACTATGTGATTCCTTGAACTATCATAATCTGAATCTGAGATGTGCTATAAATAGAAAACACATATCAAGTTCTGAAGACTTAATAAAAAAAACATTCTCTGCTATTTTTTTCTTTTCCTGTCTTGGGGTTTGAACTCTGGGCCTGGGCGCTTTTCCTGAGCCTCTTTGTGTTCAAGGCTAGTACTATCACTGCTGCTTGAGCCATAGTTCCACTTCTGGCTTCTTGTGGTTAATTATAGATAAGAATCTCATGGATTTTTCCTTGCAGGCTAGCTTCAAACTACAATCCTCAAGTCTCAGCCTCCTGAGTAGCTAGGATTACAGGCATGAGCCATCAGCACCTAGCTAAAAGATTTCCATTTTAAATATTGTACTGAGGTTTCAAGTCAGGCCACATACTTGCCTGCCTTGCATACTCCATTGGAACTACAATTTGAGCCAGGCCTCCAGCCCTGCTTTTTACTTGTTATTTAAAAATGGGGGGGGCAGGCATTTGGCCTAGTGGTAGAGTGCTTGCCTAGCCTGCACGAAGACCCAGGTTCAATTCCTTGGTACCACATACATAGAAAAAAAGCCGAAAGTGGTGCTGAGACTCAAGTGGCATAGCTCCATCCTTGAGAAAATCCAAGGACAGTGCTCAGGCCCTGAGCTCAAGCCCAGGACTGGCAAGAAAAAAAATTGGGGGGGGGGCAGGAGATTGGCCTAATGATAGAATGTTTGCCTGGCATACATAGAAAAAGCTGGAAATGGTGCTGTGACTCAAGCGATAGAGCTCTAGCCTTGAGAAAGCCCAAGGATAGCGCGCAAGTGCTGAGCTCAAGCCCAGGACTGGCCAAAAACAATTGCCAGGCAAACACTCTACCACTAGGCCAAACTCCCAGCCCTTTACTTGTTATCTTAAAGACAGAATCTTAGACTTTCTGCCTTGGCTGGCTTTAAACACCCTTCCACATCTTAGTCTTTGGGGTAGCTAGTATTATAAGTATGAGACATCAGTACTAACGTATAGTTTTTAATTTTTGTTTGTTTAAGACCTCTTCTTAAGAAAAGCATATAAATGTGGCTTATATCTTTGTTGTATAAGGATGCCTTTTCCCCTTTAAAGCCCAAAGGAATATTACCTTGAGCCTAGAATGCTCCCAATAACCACTGGTTGTCTGCATTAGGTGAGATTGTTTGAGAAAGATCTTTCAACTAAAAATTGAGGGAAAAATCTATCTTATTCAGGCAAAGTGCTTGTTTGCTTCTTTAGATAAAAACCTGATAGGCCTTTGGGTAGGGAAAGCAAGCAGTGGAGAAGTATGTGGCTGTTGACTTCCTTGAGAGAGCTGTTGGCTCCCAGCTGTATTTACACTCAACTTCCATGAATAAATACCACTTCAGCTGGGCAAGCCCAAATGTTTATTTCTTTGAAAGCACTATTTCCAAAGCATAAGCACTTGTTTCACAGTCTGTTTTAGGGAGGCAGCTCCACATAATCCTTCAAGTTCTACTGCTCACACATTTTGGAACTTTGGAACAGAACCAACCATTGGCCTCTGAGCTTTATCACCTACTTAGAACTTGCTTCCCAGATATATTTCAATGCGGGAATTGAGGAAAGCAAAGGAGTCAAAAATCTTAATAAGCTGGATGCTGGTAGCTCATACCTGTAATCCTAGCTACTCAGGTTGAGATCTGAGGGTCAGGATTTGAAGCTAGCTCTGGCAGAAAAGTCTCTGGGACTCTTTATCTCCAATTATCTACAAAAAGCCAGAAGTGGAAGTATGGATCAAGTGGTAAAGAATCATCCTTGAGCAAAAAAGTTAAGGGACAGCACCCAGGTCCTGAGTTCAAGTCCCTGTACTATCATCCAGCATACACACACACACACACACACACATACACACACACACACACACACACACACACGAGGATGTTCATTCAGAGCTATTCATGGTGATGTATACCAATAATCTAGCTGAGACAGAAAAATGGGTTTGAGCCCAGCCTGGGCAGCACAAAAAGACACTCTCAAAAGCAAAAGCAAGACAGGCATCAATGGCTCACACCTATAATGCTAGTTACTGAGGAGGCTGATATCCAGAGGATCAGTAAAGTTTGCCTAAACTTGATCTCCAAAATAACCAGAAATAAAGCAAGAATGGAGGCATGGCTCAACTGGTACAGTGCCAGCTGAGCAAGCAATTCAGTCAAGCAAGGACAAGTACCTGAGTTCAAACTCTAGTACCACAGATAGAAAAGAAAGAAAGAAAGGAGAGAGAGAGAGAGAGAGAGAGAGAGAGAGAGAGAGAGAGAGAGAGAGAGAAGGAAATTGCAATATCCATGTATTGTCATTACTTTTAAGTCATTCATCACACTTGCTCATTAAGATCATCCAGGGCTAGAAGTGTGGCCTAGTGGTAGAGTGCTTACCTAGTATGCACAAAGCCCTGGGTTCAATTCTTTTGTACCCACATAACAGAGCAAAAGCCAGGAGTGGTGCTCTGGCTCAAATGATAGGACACTAGCTGTGAGAAAGTTCAAGGCCTTGAGTTCAAGCCCCAGGATTGGCCAAGAAGAAGAGGGGAGGGGGGGAAGGGGAGGAGGAGGAGGAGGAGGAGGAGGAGGAGGAAGAGGAGGAGGTCCCAGCAATCAATATACAAAAGAGCACAGCATTTAGTGGTGGAAAACTTGTTACTGATTCCCCTTAAAAGAAGAATGTCTTACCTGCAGCAAAGGCATGAGCTGTAAACCCAGGGCTTGCTCATAGAGCAAGTTCAGTTCTGCACAACTGGAGAAGGAGAGTTTGGAGGTGTAGAGGTAATAGTGCACGTGTCTAAATGTGGAGCCATCTCTGTCAATGAAGAGCCGCTGATTTTCTGAAGGGGACAAGGCTGAGGCCTCTTTCCACAACAACGAGTCCGGAAACTGAGCAAGTTTGCTTCTAGGAACTGAGAAATGCCAACCCCCAACGTTGAAATGAAATAAATCCTCTGCTGATTCATGAGACATGCCAGGCTCCTCCTAAAGGAAGAATGAGAAAAAAGAAATAGCCAGGCACAGTGATGCAGGCCTGTAACTATAGCTGTATGGGAGGTGGATAAGGGCGACTCATGGTTCCAGGCAAAACATTAGTGAGATCATGGTCACCCCAAGCAAGAACATTAGATGTCTGGGAAAAAAATGTGAAAGCAAAAAATTCTGGCAATGTTGCTCAAGTGGTAGAGCACTTACTTCTTCAAGGTCCCAAGTTCAAACCCCAGTTCCAAGAAAGAAAGATAAAAAAGAAAGAAAGGAAGGAAAGAAGGAAAGAAAGAACAAAAAAAGTCCTGATTGGGAAGGAATAAGTAAACTACAGCTGCCAATGATGTAATCATGTATATAAAAATTCTAAGAAGCCATTATGAGTCCAGCAAGGTTGAAAGATACAGATGAATATTTTTGTAGTGTCCATGTTTTATACATCGTCAAGGTAGATTGTTCATTTTGATGTGCTTATGAATGGAATTGCATCAAAATGAACTACCTAGAAATAAGTTTGACAAAAGAGCTAAGATACTTGTGTGTGCTAAAAACTTCAAACCATTGTTGAAAGGCTTCATTAAGCTAGCAACACTGGGCAGGTAACTTTACTGGCAAGCCACACTCCCAATGAGAGAATTTTTTTTTTTTTTTGGGTGGGTCATGGGCCATGAACTCGGCTTAGGCACTGTCCCTGAGCTCTTCAGCTCAAGGCTATCGTCCTACCCTTGAGCCAAGCCCCACTTCCTGTTTTCTAGTGGTTAACTGGAGATAAGTCTCAGGTTCTTTTGTGCCAGGGCTGGCTTTGAACCTTGATCCTCAGATCTCAGCCTCCCAAGTAGCTAGGATTACAGACGTGAGCCACCTCGTCTAGCTGAGAATTTTTTTTCTGGCTGAGAATTTTTTTAAATATAATTTTATTGTTATTATTAAGGTGTTGGACAGAGGGGTTACCATTTCATAAGTAATGAGTACATTTCTTTTAGAACAATGTCACCCTTTCCTTTGCTTTTTCCATTTCCCCTTCTTGTCTCTGCCAAGTTGCATAGTTCATTTTCCATATAGAGTCTACTGAGTACCATGGCTGTTCACTCTTCTCTACAATTCCATGTCCTTCTTTCCCTCTTCAAAAGACAGCAAAGAACAAAAAGGGGCTTGGAGTGTGGCCTAGTAGTAGTGCTTGCCTCGCATGCATAGAGCCCTGGGTTCAAATTCCTGGCTCAAGTGGTAGAGGGCTAGCCTTGAGAAAGGCACAAGGACAGTGCCCATATCCTGAGTTAAAGCCCTGGGACTGGCAAAAAAAAGATTACATGGAAAAAACATATTTATGGATTAGAAGAGTTACTATTGTCAAGATGGATGTCAGTCACTCAGGCTTGTAAGCCGAGCTTCTCAGGAGTCTAAGATCTGAGGATTGTATTTTGAAACCAGCCCAGGCAGAAAAGTCTCTGAGACTCTTATCTCTAATTAACAGCAAAAATCCAGAAGTGGCACAAGGGGTATAGTGCTAGCCTTGAGAATAAATAAATACATAACAAATTAAAAAGTTCAGGGACAGCAACTGAACTCTGAGTTCAGGCTTCAGCACTGGTCCCCACACACATACAAACATACATGCACACAAAGATGGCAATACTTAAGCTGGTCAGCCATGCCTGTAATCCTCGCACTTGGTATTCAAGCCCAGGAAGATTTCAAGGTCCAGGCCAGCTTGGGCTACAAGAAAAAAGTGGTAGAGTGCCTACCTAGATATCACAAAGCAAAAGCAGTCACAATGGCAGTGAGCTGATGGCAATACTTCCTAAATTTATCTATAGACTTAGCAGTCCCCATGAGAGGCCCAACAGACCCTTCTCCCACTTTTTAAAATTAAACTTGGACAAACTGATACTAAATTCATAAAGAAACACAAGGGACCCCAGAAAGCTAAAACAATTTTTGAAAATGAAAACAAAGTTTGAGGATTCAAACTTTCCACTCTCCATATTTACAGTAAAACTAGAGTAATAAGACTATTGGCATAAAGAAGTGGAATAGAATTCAAGTCCAGAAATAAACCCTTACTCTTATGTTTAATTGAAGTTCTCCCTCAACTGGTGAATGAATAAATAAAAGCACATCCACTGGAATATTATTTGTTAATAAAAAAATAATGAAGTACTGTTCCATGTTACAATATGGGGTTCAGAAATGGAGCTGTACTCAAATGATAAAGTTAGCTAGTCTTGAGCAAAAAAGCTCAAGGATACTGCCCAAGCCCTAAGTTCCAGCCCCCTCCCCCTACACAAAGTTGGTTGTTGCTTGGGCTAGAGGGATTGCAATAGAGGTGGTAGAAATAAATCCACACATGATATCCCAGCAATGCTGTTTAACAAGTGAGACACTTACTGAGCTTGTGCAAAGCTCTCTTGATCTCCTACCAGCAGAGACTCAAACCTCTGGGGGGTGAATGCAGATGCCTTTTCATATACCAAAAAAGGCAAAATTCAGCCAAGTGTTCAGTGTTTATAATCTTAGTCCCTCTCAGATCTGAGGATTGAGGTTTGAAGCTAGCCCAGGTAGGAAAGTCCAGGAGGTTCCAATTAAGCAGCAAAAAGCTGGAGGTGGAGCTGTGAATTGAACAAAAAAGCTAAGGGACAGCACCCAAGCCCTTAGTTCAAGCCCCAGGACCAACTTACAACAATAAAGCAAAAATCATTAATCTGGGCCAGGAGTTTGACCTAGTAGTAGAGTGCTTGCCTAGCATGCAGTAAGACCCAGATTCGATTCCTTGGTATGACATACATAGAAAAAAAGCTGGAAGTGGTGCTGAGGCTCAAGTGGTAGAGCTCTAGTCTTGAGGAAGTCCAAGGAAAGTACTCAGGCCCTGAGCTCAAGACCAGGACTGGGAAAAAAAAATCATTACTCTTCCTCAGCTCATTGCCACCATGCCTAGAAAATTTCGATTGTTTAGATGTTTATATAAAAACATTGACAGGCTAGGCACAGTGGCTCTTGTCTATAATCCTAGCTACTCAGGAGGCTGAGATCTGAGGATTCCGGTTCAAAGCCTGTCCTGGTACTACAAAGCCTGTGACACTTATCTCCAGTTAATCATCAGAAAACTGAAAGTGGCAGTGTTGCTCAAGGGGTAGGGCAATAGCCTTGAGCTGATGCACTCAGGACAGTGCCCAGGCCCAGAGTTCAAGTCCCACTACTGACAAAAAAAATTGGCAGTAGTGGGAAAGACTGTTAAGGTAACAGGTAGTTAGTTACTCCAACAAAAACCTGGATCTATTCTGACAGTTGAGAAAAGAATAAATGTACGCCAACAAAGAAGGAGGTTGGGGCCAGTTCCTCTGCAGTAAGTCTGGTCTAACTATTCAGATATAAAGAACAATTACATATGTCACATTTGAGACTAAAAGAGCTCTAGGAGGGGGTGAGGATAAAGCAAAAAGTTATAAATTGTAAAAAAAAAAATTCGGTCATGACAGAGGAACAGCTCAACTCAAATGAACGGATCTAGGCTTTTGAATCTTAGTTTTTCTCCAAACGTGGTGAAGTCTGGCCATCCGCAGAATGAGGATAACTAATGGTCCCACCTTTATTGGACAAAGGCTTTCTGCTCTCCTTAAAGTTGACTAGCTGGCTGAGAACCCAGTGGAGGAGCTCAGAGCATGCAGATTTTGGCTGCTGAAGACCTGCTCTTTGAACCGAGCCTAAGGGCTGAACTTAGTAGCTCTTTTCATTTTAAAGGAAGACTATGACTCTTGGCTCAAGGAAGGCCCTCTAGAAGCGCACTGCTAGAGGCGAAGGTAAGGGATACATTAGTGGAGTTGTCTTTTCCGAAGACTGCTCTGGGGCCGTTTAGTGCAGAACTGTCCCAGCCTGGGGAGAGCCTTCAATCACAGGTAAGCTTGGGGGACAAATGGCAACTTGCAGGATTGCAGGAAACCCGGGGCAGCTTTCAAACAGTCATCCCCGCCTCATCCCAAAGAGGATCACCTCCTTTTCCACACCGAGGGATCCTCTTCCAAATCAATTTTCAGAGCCACAACCACCGACCCAGGACCTCAATTCCCCAGAACCAACTTCGGATGGGGAACTCTCCTCCCTCCACGGGCCCCAATCCTTCGGCTCTGGGTCCCCCAACCCTGCCACCGCCCCAGCCTTGCTGCACAGTCGTCACCCACTGGCGATGAGACCCGAAGACTTCCACCATGGCAGAGGAACGCCCTGACGCTCCTCATGCCTGGTGTCCCCCCGAACTCTCAGAGCTGGAACGCTTCGTCCCTCAACTACCCAGAGCCAGCCCCCTCAGTCCTTCCCAGCCAGGGCCACCCTGCACCCCCCAGGCTCCAGAAATCCTGAACCCCAGTTCCCCTTCATTCATCTCCATAGTGGTCTCGGTGCTCAGGTCAAGATCACGATCCATACCATGATAGCGACTCCTGGCAGCAGGCCGGCAGTCTCGTGACCTAACCACCAACGGCCACCTGAGGCCAGCCGGGTGCACCCTGAGGCGGGGCTGAAGGAGGCGATGGGGGCGGAGCCTGGCCAGGGGCGGAGCTTGGAGGGGCGTAGGGGGCGGGGCCTGACTCTGGGTAAGGCCCGGCACGTGGGGGGCGTGGTGGAAGAGTCGGATCCCGCGGCTGCCCGGGAGGGGTTGGAGGGGGCCACATAGGGGCGGAGCCTTGAGTGGGCGGGGCCCGGGGGGGCGTGGGGGCGGGGCCTAGCGCGGGCGGGGCCTGGCACGCGCAGCGCGGGCTCGCGGGCTGCGGCAGGTGAGCGGCAGGCGGGGATGGCGGAGCAGTGGGATCTGGACGAGGAGGGCATCCGCCGCCTGGGGGCGCTGAGCCTGGAGCAGCCGGGTAGGGGCGGGCCCGGAGGGCTTGGGAGGAGAAAAAGGAGGTGGAGAGGCCCGGGAGCCTGAGGCGGAGGCGGGAAACCGGGAAGGAGCGGCGCGGTGCGGGAGAGCGAGGACGGGGAAACTGAGGCCGAAAGGGTGGAATGGAGGGAGGGGGTGGGAGAGTGTGAAGTGAAAGGAAAGCTGACCCAAGTGGACCGAGGAACGCAGTCGCCCCGGAGGAGGAGCGCGGGGCCTCCCGGGGGACGTTGGTGGGAGAAGGGGCTGGGAAGGGGCGTTGGTGTAGAGAGCCCGGAGACTTCCACCCAGAGGGCCTCTCCTGGTTGGAGTGCCGTGGAGGAGGGACCGTCCAGAGCCTGGCCCTCCCTTTTTGACAAGGTGCTCCCTTCCGAGGGCCTCGAGAGGACCTTGGAATGGATGGCAGTGCCTGAGTCCGCGGAGGGACGCTGCCTCCATTCCTGGCTCGGGATGACGTTCCCTTCTGACTTGGGAAGGAGTGGGAAGGATGGAATCGTCCCTCCTCAGTGCACCACACTACCACCCCCAGGTCCAGCTCTACCTGTGGTGACTTCAGCTCCCCGGCGAGCCTGTCAGGCAGACGCTACTGACGTTCTCATTACCCAAAGTCACAGGCAGAGCCGGGGAAGTGTCCCGGCCAGGGTTTACAACCCAAGGCTGGCTTCCCCCCTCCCTCCCTCCCTCCCTTCCTCCCTCCCTCCTTCCCTTCCTTCCTTCCTCCCTTCCTTCCTCCTTCCTTCCTTCTCTTCTTTCTTCCTCCAACCTTCCCTCCACCTCTCTCTCTCTCTGTCTCTTTCTCCCCCTTTCTCCCTTTTTCCTTCCTTCCTTCCTTCCTTCCTTCCTTCCTTCCTTCCTTCCTTCCTTCCTTCCTTCCTTCCTTCCTTCCTTCCTGTCGGTTGTGGGCTTGACATCAGGGCCTGGGCACTGTCCCGACTCTTTGTATTCATCGCTGGCACTCTAGCATTTGAGCCACAGTGCCACTTCTGGTTCTTGAGTGGTTAATTAGCAATGAGAGTTTCAGGGACTGGCTTGGAACCCCGAACCTCAGATCCGAGTAGCTAGAATTACAGGCATGAGCCACTTGCACCCAGCCCACGTGGCTTTGATTCCAAAGCCTGCCTACACTATAACCATAACAAGTATTCGTCTTTCTTGCTTCCTCTACTTTTTTCATTTGTAGCATATGAAATGACCTAGTTTTCTCGTATTTGTAATTTTATTTAAGATGATGTATTATTAAAAATTAGTTTTTAAATGACTCAAATCAGTGTATATTAATAACATTCATCAGTGCTTGGACAGATAAAGAAGGTACCAATCTTTTTTTCCCTTTGTAAATCTCCACAACAGAAATAACCAAAGATAACAATCTGAGCTGAGTTCAGATTAATTGATACAGATACTTCAAATATATGATTTTCTTTTCCAAACTACCTTGAATGCCCCTATTTTGCAAGGTAGCTAAGAAAAACTTTATTGGATTGATACACTTCTGACTTCCCTCCCTCCCTTCCTTCCTTCCTTTCCTCCTTTCTTTTGTCTTCCTCTTTCTTGTCATTTGTATGTTGGTCTTTATCAGCTAACATTTTGCAAATATTTTTTCTTACTTTTATTTTTCCATTACTATAATAAATAAAGATAAAATAATGTATAAGAGGGAAAGTTCTGGAGCCAAGAGTTTGGCCTAGTGGTAGAGTGCTTGACTAGCATGCACAAAGACCCAGGTTCAATTCCTTGGTACCACATACATAGAAAAAAGCCATAAATGATGCTGTGGCTCAAGTGGTAGAGCACTAGCCTTGAGGAAAGCCTAAGGACAGGGCTCAGGCCCTGAGTTCAAGCCCCAGGACTGGCAAGAAAAAAATTTTTTTTAAAGAAGCTGGGGCTGAGAGTGTAACATAGTGGTAGAGTGCTTACCTAGCATACATGAAGCCCTGGGTTTGATTCCTCAGTACCACATACTCAGGAAAAACCAGAAGTGGCACTGTGGCTCAAGTGGCAGAATGCTAGCCTTGAGCAAAGTGTCTAAGGACACTGCCCAGGCCCTGAGTTCAAGCCCCAGGACTGGCAAAAAAAAAAAAAAAGAAAAGAAAAGAAAAAGAAAAAACAAATAAACTGACATATGGAGAGGCTCAATGTCTAGTACATAGTCACAGATTTTGTGCATCTTTCTTTACATCAGTGCACTGATATGTAGGTTATCTACTTCTCTTCTACTGTGGGATCCTTTGATAGTTTTATTTGTTTTTTTGCTTCTATTTTTTTGTTTTTTTGCCTGTCCTAGGTCTTGAACTCAGAGCACATCCTTGAGCTTTTTCAAGGCTAGCAGTTCTTTCCTTGAGCCACAGCACCACTTCTGGTTTTATCTGTGTATGTGGTACCAGGGACTTGAATCCAGGGCTTTGTGTATACTAGGCAAGCACTCTACCACTAGGCAAAACTCCCAGCCTTGCTTGCTTTTATTTTTTAAAACCTTTCTGGGGGCCGGGAGTTTGGCCTAGTGGTAGAGTGCTTGCCTAAGTTTGGCCTAGTGGTAGAGTGTTTGCCTAGCATGCACAAAGACCCAGGTTCGATTCCTTGGTACTACATACATACAAAAAGCCAGAAGTGGTGCTGTGACTCAAGTGATAGAGTTCTAGCCTTGAGAAAGCCCAAGGATAGTGTTCAGGCCCTGAGTTCAAGTCACAGGACTGGCAAAAAAAAACCCCAAACAAAGAAACCTTTCTGGGCTGGTAAAGAACTTTAAGTGGTAAAATACCTGCCTAGCAAACTCAGAGCCCTGAGTTCTACTCCCTAAGTATTGCAAAAACAGCCACCTTTCTGAAAGCTGGGCACCAGTGGTTTATGCTTGTAATCCTAGCTACTCAAAAGATGGAGATTGGGAAAAAATTAGTTCAAGACTAGCGACTAGCTCAGGCATAAACTCATTTCAGTCAATAGTTGTACATGGTGGCAAATGCCTGTCATCCTTGCACAAGGGAAGTATATTTAGGCAGATTGAGATCCAAGTCCATCAGGGTATACATGGAAGACCCTATTTGAAAGATAATGAAGCTGAGCACTGGTGGTTCATGCTTGTAATCCTAGCTTCTCAGGAAGCTGAGATCTGAGGATCATGGTTGGAAGCCAGCTCGGGCAGAAAAGTCTGTGAGACTCTTATCTCCAGTTAACCACTCAAAAACCAGAAGTGGTGGTATGGCTCAAAGTGGTAGAGTAAAAGAGCTCAGGGACAGCACCCAGGCCCTGGAGTTCCACAACTGAAAAAAATGTAAGTATTTATCTAAAGGAGTTACCATTCAACAAAGCAATTTATGAATACAGTGCATCTTGATCAATGTGATCCATTTCATCATTCTTCCCCCTTCCTCTGAACCCACCCCTTCTCTCAGTTTTCTCAATTTTGTAGAATGTATATTGAATTTTATGACTCCATTCTCCCCTTTATGTTTTCAGTACTTTCTGGGAGACTTATACACATCCTTCAGGGTAATTTGAGAACTTCAAGGGCTCAATACAACTGTTATTTGGTTACTAGATTAGTCCTTGTTGTTGTGATAAACTCATAGAAGCTTTGGAAACACGCCATTCACAGATGGGTGGTGGGAGAAACACAGGCGTACTCTCATTGACTGCTACTTCCAAGCAGAAATCATAACATAACTACTGGTGATCTCTTTTCAGAACTGGTGGAGTCTCTTTCATTGCAGGGCTCTTATGCTGGAAAAATCCATTCTATTGGTGATGCCTTCAGAAACTTTAAAAATCTCCGATCCTTAGATTTATCAAGAAATTTGATCACTAGCCTAAAGGTATGTACTATATTCTATGACTAGCCAGGTCAGCCTAACTTAGTTTTGAGTGTGTGTGTGTGTGTGTGTGTGTGTGTGTGTGTGCGCGCACACACACCCATTCAGGCACACATGTGCACACGTGTGTATGCTAGTTCTGGGACTTGAACTCAGGACCTGGGTGCCTTCCTCGAGCTTTGTGGCTCAAGACTTGTACTGTACCACTTGAGCCAGAAACTCTACTTCTAGCTTTTTGGTGATTAATTGGAGCTAAGAGTCTCATGGACTTTCCTCTCCAGGCTGGCTTGAAACTGTGGCCCTCAGATCTCAGTCTCCTAATAGCTAGGATTAGAGGTATTAGCCACTGGTACATAGACTGTAATTTGTTTTTATACCCTTATTCTTTTCATGTCTATAAGCTTGATAGGAATCTGTGAAGATTAATCAAATTAGCATATGTAATTAAACATATATAGCACTCCTGGTATAGTGCTTGGCTTGTAAGAAGGATTTGGTAAATGTTAGCTTTGTTGTATTTTTTTTTTTTTTTTGCCAGTCTTGGGCTTGAGCTCAGGGCCTGAGCGCTGTCCTTGGACTTTCTCAAGGCTAGAGCTCTACCACTTGAGCCTGAGCACCACTTCTGGCTTTTTTGTATGTATGTGGTACCAAGGAATCGAATCCGGGTCTTCGTGCTTGCTAGGCAAGCACTTTAACCACTAGGCCAAACTCCTGGCCTGTATTTTGTTTTTAATCTAACTTATCTGCATTATCTCTAGCTGGTCTGAATCAGTTTGCTCAGTTTTTTTTTTCTTTTCTTTTTGCCAGTCCTGAGGCTTGAACTCAGGGCCTTGGAACTGTCCTTTTGTCCTTGGGCTTTCTCAAGGCTAGCGGTCTATCACTTGAGCCACAGGACCACTTCCAGCCTTTTCTGTGTATGTGGTACCAAGAAATCGAACCCAGGGCTTCATTCATGCTAGGCAAGCACTCTATCACTAGACCACATTTCCAACCCCAGTTTGCTCAGATTTCTTATGGAGAAATTCTTCTATGATTACTTCTAGCACAGTGTTAGAAAACACATGAATTTATGCAAACTGAGAGAAGTGGGAGGCAATCGAAATCATTCCTATAATTTTTATGCTGATAGACTTGTTGGTTTTGGGCATTTATTCTCAATTTATAATTCTATTCAGTAGGCTGACATCTAAGGACCAAGGTTCAAAGCCAGTCCAATTATACAACCCCTGAGATTTTTATTCCCAATTAGTAAGCAAAAAACTGGAACAGGAAGTATGGCTTAAGTAACAAAGTGTCAGCTATGGGGAAGAGAGTCCCATTACTGGAACATACACACACACACACACACACACACACACACACACACACACACACACACGCGCGCGCACACACAATCTTTTACTATATATTTTTTCTTTTACTATTTTCTTCTCCTTCAGAAGCTCTTTCTCCTATAAATTGAGGTTCATGTGAAGTTGAGAGTAGACAGGGGCAAAGATGAAAGCCAAAATGGTTCAGCCTGGCTGCCACTGGGAAGGAATGGGGGACCACAGATGGAAAAAATGGATTGCAGGTATTTACTTACAAGTCAGATTTTGTAATGAAGACATATTTATACCTGTAAAGTTAGGTTTTGTTTTTTCTTTTGCTTTGCTTTTGTGCCAGTCCTGGGGCTTGAACTCAGGCCCTGGTGCCATCCCTGAGCTTTCTCTTTGCTCAAGGCTAGCAGAGATCGCCTTGTAGCTTTTTGGTGGTTAAATGGAGATGAATCTCACAGACTCTCCTGGGTGGGCTTTGCACTGGGATCCTGAGATCTCATCCTCCTATGTAGCTAGGATAGGAGGCATGAGCCGCCAGTGCCCAGACCTGAAAATTCTTCAATGTTTAGAAGGCTGAGTACTCATGGGCAGCAACTGAATAGGAGTTGCACCTGAACTTTCTCGTAGATGACTGCATGTCAAAGGGTGGAAAGTAACCGATACATTTCCATCTTTATCTTGAGATCCTTAGCAGTGTGCAGTTTCCTAATGTGGTCTTTTCCTTGCAGGGCATCCAGTATTTATATTCACTCCAAGACCTGAATTTATATTATAACAACATCCCTTCATTAGTGGAGGTGTCCCGCCTGCAGCCTTTACCCTTCCTCAAAGAACTAGATCTGAGACTCAATCCTGTTGTCAGGAAAGATACAGATTACAGGCTCTTTGCTGTGTACACGCTGCAAACTCTGGAGAAACTGGGTGAGACCCTCTTCCTCCATTCCTTCCCCAGCATCTCACTTCAAGTCAGATGACCCAGAACCTTTTGGATGTGGGCCCAGCTTGTGCACTGGCAGGAGACATTTGTTTATCAGTCAATATTTATGTCACTTTGTGCAGGCAGGATGTATGGCAGGTACTTTTATTGTTTATTGAAAGACCATCTATGATTTTTATCAGTTATTTCCAGCTTTAGTTTTCTTCAGCTGATGGTTTCACCACCACTTCCTCCCTAACACAAAATTTCCAGGCTGAGACTCATTTTTCCAGGTGCCTCGACTTTGCAGCTGTAATTAGCAAGAGAAAACTCATGCAACATTTCCTTGGGGCTGAGTTGACAAGAAACAAGAAATATCCCTTTCAACATTGCTTGTTGATATTAAAAAATTTGATTTCATGTGGCTCAGTCTAAGTAATTGCAGGAAACTAAAAAAAAAAGAGTCATATAACTTTCATTATTAACAGAAGCTTGCCTGCTCTCCCTGCTCCACCTCCACCTTCCTGAAGTGGTTGTTACCCTGTATGGAACTGTTGCTATGGCATCTGAGTTACTGCTTGCTCTAGTGACAACATAATAGCATTATGTTGTGACCTGTTTCCAACACACAGAGACTGGTCTTTAGTTTTTCCTCTGTAAATATGGCTCTCTGACCCACTACCGTTTACTCCCAAAAGAAACATGCTTAAACCATGGTTTCTGCTTTCAGATGATCGAACTGTACGTGACAGTGAAAGGAAAGCTGCCAAGCTACATTTTAGTCAATTGGGCAACAGTGAAAATTTTCTTTTAGAGGTGGAAAAAAGGTAAGATAATTCTCTACAATTGTTTTTAGTCTGGCGCTTGACATAGATCACAGTGAATTCCTGCTTGAAGTTGATTTCTAATAGAAAGCTCCTGCCAGTTGTAAGACTTGTTAGCTCTACAATAAAAGTATTCAGCAAACTGAGATTTATCAGGCCCTCCCTGAGTTCAGTCTTACTTTGGGTTTGTTTGGATAAAATTATTGTAACTCCAAAGGTTGTGTCCACAGTTTATAGATAGAGACACTGTAAATGTCCACCAACTCTTCCTTGGTAGCATTATCCATCAGTGGTCTATTTCTATTGAATAAGGAGGGATACCTTATAATATGTAAGGCTGTTGCAGATAGATTTATCAGAACAACAGAATGAAAGTACTTCTGTACAAACAAAAAAAAGTCCTTGAGACTCCCAAGAATCTGGATTTGGGGGCTGGGAGTTTGGCCTTGTGGTAGAGTGCTTGCCTAGTATGCACAAAAACCCGGGTTCAATTTTTCAGTACCACATGTATACAAAAAGCTGGAAGTGGTGCTGTGGCTCAAAGTAGCAGAGTTCTAGTCTTGAGAAAGCCCAAGGACAGTGCTCAGGTCCTAAGTATAAACCCCAGGACTGGCAAAAAAAAAAAAAAAGAATCTTTCCTTTTTTTCTTTTACTTTCTTTCCTTCTTTCCTTCCTTCCTTCCTCCCTTCCTTCCTTCCTTCCTTTCTTCCTTCTTTCCTTCCTTCCTTTCTGGCGCTCTGTCTCTGTCTCTGTCTCTCTGTCTCTCTCTCTCTCTCTCTTTCTCTCCCTTCCTTCCTTCCTCCTACCTTCCTTCCTTTCTTGTGCTAACTCTCTCTTTCTCTCTCTCTTTCTTTCATCCTGGGGTTTGAACTTAAAACCTGAGTGCTGTTCCTCAGCTTTTTTTGCTCAAAGCTAACACTCTACTACTTTGAGCCACACCTCCACTTCTAGATTTTTGGTGGGTAATTGGAGATGAAAGTCTCACAGACTTCCCCTTTCTTCCCAGTTTGGCTTCAAACCATGATCTATGGACCTCAGGCTCACAAGTAGCTAGTATCAAAGGCATGAGCCACCAGCCACCAGGCCTGAGCCACCATGTTTAGGAACACACACACACACACACACACACACACACACACACACACATACATCATGAATTCCTATTTCAGATACATTGGTGTTTTCTGTGTACCAAAACAATATAGAGAGAATCAGTGTATAACAAATAAACTTTATAGCAAAGTAAATAATTTCTTCATTAATCTGTTTAGGCACCATTCAGGGATAGAAATGTCTAGCCCCACAGCTGTGTAAGGCCTGGGAAATCATTTGTTATATGACAGGACAGACACATATGCTTCCCAGGTCCCTCTGCCTGTATGCATAATTTTGTATAACCTGCAAATTATACATACTCAAGTAGCCCTTGATAGAAAAAATGTTCCTCACCCTGAGTATAGCTAAACCAGAGGTCAAATAATACTCTATTCCTGGTATTAACATTCATTTTTTTACAAGCCCTCTGATCTTGGGGGAAATTTAAAGGCCTCACTTGTTCCTATAAAATGGAATTGATAGGTAATAGGGAATCTCTTATAATTAAATGAGATGGTGAGTATAAAGTATATAGTCTAGCTTTACTGTGCTTCCAAGATAACTCAATCAAAGACAAACTCTTGCCCCTGTTACCTATTCTTATAACTAACAGCTATAATTGTCTACACTACAACTGACAGGAGAACCTGCCCTTTCTGTGTCTTAGCTATAATTTTTCTTTCTTTTTTTGGCCAGTCCTGAAGCTTGAGCTCAGGGTCTAGGCACTGTCCCTGAACACTTTTTGCTCAAGGCTAGTGCTCTGCCACTTAAGCTACTGCACCACTTTGGCTTTTTCTGTGTATGTGGTACCAAGGAATGGAACCTAGGCCTTCATGAATGCTAGGCGAGCACTCTACTACTGGGCTATGCTCTCGGCCCTTAACTATAAATATTTAAATTGAGAAAAATCTTACTGCCTCTATTTTCAGACCTTAAATTTGAGTAAGTTCTGAATGTTCGACTTAACATTTAAGGTTAAACTATACTATCTTTCTCTCTTTTCATTATTCTTAGTCAAAACAGATTTAAAACATTTTTGGCTTTAACTGAGATACTATAAAACATTGTTAATGTATCTTAGAGTATTGGGGGAAAATAAGAGTCTGACCACCATGAACTAATTTCTAAACATCTCAGAAGCTTTCTTTCAAGGTGAGCTCCAGTGTCTTAGCCTGTAAGCCTAGCTACTTGGGAAGCTGAGATCTGAGGATCATGGCTCAAAGCCATGGCAGGAAGACCTATGAGACTCTTATCTTTAATCACTAAAGCCAAACATGGAGCTATGGCTCAAGTGGTGGAATGCTAGCCTTGAGCACAAAAAAACTCAGTGACAGCACATAGGCCCTAAGTTCAAGACCCAGGACTGGTGTGCACATAAACACACACACACACACACACACACACACACACACGTACACACGTGTGTGTGTGTGTGCACACAACCCCTCTTTTAACTTTCCATTAAATCCTGCTGTGTGACAGCTCTAGGGAGAAGACAATGAAAAACTGTGTGACAGATGAGGGCTCTGCATCAAAAGTCAGTGCTGATGTTGATACCAGGACTGAAACAGGTCAGTGTTCTCTCTGTGATCACAAATGATGGAGACATCAGTGGTCTCAGGTGTCATAGCCAATGCTGGGTAGAATGATGACAAAGTAGTTGAGAAAGAGCAGACTGGAAGCAAGCCCAAGATTTACTGGCCGTATTTTTCCTCCTTCCTCCTGCTGCCAGAAGGACCCTGGGTTGAGTCTTTCAGAGCACAAGCTGTACTCAGAGAGTTCAATTTCATTTATATCATTTTACGTCATTCATATACCCATCCCTAAAATAAACTCCAAGATTACTTTGCCCATTCCTGTCAGCCCCTGGGCACTGCTAATGTAATTGAGTTCCTTAGCCAGAATCTCTTGACTCATCTGCATCCATACAGCTTTTTACCCTGGGCCTTCTGGGCTCCCCAGCCAAGCACTTTTCCTGCTATAGGTTCCCTGGTGCTTGCTTGTGCTCTATTTCCATAAGCACTGATGATAATCCAATATGGTTACAATGATGCCGCTTTGCTTGTCCTGCTACATGCTGAGGAAGCTTTCCGTCAAAAGGGTTTTGGTTTTTTTTTGTTTGTTTGTTTGTTTTTTGTTTGTTTTTTTGCCAGTCCTTGGACTTTCTCAAGGCTAGAGCTCTACCACTTGAGCTTCAGCACCACTGCTGCCTTTTTTTTTCTATGTATGTGGTACTGAGGAATTGAACCTGGGTCTTCATGCATGCTAGGCAAGCACTTTTTACCACTAGGCCAAACTCCTGGCCCCTCTATCAAAAGGTTTTATGTTATGCGCCCTGTGGGTTAACCTGGTGCATCTGTCCCAGTTCAAATAGATGTCCGTGTGTGTGTGTGTGTGTGCGCTGATCCTGGGGCTTAAACTTAGGGCCTAGGTACTCTCCCTGAGTTTTTTATGCTCAAAGCTAGTATTCTATCACTTGAATCATAGCTCTACTTTCAGCTTTTTTGGTGGTTAAGAGATAAGTCTCGCAGACTTTGTGTGTGTGTGTGTGTGTGTGTGTGTGTGTGTGTGTGTGTGTGTGTGTGTGTGTGGCGGGGGGGGGGGGCATGGGGTTTAAACTCAACCTGGGCACTGTCCATGAGTTCTTCAGCTCTGGACCTGCGCATTGCCCCTGAGCTCTTCAGCACAAGGCTACCACCCTACCCTTGAGCCAAGCCCCACTTCCTGTTTTCTAGTGGTTAATTGGAGATAAGAGTCTCAGGTCCTTTTGTGCCAGGGCTGGCTTTGAATCTCGATCCTCAGATCTCAGCCTTCTGAGTAGCTAGGATTACAGATATAAGGCACTAGAGCCTGGCCAGATTACCATTTTTACTGGAGAAAACTTTTTTCTGGGGGCCAGGAGTTTGGCCTAGTAGTAGAGTGCTTGCCTAGGATGCATGAAGACCCAGATTCGATTTCTTGGTACCACATACAGAGAAAAAGCCTGAGTTCAAGCACCAGGACTGACAAAAACAAAACAAAAAAAAACTTTCTTCTGTCCAGGTCTCTGTCCTTCTGAAAGGTTTATTCAATATACACAAACTCTTTAAAAAAAAAAAAGCCAATAGATTGAATAGATTAGGTCTGTAGTTTAGATATCAAGGGTTTTTAGTTTTCAGCATGTTTTATTTTTCTGATTTTTTACCTGCCCATGTGAACATAAATACTAAGTCATATCTACATTATATAATGATAAAAGAGCTTTTGGTTTATCTGATGTCTTTGGTGAACATAAGTGATGAGTGGTAGTATAGTTTGTTTTATTTTATTTTAAAAAGTATTTCCTTTTTTTTTGCCAGTCCTGAGGTTTAAACCCAGGGCCTGGGCACTGTCTTTGGGCTTTCTCAGGCTAGAGCTCTACTACTTTAACCACAGCATCACTTTTGGCTTTTTCTGCGTATGTGGTACCAAGGAATTGAACCCAGGGCCTCATGTATGCAAGGCAAGCACTCTACTACTAGGGCGAAGTCCCAGTGCAGAAAGTATTTCTTATATTTAAAAAATTGTGTTATTTCAAATAATAATTTGGAAAATTAGAACATGCATGAAGAACATTTTAAGCACCTTTAAGGAGACTCTCAATTCATATTTTGCTATACAGTCTTCTCTGATATACAGCCTTTGGTATTCAGCCTAGTATTTCTTCTAGGTCAAAGCCTTTATGTATTCATTCTTGCACAGAAAAGATTTGTCAGTCTCTTTTCCTATGAGCTGAATGAGATTTCATTTGTCATGTCATTAGCACACATATTTATTCCAAGAGTTAAAAATTGTTTCTTCAACTGTACAATCTCTATTGAATATAAGACAGATGGTCCATTTCTAAAAGTTCTTGGAAGCCCCAGCTGTTGTCTAGATTTAAAAAAAAAAAAATATATATATATATATAATTAATTTCTTGCCACTTTGAGCCATTAGAGCTTAGTTTTCCACTGGAAATTGTGTTTGCTTTGAATCCCTGGGGAGAACAGCCAGTAAGCACTGTTGGTAATCCAATATGATTAAAGTGGTCATGCTGTCTTAATGGTCATGCCACAGGCTAAGAGAAGGCCCTCCTGAAGGACAGAATCCATTGCTCAAACCCTCTGTTCAACCAGGGCTTTTCCACCAATCATTTCAAATGAGCAACGAGCAATTTCTCTCTTGGATCTTCATCTTCATCATGTTCTCTTAACCACATAATCTTGGGCTCTTTCAAGGGTCTCTCTTTCTCTCATTCTCTTCCCTCCCCTAAGTAAAAATACCTAGGCTATTTTTTTTTTTTTGCCAGTCCTGGGCTTGAGCTCAGGGCCTGAGCACTGTCCTTGGACTTTCTCAAGGCTAGAGCTCTACCACTTGAGCCTCAGCACCACTTCCAGCTTTTTTCTATGTATGTGGTACCAAGGAATCGAACCTGGGTCTTAATGCATGCTAGGCAAGCACTTTAACCACTAGGCCAAACTCCCAGCCCACCTAGGCTATATTTTCATGGTTTCCTGTCCCTTTGTTCTTTCTGCTCAAGACTTGCATTCCACCCATCTGAGCCATAGCTTTATTTCTAGCATTTATGGTAACTAATTGGAGGTAAGAGTCTTATAGACTTTCTCCCTGGGCTGACTTTGAACTTTCATCCTCAGATCTCAGCCTCCTGAGTGGCAATGATTATAGGCATGAGTCTCTAGCACCTGACTCCATTTCTTTCTCAGTATTTGCTGAGTATCAACTCTGGCCCAGGTACTTCCCATGATCTCATTTAATCCTCACAACCTTGAAGTTGTTTGACAAGTAAAGCTGAGACCCAAAGAAGCAAAATAACTTGCCCTACTTACATAGTAAATGGCAGAGGTAGGATGCTGACGCTGATCCATATATTATTAAATATTCTTCCAAGCTTCTTCTTCCTTCCATTTATTCTGTATTTTATGGCCAGATTGATTCTCTTAAAACAGCATGACCACTAATCAAATTTGCCTGCTCAAAAACTTCCATGGCTCCCATTCAGCTACTGTATTAATTCTAAGTTTTGTTTTTGTTTTTACCAGTCTGGGGATTGAGCTCTGGGCCTGGGCACTGTCCTTGGGTTTTCTCAAGGCTAAAGCTCTACCACTTGAGCCACAACACCATTCCAGGCATTTTTCTATGTATGTGGTACCAAGGAATTGAACCCAGGTCTTTGTGCATGCTAGGCAAGCACTCTACCACTAGGCCAAACTCCCGGGCTAATTCTAAGCTTTTTGACCTGGCATGCAAGACTCCTTTAAGCTCTGGTTGCATCTTATTTCTTTAGCCTTGCTTGAAACCTTATCTCATTTCTCCAATACAATATTCAACAGCCCAATCAAATTAGACGACTCTTTTCTCCCCACAGAGTCCTTCCTTTTGCCCTTCTTTGACTGTAAACTAATGTACTACTCTGAAATATGCTCATAAAACCCTACCTTTTCATTATGGCCTACCTCAAAAGTTTTCATTTTATGAAATTTTTTCTAATTTTTCAACCAAAAAGATGCTTTCTGTTTTTGTAAATTCATATAACTTGTCTTCTGAAACATATACTCTGGACACATTTCCTGAAGTACTTTCAGCATCATTAAAAAAAACTTTTTGTAAGTGAAACCAGGCATTGATATCCCATGCTTGTATCCTAGCTACTCAGAAGGCTGAGATCTGATGATCAAGGTTGGAAACTAGGTCTCTCAGGAAAGTCTCTGAGACTCAACAAAAATCAGAAGAGGAGGGGTGGCTCAAGTGGTAGAACACTAGCTAGCCTTGAGCAACACATACACACACACACACACACACACACACACACACACACACACACACACACACACACACACACTAAGAGACTGCAAACAGGTAGTCTTATAATAAGCAGCCCTCTTACAAGCACAAAAAGGAAAAAGGGAAAAAGGAAAAGTAAGGCATTGAAGTGTATGTGTTGTTGCTGGTTTGTGCTTGTTTTGAAAGGGACTTTTTTTGGTCGGTCATGGGGCTTAAACTCTGGGTCCCAGTACTGTCCCTGAGCTCTTCAGCTCCAGGCTACCGCCCCATCCCTTGAGCAATAGTGCCACTTCTTGGCTTTCTGGTGGTCAATTGGAGATAAGAGTCTCACAGACTTTAGTGCCTGGGCTGGCTTTGAACCGTGATCCTCAGATCTCAGCCTCCTGAGTAGCTAGGATTTCAGGGACCTTTCTGCCTGCCCTCGCTTTGAACTTTGAAACTCAGAATCTTGCCTTCTGAATAGCCATAATTATAGGTTAGGATTACCAGCAGCACCCATAACTGTTCTTATGTTACAAGTGAGGAAGTCAAAGCAGAAAGAGGCCGGTCTAAATAGTGAATCAGTGCAGATTGCTGAGTAAAGCCTGGAGATATAGGATGCTAAGAGTGGTCCCAGCATCTCCTCCTGCAGCAGGAAGTTATTAAATTGGTCCGAGTTCATTATTCACTGAGGAAGCGTGCAACATACTATTTGCCTTTCTAGGGATGTGTCATAATTTATGAAGTCATTTAATATCTATTATCTTATTTTTCACCTCAGCCCTAAAAGGTAAGCAATTTTTATTCTATTATCACTGTTTTATAAAACAAAGTGAAAGATTCCAGGACATAAAATTGTTTTCCCAAGCTCTCCTGATTTCCATTATCTTTTTCTGGAAGGCTTGCTGCCTTTGATGTCTGGTCAGAGATTCAGTGAATTCCTTTTCTTTTATTGCAGATGCAAACAAAGGACTTTTTATTCTCTTCCCCAATCGAGAAATAATAAAGGATTCCCTAACCAGTACTTCTGTAACCCAGGGCAATAGTTCATCTGGTCAGAAATCAGACACTTTCCCACTGGGGACACAGGTAATGTATTCATTCTCTTGTTGATCAGATAACTAGTCAATGGCCAATACTAATAATTTAATGGACTCTCAGTTATTTATAAAGGAAGACTTGTCTGAGATGGGCATTTTGGACCCTCTAAAATGAAAAGGCAAGACGGTATGCAAAGAGCCTTCTCTGTTAAATTCAGACTCTCATCTCTGATCAACTATCATATAATTTATACACATAACTCTAGTATGTTTTTATGTCAAAGTTATTTTAGTGCTCAAAAAGAGATGTAACAGTTACAGTTTGGGGCTGGTTATAAACTTTTTTCTCTCATGTCTCATGTCCTGTTTTCTAACTTTTGTTTTCAATTTTTTTTTTTTGCTGGTCCTGAGGCTTGAACTCCAGGCCTGAGGCTAGCACTCTACCACTTTAGCCATAATGCCACTTCTGGCTTGTCTTGTTCATATGGTACTGAGGAATTGAACCCAAGGCTTACTAAGCACTACCATGAAGCTACATTCCCACAGCAACATTCTTTCTGAGTAGTTTATTGGAGATAAGAATCTATTTTCCTGCCCTGGGAGGGCTTGGAACCATGATCCTCAGATCTTAGCTTCCCCCCTCTCCTCAGTAGCCAAGATGACAAGCATGAACTACCAGTACCCAGCCTCAAGTGCCATTTTTTTTTAAATCTTAGATTTAAGGGAAAGGAGACATAGGCTATTTCAATCTAGAGTTTAGGCAATTCTTAGATTTTAAAAATGTTTTGAAAAGGAAAAAAGGAAGTAGAGGTGTGGTAGAGTAGCCAGTCTTCAGTGAAAAAGAAAAAAAAACAAACTACTGACAGATCAAAAAAAAAGGAAAAAGAAAACTACTCTGAGATTATTATTATTATTATTTTGTGGGGGTAATGGGGCTTGAACTCGGCCTGGGCTCTGTCCCTGAGCTCTTCAGCTCAAGGCTACTGCCCTACCCTTGAGCCACAGCCCCACTTTCCATGTTCTAAAGGTTAATTGGAGATAAGAGTCTCAGGTTTTTTTGTTCCCAGGCTGGCCTTGAACTTTGATCCTCAGATCTCAGCCTCCTGAGTAGCTATGATTACAGGCGTGAGCCACTGCACTGGCTTGAAATTATATTTTGAAATAAGAGAAAAAGGAAATTGACTAGCTTGCTGTAAATTCTTTTAGTTTAACAAACAAGTGGGATTTCTTATTTGTTGTAACTACTACAAAGATACTGAATACTTCAAGATACTTATAAAGAAGCAAACCTTAGTTTGCTTCAGATTTTGCCTAGTTATGCCTCGGATTGATTCCCAGCATATTAAAACTTCTATTAATTCCTGTGGTTGATAAGAATCCTTTAAACAGAAAAGAGATAAAGTGGCCTTATATCATTTGTATGCTGAGGTATTTGAAGCTGAGAAAATACAGTATTTCTATGTTAGATATGTCCTTTATTTCTAAGGATTTTGTATTTTCAAAGAGCCTCCTTACCAGCTCCAAAGCAGTTCTAAAACTTTATATCGTGACAGCTTCAAAGCAAGCTCCACCCTGGGCCTTAGCTTGAATATGTTTCTCTTGCTTGCAAGAATAGTCATCCTTAATAACAGGAAAGGACTGAACATGGTCCAGTGCGCTCCCAGCTGAATGTCCATAGCTGCCTTTTAAATTTTTGAACTTTTTTTAGCTACAGGAAGTGACAAGAAGAGAGATGCCAAGTGACAACCGCCAGGAAGATGGTAAATATTTTGCTTACTGAATAAATATTTTTCTTCATGCTATCAGAGAAATCTGGATGTGATGAGATTAAAAGATGGAGTGATGTAGCTGTGGGATCCTGTTTGGCCCATTTTTCATTTCCTGAAAAGGGTAGGGGGAAGTGCCTTGGAAGTAACTTTTGGGAGGCTTTTCTGCTAAAAGCATTGATATTCTGGCTTTCTTTGTTCTTGTATTGGTTATTCTGTTTCTTTTTCTTATTTTTCTTGCCTTCTATACTTTTAGTTCCAAAATAACAATTAGAGTCCTTAATTTATACAATCTTATGTACGTATTTCTGAGTCTAGGGCTTTCAATCATTGGCTGCTGCTCTATTACCAGAGCCACACCTCCAACCCCTACTTATATAATTTTAAAACTAATCAATATCTTGTCTTCCCTTGAATAATTTAAAAAACCTTATACTGCTTTTCTCCATTTAATCCCTCCTGATATGTATTATTCCTATGGATTTTTCATTTTTACATGTTTTAAAACCCTACAAGATGTTTTATGCAATGTTTATTTACATTTACCCATATATTTCCCACCTCCTTTTCTTTTTGTTTCTTTTTTTATCCCAGATTTCCCTCTGAGGTAATTTTCCTCTAGTTTATCCTTTATAATTCACTTTAGGATACGCCTTTAGTTATGAAATGCCTTTTCAGTTTTTGTCTGAAAATATCTTCATTTTGCCATCATTTTTGTTTTCAGTCCTGGGGCTTAAACTCAGGGCCTACACACTGTCCCCAAGCTTATTTTACTCAAAGCTAGCACATTAGCACTTGAGCCACATTGAAAGTTTTGGCTTTTTCTGTTTATATGGTACTGAGGAATTGAACCCAGGGCTTTATGCATGGTAGGCAAGCACTCTATCACTAAACCACATTCTCAGCCCTCACCATCATTCTTTTTTTTTTTTTTTTTTTTTTTTTTGCCAGTCCTGGGGATTGTACACAGGGCCTGAGGATTGTCTTTGGGCTTTCTCAAGGATAGAACTCTACCACTTGAACCACAGCACCACTTCCAGCTTTTCCTATGTATGTGGTACCAAGGACTCGAACCCAGGTCTTCGTGCATGCTATGCAAGCACTCTACCACTATGCCAAACTCCTGGCCCCTCACCATCATTCTTGGATAATATTTTTGTTGAATATAGATTTCTAAGTCAGTGATTGTTTCTTTCACAATATTGTAGTTGAATTCCTCTGTATCACATACACAGAAAAAGCCAGAAGTGGTGCTGTGGCTCAAGTGACATGGCACTAGCTTTGAAGAAAATGTGTCCAAGGAGAGTGCCCAGGCCTTGAGTTCCAGTCCCAGCACTGGCAAAAAGAAGGAAGGAAGGAAGGAAGGAAGGAAGGAAGGAAAGAAAGAAAGAAAGAAAGAAAGAAAGAAAGAAAGAAAGAAAGAAAGAAAGAAATTTGTATTCAGGCCAGGCACGGTAACTCATGACTGTAATTCTAGCTACTCAGAAGGCTGAGATTGGAGGATCGCTGCTCAAAGCCAGCCTAGGTACCAAAGAATAGGAGACTCTTATCTCCAATTAATCACTAGAAAAATGGGAAGTGGGGCTGTGGCTCAGGAGTAAGGCAGTAGCCTTAAGCTGAAGGACCTCGGGGACAACACCCAGGCCAAGGGGTAGGGTGGTAGACTTGAGCTGAAGAGCTCAGGGACAGCACCCAGGCCCAGAGTCCAGGCCCCAAGACTGACAAAAGAAAAAGAAAAAGAAATTTGTCTTTAGAACGTTACAGGCTCTTTTTTGTTTACCCAAACATCCCATATGTTTTGTTGTTTATGCAAAAATCCCTTTATCATTTTGTGATACATTTGTCAAATTAGAAACTGCTTTTCTCAGAAGTACCCCACCTGGACCAAGAGGAATCCTCATCATGTTTTGTTTTGTTTTTTCCTTTGGTTGAGACAGAATTCAAACACTACTCACCTCGCCAGTGCACGGTCCGATCCCCAGAGAAAATGACCAGGGATGGGTACCGAGTATCCTTTTTGGACAGCAAGAATTCAGTTTCTTCTCCAGAAAAGGACTTGTTAGGAACACCTGATATTTACCAGCTTCCCCATGAAGACTCACTGGGTAAACGTCTAGATGTGGGTGACTCCAGCCAGATCCATCCTTATCAACTACCTTCCAATGTTGGTCTGGAAAATTATGATGGTCATTATTCTCAAACTCTACCCCTGCATGGAAGTCATGGTAAAAGGCCCCAGAGAAGCAAGAACTTCCGAGAATATAACATAAAGCCTTCAAATGACATAAAGGCCGCCACATCCCATCCCTGTGGAGACTTACTAATGTCTCTGTCAAACCCAGACTCCAGCACCGGAAGGCTTTTGAAGCTTAGTTCAGGTAATAGCTTCTTTTTAGCTCATACAGCTTCATAGGCATGAAGATTGAAGTTATATCTGGGCATTTTGAAATTGACATTTCTTAAATTTCATAGGCTTTTTTAAAATTGCATTTCAGTGTCACCAGAGGCCCTTGGAACTTCTAAACCTCTTCAGAGTATGAGTTCAGAATGACAGATATGTTAGAGAAAATTGTAGGAATGTGAGCTTCACCATTACCTGTCATTTTAGTGGAGTAGCCTTCCCAGGACATATTTGTAGCATCATCTAGTCTTCTCTGGCCATAATCACTACTATTCTGAGTTATCAGCAAAAAAAAAAAAGCTAATTTCAGGATAAGTAATGAAGATAATTCTTCAACTATTTATAAATTTAGCCAGTAAAATTCACTGAGCATTTGTTATTTGCAGAGACTTTTCTAACTCTGGATAAAGTAGCAAAGAAAAAAGTCCTATGTATATGTTAACATAAATGTTTCAAAAGTCTCTACTTTCATGGAGCTTACATTTTAATAAGGTAAGACAGATAATAAACAAGTTAATATATGAACATGTCAGGTGATGGTAAGTACTGGGATAAAAAATAAATGTACAGAAAATAAGGATGAGATGGTATTTAAATAAAATTATCCAAGGCATCATAAAAGTAGAGATTTGACAGTAGAAACCTTGGCTCTACTAGCAGAGATCTGCAGTAGAGCAAAATCTTGATACATAAGGCCATATAATGTGAAGCTGATTGAAAGGACCTCCAGGATATTGAAACAAAAGCCATATAATGAATGATTGTTGTCCTTAATGTACTATGTTGTCTCTCATCTCCTTTGCTATCCCTTGGTTATCTCATATTGGTATAGTATCTCACTTTGTTATCTGATATATTGAATTTATTTGTATTTGGATATTTGAAATTTGATAGGGAAGGGGGAAAAACCAAGATGGGTGGGGGGTGTGGGGGGGGAGGGAAATGGGTACCAAGACATGTGAAAGGGTATCAATGTATGTGAATTAATGCACCTTCTATCTGGCAAATATCATGTAACCCTTTTACTAATTACAATAAAAAAAAGTAGAGATTTGAGGGACAAGTATTGGTGGGTGGCATGTATCACTTGGTATTAAAAAAAAATATAGACTTGAATGAAATTGAGCCTGTTAGTTATATGAATACCTAGGAGTCAAACTTTGTAAATTGCATACAAGTACACAGTTTCTGAAGCTGAAACATGCTTAGTATGTTCAAGGGACGTCAGGGAACTCCACATGAGTACCGTGCAGTATACTGAAGGGCACAGAGGAAGTTGGAGAGATGACTAAGCTTTTGTTCTAGATTAGGGTAGAAGTTGGAGGAGAAGCAGACAGTAATCTTAAGAATCTCTGGATTGAGCCGGGTGCGGTGGCTCACTCATGATCCTAGCTATTCTGGATGCTGAGATCTGAGGATCGTGGTTCAAAGCCAGCCCTGGCACTAAAGACCAGGAGACACTTATCTCCAATTAACTACTAGAAAAACAGAAGTGGTGTTGTGGTTCCAAGGGTACGGTGGTAGCCTTGAGCTGAAGAGCTCAGGGACAATGCCCAGGCCCAGAGTTCAAGCCCCATGATCCACAAAAATATTGATATTATTATTATTATTATTATTATTATTATTATTATTATTTCTGGGTTGAGACTAGACTATGCAGCACAAGAGCAGAAGTGTTTCCTAAAAAATAATTCAAGAGGGCCAGAGTGTGGCCTGGTGGTAATGTGCTCACCTAATATGCACTAAGCCCTGGGTTCAATTCCTGGGAACGATATACAGAAAAAACCAGAAGTGGCGCTGTGGCTCAAGTGGCAAAGTGCTAGCCTTGAGCAAAAGTGTCCAAGGACAGTGCCCAGGCTCTGAATTCAAGCCCCAGGTCTGGCAAAAAAAAAAAAAAAAAAAATTCAAGAAGTTAGAATCTAGGTAAGAGTTGGTTTGAGCAAGCACTGGTGATCCTAGCTATACAGGAGACAGGATTATGGTTCAAAGCCAGCCAGGGCAGGAAAGTCCATGAGACTATTATCTCCAATTAACCAACAAGAAAACCCACAAGTGGAGCTGAAGCTGGAGCTCATGTGGTAGAGTACTAGCCTTGAATGAAACAAGCTAAGGAATATAGTATAGGCCCTGAGATCAGCTCTAGGACAGACAGACAGAAAGACACACACACACACACACACACACACACACACACACACACACAGAGTATAAATTATATTAAAAGTGAAACTGGATTAAAATCTCACCTAGAGGGGCCCGGAGTTTGGCCTAGTGGTAGAATGCTTGCCCAGCATGCACAAAGACCTGGGTTCGACTCCTTGGTACCACATACGTAGAAAAAACCAGAAGTGGTACTGAGGCTCAAGTGGTAGAGCTCTAGCCTTGAGAAAGTCCAAGGATAGTGTTCAGGCCCTGAGCTCAAGCCCAGGACTGGAAAAAAAAATCTCACCTAGAGAGTGCATATATGTAAGAAAGAGACCGGAGCCATCTAAGAATTTTAAAGATGATACAGCACAGACAGTGCAAAAGAAGCAACCTGTGAAAGAGTGCTGCCCTAGAGCCAAGTGTGAAGTGCTTCAAGGAGGAGAGAGTGCTGGTGCTGTGCCAGATCTCTGATTGAGGGAGGAGCCAAGATTGAGGAGTGGCCATGCTGTTTGGCAATGCCAATAATATTAGCAAACAGCCTCAGGAGATGTGTGGAAATAAAAGCTTCATTGAGATGAAAACTTGGAAGTGTAGCAATAGAGTTACTGAACATACACAAACCCTTCAAGGAGTTTCAGTAAAATGAAGCAAAGAAATGGAGCTGTAGCCAGAGGAGCTCTAGTTGGGGTGGGGGTGACTGAGTGGCTGATAGAAATGTTCAATGAGGGAAAATTGAAAATGGATGCAGCAGAGAAAGCAAAAAATTATGAGAAAGGAATTATATCCTTGGGTAGAGAAGAAGAGATGGAATGTAGCCCATCCGTGGAGAGGTTAGCCTTAGACAAAGCACTGAGTTCAAGGAGGAGGCAGAGTTATGGTTAAAAAAACACAATTGAGTTGGTAGTTTCGGTAGTAGGGTCCAGTAAGTTTTGTGTATGTGTGCGTGTGTCTGTGCACACATGTGCAGGCACACACACTAAGACTTGAACTCAAGGCCTTGAGATTTCACTTGGTTTCATCAGCAATAGCTGGTGTTTATACCTTGAGTCATACCTCCTGCTCCAGCTTTGGTTTTGGTTTTGGTTAATTGGAGATGTGTTTCTTGAATTTATTTTCCTGAGTTGGCTTCATATTTTACTTATCAGATCTCGGCCAAATTTCAGCCTCCTGAGTGTGTGGGATTGAGAAGAGGCTATTATTATTAATTATTACTATTATTACTTTGATTGCCTCTCTGTGAAAATAAGGTCAGCATCCAAGAGGACAGGAGATAGTGCTAGAAGTTTGGAGAAAAAAAGAAGAGATGTAAAAGAATCCCCTCAGGATATACAAGAGTGAATTGACCAGACTCATCTATTTAAAAAGCCATATACAGTTCTAAGGGTCCAGAGAGGAAGGTCAGAACAGATGCATGTTGATCCAATGTTGTAGTGCACATCTAGAATCCCAGCTTCATAGGATGCATAGTTAAGAGGATCACAGTCTGAGATTCATCCTGTTAAAAAGAGAAAAACAACTAAGGCAAAAATAAAAGAGCTGAGGTTATGTGCTCAAGTAGTGAAGCACCTGCTATCGAGGCAAGGTTCTGAGTTCAAATTCTAATACTGCCAAGGAAAGAAAAACATCATGTTTTCTAGTCACAGCAGAATAGGCTTGGAGTATGTGGACAGCTAGAGGTAAGCAGAGTTGAGTTGTTTTCTTTCTCTCAGGTAGAAGGGAGAGCAAGTTTCCAAGAGTTGAGGAGATATGCTGGGGAGTAATTATTATATGGACATCACATTAAATGCTCATGGATGTGAGACAGACACTGGGGAGCTGAAGGGCAAGTTCATCTCCGGATTTATTTTTCTCCACAGATCTGTATGCAGCCACCCATTTCAGCAGTGACCCTGCTCTGCTGGTCAGTGTTGAGCAACAATTATCCAGCAGTCTTGGCGATTTAACACTAGCACGTGGTTCTTTCCCAAACAACCCTGTCCTGGGAAATGCTCCTCGGACAATGCTGTTGCCTCCTGGGACGGCAGAAGACAAAGAGATTCTAGCCAGGAGGTCATTAAGCCCAACAAGGAGAGGATTCAAGAGGAAGGACAATATTTTTGCCAACCTGAATCCGAAGCATGGTTTCCAAGATGCTACAGGCATCGAGGCAAGTGTTGGCTTGTTTGGGAATGTACAAGAAACATGTAGGCTCCACCAGCATGGGGTTCTGTTAGGAATCACCAAGAGGTTTAGGGATGCAGAGGCCAATGGCTAAAATCCCAAGCTAAACTCGGTGATTCTTTCTGCCCTTGGGAAAGTCATATGCCCACTTCATACCCACTGCCACCATTTTCTCATTTCCATGCAGAGAATCTGTCCTGATCCAGTTGCAGAGCTAAAGATGGTGGGAAAGTACTTTGGTAATAAGTGGCCCACAGCATTTTTAGCAAGGGAAAGGAATGGAGAAGTTACAAAGACCCACAGTTGGCTAAAGAGCTCTGAAACATGAATGGTTTTAAATAGTCCCATTGAATTTATACCTTTTTTTTTTTTCAGTCACTTGCCTATAAAAGCATTGCTTTGTACTGAGCACTGGTGACTGTTTCCTAGCTACTCAACAGGCTGAGATCTGAGAACCAAAGTTCAATGCCAGCCCCAGGCAGGAAAGTTTGTGAGGCTTTTATTCCAATTATCCACCAAAAAGCCAGAAATGGAGCTATGGTGGCCTTGACCAGAAAAAAAAAAAGCCAAGTGAAAGTGCAAGGCTGAGTTCAAGCCTCATTACTGGCACAAAAAAGGATAAATTTTTATGTTTTAAAGAAAACATTGCTCGAAGTGGCACTGTGGCTCAAGTGGTAGGGTAGTAGCCTTGAACTGAAGAGCTCAGGGACAGTGCCCAGGACCAGAGTTCAAGTCCCATGACCAACAAAAAACAAAAAAAGAAAACATTGCTTTACTTGGCTTTTCATAAATTAAAACAATTTGCTGAAGGTTGGAGCACAGAATGAATGCAAAATTAAGAACCATTCTCACATATCCAATATAATCCTACTTTTTTGCTAGGTAATTGGAAATAAGGCTCTTGTACTTTTCTGCTCAGACTGACTTTGAACCATGATCCTCAGATGTCAACCTTTTGATGAACAGCTAGAATTACAGAAATGAGGCAGAAACACCATCTTATTTTGGGTATTTTCATGATAGGGATTTGCTTTATGCCAGAGCTGGCCTGGACTGTTATCCTCCTATTTGTTGCTAGTATGACAGGCATAAACAACTGTACTCAGCTATTGATTTAGATGGAGTCTTAGGGACTTTTATGTCCAGGCTGACCCCAAGCCTCAATTCCACAATTTCTACCTCCCAAAAAGCTAAGATCACAGGCTTGAGTCATCACCCCCATCTTTGTGTTTTTGTTTTTGATTCTTAATACTTCCTCTTAAGTTTTTATAACTTTGGAGGTGGTTATAATTTTTATGCACCAAAGGGGGCAGTCTTGTAATACTTTTGAAAACTTTTTTCCTCTCCCCACCCCCAGACCCCCAATCTCAGCCTATTTTATAAGACAAAATCACTGTGTATTAGAATATTTAGGGTAAATACAGACCAATAAGGATATTTGGGATACTATATTACTATGATTGTCTACAGACTTTTTTGTGGGTGGTGAGGCTTTTGAACACTGTCCCTGAGCTCTTCAGCTCAAAGCTACCCTCTTACCCCCCTGGGCCTGGGTGGTGTCCCTGAGCCCTTCAGCTCAAGGCTACTGCCCTTAAGCCACAGCACCACTTCTGGTTCTTCTAGTGATTAATTGGAGATTAGAGTCTCATGTACTTTAGTGCCCAGGTTGGCTTTGAACTTTGATCCTCAAATCTCAGCCTGCTGAGTGGCTAGGATTACAGGCATGAGCCTCTGTGCCTGGCTGGGCCAGACTTTTTTTTTTTTTTCATCTTTCCTTCTTCTTGACCTCTCTGCCATTCCTGGGGCTCGAACTCAGGGCCTGGGCACTGTCTTTGAGCACTTTTGCTCAAGGCTAGCACTCTGCTATTTGAGCCCCGGCACCACTTCTGGCTTTTTCTGTGTATGTTGTACTGAGGAATGGACCCCAGGGCTTTGAGCATGCTAGACAGGAACTCTACCACTAGGTCACACTCCTCCTGGCCTTTTATTTCATTTTGTATTACTAAAATGTCAATGCATTTTCTGGACTACCTTTAAAACTCTCATTTCTTTATTACTATCAGAGATTGATTTTTACATGGAAAGCTTTCAAAGACCTACCTGAATATAGATATAAAAAGTCAACCTTTAGAACCCAGGAACTTGTACCTGCTAGATTAGTGCTCTACCACTGTGCTGAATATCCCTGGAGTCTCTGAATATAAATATAAGAGAAATACCCCATCAGCCAGAAAACTTGTGAAAATAAAAGCTATTATTCTATCTTTGCAGGTAGCACAAATAGAAGGATCAAAGTCTGGGTAAAAATACTGAGACCTGGGGCTAAGAGTTTGGCCTAGTGGTAGAGTGCTTGCCTAGCATGCACAAAGACCCGGGTTCAATTCCTCGGTACCACATACATAGAAAAAAGCCGGAAGTGGTGCTCAAGTGGTGTAGTTCTAGCCTTGAGAAAACTAAGGACAGTGCTTAGGCCCTGAGCTTAAGTCCAGGACTGTCAAAAAATGAAATAAAATATTGAGACCTATCCAAAACCGAAAAAATTAGTTTTAACTAAAGAAAAAGGGGCCTAGGAGTATGATGATATGGTAGACTATTAAGTGCAAAGCACTGAGTTCAAACTCCAGTCCCCCCCAAAAATATAGGACATTTGTGTTTATTATACAATATATTAAATAAAAGCTTCTTGTGGGGGGCCAGGAGCATGGCCTAGTGATAGATTGCTTGTCTAGCATGAACAGAGCCCTGCATTTGATTCCTCAGTACCATATACACAGCAGGTGGTGCTGTGGCTCAAGTAGTAGAGCACTAGCCTTGAGAAAGCCTAAGGACAGTGTTCAGGCCCTGAGTTCTAGCCCCAGGACTGGAAGAAAAAGAAAAAAAAGTTATTGTGAATTAGAACTTCTTATTACATTACTCTCAATTTTATTTACTTATTTATTTTTGGTGCCAGTGTTGGGGCCTGATCTCAGGGCCTGAGTGCTGTCCCTTGGTTTTTTAATTTACTATATATCTTGAGCCATCCTTCCAATAAGAGTCTCTCAGGAGCTGGGGATGCGGCTTAGTGGTGGAGTGCTTGCCTAGCATGCATGAAGCCTTGAGTTCATTCCTCAGTACCACATAAAGAGAAAAGGCTGGAAGTGGTGCTATGGCTCAAGAGGTAGAGTGCTAGTCTTAAGTACGGAGAGGCTCAGGGATAGAGCTCAGAACCTTGAGGTCAAGTCCCAAGATTGGCCAAAAAAAAAAAGATTTGTCTGCTGGGTTGGCTTTGAATCTTTATCCTTAGCTCTCAGCCTCCTGAGTTGCTAGGACAACAGGCATGAGCCACTGGCACCAGGCCATCAGTTTTACTTTATGATATACAGTAGTTTTAAGTGTTCTAGAGTTTCATTTTTCTATATTACATAATATATTAAACATGTTAGTGTTGACACATTTCATTTTTATTGTTAGTATATTCTGAGGATCCCTATAGAAAATTAGAAGATATTATTACCTTTGAACTTGTCCTTGAATATAGTATGTGTTTGACTTGGACATAGTGTGCTATTCAAATTGAAAGTGAAAGATGAAACCTTTCTTTTTAAAAAGATTTAATGCTTAAATGTCTTGGAATCTTACTTCCCTTATTGTATAAGAATGACAAATGGTTGGAGGGTTTTGCTTTTTTTTCTTGAGCCTCTCTCAAGTGACGTGGGCAGTTTGCATGGTTTGCCAGGAAACCACAGCCCCCCAATCTCTGCCAGAACCCCTCATGTGGCCACTGTCCTGAGACAGCTCCTGGAGCTTGTGGATAAGCACTGGAATGGCCCTGGTTCCCTCCTCCTCAACAAGAAATTTCTCGGTGAGTGTGTCGTGTTGGTGTCTGGGGAGGGCTGGAAGTTGCTTCTCCTCTGTGCTCTGCCAAAAGCCACTGAGCTCCCTTAACTTGTAAGAAAAATTGTTCTTGTATCTTTTATCACAAACTTCTAAAAAACACCATGGTTAAAAGGTCTGCATTTTTCTTACATTTCTATTTCCTACATTTTTAAATGAGCGCTCTTTTCAATTGTTAATAACTATTTTGTTCCTCCTATAAGAGTGTGTGGATGTACGTGTGGGGATAGTCTTTGGTAACATACAGAATGCCAGATATGTATAATAGAGATCATATTAATAATTACAAACGACTTCATGGCCCTTGAGAAAGTGTCAACAATGAACACAACAGAAATTAGCTTTGATTATCCCAGTTGTGAGATGACTATTATAATATCACAATCTAAATAACTCAAGAAAATAAATAACCTGGACTCTTTTGAGGGATTGTTTTTGAAACATGAAGAAAAGATAGATTTGCGAATGTTGGCTTCATGTGTTATATTTGTTGTTTGATGGGAGAAGAATTCAAAGAACTTTCACTTGTTAGTAAAATAAAGTTTAATTACAACTAAAACCTTTCAAATTGTTTATGCTGGGAATTATTCATTTATTTCTAAAGACTGAAGGTTAGCATTTGCCTAGCTTACATGAGAATCTGGGTTCGATTCCCCCAGTATTTAAAAACACAATAAATAGAGAAGACACAGCCAATGATTTTCCTTCCCATTTTGTAGGAAAATGGTGCGCTGTGGCTGTTGATGAGTGACTCCAGAGGCTTATGCTTTCCTTCACAGACCAGTGGGGGTACTGCTACTTATTCACATTAAATAAATTCTTGTAGGAAGGAGGTTATTTTAGATGCTAGAGCTGGTAATTGTTGAGTAGGGGAATTCTGTGCTTTAGCTTTTAAGATGGGCCAGTGTGCCCAACCTGAATTTTTGGCAGGTCCTGCCCGAGATTTGCTTCTGTCTTTGGTCGTCCCTGGTCCTCCTCAGTCGTGGGGTCGCATCCATCTTGAAGATGCCGGGAACGCCTTCCGCAGGCGGGACAGTGACCCAAAGGACACTGGACAGCTAGTCCCTAGTGATGTGGTACGGCTCATTACTTTCCTCTCTCCACCTTCTTAACTAGAAAAGGACAAAGACTAGAACAGGACTAGAACAGGTCAGCATTAGCTACACTTAGGAGGCAAAATATGGAAAAGTAAGGTTGGACAACTCTGGAAAGCAAAACTTGGCGGGATGGAGACAACTTGGAGGTTCTAAGGGGATGAATCCTTCATTCTAATCCAAATCCAAAAATTCCAAAGGAGGAGGAGGGGGAAGCAGACAGCTGGGGGCTGGTGGCTCACATCTATAATCCTAGCTACTCAGAAAGCTGAGATCTGAAGACTGAGGTTCAAAACCAGCCCAGCAGAAAAGTCTGTGAGCCTCTTATCATCAGTTCACCACAAAAAACCAGAGTAGAGTTGTGGCTCAAGTGGGAGAGCAGTCGCCATAACACAAACACTCAGGAATAGCAACCAGGTCCAGAGTTCAAGCCCCAGGACCAGCACAAAAAGAAGGAGGAAGAAGGAGGAAGAAGGAGGAAGAAGGAGGAAGGAGGAGGAAGAAGGAGGAAGAAGAAGAAGAAGAAGAAGAAGAAGAAGAAGAAGAAGAAGAGGAGGAGGAGGAGGAGGAGGAGGAGGAGGAGGAGGAGGAGGAGGAGGAGGAGGAGGATAAAAAAATCCTAGAGTTAGGGAAAAAACCAGAGTAGGGTATCCTGTGCTGGTGGCTCATGCCTGTAATCTAGCTACTCAGGAGATCTAAGAATCATGGTTCAATGCCGCCGGCCCAGGCAGGAAAGTCCATGAAACTCTTTGCTCCATAAATGGAGCTGTACAAGTAGTCGAGCACTAGCTTTGAGCAAAAAAGCTCAAGGACAGTGCCTAGGCCCTGAACTCAAGCCCCAAGACCAACAAAAAATTCATAGTGTTATGTTCTTGAAGCAAGACTATGGTGGTCCAGTAACGGAAGGCAGATGTCTCCGAGATTGTCCTTTCTCTCTTCTGCTGGAGCCAGGAGGTGAGATCAGAGGCCAGCGGCCAGGTGAGGCTAACTCAGGGAGAAGAATAAGAAATCCTCCCAAGCTTCTCTCCTTCGTTAATATTTCAGAGGATTTTCAAACACCAGGTCAGTGCTAGAAAATTTAGATAAACAGCTCAAAATTCCATCCACCATCTGTGCAACAGGAGTTGTGGATAACCCACAGAAAGAGGTTGGTATTGGCTGCACTCAAGCAGTGTTTACCAATGAGCTACAGTTGTAGTGAGTAAGTCCCGTTGATTCCATTCAGTTTGTATTAATTAGAGGAAAAGGCACTCTGTCCTCGGGGTTTCAGATTCTTAATGTGATGGCGTTTTGTTTTCTGATCTAAAGGAAAGTTTGAAGCAAAAATTGGTCAGAGTGCTAGAGGAAAACCTCATTTTATCAGAAAAAGTTAAGCAGCTGGAGGAAGGCTCTGCCATTCCTGTTGTGAGTGGGCATCACCAGTCTCATACCCATGGTAAGTTCGGGAAGGTTCTTTGTAGAACTACCCCCAGGTAACCTATTTAATCAGCCTCAGTCGCCACAGAGCTATGTGTGGCTTGCTCTCATTATTTTTCTGTGTGCATTAATGGAAATCATCAGCTTGCCTCCAATTGATTATCTGTTTGGAGGAATACTGGGGATTGAACTCAGAGCCTTGCACTTGCTAGGCAGGCACATTAGCCTGGACTAGCCTCCAGTCACTTTGCGCCCTTTTGGGATGGTCATGGGACTTGAACTCTGAGCTTGGGCGTTGTCCCCTAAGCTCTTTAGCTCAAAGCTTGCACTCTACCACTTGAGACATGGTGCCACTTCCCATTTTCTGGTGGTTAATTGGAGATGAGTCCTCACAGACTTTCTTGCCAAGGCTGGCTCTGAACTGTGATCCTCAAATCTCAGCCTTCTGAATATGTAAGATTTCAGGCATAAATCACCAGCGCCAGGCTTTTTGCATTACTTTTGAAGTTGAAGCTTACTTTCTTCCCCAGCCCACCTGGGCTGTGAACATTCTATTTGTGTTTCCCTCGTCTTTGGGAATGATAGGTAAGTGCCACTACACCCAGACATTGTACTCCCCAGGAGACAAGGTGACTGGCTGAGGCCACGTGGCCAGCCATGGGTAGAGATGGAATTTTTATGCACTGACTAGACTCAAACCCCAATCTTCCATCTCTACATCCCAAGTAGCTAGGATCACAGGGCTTTTTGTTTGTTTTGGCTTTGCCAGTCCTAGGGCTTGAACTCAGAGCCTGAGCACTCTCCTTGAGCTTTTTCCTCAACGCTAGGGCTCTGCCACTTGAGCCATAGCACCACTTCCGGCTTTTCTATGTATGTGGTACCAAGGAATCAAGCCCAGGTCTTCGTGCATACTAGGCAAGCACTCTACCACTAGACTAAACTCCCAGGGCCTAGGATGATAAGTTTAAGCTGTCATACCAATAGGCCAAAGCCTATTGTTATTATTTTGGAGAATGATATTTGGTTTTATAATTATAGCAATAGAACATGCATTTTCTTCCAACTTATCCTCATACATATAGGTTTAACTTAAAATTAAAAATTCTTTACTCATTTTAGTTTATGTACAACAAAATATTCATCTTAAGTTTGATCCTAATCAAAATACAGAACATTTCTATTACTCCAGAAAGTTCCCTTCTATTCTCAGAAATCAGTTTCCCTCACTCTTCACATCCAGCAATCAGAGACATTCTAATGTTATGAATCAGAAGCAGTTAGTTAAACATGATGCCATTGTAGGGAGTACCTGCCATTATTTGTATTTGGTAGTTAGATAAATATAATTACAGAGAGAAAATGAGTAATTCTTTTTATTTCTTTTTGCCAGTCCTGGACTTGAGCAAGCTCAGCACCTGAACACTGTCCTTGGGTTTTCTCAAGGATAACACTCTACCACTTGAGCCACAGTGTGTATGTGGTACCAAGAAATCAAACCTAGGTCTTCATGCACACTAGGCAAGCACTCTATCACTAGGCCAAACTCCCAGCCCAAGAATGAGTAATTCTAAAGAGCTTCCAGAGCAAAGTAATTCCACAATGAAAATGCTTCTCTCAGATCGTTTCTTCACTATCGACATCTATGCACAAACCTTTGTGTACATGTTTGACTATTTTCCTAAAAGATATTCCTAGAAGTAGAATTAGTGTATCAAAAGCTATGGGCAAGAAAACAAAGGAGTAGGGGCACTGGAGTTTGGCCTAGTGGTAGAGTGCTTGCCTAGCATGCACTAAGAACCTCGATACCACATACATACAAAAAAAAAGTCAGAAGTGGCACTGAGGCTCAAGTGGTAGAGCTCTAGCCTTGAGAAAACCCAAGGACCATGCTCAGTCCCTGAGTTCAAGCCCACGACTGGCAAAAAAAAAAAGCTATGGGCATTTTGAGACATCTGTTCACACTGCCAAATCACTCTCAAGAAAGGTGTGTTTCAATTTGCCCTCTCAGTAGCAGTGTACCTAAATGCCCTATTCACTCCTTCACTCTGTCACTGAGTAGTTTTTTAATGTTTTTGTCATTGTGACAAGTGAAAAATAGAACCCCATTTAAGTCTTGTTTTGCACTACCTTTAGGCCAGTATTTTAGATTATCTCCTGTCAACTTAAAGCCTCTAGCTCAGCTTCCCTAATCAAATAACAGGCATTAGGATTGCTGTGAAGAACTTGATTTGGAAGTACTGAAGTCCTTTGCTAAATCTCAGTGCCATCTGATATTCACAAGGTGAATGATCAGCTCAGTCTCCACTTGCCTTCTCTAAAAAGGAGTAGGTGTCTGGACGTCCTTCCTCCCTTTCAATCAGCCATGAGGCCTGGGTGTAGCATTTTGGGTGCCACAACCCAGTTTATCCACCTTCCAGAATCTTGCTACTTAAAACTGATCCACATTAGCCTGGGAGCTTGCTAGAATATTGGGCCTCTCCTCAAACTTACTGAATCAGCATCTATTTTAAACACGATCCCTGATGATCTATAGGCACATTAACATTTCAGAAGCATTATTCTAGAAGATAGACTCTTTTGGACCCAGAGTTCTTGTGTTTTTCTTACTTCATTATGGCAGGCAGTGGTAGCATATTTGGAGAGGTAAGTATGGATGTCTTAATCACAGATTCCTTGCCTGCAAGCCCCCCCATTGAGTTCTTGTACCTGACACCATTATAGACATTTTCACAAACCAATCAGGGAGGGAAGAACATACATTCACAAACCAGAGTGGAAAATGCAGGGGACCTAATGTTTGCTTACTGCCTATGTCATGTGGTCTCCCTGAATCTCCATAATGAAACGCAAAAAGATGGACTAACATGTACCATACTAAGTGCTTGCATTCCATGTCAACTCTGTTACTAAACCCCATATAGCTGCCAATATAAACTCCCACTACAGGCAATCGCCTGGGATCCTATTCACCTGTTACTGTACCCTTTGTAGATGATCTTCTGCGCAAAAACCAACAGCTGACAATGCAGGTAACTTGCCTGAACCAGGAGCTTGCCCAGCTGAAAAAGCTGGAGGAGACAGTTGCCCTTCTTCATGAAAGTCAGAGGTAGGAGGAGGTCTGTCTCACTGGCTTCTCTATCTCTTCAGCTTTGTTTGCAGAGTTAATATCTTTCTTCATACTAACTATAGTCTATGTATAAACCTCCTGTGTCTGGCCAGGAAACATCAGGAAGCTAAAGTGCTGCTTTTCAGTACTGCTTTTGTACACCACGGATGTAAATCTGAACTGGCATTGGTGTGTTACAACACCTTAATTTTACAGGACCTAACAGGGCTTTTCAGTCACGTAATTTTTTTAGGCACTGTGTACCCCTAAACTCAGCCATCTGGCTCCTTTAGGAAATGTCTGCCAGCTAATGGTCATAGAAGATGAATCAAGTGTTTTTGAACACTCAGGAGGAGAGTAAGAGGGAAAGAATCCAAACTATGCATTCTCTTCAGCCACTCCGTAGTACCAGCCTCTTCACAGAAGAGCATGTCAGGATACAGGCCGGGAGACTTGGGGGAGGTCTCAAGACTTTAAGACCATTGGCAAGTCTAGAAAAGCCCTTGGGGAAAAAAGTGTTATTAGTGTATATTAAATTATCAAAAGATGGGTTTTATGATGTATTTTTACCCTTGAAATTTTGATTTGCCTATATACCTCTTCAAACAAAATAGTACACACAACATGTATACACATCATTTTTGCAGCCCAAGTGTGGGGGGGTAGTTTTTAACATTACAAAATAAGAGCGAGTCCAAGAAAACAGTCACAGCTAGCACTAGTAAGATGAAGAGGACAAATTAGAAGAGACTCTGATTTAGAAGTAGAAATTGGAGGCCTGATCAGGAGCCAAAATCCTAGTGCTTCTACTTACCTCATCGTGAAAGGGTTTTTGGAAAGAAAGAGCAATCACTCTCTGAAATGGGAAATATCTGGAACCCAGTCAAACCGAATTGTAGAGATGACATGGGTAAGTCTGCCTTTAAAATAACCCGCTCACAACCTGGACACTTCTGTTGAGAAATGTCACTTAGCTGTGTATATGTCTTTAGCATCCTCTTCACTTTCATGATTTCATGACTGCCTTTTTCCCCCTGGGCTGCAGATCCCTGGTGGTAACTAATGAGTATCTACTGCAGCAGCTGAATAAAGAGCAAAAAGGTTATCCTGGGAAAGCGCTCTTGCCTCCTGAGAAGAGTCATCATCTGGGGAGATCCTCGCCCTTTGGGAAGAGCACGCTATCTTCCTCCTCACCAATGGCACACGACACGGGTCAGTACCTAATACAGAGTGTCTCAGAAGCTGCCCCCGAGCCTAGTTTGTGGAGCTAGCACTGAATATCTTCACCGCCGCCTCCCTCTCGTCCCCGGAGGACTCAGCCATCACCCCAGTGTGGTGGTGTGTACCCCCAAAGATTAAGAAAAAGCTTATTTGGATTACATTGTGTTGTCCCTCTTTTATAATTTTTCTTTTTTTTTTTTCTTTTTGGTGCAGGTCCTGGGGCTTGAACTCATGGCCCGGGCACTGTCTCTAAGCTTTTTTTTTTTTAAGTTTTTAAAATTTGTTTTTTTTTTTTTTTTGGTTTTTTGGTTTTTTTTTTTTTTGCTCAAGGCTAACATTCTTCCACTTGAGCTACAGCTCCACTTGCAGCTTTTTGGTGATTGATCAGAGATACAAGTCTCACAGACTTTCCTGCCCAAGCTGGCTTTGAATAGTAATCATCAGATTTTAGCCACCTGAGTTGCTAAGATTATAGGATTATAGGATTATGGTGCCTGGCTATAATTACTCTTATCATCTCCACCCATTGGGTCATTTTTTTCCCCTTTTACCCACAGAAATTGTTGGCACTTAGTCTTAAGCATCATATCACACAGACACATTTGACAGAAATTGTTGAAAAGGAAAAAAAACTGGGCAAAGAGCCCTAATCATGCAAAACTGTGGTAGAAAGATGCAAAATAATGTCTATCAGGTGTCTTCTGTGTTGGAAGAAATTTTAGAGATTCTATATTGATTCACTAAACATGGTATTTCTTTGTGCCATAGTAAAAATGTGACATGTCTGGTGTCTGTTTAGAGTGGCCCACTATTTAGACAGGGAGAAGGGCACATACCATGTAATATAGAGCTTGATGCTTGAGATTGGTTCCTGTCTAAGCAAAAGCACTGCAGAGAGGAAGATGACGGCGGGGGCGGGGGGGGGGGCGAGGCCTCAGAGAAGTCTTGGTGAGTAAATGGAAGCTGGCAGAAGATTCAGATGGTAGCAGGGGGAAGCCCGCCCCCCCCCCCAGGCCTGGAGTATAGTCTGGAGCTGCTCTCCTTGGGAGAGAGAGAGAGAATATGACAGGATGCTGTGAGAGGATATAATGGAAACTGAGCCTGGGAGATGCAATGTCAAGAAGAATAAGTGGGAGGTTGCTAGACAAAGTGTGGGGTCCAGAGCAGAAGCAATAAGAAAAGGCTACAGAGAGCAGCAATTTTGCACACAAGCCTTGGAGGGGTCATGGTCCACTGTGAACTGAAGGGCTGATAAGGAGGGGAACCAGAGCATAATTTTGTGGTGTCTTGAGGAGTTTCCATCAAAGGCAGAAAAGTAGGGGCTGTGTTTGGGGCTTCCTCTGTGACCAAGGACTAGTGGTGTAGATAAGAACCAGGAAGAGCTGGACAGCAGAGTAAAAGGCAGAGGCAGCAGCTTCAGTGCCAGCCTATCATCAATGACCATTTTATATGCAAATTAAATGGGAGAAAGGCTGTTTGTGCTTCCACTTTCTCCCAGGCAGCAAATGTGACAAAAGGGTGAAAGGTGACACTTCTTGTCATGTTTAAGGTCACATCAAGGAGAAGTGTGTTGGTGGGCCAGGAGTTTGGCATAGTATAGAGTGCTTGCCTAGCATGCATAAAGACCTAGGTTTGATTCCTCTGTACCACATACATAGCAAAAAGCCAGAAGTGGTGCTATGGCTCAAGTGGTAAAGCTCTAACCTTAAGAAAACCCAAGGACAGGACTGGCAAGAAACAACAACAACAACAACGAGAAGTGTGTTGGTAGGGTTAGAGTCTCATCTGTGCCCTGACTCTAATGCTGCACAGGGAAAAAGACCTAATGCCATTCTAATGAGCCATCAAGACCCCCAGAAGTTACACATAAATCTACAGACATCTGTAGTTTGTGGGGCTTCCCATGGGAGTGGCATCAAAGGAGCCTTAAGTTTCTTTGTCTTGTGTGCTATGAGCAAGCTAGAGTGATCTCATACTCTGTGGAAACGAGAGTGAGAATAGCCTCCCTACCCACAGCTGGTCTGGGCCTGATGCTGTCCCACTGAGAGACATCCTCCACCCCACAAAGATGTTAAACCTTCTCCAGGAAGGAAAGCATTGTCTAGTGGTCATATAGTAGTAATCTAGTCCATAGGGGAAATAAATGCTGCCGCCGCCGCCTCCTCCTCCTCCTCCTCCTCCTCCTCCTCCTCCTCCTCCTCCTCCTTCTTCTTCTTTCCTTCCCTTCCTGCCTCAGGGTAAGCATCAGGTAATGACAGCCCCAGAAATCTGTGCAGGGGGCTTCTAAGGATGACCAAAGAGCCGAGCCCAGACTAAGCTACCACCTTCCATACCTCTCCCCTTGGTCATATAGAAGTTGGCCCTGACACTCTGTAGCAGCTCTTCGGGCTGCTGACCACCCCTGGGAAAGTTAGCTCTGGTTCTGGTTTTCACTATGTGGCATTTAGTCCTAAGTTAGGATGTCCAGGGAAGGGCCAAAGAATTGCAGTGAAACTAGACCAGAAAGAAGGTGGAAGAAAACAAGTGGAAAAGGTTCTTCACCCTAGGCATGACACGAGGCGGAGGGAGGAGGGGCAGATGGAGGGGGAGGACTAATGTGAAGACAATCGTTGGGGAAGTTTCGTGTCCGGAGGAAGGGAGGGGTCTGCTGAGAGGCTCAACTGTCCCTCAAGGGATTTCATACTTTATATTATCTCAACTCCTCCTTGTCAGCCTGGCTTTGTTAGAAGGGAACCCAAGGCTTTCCACCGTGAAGAGGAGCTCATGAGAGAGAGGAGCCTTGGTGGTGACGCATACTAGCTTCCGTGAGAACCATTGGGTCTCGAGTGCGCCTGTCTCGGGTGGCCCTTAGAGCTTCCTTCGGCTTTTTAGGAAATGAGGTTTTACTCCTACCAGGTGGTGTTTGATGGTCAGCCAGTTCTCTCTATGGGTCCTTCCAAGCCACACAATGAGTCACAGGCATGGCAGGCCGCTGAAGTGGAGGAGCTGAGAGCAAAGCCCAGTTTGGATCTAGGTAAACCCACTCACCAAGAAGGTCTTCCAGATGTAAGAGCCAGAATAGTTTAGGTTTCCCAGTAAGCTCCATGAAGTATACTTGCCATTCCAATTTCCCAAGACTAAAGGGATCACCCCGCTCCTTGCCTGCTGGCTGGGGTGGGAGGAGCAGAACTCTCTGGAGCTCAGATTCATGACTACAGGATGCTGGAAGAACAAAGCTCTGCTAAGGCCAGGTGCTGACAAGCACTCTGCTTCCCAGTCGACATCCCTGCATCTGTGTCCAAGCAACTCCATTCCTTTGCACCTCCCATCCCAAGTGGCTGGCTTAAGGGATTCAGGGCCACCCAGGCAGAATATCCCAGAGCAGCCAAAGCAATGAAAGGATCACACATGAGCTGCTTTACCTTGTGTCTGTGACAGAAAAGACAGCGTGTACCTTTGTGATGCCTGCTTTAGTCCTTGTCTCCTTATCACAGCAGGAAGAAAGAGCTGGCATCAAAGCCTTGTACTTGGGAACAGAACTAACCCAGCATCCAAGGCCTTACATAGCAGCTGATCTAGAGCCCTTAGGATCCCTCAGAAATAGATAGACCCCACCTTCCCCAGAGGACAGTGCACAGATTTCCCTTGCAGTGGGATACCAGGTTGTCAGTGGCTCTCCAGCCCCACTTTTGAGAAGCACAAAAGGGCTCAGCCTGGAGGTAAGAGGCCTAGTCAGAAACCCTTTCTGCTTCCAGGCCTCACTTTTCTTATCTATACAATTAGAGAGTCAAAAGAAGTACTTGCTAAAGTATCTCAAATTCTGGGCTAGAATCCAAAAGACTTGCCCTGGTAGCCCCTGTTGGCAGGCATAGGGCTCTGCCTGGCATCAGGACTTCTGCCAAGCCTTGGCCCAGGCCACATCTTCTGTCTCATCCTCACTCTTGCTGGGAAAGTGGAGGCAGCAGGCTATGCCAGGACTGCAGGTCAGAGCCCAGTTAAAAGCTTTTGATTTCCCTAGGGGGCATCTCAGGAAGGCCGGCGATGCATTAATGGAAGGGACTCATGTGTCTTTTCCTGGGCAGGGCTGCCAGTAGGAGGAGTCTATAAGATGTGGACATAGGAGGATAATATTGAGGGGATTCGGAGGTAGTATATACCCAACCAAGCCATATTGGTACAAAAGGTGTCTTTATTGAGGTCTGGGTAGGAATTAGGCACTTGGCCAGAGCAGCAGCTTAAATATGAGGCAAGCAGGCAGGAATCAGCCATGCCCAGGACCAGGCTAGGGCGGTGAGGCTATATAGGCAGAGACTGTCCCCAGACAGAGGTCAGAGGAAGCAAGAGGGGAGGAAGGGGACACAGAGTAGTCTGGGTTAGAGGCCTGGTGGGCTGGCCCCATGGGCTGGTCAGGAAGCTCTGGGTGGCAGGTCCAGCAGGGAAGAGACCAGGCTTTCTTGCTCCAAATGCCCCTGTAAGCCCAGGTCTGAGCCTCTGGTGGGGGCAGAAGCGCTGAGGACCTTCCTGGGTCTCACTTCTTCACCTTGGCATCATAAGTGCCGGCGTTCTTGTAGGCACTCACGTAGCCACTGTCATCCAGGATGTCCTGCCGTCCGGCTATGCCCTTGCCCTTGCCGCTCTCATCAAAGCGCTCTTTGTGGGAGCCAGTGTACTTGCTGGTGTCAGTCAGCCGGTCCACAGCACCTCCTGTTTTTGCTTTCTGAATGGACAAGAGTTTCACCAGGGCCACGGGTGAGGGAGCCCAACCCCCAGCCAACATTCCCCCACATCCCTCTCGTTAGCCGTCAGAGATGAGAGGACACTCACGGTAACACCCAAGTTGGCTGGTTCCTTTCCTGCCACCAGCTGGCAGATGGCATCGAAGGCCTCCTCCTTGCTTTTCCCCTTGAACCGCTTGGTTGCCAGCTCTTCCAGGGCCTTCTTGAACTCCTCATAGTTGATAACCCGAGCAGACTTTGCCCTGCCATGCAATACAGGCACCATGAGGCCAGTGGCCTCCCTGAATCCCGCCCCCGACTCCCCACCTGAGACCCTGAGGACCAGGGGCTTCCCAGGGCTCACTTGACTTTGGAGAAGACGATGTCAACGTCCGTCCCCGTCACGGCTTTTCCATCAGCCACCTTGCAGTCTTTGCACAGCTTGGCCCAATTCTTGCCATTCATCTCTTGCCCACTGGCCTTGGGGTCACCATGGATGGCAAACTTGCGGAAACTCTCCTCCAGCCCAGCCACATCGGTGCTTGCTGCCATGCCAGCCTGTGAAGACCCACTTCTGTTACCTCCCAGGCAAGCCTCCCCATCCCCTGCCCCAGGTCCAGGCCACCCCTGCCTCAAAACACTGAGCTGGCAGCATTTCTACTACAGATGCCCAAACGTGAGGCTGGGCTGCCTGCGAGAGGGGTCCATGTTTCGTGTCTGCCGAGCTCTCACAAGAACCCTGCGTGGAAAGGTTCTGCTGCTCAGTGCCAGCCTTGGCTCTGAGTAGGGTTCAGAACATGAAATCATGATGCCCACACCAGGCTAGGAACAGAGTGGCACTGTCCAGAAAGACTGTGTACAGGCAGCAGCTGAGGGCCATGGCTTTGTCTGGCCCTGGCACAAGGCCTGCTTGGGTGGAAGTGAGGGTGGCAGAGCAGCCCTCCCCCCCACAAGAAGCTCTACGCCAAGCTTGGGTCAATTCCAGGCCAGGCTGCTGGTGGGGCAGGTGTGGAGTGATCGTGTAAGGGTCATGAAGACCCAGCAAGACCCTGCCCCGGCCTGAGAAGGGCACAGGAGCAAGGGCGGCAGAGGCATGCCCTAGGCTGGGGTGCAGCTGGCCCAGCCTGGGCCTTGTTACTATTTGCTGTTAAACAAAAACATGAGGGGAACAGAGCTTGGGGCTGGCCTGGCCACAGTTTGTGAAGCCTGGAGACAGTTGCTAAGGGAGTGTGGTGCTGCTTGGAGAGTGTTGCTAAGGACAGGATGGTGTCAGGGCAGCTCAGGGAGAAGCTCCCAGTGCTGCTGGGCTGGGCTGGGCTGAACTGGGGAGCAGGGGCCCAGGGGTGGGGCACACCAACACTCCCTGTGCCTAGGGCACAGCCGTGGCTTCTTGGCCCTTTGCCACCCATTGGGGATACAGCTCTCAGTTAATGAAATTTAGGAGGAGCAGGAGATTAGAAGCAACCTTTGGGTGGGGGTTGTAGTCATCCCCAAAGTGGGGGGTGCCAGTGGGACCAGGGCTTTGGCACTATGGTACTTGTTGAAGCACGCATCCCCCTGTCTACATCTCAGGCTCCATTTATGTCCCCAGACCACACCCCTGACCACCCCTGAGCACATCAGTCCCCATTCCCACACACCAGTCACATGCACTCAGCCCTGGCCCTCCACACCCTGGGCCTCATACCCCTGACCACACCTTCAGGTTTGTGCTACATCTCCTCCATCCACACCTACAGCCCTGGGACTGAGGGCCTGACCCTTTCCTCTGCTTCTACCACTCCACTTCAGCCTGCCCTCAAGACCTGGAGACCCCTGGTGTACCTCCAGCCCTGCCCTAAAAGGTTGCCCACACCATCACCTTCTGCTGCAGTCTTCCAGCCACACCCATAGCGCTCTACTGCAGTCCCCCGACCACACCCTCAGCCCCTGCCCTGAAACTTCATTAAACGCTGCCCAATGCTGAGGCCACACCTGCAGCCCACACTTTGTAGCCTCCCTATCCACACACTGCAGACCCCCATTACCAGACAGCGACCTGGCTCCTCCCCCTAGTCCTTATCCAGGCCTCCAGCCTCCAACCTCAGTGTCCCCTTTGTTCACATACTAGTCCTAACCCCGACCCACGCACTGGAATTTCCAGACTCCCAGGCACTATGTTGAGACACCCCCCAGTATTGCCTCCCGACCACACCCTCAGCCTCAACCACCATCTTCAGCTCTCCTTCCATTGTCCATAGCCTGGGCCTCTGCCTGACTTCCCTCTCCTGCCACCACTATATTTGACACTGTATTTTCCTGGTGATCACACATACCCATCCTCAATGAGTTTCTGGGACTGAGCACCCACAACTACTTACAGTTGTGGGGACCACAGTCCAGGGACACTGCACTCCCCAACCCGCTGCACTCCCTAGGTGCAACTTCCCACCAGAGGCCCAAAACCCTGTCCTTTTTTTTCTTTGGGGGTAATCATGTCCAGGGAAGCTTGGGTGCTATGGTCTATCTGTCCCAAGGGACAGGGAGCATCCTGCATCTTGTGGGGATAGATTTCCACTCTTTTCTGTGGGAAGATGGATTACTAGGGGTCTCAGGGCTGCTCTCAGGTGGGGAGAATCCAGGCAGCCCCGGGGTCTGCAAGCCAGGGATGGAGTGGTCACACCCCTGAACCGAGGCCACCCCGGCTGCTCCTGCTAGGGCAGCTGTAGTCATCAATCAGCCGAGCGAGGAGGTGGGGGCTGGGGCGTTGGGACGCTCAGCTGGTGTCCTGGACTCTGAACCATTCAGGGTTAGGACCCCATCCAGGCCGCCCCCCCCCACCCCTTCTAGCGCAGGATACTGGTTAGGGTGGTGGGCGTCCTGGGCTCCTACCGGCTTCTATCTCGTGGCTGCTCCCGCAGCTCGCGTTCAGATGGACAGCGCGCAGGAATGGACCGACAGATGCGGGAGACCGAGCGGCTCCGCAGCTCCGCTCCCTGCCGGCTCCCGGGCGGGACTGCAGCCGGGGCGGCTCCTCGGTATTATCCCCTGTTTCTCGGTCTCCATGGAGACAGCGGGTCCCACCCCCAGGCTGTCTCGGCGGGAGAGTGACCAAGGTCACGCTGGCTCCGCCCACTAGACCCCGCCCTCCGGCTCCCCGGCCTGCTGCCGCCCTCCCCCACCCGGGCTCCGGGCTCCGCAGCCGGGCCGGGCCGCCGAGCCCCTGCCGTGCTGCACATCCTCCGGGGGCCCCAGGCGAAGTACAGATCCCCACACGGCTTCTGGGGGCCTCGAGGGACCCGGAGACCACGCCCACCCCGGGCCGAAGCTCCCCCGGCTCGGACTCTGGGGCTCTCCCGGCGAGGGTCCAGCTTGCTCCGGAGGAGGGAGGTCCTGTTCCACCGAGGACGGCCTCCAGGGACAGCCTCGGCCAGTCCTGCCCAGCCAGAGCCCTCTGCCCCTCTAGCTTCAGGGGAAAGCGCTGGGGGTGCGGAGCCGCTGGTCATCCCGTCCGAACCTTCCTCGCGGAGACTTCCCGGGCCTGGCCTTCGAGCTCCTCCGCGTGACAGTCCGGGTGTCGTCCGCCCCACCCTCGGCCGGATGTCCACGGCTCTTGCCCTTAAGTAAAGCACCAGGTCCCCAAAAGCATACAAAAAAAGAGTTTATTGGCGCCTCGGGCCGGTGGGACGGATATTGCTGAGAGGAGGAGGAGGAGGAGGGAGGCCGATCCCGCCGGCCTCGGGGCCCTAAAGTGCACGGGTGCGGTGTAGGTGGGGTGTTGCATAGAGAATGGCCGCCGCTCCCCCGCCCAGCTAAGGCAGGGCGCCCTCCCGGCCCCCGGGCGTCCCCGGCTCTCCGCTGCTCAGGCTCACGAAAACGGCCGGCGCGCGCGCCTGCAGCACCAGCCCAGACTCCCGGCCCCGGCTCCCCGGGGCGCCCAGCGCGGCGCTGCCCAGGCGCGTCTGAGCCACGGGGATCTCGTCCATGGACTCGGCGGACGCCGAGTGGTAGGCGCCTGCAGGGCCAGCGCAGCGCACCGAGCTGGCACTGGAGGAATCCGTGGACGAGCTGGCGCGCCGGCCGGGGCCCTCGGATCCTGTGCAGTGGGGCGAAACATGAGTCTAGGAGTCGTTGCTTGGAAGCCTGCCTTGCTCTCCCACAGAGCTCCCCCAGCAGCACCCAGTTAGGGAAGAAGGCTCATCCTGCTCACCTCGCAGCCTCGCGAGCTGCGACTCCCGGTCCAAGATCCTGGATGTGTGCCTCTTCCTTTTTTTCTACAGGGACAAAGAGGGGAGTGTGAGGGCCACCTCTGAGGAGCAGCAAAGGCATGCAGTAGGGCAGGCACTGCAACTCTTCTTCCACTTGTAAGGGCCAAGCCCAGTGCTCTTACCTGGGGTCGGACCTGGGGAGGCAGGGCTAGAATGTCTGGGGAGGAGGGTTGTGGAAGCTCCACTTGGTCTTGAGTGGCAAGAAACTGTGTAGGACTGGTTAAAAAAAAGGGGGGATTTGGTGATGCTGTTCTCCAAATCCATCCCCATTGGATCTTCCTTTTAAGCAGAGGCCAAAGCCATGCTGAACTGGACCCACAGCCAGGCCTTGACCTTGGCCTACTTCCTTTTATCCACCTCCCATGGCCTTGTCATGCTAGAAGATACTCAAGTGGCACTCACTTGGCATTTACTGCAGCTGGCCTAGCCTGTCCTGGAGGCTCTGGACGCACATGGCTGAAAGTCCTCACGTAGAACTCCATCTCCTGGAAAAGTGAGGGTCGTGGAGACTAGAAAGCCAGCTGTGGATTCAGGGCCTCCTGCTCTCTGAGCCCACCCTAACAGAAATGTGTAAGCCCTCCCTGACTGCTGTGGACTTGGAGGCCCAGTGGGTCTAGAATTGTCTTCCTGGTTCATCTTAGTGTTGGGAAAACTCTGCAACAAGAGGCTTCAAATACCCATGCCCAAGCCAGCACTAGTGACTCATACCTATAATCCTAGCAACTTTGAAGGTTGAGATCTGAGGATCGTGGTTCAGCCAGCCGAGGCAGGGAAGTCTGTCAGAGGGCCAGGGCTGTGGCCTAGTGATAGAATGCTTGCCTAATATGCATGAAGCCCTGGGTTTGATTCCTCAGCATCACATATACAGTAAAAGCCAGAAATGGTACTGTGGCTCAAGGAGTAGCCCACAAAAAAAAGTAGCAAAAAAAGCTCAAGGACAGTGCCCAGACCCTCAGTTCAAGCCCCAGAAATGACAAAAAAAGAAGAATGTGAGTTTTTGGTTTATTTTGTTTTGTTTTTTGTCAGTCATAGAGCTTGAACTCTGGGCCTGGGCTCTTTAGCTCAAGGCTACCACCCTACCCCTTGAGCCACAGTACCACTTCCTGTTTCTTTGTTTTTTGGGGTTTTTTTTTTTTTTGGTTGGGATAATATATAGAGGGGTTACAGTTACATTCAACAGGTAGTGGGTATATTACTTCTCACACATTGATACCCCTTCTCATATTTTTGTCCCCGTTTCCCCTCCCCTTCCCCCTCCCAATCATCTTGTTTTCCCCTTCCCTTTTCTATTTCAAATAAACATATATACAATATACCAGGTAATAAAGTCAGATACAGTAACAATTTGAGATTATAAGGGCAAAAGAGAAGAGAAATAACATAGTACATTAAGAACAACAATCACACAAGATACACTTCTGATTTTTGAATGTGATACTCATCTCCAATCGCCAAAAAGCTAGAAGTGGATCTGTGGCTCAAAAAGTAAGAGCATTAGCCTTGCACACAAAAGCTTGGGGTCAGGGCCTAGACCTTGATTTAATTCCCAGGACCAGTACAAAAATTAATAAAACTAAATTAAAAAAAAACCCAAGTCTCATTTCAATTAGTCAAATTCTAGTACTTGATGAAACTAATGCCCCATAGCTCCAACATGTGCAAGCTAGAGCTGCTCAGCTAACAGCGCTGGGTGGAAAAGGTGCTCACATGGGCCCCTCTGCTCTGGGCCCCTCCCAGGCCTCCAGCTCTGAACTGATTTTTTCCCTGGCCTGTTGACCAGACAGCTGTTCACAGGCCTGAGTATGAGCACAGCTAACCAGCAAAGCTGAATTCAGGGCCTCATCCTCACAGATTACCAGCCACAATCACTATGGCTGGCTGCTGGCAGCCACCGCCCCGCTAGGGAAGGGAAGGCTGGAGGTGAGGGAACAATCAGTGCTATCGCCCCCTTCTGGCACCATTAACTGGGCCTCACCGTGAAAATGAGAGAGGCTGACACCAGCTCCTAAAGCACACGGCCTTGTGGCCAGGAGGTCACGGGAGAAGGGAGTCATGCACCGTGGCACCTGTGGCATGCCCCAACTAAACCAGAGAGGTCTGCAGGTGAGGAAGCACAGGCCAGGAAAAGCAAGCTTGGGGAGGGTGTGGTGCTGGGGTAAGGGGCGGGGCCAAGGCTTGGAACTGAAGGGAGCATGGACAGCTGTCGCCTGCTAGGCAGCCGTTTCCATGGAGATTGAGGCGTCCTGACTAATGCAGAGAAGACACTGTAACAGCAGAGCTGTCTCTAAAACAAGCCTATGTTTGGGGGCAACGGCCCCAGAGGGGGCCCCTCCTGCATTCCTGATGGATGGGGGTGGGGAAGCTGGCTGCTGGGGCCCTGGCATATTGGAGGAATAGAGACAGAGCCAGGTTTGTTGATGAATGGCTGCACTGGTGCGATGGCTGAGGTCCCAGGCAAGCAAACCTCCTGCCAAGCTGCCCATCTAAGCACATGAGCCGAGGGTCAGGGTCAAAGGTCGGTCCCAGAGACTGGATTATAGATGATAATCTTCCCCATCTTCTGCCTTCCCGGTGTGGACCTGGCATCTTCCAGGGCCCAGCAGAGGTAGACAAAGCCTAACCAGGGGTCTCTGGGCTCCAGGATGGGATAGGAACCAGGCCAAAGGCTGCTGGAGAAGTCTGAAAATGTCACAAGGAGGTCCCCCACTCAGACCTCCCACCTCTCATCACAACTGGGGCTTGGGGTGCTCCCTTGGGGCCTCCAGATGTTTGATCATCCTGAATGGTGCCTCAGCACCCTGGCTCCTTCTGAAAAGGGCCATGCTTAGGGCTCCTGCTGGGCAGGCCTCCTTCAAGGCATTTGTGAATGGACATAACAGACACTAAAGGTCCACATGTGGCTTCAAAGCTAAGCCAGGCAAAGGCCTAGGCCATGGCGTCTGGATACCCCAGGGCCAGCTTCGCTTCTTCACTTCAATGGGTCCGCTTCCCAAAATGTCTGCTACCACTGTGCCAACACAGGTGAGTGCCCAGCACTGGGGCATGTCTACGGTAGAGTGGCAGGAGGGCCACATGGGCCTTTGTTTCAGGGGCACTGGTTTAGCACTGCCCCACTCGAGCCCGGGCAGGATCTAGTCTCGGTGATGAAAACGGGAAGTAAGCCCATTTCAACCACCCACTAGCCAGTGTTTGTGTTCAGTTGCCATGAGGATTCAAGATTCAGGGCCCAGCCTTCTCAGCAAAGCCTGCCTGGGCCCCCTGCCTTCCCAGTCCCTAGGGGCACTGAGAACTGGACCACCTCCATCCCCAGCTGCTGACCTCCGGAAGTCAAGGGGCGTGAGAACAGGGATAGGCTGGTCAGCAGCAGGGCTGGCCAGGCCACGGCTTACCATCCAGCATACATTGGACAGTTCCTGCTTCGGGGTTAACTATTCCTAGACCCAGCCTCTGTTTACCCTTTCCAGGCCTCAGTGTGCTCATCTGCAGCATGGGTTAGTAACTGTCTCCTGGGCTGTCTAAAGCTAAAATAGAGTAATGTGCACAAGAGGACAAAGTCACAGATGAAGAGAACAGATGGCTCCAGTCTGGCCAACTCAGGTTGTTGGCCCATCTCTTTCTCTTCTACAGCCTCCAGCTTGACTACTTCAGGACCCCATGCGTCACTCCTCCAGCCCATGTCTGGGTAGTCATGGATGTGGTGGTGCTTCCTCAGCACAGGCTTAACCTTGCCAAAGCAGCTTTTCCTCTCTAGCCACTGTTCCAGGCTTCTTCCCTTGCCTACTCCCATTATTGCCTCTCAATGCACAGCCCATCCACATACACCCGAAGCACACAGGCTTGTCCCCCTCCCCTGCCCCCAGCCCCATCAACGCTGTGCGCCACTGCTGTACCTGAATAGGCCGCATCTTGGGTGGACACGACTTGAGCTCCTTTTGGGCCTCCTTTGCCTCCTGTGGCGGGCGATGTCGCACGATGTACTCATAGGTGGTGAGCTTGTGCCACACTGGTAGGAAAGGAATAAAAGGGCTCAGCAGTGGAAAGGGGACCCTGGAGCTCACAAGGAAAAGGAGGTGCACACAGCGCTGAGATCAAACATCTGTTCACGTATAAACTAAGCTGTGGAGTGAGGACAGGCCACCACAAAGGGCACTGTTTCAGGGCTATAAGCCCAATGGGGTGCCTTTCTGCAGTCTAGGGACTCCTATCCCCTGCAGGGCAGGTGTTGAGAGCACTTACTGAGATAAATGTGGAAGCAGAGCAGGTGACCCAGCAGGGCTGTGGAGAGCAGGCCCAGAAGGATGAGGAGGGCAGCCAGAGCCAGGATGGCAGGAGCCTGCGTCTCCACAGGGGCAGCAGGCAAGAACACAAACCACACATCAGTGTGATTCTTCAGGACTACAAGGCACAAGGAGATGGCGCTCAGCCAGGGCTGGGCCTGGCGACCAGGGACATGGCAGGGGAGGCGACCAGGGACATGGCAGGGGAGTCGGCCGGAACCCAGACTCACCTTCAAAGTGCTGGTTGGTGCGCAGCCTCATGGGATTGACAAAGAACTCCACGAAGACGTAAGTGGCCACCAGCACCAGGAGCAGGACACCCAATAAGGCAGATGCCACGCTGTGTAGAAAAAGCCTAGCCGGCCATGGGCAGCTGTCAGCACCAAGGAGCTCATTTTGTAAGGGCCATCAGCTCCGAGGGGGGGGGGAGCACAGGCCTATATCCCCCAGCCCCAAGTCCTCAGGATGACCGGCCACTGGCAGACTCCCCATCTTCCTCTGGGCCAGCTGGTGGAAGAGCCTAAACCCACCCTCAGCGGTCCCAGCCCACACCCTCTGAGCAGCACACACGGTGTGCAGCCCAGGAGTCAGGCTGGCACAGCACCCGCACCTCACGCCCCTGGAAGCGGGCCGACTAAGGCCGGGCTCACCGGTAGTTCCTTTCCCCCACGCAGTTGTTGAGCCATTTGCAGTGGTGATCGAAGCCGCACACGCACTTATTGCAGGCACTGCAGTGCTTGGAGCGAGCACTCCTACGGGGCAGAGGGAACCACGAGGTCGGCTGGCCCATCCTACCTTTTGCGTCTGCCGGGGCAGGTGGGCACCAGGCTTGCAGCCGGGATGCTCCAGCGCCTCCGCTGGAGCGGAGCGCTGACGTGGGGAGCGCGCGCCCCCTGGCGGAACCGTGGGGTAAGGCCCTGGGGAGGCGGCGCTCCCGGGCGGGAAGAGGGGCGGCTGAGGGCGTGCTGGGGTCCTGCTGATGGACTTCACACCAAGTGATGGTCATAAGAAACTGAAAAGGAGCTTCATCTCCAAGCAAGGACCCCTTTGCCAAGCCAGAAGATGCAGGTGTGAGGCCCAGCTTAGAAGAAAGCAAATCTGCCAGGACTATGGCTTCATTGCTCTTCCTGACAATTCTGTTTTAACGTCAGATTCCATGCCATTTCTGACGAATCTTACTGGCATTCTTTCAGAAAACCTCAGCCTGTGTGGCCTAGTCAGACGAGTGCCAAAAGGAGAGGAGTGAGCTACCATCCAGGTGAGCATTAAGAGAGCTCACTGCATGGGGAAGGGTCTCCTTAGGATTTGCATCTAACCTTAGAATTATCCAAAGGCTAGGGGTCCCCAGAAGGCCCAAAAGAGTGTGGAAGAGCAGGGCACTCCCTCCTCTCCAGAACAGGACAAACACGTCAATAGAAGCTAACTGCCAGCGCAACCATTAGAAATAAGTGCCACCCAGTCCTGGAGATAACAGGATGACCTTGTGCCAAGTCCCAATAACTCCATGCTGCGGGCTTCCTCCTTTCTGTGGACAGATCCTTTCAACAGGCTGCCTCAGTCTCCAGATTCCAAGAATGAAGCTGGCCTTGTACCACACAAACAACCCTATGCTTCTTCCCTTACCTGAGGCTGGGAACCCGAAAAACTCCCGAAGAGGAGAGAAGAGCCCTAGCAGAGAGACACTGGGGCCTACCAGGGGAGGACTGGTGGTGCTTCACTTGGCCATTTTGGGGGCTTCAGACTTCTCGTGAGTAACACAGAGCATCTTCCGCCTACCCCAATGAGTTGGGAAGGCCATTGGGGTTGCAACCCCAGCCCAGTCAAAAACTAGGGAAACCCCATTTCAACAAATGAATTAGGTGTAATGACATATGCCTGTGATTTAGAAGAGTGGCTAGAGGTAAGGAGGAGGGTGGTCTGAGACCAGCAGTCTCAGCCCAACCGCAGCAGCCCCAACAAAAATTAAAGACCGGGCTGAGAGTTTGGCCTAGTGGTAGAGTGCTTACCTAGCATGCACAAAGACCTGGGTTCAATTCCTCAGTACCACATACATAGAAAAAAGCCAGAAGTGGTGCTGAGGCTTAAGTGGTAGAGCTCTAGCCTTGAGAAAGTCCAAGGACAGTGCTCAGGCTCTGTGTTCAAGCCCAGGACTGGCAAAAAAAAAAGAAAGAAAGAAAGACCCTAGTTGAAAAATAACTCACACAAGAAAGGTCTGAAGGCCAGCGTGATGGCTCACACCTGTAATCCTAGCTACTCAGGAGGCTGAGAGCTGAGAATGAAGGTTCAAAGCCAACCCAGGCACTAAAGAACCTGGAACTCTTATCTCCAAGTAACCACTAGAAAAAGGGAAGTGGAGCTGAGGCTCAAGGGCAGGGCGGTAGCCTTGAGCTGAAGATCTTAGGGACAGCACCCAGGCCCAGAGTTCAAGCCCCAGGACTCACCAAAAAAGAAAGAGAAAGGACTGAATACATGGTTCAAATTGTAGACTTGAGTTCAAACCCTAGTACTGCCTGCCCCACCCAAAAAAAGTTGTCTAAGTACCAAACACTAGTCATATTCCCACCCATCTTCTCATCTTCTTGACAGTCACTTTGAAGCTCTGATTGTGTAAAACACAGAGTTCTGTGACATCAGGATAACTAAAGCCCTGATGCCTCTACCCTAAAGCCAGCTGTCATATCCCCAGGGACTCTTATGGCTCGCACATACCATGCATTCACACACAGTTACCACACATCCACTCACACATCCACGTCGCACAGGTTGCAGTGCAGATCTTCAATGACATGCGCATGTTGGCTGCGGTTGAAGATGGGCAAGGGCCCAGAATAGCTCTTGTCTCGCACGTTGGCATCTGCTGGATCGATGGACACAGCAGTCAGGTGTACCACAAGGTGGCCCACAAAGATGGCACCCATGCACTGACCCAATAGGTTAAAGACTTCACACTTTGGCTGCTGGGCACCGAGACGTTCTCACCTCTATGCCACTCATATTGTGCAAACATTTTCCCTGTGTCACCTCCTTATCTCCAACCCCCCAAAGAGCCTCATCAGCCCTCTCCAGAAGACCCCTGATCCCAAGATGGAAGAGAAGAGCATGGTAATAGAGCTCGCATGGCAATGCCTGATGCTGCTACCAAGGGGTCTAACCTAGGGTGTTGGCCTCATCACTCTAGGCCTGGTACAGAACCGGGCTGGGCTGATCTGAGGCCAATTCCTTGTTTCTGATTCCAGAAGATGAAGTGAGACTAAAAGACATTGTGGATGTATGGGGACCTAAGGTTAAAATTCTGACCTTGTTAGTCTTGTTTGTGCAGGAAGTCTGCTTCAAGAAAGCCATTCCCCTTTTAGCAGCTGGAGCCAGATGGAGAATCACTTACAGATGACGCTCATCCACTTGCTGCCTCCCCCACCTACAGTCTAGCACTCAGGGCCTGGACACTGAAGTATCTGCAAGGACCTGGCATATGCAGAGCCTAGCAGGGGCAGCAGGACCAAACTCGGTAGCTGAAAGGAAGCACCTGCAAAGCCTAGCAGCTGAGAACTGAGCCAAGCACAGGAGACGAGTATGCTGACAACTTGCTGTAAGTCTGATTGTGTAAAATCCCAACCTAGAGTCCACCCAGGCAGACGTCTATTCTCCCATCCTCTACTTACCTGTGCTTTTTTTTTTTTGCCTCCATTCTCTTGCTAGCACTGCACTATGAGGGCCCTACCCACCATTCATCCATCCTTCAACTGTTCAACTTTTGTTTCCTCTCCCTCCCAGCAGCCAAAATCCTCCACATGTCTTCATGAGCCAGGCTAAGCCTTAATGTGCTGTATAATTCCTGAAAGAGGAAAAACTGTGCCCGTCACTGACCTCTCTTTCCCTATGACCACTGCTACCTGTCAAGCCTTCACCTCTTGCCTGGCTGTCTTTGAGAGCCTCTGACTCTGCCCTTCCCATCTACATTCCCTTGAGGCTACCCTTCATGTAGTTGAGAAGTGAGGCCTCAAAAGCTCATACAAAGAAAACCTAAAGTCTTCCCTTCTTTTTTTTTTTTTACTAGTCCTGGGCTTGAGCTCAGGGTCTGAGCACTGTCCTTGGACTTTCTCAAGGATAGAGCTCTACCACTTGAGCCTCAGCACCACTTCTGGCTTTTTTCTATGTATGTGGTGCCGAGGAATCAAACCCAGGTCTTCATGCATGCTAGGCAAGCACTTTAACCACTAGGCCAAACTCCTGGCCCAGGTCTTCCCTTCTTAAAACGCCTTCAGTGGCTCTGGATGTTTCTCTTCATAAAGTTCATGCCACAGCTCAGGGCCAAAACTCTATTGTTTCCCCCTCTAGCCCCTTCCTATATCTTGATACCATCAGCTACTGCATCTCACTATTCCAGCCTCTCACAAACACAATGTAGGCAAACTTTTAGCTTCCTGTCTGCTTCTACCCTTCTCCCACTCACCTACTAGGTTCGTTCTTTCAAATATTTGCTGAGGTCAGGCACTGAGGGATATGGAAAGACTTGATCCCCAGTCTTGATGAGTCCACAATCTCATGGAAAATGCAGATGTCAACCAAATGGCAGGTTAATTACAAAGACTGTGGGTACAGGTGTTTATAACTGAGTGGCCTCATCTAGTCTTAAGGGCTCCAGAAGGCTCACTGAGACAATATTATCTTGGCTGAGACTTGGAGAGAAACAGAGAACAGGCCTTGGAGGTAATGTAGAGGAAAGGGGCCAGGCTGGGTACGGTGGCTCCTGGAACATGCAATCAATCATGAGTGCCAATCAGAGTGTAATTGCCTTGTCTCTGCTCATGGCTGCCATGCAAAAATAAAGGTCTGGTGACTCACAGGTGCTGGTGGCTCACACCTGTAATCCTAGTTACTCAGGAGGCTGAGATCTGAAAATCATGGTTTATAGCCAGCCTGGATGGGAAATGTGTGAGACTTTCCAATTAGCTACCCCAAAGAGCCAGAAGTGGAACTGCAGCTCAAGTAGTAGGATGCTAGCCTTGAGAGAAATGCTCAGGGACAGCACCCAAGCCCTGAATTCAAGTCACAGGACACACACACACACACACACACACACACAGAATGAAGGCTAAATGTTGCCAAGTTGCACCTTTTCAAATGGGATTTGAAATCTGTGCTTTTATGTGTGATCTCTGAATGTTAAAGAAAGAAATAGGTATTTTTCAAAATACACCTAAAGGAAGAGATCTGTGTTGTGTGTTAACTATTCCTCAACTTATGCAAAATTTGAACATCATAAACTGCAAGGTCTTGACCTCTGACTCATCTGAGTATTGGGGTCTAGGAGGAGAAGCGAAGAGCTTCCAGGTATGGACTTGTATTATTGAAACAAAGAACAAGGGAAATGGTATAAAAGGAAGCTCAGGAGACAGACAACAGTCCAGAGGCAGGCAGCTTCAATCCTGAAAGCAGGAAGGAGCCACGACAGGGTTTTGAGCTGGTAAAACACAATCATATTCCAGGGATTTTTTTAAAGGGTAGTCTAGCTGCAGGAATGCTGAAGGCCAAGAGTAAGACTGCACACTAACTAAATGGCAGCGCTGTCAGAGAGACAGAATGCAGTAGGAAGGAAAGGAGGTAAAATCAATAGGGCCTGATGACTGGATGTCAGTAGAGGAGGAAAGGAGTCCTCTTGCCAACAGTACATAAAGACCGGGGAGCTGTGAACAGTAAGCTTGTGCTGGACAGGTGCAAATGGGCTCCTTCTGCTCCTGCAGTCTGCTATGTGAGTCCCAACCCTGCACTTAACATAGGTGTGACTGCCATGTTCAACCTGCCTGCTTTACCTCTATCTAGCTGGCCACTGAAAACACAAAGTTCATCTTGCATCTCTAAAGCATTAGCGTTTTAGGTATATATCATTACCCTACCACATTATTCAGGAGCCCTGAGAGTCTGCAGAAAGGAGGAGGCTGTGATAGAGCCACAGAGCCTGAGTCAGGGTTCCAAACCTGGTGGCTCTGAGAGTGACAGACAATTAATTGGGGGGAAAAAATAAATCCAATAAACCAGCCCACTTAGTCAGGCTGCCTAAGCAGCCCTTGCGGCCTCACTGGGTACCAGCTGTTCCCATCCTTAGGAACTAACTCATTGCCTTCTCCCAAGTCCTCCTCCTCTCCTGTGCCCCCACTCACCACGGCCATGCCTTCCAGGGTCATACACTTCCTAGTATGCTCTTCCTCCCGTTCTCCCTGGAGAAAGCAAGCAGAATCCTTGCAGATACACAAAGGAGGCCGGGAGGGCTGGAAAAGCTGCTCAGCCATGCAGAATCCTGAAGGAGCTGAGCTAGGACCAAGGTGATTCGACATCCCAGGCTCTCAAGCTCACCCCTGTACTCCAAGACACTAAAAGAACTCTCTGCCTTTGTTTGTAGTCATGTCCCCTGCTCCAAAGAGTTATGACGAGGGATGGAGCAGTCACAGGAGCTTCTAGGGTACCTCTATGCTACTTTTTGGTTACATCTCCCCTTATCTTAAAAGAGTTTAATTTGTGTGTGTGTGTTCACGCATGCGCGTGTGGGCGCGCGCATGTGCACACATGCTTGCATGCACATGCCAGTCATGGAGCTTGACTCAAAGCCTGGGCACTGTCCCTGAGCTTTTCCTTTAAGTCACAGTTCTACTTCCAGTTTTCTGGTGGTAAGAGTCTCACAGACTTTCATGCCCGGGCTGGCTTCAAATCTTGATTCTCAGATCTCAGTCTCCTAAGGATTACAGACATGAGTCACCAGTGCCTGGATATGATTTAATTTTTTTTATTTTTTATTTATTTATTTTTTTGCCAGTCCTGGGCTTGGGCTCAGGGCCTGAGCACTGTCCCTGGATTTTCTCAAGGGTAGGGCTTTATCACTTGAGCCACAGCACCACTTCTGGCTTTTTTCTCTGTACGTGGTACTGAGGAATCGAACCCGGGTCTTCGTGCATGCTAGGCAAGCACTCTACCACTGGGCCAAACTCCCGGCCCCTGATTTAATTTTTTTTTAAATCAGTGAGTTTACTACAAATATTCTGGATATAGCATAATAATCTGTAACTAAAACCACATTTTATGTATACTAGGAAAGAAACTCACTATGTGGAAGAATTCTACCATGACCAATTATTTTACAAATGAAATAATCACTCCCTAATTTGTCAATTCTTTAGCGTAAGACACAGCTTAAAGGCATTTTAAGACTTCTCTGGGTGTCTGTGAGGACACGTCTGCTGATAAGATCCCTTGAACATACAGTTTTAAATGCCACACAGTACTTCAGGGCTGATTAGTTACCCTGCCCAATGAGGGGTCAGGTGGGGCTAGAGGCCAGACAGAGAAGAATCCCGCTCACACTTTTCTGTCCTACCCTGTGCTTCCTGAGGCTGGGAGCCCCGCCTCAGGCCTCTGCTTTCTGGCCTTCCACTGGTCCTCCTCTTTCATGTACCAATCCCACAATTTCTCAAGGATACAGCATAGCCAGCAGGAACCCAGTGGTGAGGCAGGAGAGGAACAAGGACCCCAAAGCCAATCACAGCAAAGAAGATATACAGCAGCCAGGCCACAATCTGGAGCGGATGAGGGGGCCAGCTCCACCCATTCCGGCGGGACCGCTGGCCATGCAGCTCTGGGGAGGGTCCACTGGCCTGCGCAGGCGCTGTCCACACACTCTTCTCAGGGGCTGTCTTGTTGGAGGGCTTGTTGCAGATGTTCATCTCCAGAGAGAGAATAAGTAGAGAGCATTAGTCCAAAGAGGCCCAGATGGGAGCCCAGGATCCCATGTCTGCAGCCAGGACACAAAGCACCTCCCAAATCTTTGGGACAATCTAGGGTCCTATTCCAAAATATATGGGCAGTAGGAAAAGAGTGGGAATGGGGTGCTGTCCCAAAGCCCCAAAGCGAGCTTGTCCCAGCCTGCCCAGAATAAAGGAGGAGGGTCCAGGGTTATTCAGGTCACAGCGTGGCTGCCTCTTACTCAAAGTGCTGTCTCCACAGCCATCAGAATGAAACTCAATAAGACATGTTCTCATCTGGTAACAATATCAGGCTGGGCCGGAGGGATGAGAACACATGCTGATTCTGTTAAGATTAGTCACCTCCGTCCTGAGATCCAAATGCAAGTGTCAGAGAGGGCCCCTGATCCTCTGCTAAGGGAACTGGATGGGAGGGGAGGAGCTCAGAAGTGGGATCTGGCCTCAGCCACGTTCAGCAGTCACATAATCCCTTTAGAGGAGCCAGGAACCTCTACTCCAGGCTTCAGAAGGGCTGCCTGAGGCTTCTTGGCTGGGAACAAGTTAGTGCACAAAAGAAGGGAGGAGGAGTCCCCTTTGCTTTCTTCCAGCAGCAGAAATGACCACCGCGTTTCTCTATGCAGACCCAGGCCTGGTATACAGATTTACCTAGAAAAGTGGCCTAATGTCCTTTTGAGTCCCTTGAGGAAGATCGGGAAAAGACTAGGCCTTGGCCCGAGCCAAACCACCAGATGGTAGCGAACACCTCCTCTCCCCAACCCCCTCACCCCCGAACTCCCACCTTCTCGGCCCAATAGCTGTCTCGGTGGCTGAAGATACCCTAGGAGCAGGAAGGGATGGGCTTGTCTTTAAGGAAGAAGAGTCCCACCCACCAGTATCTCCTGAGCCCAAGATAGGACTACAGTCCAAGCAGTAACACCACACCTGGGAGGCAGGACAGCTCTGAACTCTTCTAGGAAGGCCTGAAGCTGGAGATAAAACTATGGCAGCTGGACTTTTCTTTCAGGAGCCCCTACCTACAGGCCAGCAATCTAAACAAAAAAAGCATGGTAGGCTCCACCTTGGCACATTTGCCTGGAATCCTTTCTTACTCACAGCCTGGCTCTTCAGAACCCATCTGACAACTTTCTCTGATGTCCGAGTGGCGAGCCTGTCACTCCATCTTTATTGGGACTATTACTTTGTTGTATGCATCCTGTTGTCATCCCCAGGGACCCCTCTTTTATCCCACAGTCCTCAGAGGCAGTAAATATGCTGTGATTCACCTTTGGCCCCATAGGTCTTCCCCTAGGCTGCTGGAATTGTATCTTCTATGTAGTAGATGCTCAGTGAATGTTTGCTGACTTGAAAACATCTGAAATAAAGGGAAATGTGGGCAAGTTAAATGGCACGGAAACCTGCCCTCTCTTCGGCCATCTGGCTCACTGTGCCCCCTCTCTTTCCATTCATCCTACTGCAGCAATCCCCATTTCACAGAGCCATCATGTAGCCATCACAAGTCATCCAGCACATCATCCACTTGCACTCCCTCTGCTAACTGTCACACAAGCCACTGGATACTTCCTCCTATCTGTTCTGTCCTTCCGCCTTCCTGAGGCTCATCTGGTCATGCTTGGCAGTGTTTGAAGTCACCTGTGAGTGTTCTCATCTCAAAGCTAAATGGAGTGTTCTTTGTTTTCTCCAGGGATTAATTGAATCTTCTAGTCACTTTGTGCTCCAATAAAAAGCCACACATGAGGGAAAAGGAGGTCCACCCTTGAAGGAAACATATCTAGGTTCTGCATGTCCTAACTGAGAGGCTGGGTGTCCTCTTTTGAAGTTGGTGGTGAGATGTCTCCTGTCAACCAGTGACATTGTGGATAAATCTCTAATATATATGAAAATATTCACTAAATGGCAGGTATTTACCCTCAAACAACTTTATGGTTTGTCTTCCTGTTTCTAGGCTATGGCTATAGTGCATAGTCTGCGAGGTTTATGTCCCAAGTGAAGCAGTTGGTTGAAGTTGCTTTCTCTTTCTCTTTTTTAAAATTAAAAAAAATGTTTGCTGGACCCTGATAGCTCATGCCTATACTCACAACTACTCAAGAGGCTGAGATCTGAAGATTATGGTTTGAAGTTAGCTTGGACAGGAAAACTTGTGAGAGTCATCTCTACTTAACCAGCAAAAGCTAGAAATAGAAGCATGATTTAAGTGGTAAAGCACCAACTTTGAGTGAAAAGCCAAAAGAGTGAACGAGGTCCTCAGCCCCAGTTCCAGGACACATATACAAACAATAGTAACAATAATAAATTTTGCATGAACAGCACAATAGACAACATTAAAAACACATTAGCAAGCCAGGTGCGGTGGCTCATGCCTGTAATCCTAGCTAATCAGGAGGCTGAGATCTGAGGATCAAGGTTCAAAGCTAGCCTGGGCACAAAAGGACCTGAGACTCTTATCTCTAACCACTAGAAAATGGGAAGTGGGGCCATGGCTCAAATGGAAAAGCAGTAGCTTTGAGCTGAAGAGGTCAGGGTCAACACCCAGGCCCAGAGTTCAATTCCTACAGCTGACAAAAAAAAATACACATAAATGAAAATGGGAAAATTATCAATACCTGATTTCTGTCCCCTTACTCCTCCTCTTCCTCTTCCACTTCCTCCTCCTCCTCCTCTTCTTCTTCTTTTGGTTGGTGGGGAGGGCTTGAACTCTGGGCCTGGGCTCAAGGCTATCACTCTACCATTTTGAGCCACAGTGCCATTTCTGGTTTTCTGATGGACAATTGAAGAGTCTCAGACTTTCATGCCCAGGCTGGCTTTGAACTATGATCCTCAGATCTCAGCCTCCTGAGTAGCTAGGATTGTAGGCATGAGTCACTAGCACCCAGCCTTTCCCTTTTTCTATTCACAGTCATATATGTATGTGCTTTTGAACCCATGGGAGAAAAGTATCTACCATTCAAACTACTGGTAACAGGAAAAAGGAAAAGGAAAACTGAGAATGAATTTTCCCATCATAGTGGATTTGTAAGCATTTTCTGCACTTACACAGCATGTTAGTGGATATCTTTTGGCATAATTGTTACACATTGGCATGAAGAGCACATTGTTGGTATCTTCAAAAAAGGCCAACTGGATTTTAGCTCTAGTTGCCTCCTGCAAGCCGAGTAGCTATACTCAGGAGGCTACATCTGCTACATCAGCAGACGTGTTTTGAAGTCCTGAGTCGTTTCTGGCACTAGACACTGGAAAGAGAGTTTGCAAGTCAGAAGTTTAGTAGACTTTGATTAGTGCCACAGTAGTAGGCCTGCACAAATGAGATTTAGCCACCCTCCAGTAGAGGGTGCACTCTGGTGGGTTTTGTGGCCACTTGTTTCCTGAATCATTCACCGCTGATGGATTTTGATTGGCAGGCAGTCTGCTTTGTAAAAGCCATGGTACCAAACCTCAGACCTCCTTACTTTACCCCCTTTTCCTCTGCCTGGAGTTCTGTGAGCTGATGGCAGTGCTGGCCTTAAAAAGCCACCTAGTGGCCCTCGAGAGGCCCTGAAGCCACCACAGGGCTGTAAAAACAATTCTGAAGTTGCTTTCCTAAGGAAGTAGACCCGAAGAACTCATTGTTATAAAAAGTAGGCCACTGAGGGGCCAGGAGTTTGGCCTAGTGGTAGAGTGTTTGCCTAGCATACACTAAGACCCGGGTTTGATTCCTCAGTACCACATACATAGAAAAAAGCTGGAAATGGTGCTGAGGCTCAAGTGGTAGAGCTCTAGCCTTGAGAAAGTCCAAGGACAGTGCTCAGGCTCTGAGCTCAAGCCCAGGACTGGCAAAAAAAAAAAAAAAAAAGTAGGCCACTTCAGTTGTCACTTCCAATCTAAGGCGTCAAAAGGAATCAAAGGCTGGCAAGTCTTTCTTTGGAAGGTCCCCAGAGCAGCAAGCAAATCTTGCTTTTCAATTTGTGGAAACAGTGGTGGGTCATCAGGTTGAGCCCTCTGGATACCACTGGGCTGGATAGTTGCACTCCGGGACAAATCTCTGTGGACTACACATGAGCTCTCCAGGAATTCCATCACTGGACAAATACCTTGAAGGAAGCCTAGGGTTCTGGGTGTCAGCCTGCCTTCACATTGGTCATCCCCACACCTGAGCCCCTCTATACCCTGAGGGAGAAACAGAAGCACCGCTGCCTGTAACCACAGGTGCCCCCTATGCTACTGTACCCTAGACTCCTGAGGCAGGCCAAGGGCTGGCTGCAAACAGTTCTGGCTCTGACTCCAAATCAGAATACTATCGAGCCAGAGAGTTCAGCTAGAAGTTGCCTACTCCCAAACCCTGCCATAGCCAACTTTTAACTGACGACATTTTCTCTCATGGGACTAATGGCCACAAATTTCTTTGGCCCAAAAGATTTTGGTTAAAAGGACTGGGAGGTCGGAGAGAATCCAAGATGGGGCCAGGGCCTATGATGGGGCCAAGCACTGTGTCACCAGCCCTGTGTCCCTCCCATCTCAGCACTTCTCAGAGACCAGAATGGGAATGTGTGGCTCTGCTCCCAGTCACCTGGTCAGGTGGTATGCTCAGATCCTGATGAGGCAGCACTTACCAAGGCCCGGCCCTTTGTGTACACTGAGGCCATAAACACAGATGAGATCAGGCACTTACTCTCAGCAGCTGCCTTTCTACGGACCCTGAGAGACAGACATCAGAACAGTGGGTGTGGGAGCATTTTGATAGTTTTTGCAACAGGCCTGTGAGAGGGCCGAGCAGAGACCAGTGAGATCAGAGCCCTGAGATGCTTCAGGACTGAATTCTATGAGTCCTAGAGGTGGGGGAGATTAGGGCACTGCTGAGGAAGTTACCAGGAGTCAAAGGAAGTTTAAAGCAGGATATGAGGCATAGAGAAGGATGTTTTCAAAATCAATGGGTCCTGGAGTTTGCCTGGTGGTAGAGTGCTTGCCTAACACGCATGAAGACCCGGGTTTGATTCCTTGGTACCACATTCATAGAAAAGCCAGAAGTGGTTTGGTGGTTCAAGTGGCAGAGCGCTAGTGTTGAGGAAAAAGCCCAACAATAGTGCTCAGGCCCTGAGTTCAAGTCCCAGGACTGGCCAAAAAAAAAAATCTTACTAGATGGGGCTGGAGGAATGGCTCTAGTGGCAGAGTACCAGCCAAGCCAAGGCCCTAAGTTCAAGCCCAGTACAAACCAGGCCTCCTCCCTCCCACCCCGAAAAAGGAAGGAAGAAAAGATGAGGGAAAAAAAAGAAATTAAAAAAAGAATAAATGCTTTCTAGACATGGTGGGGGAGGGGAGGTATGAACCAGAAGAGCTTGGGGATGCAGAGAGGTGACACAACAGGAAACTTGCTGAAGAAGACAGCAGCCCAGTGCTTTGAGAGAACGTGGTCAGAGGGAGGTCAAGCCTTTAAGCTAAGATCCCTACTGCACTCCTGGTGCCCGCAGCTGTATGTGGCTGTTATGTGGGCCTGATAAAAACATTCTTCATGTCTCTTCTGCTTCCAAAGGATAAACCACAGTTGCGCTTGCAAAGACAGAGGAGAGCCAAAAGCAAGGGAGCCCTGTAGAGTTTAAAGCCACAAAGGGCTCCTGCCTTGGAAAATCAAGGACCTGCCTGGCTTCTGAGGAAGGAAAGCCAGAACGGTTAGGCAGGCTCCTCCCTTGTCCCCACGAGGTGCAGGCCACTGCCAGGAGACAGTAATCTATTCTGTTTAAAATTTATTTGTTTAATTCCTTAAATAGCATTTTCAAAATAAGGTTAAGCTACTGGATTTATATGCTTAAGTTAAATGAGATATGATATTTCAAGCTATCATTATAAATTATTACATAGAACAGGCATGGTGGCTCATGCCTGTAATCCCAGCTACTCAGGAGGCTGAGATTTGAGGATCAAGATTCAAAGCCAGCTCGGGCACAAAAGGACCTGAGACTCTTACCTCCAATTAACCTCTAGAAAATGGGAACTGGGGCTTGGCTCAAGGGTAGGGTGGTAATCTTGAGATGAAGAGCCCAGGCCCAGGGGTAAGGTGGTAGCCTTGAGCTGAAGAGCACGGGGACAGCGCCCAGGGCCAGAGTTCAAACCCCATGACCCCCCCCACACACACACAAAATAATAATAAATAAGTAAATAAATAGTTATGTGATTGATCTACTTCCTGCTACCTCTGCTCCAATAAAAATATTGAGTAGCCAAGTACAATATCACACATCAGAAAGCTGTGACAAGGAGATCACTTGATCCTGAGAGTCAATGCCAACCTGGGAAACACAGAAACACACACACACACACACACACACACACACACACACACACACACACACACAAATTAGGAATGTTGTTCTGAAATTTATACCTAGCACCGTCAAAGGTACAGAGTTCCAGGCTTGAAAGGCTGATGAGCAGCGCTGGACTCCTGAAAGACGTCTAAGAACTCCAGAATCAACGCAACTATAAAAGAGAGTTGCTGGGGGAAGCTAAAAAACTGGAAGGGGTAAGAGGGGCTTGAGGAGCCCCCCGATGGGGAAAAGCAGATTGGGCACCAGGGAATCTGGGAACAGAACCATTTTTTGCCTCTGAGACTTAGTAGTCCAAGAGCTGTAGCTGACATAGAGATTCGCCTTTACTCCGTATTCCTTTGTACTATTTGAATTTTTCAAGTTCTAAACATTTAGCTCAGTAGAAGCCCCAACTTTAATTCCCACACTATATACACACATACACACAATTAATAAACACAAATTATAAATAATTGAGGAGTGTCACTTCTTGCTCTCCTGGCCTCACTGGGCTGTCTGTACACCAAATGCACTTCCAGGCCAAACAAACCAGGAATTCCTGCCTCACAACCATGTAACTAAGAGTGTGTGGTCCTAGTTTAAGTGCTTCCTTATTCTTGAAAGCAATTTTGAGTTGCTTTTAGGAAGAACCACAGAACTTTCTAGATGTTAGGGGTCTTACCCAAGTTAGGACCGTACCCCAGGCACTATAACCAACCCTGTTCTAGTTCTTGGCCAAGCGGCCAGCTCAATGACCCCCAAATTCAGAAGGAAGGTATTTTGTCCCACCCAAACATCTTTTCTTTCTCCAGGAAAATTTATACTTCCTATGAAAGACTGTGTCTCTGGATTGTGTGCACCTATGGGTGTTTTTCTTTTTTTGTTGTTTGTTTCCTTTTTCAGTATTAGATATTATACCCAGGGCCTCACCTTGAGCCTAGTAACCAAACATTCTACCTAGTGAGCTAAGTTCCCAGCTCTCAAGAAAAAAAAAAAAAAAAAATGCCAGTATCAGAGTTTGAATTCAAGCCTCCCTCAATGGCTTGAACTCCCACTTGCTTGGCTGGCTTGCTCAGCTGGAACTCTATACTACTTGAGCCACGCATCAACTTCTGACTTTCCGTTGGTTAAATGAAGTCTTCTGAATTCGTCTGCCAGGAAAGTTTAGAACTGAGAGTCTTAGACCTCAGCCCCTTAAGGAGCTGAGATTATAGGTATTAGTGAGTCACTGGAGCTGGCCTGGACTCAAACTCTTTATGCTCCTATACTTCCTCCTTTCCCCATGTAGCTAGGATTATAAACTTATTTTAGCTTGCCAGCCTTTTTTTGGGGGGGGGAGTGGTCATGGGACGTGAACTCTTGGCCTAGGTACTGTCCCCGAGTTCTTTAGCTCAAGGCTAGTGCTCTACTCCTTGAGCTGCAGCACCACTTCAGGAGGGTAATTGGAAACGAGAGTCTAACAAAATTCCATGCCTGGGCTGACTTTGAACTGTGATCCTCAGCCTCCTGGGCAGCTAGTGCCTGCCTTTCTTTAGGTATTTCTAAAGAAGATTTTGAATTCTAGCCCCCACTCCCAAAGTTGTGGGGGGGGAAACCCCTGCTTTTGGAAATGGTCTTCACTGAGACTTTTTTTTGGTGCTGGCCCTGGGGCTTGAACTCGGGGCCTGAGCACTGTCCCTGAGCTTCTTTTGCTCAAGGCTAGTGACTACCACGTGACCCATACCTTCACTTGCAGCTGTTTTGGGTAGTTAATTGTAAATAAGAGTCCCATAGGCCATCCTGCCAGGCTGGCTTCAAATCACAGTCCTCAGATCTCAGCTTCTTGAGTAGGCATGAGCCACTGGTGCCCAGATTTACTGTTTTGTTGTTGTGTGCGTGTATACCAGCCCAGTATCAGGGCTTGAACTTGGGGCCTGGGCACTGTCCTGAGCTTCTTTGCTCAAAGCTAGTGCTCCACGACTTGAGCCACACCTCCATTTTCAGCTTTTTTTTTTTCTGCATAGTTGGCAATATGGGCCTCACATTTTCTTGCCCAAGCAGGCTTTGAACCTCGATCTTCAGATCTCAGCCCCCTGAGTAGGATAACAGGCATAAGCTACTAGTGTTCAGCTATAGCTTCAATTTTACTCACATAAAGGGAGTTGGAGAGAAAATGCTTTATGGTATAATGTCTTATAATGCAAAAAAATCATTTATAAGAGACTTTTAGGGGCAAGTACTTTATTAAAATTCCCTATAGATCCCGGGAGAATATCATTTAAAAATGGATTGCTTGACTAAAGAATACACAGCACATAATTCCCATAAAATAAACTGGAACTTCAAGTTGTTCTCAAGGATCTCTCCAGTCATCGGTCTCAGATGTGGCTGGGCTCTTAAACTTTCTCTCTCATAAACAATATGCTGAAGGCAGTTGCTATGGCAAGAAAAAACTTGAAACCTCAGTCATTGACATGGTGTGCAAATATTTCTGTGCCATTTTCCTATAGCAACCACTACAAACTGTGTGGCAACCAAGTAAAGAGGACAAAGGAGGGAACAACAGGAGGTAGAAACAAAGAGTGAAGGAGGCAAGGGTTGTTGATTTTAACATGGAAATCAACTAGAGATTATAAGAGCCAGCCAGCCTTGGGGAACACCCACCCAGAAAAGTCATTAAGAACAAAGTTGTAACAGAACAAAGTAAGAAAAACAAAACAAAACAAAAAGGGGAGAAAAACCTACGCTAATTAAACACCACTATTGCTTTTATTGCATCTTTTAGTCATTACCTGTTTACAGACCTTTCTCCCACAGTAACCACAAGTTCCACAAAAGCAGGGACCACCACTCAGCATATATGTCTGAATCCAGCTCTCCTTCAGTGAAGGAACTGAAGTTTATCCTTTAGCATCATCTCTACCACCATTACCCTAAACCAAACCTCCATCGTTGCTCTCCTACAGTGTTTTGATAATAACAGCCACCACTGGCATTCAGAGGGTACTTATTCAAGGGCAGGCACTGCTTTAAATGTTTCTAGGGATTCGCTTAATTCATCCTTCAAAACACTTCATCATTTCAAACTGTTCTTGTAGGTCCATCTAGTCTTGGGTCTCCAATGTAGATAGTCCATTGCTTTGACACTCATAAATATCCTCCTTGCGCAGATCAGAGTATCAAGTCTCAGGCAAAGCATGTCCTGAGTCAACCAGCAGTTAACTTCTTCACAAAAGCCAGGGTGAGATGAACTTTTAAAAATTTGAAACTTGGGGCCTGGAGTTTGGCCTAGTGGTTAAAGTGCTTGCCTAGCATGCACGAAGACCTGGATTCGATTCCACGGTACCACATACATAGAAAAAAGCCGGAAGTGGTGCTGAGGCTCAAGTGGTAGAGCTCTACCCTTGAGAAAGTCCAAGGACAGTGCTCAGGCCCTGAGCTCAAGCCCAGGACTGGCAAAAAAAAAAAAAAAAAAAAAAAAATTTGAAACTTAGCTGGGCTCTGGTGACTTGTGCCTGTAGTCCTAGCTTATCAGGAAGCTGATATCTGAGGACCGAGGTTCAAAGGGCAGAAAAGTCCCTGTAAGATTCCTATCTCCAATTAACCACTCAAAAACTGGAAATACCCCTGTGACTCAAGTACTTGAGTAGTACTGGAGTAGCACAAAGAGGCTCAGGGCAGCACCCAGGCTCTGAGTTCAAGTCCCACAACGGATCGAAAAAAAAAATTGCAACGTGTTGGGTGGCCTGTGGTTCACATTTATAATTCTAGCTACTCAGGGAGCCGATCTGAAAGATTAGGGTTCAAAGCCAGTCCAAGAAAAAAAAAAAGTCCATGAGACTCCTCTCATTAACCACCAGAAAGAGGGTGACTTGAACCGTGGCTCACGCGGTGGAGCTCTAGCCTTGAGCAACAAAATGCTCAAGGACAGCGCCTAGGCTCTGAGCTCTGGCCCCAGTACCAGCACAGACAGACAGACACACACACACACTGAAACTTATCAGAACTTTCAGTGGTTTCCTCCATCGGCTAGGATGAAGTTCTTAGTCCCAGCACGGCCTTCCTTCACGCGCCCTCGCCCTTTCCGTCCCATCCTAGTAACGACTGCCTCTAAACATTTTTGTGTCTGCTTTTCCCTCCTTTAGAAACACCCTTCCCCTGCTGGTACTGCTGGCTCGTCTCCAGCCTCCACGTCCTCGATGAGCAGTCACCTTTCCAAGGCAGACCCTCCCGGGCCCCCCTCCATCATTTCCTGGCCAGAGCCCCGAGCCCGGTCGGAAATCACTTATGGCGTGTGTCTGGCGCGCGGCTCCCGGCCCCTCCTCCATCCTCGGAGAGCTGGGGAGACGGACGGCATCTGTTCCGGGTCCTCCGTGGCCCCCGCGCCTGGCACAGGACCTGGCACCCGGCGCCCGCTGCGAACCTCAAGAATTCTAGAAGGGAGCCTCGCGTTCCGCCCGGTCCCCGGAAGCCAAGCCCGCGGGCTGCAGGCCGAGGTTCCGCCCGGAGCCCTGCCGGGCCCAGGCCGGGCTCGGAGGTGACCAGTGCCGCCGCGGCGCCTCACCTGTTCTCGGTGGCGGCCGTGCCAAGTCGGCCCCGCCGAGGTCAGCCGGGGGCTCGGCCCCGCCCAGGCCGTCCGCCCTCCCCGGGGCGGCCGCACTTCACGCTGTCGCGGTAGAGTTGGTCCCCGGGACTGGGAGGCCACAGGCCCTAGAACGGGGACCCATCCCGGACTAAGGTTGGGCCTCCGGGTCCTCCCGCGCCAGCTCGGGCGAGCGGGATGCGCGGCCGGGCCAGGCCGGGGCGGGTTGGGCCTCGTCCGGCGCTGGGCCCGTTCCCCTGGCAACAGCGCGGGCTACGGCGCCCCACAGCGGCCAAACCGCGCTGCGTCTCTGAGCGCGGGGACCACGGCTCGGGGCGGGGCCTGCCGGGGACCCCCGCCCGCACCTTCTCCTGCCCATTCCCATTTTCTGAGGTGTCTCTGAAAAAACACGTTTAAACCTCGCTGCTCCCCCACCCCGGATCTCCTGAGGTCCGGACTTTCCCCAATACAGTTTCTCTCCCCTGAGACCCCCCCAGACCCCCACTTGAAGAAGTTCTGCACTTTTTCTTTTTCTTTTTTTTTTGGACGGATCACATTGCCTAAATCTGTGATGCAGTTCAAACTAATCTCGAACTCGTGATCTTTCTGACTCAACCCCTTGAGTGTTGAGATTACAGACACATACCACCACAGTGGAGATGAGCTCAATTTGCTTGGGGGGCAGGGGGTGTGCTTGAACTCACAGCCTGGGAGCCCTGTCAGACCTTTGCTGCTCAAGGCTAATGCTTTACTACTTGAGTCACAGCTCCATATTGGACGTGTGTGAGTGAGTGTGTGTATGTGTGGCAAAAAAATAAAATAAGCACCCTATAATAGTAAAGGTAAAGTATAAGAAATGAACTTAGATGCCACAAAAATATCTCTTTATTACCCTAAAATCAAGCATAAATCCTTCTGGCAATTCTCATCTTACAGCCCTTGACAAAGTCAGTCTTAATCTTCATTGGGCTTCTACTTTTTCATACATTACTCAAAAAGACTCATGATCTCTTCAAAAACCAAAATCCTTCAGTAAGTATATGTGTGTATTTATAAAACATAAAGAAACTAGCTGGGTGCGGTGGCTCATGCCTATAATCCTAGCTACTCAGGAGGCTGAGATCTGAGGATTGCCTTGCAAAGCCAGCACAGGCACTAAAGTTCACCAGACTGAGACTCTTATCTTCAATTACTCACTAGAAAACTGGAGCTCAGGGACAGCTCAGAGTTCAAGCCCCACAATTAACAAAAAAAGGAAAATATATATATCTATATATTGTATGCATCTGTAGAATGTTCACAATGAAACTTGCACTATTAGTGACTCCTAATAAAATAAAACAAACTGTCAGTGTTCCTGAGGCCATAATGATTGTTCCAGTCTAAAAGGATTTTTGGATGTGGCTCTGTGGGTCCCGTTCAGGCTGTCAGGGGACAGACAGCAGAGCCTGGCAACTTACTTTCCTCGCCTTTTCTGAAGGATGCACTTGCTCAGTTGGATTCCCTAAAATTTCCCTTTCCCCTCTTCTTGGAGGCACTCACTCAGGATGGATCATCCTCTGAACTCAGACTTTCTCAAAAGATAGGAAGAGCCTTTGTTGTCTGCTATTATTCTCTCCACATCTCTTCAGATGATAAGATGGCTGGCTGCTCAAAATAGGGAGATAGAGATGGAAACACCTTTATCTCTAAATGTGTAAGTTACATGTATACAACAAAAGCAATGTAACTCTTCCTGCTCTGTCATAAGCCAGCTGGGGGCCCTTATGCAAGTGACTAAACTGCTCTATAATTTACATTCTTGCTTTCAGGACTGATTAAAAAACAAACTTGATATGGGATACATATCAATGTTAGTCTGGCTTGGGCAGGGATGAGTCCTCAGTTCTTATCTGGAAATTGAGAGCCTGAGGTCAAACAGATGGTGACCTAGAAATCAAAGCAGAGCATAGGCATAGGCGTGCTCACAGAAATGAGAGAGATCTAAGAGTCGAGTTTCTTAGGCTCTCCTCCCTCCATGACATCTTTCCTGGAGGTCCCAGTGATGTCTTAGGTGCAACATGTCTATGAGGCAGAAAAGTGACACGAAAGTTAAAAATAATAAATATTAAAAGAGCAGGCTCAAATTAGAACCAGGAAGTAAAAACTGAAAAAGTAAATCTCATTAGCACGCTCTCCTTTCACATTCTCCTTTAACCCATTAAATAAGTTAACAGAAGCTGGACTGGGTGGTACATGCCTGAAATCACTACTCAGAAGGCGACATCAGGATTGTAAGACCTCCTTTTCAAGGGAAAAATGCTATACGCCTGTCATCTCAGCTATCCTATTAGAATAACAAAATGAAAAAATGGCTGGAAGCGTGGCTTAAATGGGAGAGTACCTATCTAGCAAGCTCAAGGCCCCAAATTCAAAGCCAGTACAACAACAAAAATTAATTAATTGTGCTGCAGTGGTGGTTCAAGTGGTAGAACACCAAAAGTGAACAGGAAAACTGAGTAAGAGCCTGAGGCCTTGAGTTCAGGCCCTGAGTGCAGGCCTGGATACTGGCACATACATATACAAAAATAATTAATTAACAGAGTAGGGAGTTGTTGAGGAAAAGGGCAAGCGTGCCTTCATTAAGGTGTTAAAACTGTGACTAGGTGGAGCAGACAAACAGAAGTTCTGAAACTCACACCTAGTGTCCCTGTGTTTTAAGTAAGTTGAGACCACAAGGTCATTTTAAAAAAGAAGACTCAGCTGTTTTAGGTTTAGGTCTAGGGATTACAATGTGGGCATCTTTGGAGGGGGCACTATTAAGGCATGTGCATTTTTGGAAGGGATGTCACTCAGACTGTCATTTGCTTAAATAAATAAGCTGACAGCTGACCCACTGTGATCCCATTGTATCTAAAGACAAGGGGTTGCCAGATCACTTGACTATATACAGTCCCCTCCCTAGCTTAAAAAGTCTAATGACCGTGGATAAGAGCCACCATTTAATGTCTTCATCGCATTTCCCTCGTGGAAGCAGTAATTGTTTCTCTCTTTTCTAGTTCTCCCCCCTTGATATCCTATTTTATGAAAAGAAATCTTTGCAATACTTCTACCTTATGAGATGATGCTTTTTTGTGTGTGTGAGATTGCTCAAAATGCTTTTTCATCATGAACTCAAAGTCTTAGAAACTGGAATGTGACTAAGTGGTAGAGTGCTTGCCCAGCATGCTTGAAGCCCTGGGTTTGAGTCCTCAGTACCACATACACAGAAAAGGTTACAAGGGGTGCTGTGTCTCAAGTGGTAGAATGCTAGCCTTGAGCACCCAGGCCCTAAATTCAAGCCCAGGACCTGCAAGGAAGGAAGGAAGGAAGGAAGGAAGGAAGGAAGGAAGGAAGGAAGGAAGGCAGGCAGGCAGACAAACTGGAAAGCTAAGAGAGTTCCTTGTTCCTTTTCTTCCTAGGATAACATCTGCCTGCCTTTTAAAAAATCTTTCCTACAAAGCTGCTCTTCCCTTTGGGACCTCTAAAAGACATAACCATCAATTCATCAGCTCATCTCTACACTCAGTTATTTCCCACCAAACACAAAGCGTTTCCAAGACAAGCTGTCCTCTGAACTCTGTCCTGACCATGTGTCCCCCTCTACCCACCAGCATTTTCCTAGCTGATCATGTGCATAGATTTCTGTCTGGTCTCCTTTACATCAGCGCCTTCCTATTTCAGGCTCATCATTCTCTCAGCTGATTCATTCTCTCTCTTTCTCTCTCTCTCTCTCTCTCTCTCTCTCTCTCTCTCTCTCTCTCTCTCTCTCTCTCTCTCTCTCTTTCTCTCTCTCTCTCTCTCCTCCCTCCCGCCTTCCTTTCTCTCTGCAAATGGAATCCTGAATAACATTGCTTGGAAAAATGCCAGGCCCTAAGTAACATCCCCTCCAAAGATGCCCACATCTTCTTCCCTACACCTGGCTAATACGTTACAAATACAAAGAGATTTTGCAGATGAGAAGAAGTTAACAGTCTCAGTGGGGGAGATGATCCCAGATTGTACGCGTGGACTCAAGAGAATTACAAGAGCTCTTATAGGAAGAGGCAGGAGAGCCTGACTAGGAAAAAGGATAGGTGGCAGATTGAAATAAATGTCAGAGAGATTTGAGGACATTACACTGCCCACTTTGAAGATGGAGAAAGGAGTCATGAGCCAAGGAGAGCGGGCAGCTTCTACAGCTGGAAAAGGCAAGGAAACAGATTCTCCCCTAAAGCCTCCGGAAATGAATCAGCCTGTTATCATCTTGCCTTTAGCCCAGTGAAACACCTTCTTACCTTTAGAACTGTAGAATAACAAGTATGTACTGTTTCAAACCACTCAGGCTTGGTGCTGGTGGCTCACCCCTGTAATCCTAACTACTTGAGAGGCTGATAGCCAAAGATGGAGGTTTAAAACCAGTCTGGGCAGAAAAGTCCATGAGACCCTTTTCTCCAATTAACCACAAAAAAAAAAAAAAAGTGGAGATGTGGCTCAAGTGGTAGAGTATCAGCCTTAGCTGAAAGAAGAAGAAGATGAAAAAGACCAAGTGAGAGAGCTGAGGTCCCGAGGTCAGCCTCAGTACTGGCACAAAATAAAAACAATTGAAGTTTTGATTATTTGTTAAAGCAGTGAAAAGAAACAAATACAATGGGTTTCAAATAAGGGTAAACACACACACACACACACATATATAAAAACAATGACATATTTTCATATAATTGGCCATCTTTACTTGAAATGAAAATCCAAGTGGCTGCTCACATTCCCTCCATATGCCCCTGAATGACTCTAGGCCAAGCTCTCTGCACCACATCAGCTTTCCAAAGTACCAGCAATTCCACCACGGTTTCCTGAGTCTGTCAGTTCTACCATGTTTGTTTGTTTGTTTCTGAGTCTGTCATCATCATGGAGTCCCTAGTCTCGAAACTGACCCTGCTCAGGGCCTCACTGACTAAAGACCACACACTGCCAATTTCAGGAAGGCAGGGGGCAGAAAACATATCCTTATGTGATTGAGATCCTCCAGTCAATGGAAATACCATAACATAACTGCTAAGGTGCTAGTTGGCTGGCTTCTATCCACCTCTTCAGTGTCCGGAGTTCATCCTTGTTTTCTGTGATAAATGTAGCTTCTGAACCCAGTCGCATTTGTTTTAAACTTAGGCTATTTCCCATAGATTACCCTTTACTGAGAGTCTTTCCCCATGTGCGCACGCACATGTTTGCACGTACACACACACACACACACACACACACACACACACACGCTCGCGCACACACACGCACACACATGCACGCACACACATACCGCAGAGCCAATTTCTATGAAAACATGAGACTTGTTTTTCTGGGACTTAAGTCAGCCCCTCAGGGCTATGTTCCTGCCCGGAGCTGTTACCTGTGACCCCTCAGGCAGGTCTGCCCAGGGTAGAAGAGCCCAAGCCATTGGAAAGAAAGGCCAACTGTGTCTATGGTCTTTACAGCTAGAACACGGCAAATGAGAAGACTGGCTTACTTGACTCCTGGGAAGTGTCAGTGAGAACTTCCTGGGCAGGCAGAACAGAGCAGGCTCTTCCTAGCCTGGCTCTGAGCCAGCAGTAGGTCCTTAATCAGGGCCTTGGGCCATCAGTAGTTACCTCTTTCAACCCTAGCTGCCAGTCACCAGCTGGAGACCTTGGAAAAATCTCTTAACCTAAGTCTCTGCTCTTATGGCTCTTATGTAAAATGAAGCTCCCAACAGCTACTGTATCAGGCAACTGATCATGCTGATAAAGCACACAGGGAATGTTCCATGGGTTGTAGTCATTGGGGTGCATAATCCTTTCCATGTCATTCTATCAGGAAATGAGGCTGACCATTTCATCAACGAATACAATTAAGTTTAATTAGCAAATTAGCCTGGGTGGGAGGTTGCTAACCAGAGCTCATATTCTCTGGGATATCTTCATCTGGGTCCCAGCACCCTCTCCCATGGGCCATGGTGATTCTGCCCATCCATCTGGCTTGTCCCTGTGACCACCAGCCTCTTTGCCCCTCTGGCAGCACCATGAACTCCTGATCTGCCCCTCAGCTATCACTGGAGAAACAGAGTGGAGCTCCTATGGGATAAACATCAGTCTAGTTTCACAGACTTCAGAAGGAGAGGGAGGAGAAGGGGAGGGAGAGGGGAGGGGGAGGGGGACAGAGGAAGGAGACTGGGAGGAGGGAGGAGGAAGAGCTGGACTAGACTATTTTACTTTCTGTTTATAACTCTTCCTTCTTCATATATTAAGAAATGACACACAAAGCCATGAGTCTCCAAAACTTTGCCTGCTCCCTCTGAGGCCTGACTGACTTCCCTTCCTTTTCTAGAAAGACTCAGTTCCTTCCTTCCTAGGCTAGCTTTCCTGCTTTTAGGAATGCTCAGATAAGATTCCTGGGTCAGCCAACTTATTCATTTGGGCCTGGGCCATCAGAACCTGTCCTGCAATTGATTCTCAGACCCCTTAGAACATCACATCCTCTGGGAAAACTGACACTACTCCATCTTGCTAGGAGAGGTGCTTAGGCCCTGAGCTCAAGCCCGGCAAGCAAAAGAAAAAAAAAAAAAGTTGTGGGGAGATTGATGGTATCTATCAAGAAAATCAGTTATTTACTGCTTGTTAGGATTATTTTTGTGTATAAATTGACTTGATTGCACACGGGACTGATTGCTTACTCCTGTAATCCTTGCTACTGAAAAAGATATGACCTGGAGAATCAAGATTGAAAGTCAGCTCTGGGCCAGGAGTTTGGCCTAGTTTGGCCCTGAGTTCAAGTCCTAGGATTGGCAAAAAGAAAAAGAAGGGAGGGAGTCAGGAAGGAAGTCAGCTCTGATAAGAAAGCCTGTAAGACTCCTTCTCTAAGTAACTATCCAGAAGCCAGGTTGGAGGTGGGGCTCAGGTGGTGGAACATCACTGTGAGCAAACAAGCTGAGCAAGAACAAGGTACTGAGTTCAAGTTCTGTAAGAAAAAAAAAAAGAACAGCTGGGCACGATGGTTCATGCCTGTGATCCTAGCTACTCAGGAGGCTGAGATCCGAGGATCAAGGTTCAAAGCCAGCCCAGACACTAAAGTCCGTGAGACTCTTATCTCCAATTAACTACTTGAAACCCAGAAGTGGCACGGTGGCTCAAGGGGTAAAGTGGTAGCCTTGAGCTGAAAAGCTCAAGGACAGCACCCAGGCCCAGAGTTCAAGCACCCAGGCCCAGAGTTCAAGCTCCATGACCAACCAAAAAATAAAAGGACAAAACCAATGGTTGGAGACATGGCTCCACTGGTAGAGCACCAGTCAGTTAGTGAATAAGTATCAGATACTGAGTTCAGGTCCCAGTCACAGATAAACAAACCAAAATGGACTTCTCTAGATTTGAGATGCTCAGTAGCAAAGCACTTGCCTAACATATATCAAGGGCCCGGTTTAATCACCAAAACTGGAAAAAAATAAAAATAAACCTGGCTATATATTATCATCCCTTCAAGACAGTTTATTTATGTTACCCACATAGCTTTTGTGTGTGTATGTGTATCGGTACTGGGGCTTGAACTCAGGACCAGGACACACTCTCCCTTAGCTTTTTCTCTCATTTGAGCCACTACCAGCTTTTTTTTTTTTTTTGTGGGCCAGGAGACTTGAACTCAGGGCCTGAGCACTGTCCCTGAGCTCTTCAGCTCAAGGCTTCCCATTTTCTAGTGATTAACTGAAAATAAGAGTCTCAGGTTCGGGCCGGGAGTTTGGCCTAGTGGTAGAGTGCTTGCCTAACATGCACAAAGGCCCGGGTTCAATTCCTCAGTACCACATACATACAAAAAAGCCGGAGTGGTGCTGAGGCTCAAGTGGTAGAGCTCTAGCCTTGAGAAAGTCCAAGGACAGTGCTCAGGCCCTGAGCTCAAGCCCAGGACTGGCAAAAAAAAAAAAAAAAAGTCTCAGGTTCATTAGTGCCAAGGCTGGCTTTGAACCGAGATCCTCAGATCTCAGTTTCCTGAGTAGCTAGGATTACAGATATGAGCTACCATGTCCGACTGCCAGCTTTTTGTTGGTTGATTGGAAATAAGAGTCTCATAAAATTTTTTTCTCTGAGTTGGTTTTATATTCTTTTCCTCAAATCTCAGTCTCCTGAGTAGCTAGGTATAAGTACCCAGCTTTTTTTTTTTCTAGTCTACTACATTCAAGACATTTTCCTCCCATTAATTTTTTCCCATTCAGTGGCTTTTATGACTAACCCTGTGCTTTAAGCAAGAAGTACCCTTGTTTGGTATTTAAAGTATTCCCTCCACTTCCTTGTGAGAAGGTACAGGCAAATCTTATTGTTGACTAACCACACAGCCTGGAACACAATGTCATCCTTCTAGAATTCTTTTTGGACCTAAATAAAACTTAACTCTATGTCTCCAGTTGGGGAACGAGGTGTTTAAAAACAGCACCTTATGAGACAGAGATGCTTGGAGGACAGTTCTCCTCAGAGGCACATGAAATAAAACTCATGATTGTATGGGAAATATGCCTAGGAACTAAAGATTTTTAAGGCATTCTCCTCTCTCTCTCTCTCTCTTGCTCTCTCTCTCTCTCTGGTTTTTTATTTTTATGTTTCTTGGAAAACTGAAGGCTTGTATTTACCATATGTGTTACCTAAGATGCAGAAAGGGGGAGGGAGGGAGAAAGAAACTCCAGGGCTGCTAATGATTTCCAAATCTATGCCAGCTTGCTTCTCCTGTTGACCTTCAACCTTGCAGGGCTCATGAGAGGGGGGATTTCCTTTCAGCCTGAAATTCTTCTTTTTTTCTTGCTCATTTCTGTGGGGAATGGTGCATGCATACAAAGCTGTTGGCTGCTGTCTCTTTATTTCCAAAATTGTTCAGGGCCCAGACACCTGAAATTTTTCCTCAAATGCTTTTGAGCAAAATCTCTGTGGAGAGCTTTCTCAGTCCTGCATCCAGAGGAATTTGTTTTGAGTATTTCTATCTCAAGACCTTATATAACCCAACCTAATTATCTGAAAAAGCTCAAAATCTACTAGTGTTCTGAGCTGAGACTGTAGGTTAGTGTTGGGAAAGGCCCATTTTATCCCCTTGTCTGGGTCCTGATTTATGGGGGACAGGGTGGAGGGAGGGAGTAAAGCCCTAGTTCAGGAACCAGTGAGTTACACTTGCCTCTTCTCTTTGAACAAAGAATTTATTTTATCTTTATTTTATTTTATTGCCTGGAGCTTGAATTCAGGGTCAGGCATGGTCTCTAAGCTTTTTTGCTTAAGGCTTGCACTCCATCACTTGAGCCACAGCTTCACTTTCAGCTTTCTATAGTTAATTGTATGTAAGTCTCACAGATTTTCCTGCCAGGGCTGGCTTCAAATATCCATCCTGAGATCTCAGCCTTCTCAGTAGCTAGGATTACAGGCGTGAGGCACTGGTACCCAGCTTCAAGGAATGGTTTGATGAGAGGGTTCAATTCCTTGGTACCACATACATAGAAAAAAGCCAGAAGTGGTACTGTGACTCAAATGGTAGAGCTCTAGCCTTGAAAAAGCCCAAGGACAGTGCTCAGGCCCTGAGTTCAAGGCCCCAAGTCTTGGGCCTTGAACCCTGGGCTTGGGCACTGTCCCCGAACTCTTCAGCTCAAGGCTATCGCTCTACCGTTTGAGCCACAGCACTACTTCCAGTTTTCTGGTGGTTAATTGGAGATGAGAATCTCATGGACTTTTGTGCCTGGTCTGGCTTTGAACCACGATCCTCAGATCTCAGCCTCCACTAAGTAGCTAGGATCATAGACATGAGCCACCAGTGCCCAGCTTGGCATTCATATTTTAACCAAGTGATTGGCACAGGTGATTGTGATTCATGCCTACCCCAACTAGCCATCTCATGAGAGAAGCTAGAGGGAAGAGGACACCAAGTGTAAGGTTAGACCTCCAATTGGGACTCCATCAGAAGATGACCCCACATTCTGAACAGCCTTTCAAGCCACAAAACTCCTTTCCTCCTCCTCTCCATCCTTGGGTTTCACGTTTAACACAGAACAAGCACACTCACTATTTGCATACCAGTGGTAAAGGACCTCCACAGAGAACAGGCACTACTCATAGGTGGTTGCCTTTTCAAGGAATTTGCTGGAGAAAATTGGAGGGAAGGCTGTGAACAAAACCCCTTCCATCTGGTTTTAGTTTATTTAAAAAAACAACATACACAGGCCTCCACACCAGCAATCAGAAGACAGCTTGTGTTTCCCCAGGGGAGTATTAGCCACCAGGGGTGGGGCTGAATTATGTATATGCAAATAAATTACACCAGCCAGCCAACAGCAACTAATTTTTGTATCTTTTGCAGTTGTTCTGCCAAGAAAAGGCCTGAATCAGGGACAATGAAACTGTAAAGAAGCAAGTTTTGCAATTACTTTTAACAATCAAGTTGCCTTAATTCTGCCTTTGGGAAACATGGTTCTTCACCAGAAGCAAAAAAAAGAAAAATAAGAAAGAAAGGAAAATGTTGTTAAGTCTTTCCCCTGCATTATTGCCCACTAACTAATACCAACCTTCTAGGCTGAAAGAGTGGGGCACTGTGGTATCATGATTTGGAAAGCGTTAGATGCAGGGTATGGTATTTAAACTTCTCTAAACTTGTTTCCTTGTGTTTAGGAAAGGACTAATGATAGTACCTGCTTCAGAGGGATGAGGTGACAATAATAAAGTGCAAGAAAGGTCTGGCACGTAGAAACACACAATAAATGGGAAAGAGGGCTATTAATAACTCAAAATCACACTGGAGAATCCTAGAGGGATCTCAAAAGCAGCCAAGCACTCTCTCCCTAAGTGCTCTCAGCTGGGGCTTGCTTGTCCCCTGGGGCTGACTTAGAACACTCTACAAAATTCTGTTTCCCACCTCCTAGGATCCTAATCCCCAAACATCTGCCTTCAGTACTAGACACAATAAAATAATTGAGAGGAGAGTGCCAGACACGATTTGAAAACCCAAAGGATGCTCCTGCCTTCCTGAATCTTACTGTCCTCTCTTCCCCAAAACTCAGCCTAGATAGGATGCCTCTAAGATAGCAGGGATTTCAGCTTCCACATGTGGGATGTGTTCGAGCCCGTGGGCATCCAGCTGGCTTTGGCCTTAGCCCTTCCATGTCCACGGATTTCACATTCTGTCTAAAGAAGACCTCTGTTCCTGGCCATTATTAGATGCAATGACAAGACCCAGCCTCCACCCTTCCCATCTCTGCCAAATCTATTTCCTGGCCAACTGGGACAAGAGTCTCCTTTGCTAAGAAGCATCCCAAGTTCTCCTTTGCCCTTGGAATCCAGTATAAGAGACCCCAGGTTGCAAACAGCTCTGCACAGACTTTGGTGTCAGGTACATTTGAGTTTGAATGTCGAGGCTGATCCAAGTGTACTTGAATTTGAGACCTGAAAGATTTTTCTTAACCTCTGGAAGTCTCCTTTCCCTAGAATGAAAAATAGTGATTATGAGATCTACTGGAAAGAGCTATTGTGAGGCCTGTTGCACCAACCCAGGCTTGGCGCAGAGCATGGAGGCCAGTGCATACAAAGAAAATTGAGGATGTGGTGGGGAGGAGGTGGCTGCCAGGACTCGGGAAGATGATGAGACCAGCTTTGGACATGCTATGTGTGAGGGGCCTATGTGTGTCCAAGGGAGGCATCCAGGGCAGCTGGATGAGTGGGACTGGAATCAAGCAGGAGGCTTTGGCTGGGGAGGGAGCAGTGTGGGCGTCATCAACATGTGAGGAGGAGGATGAGCTCATTGGGGGGTGGTAGGGGGCTGGACAGGACATGAGGCCCTCACAGCAGAGGCTCACCCACAAGGAAGACAGGCTCATGAAAGAGGCTGGAGAGGTAGGAGGAAGCCCAGCAGCGTCGGCTTCTCGTGCACCAAAGGGAGATACAGCTTGGGATAGGCAAGAGGCCAGCAAGAGGCTATAAAGAAGCCAACCTGAAGGAGGACCATGGGTCTGTGGGATTTAAGGACTAGAAGGTATTTCCTGGTTATATCTGGTGAGGTCAAGATGGAGACTTGGTCCCTGGGCTAACGTGGGGGAGGGTAAAGTAGTTAATGGTAACTATAGACAACTTTAGAGAAGTGTAGCTAAAAATGGGGGAGGGAGAGCGCAAGAACAATGCCCGAGGAAAGGGATGTAGGACTTCCGGTAGGAAGTCAGTTAAAAAAAAATGTTATCTTTCACCTATGCATCCAAACTACTCAGGAAGCTAAGATCTGAAGATCGAAGTTTGAAGCAAGCCTAGTCACAAAAGTCCAGATGATTCATACTGACTGAACCAGCAAAAAGTTGGAAGTAGAGGTGGTACAGTGCTAGCTTAATACAAAACAGGCAAGTAAGGACACAAGGCCCTGAGTTCAAGTCCCGGTACCTCCCCACCCCCCCACACACAATCTTTTAGGATGGAGTCTAGAATACAGGTGAAATGGCTGACCATTGGCAGGAAGAGTACTCTTTGTCATTGTGTGAGGGGGAGTGGAGAGAGAGCCGGGCATGAGTAACACACAGATTTGGCTGCCCTGAGCTGGCTCACACAGGGAGGAAAAGGTGATAAGTGAGTTCCTGGCTCCAAGAACCAAATATAGTCAGAGGACAGAGTGTAGGAGCTCTTGGAGACTGCCACTTGGCACCCCTATCCCCTTCCCACCCCCACCCCCACCCCTACCCCCCTGTGCTCCAGACTTCTTTTTCCCTAACCCTCCAGCAGTCTCTGGCCTTCATCTCTTTCACTACTGCACTCTCTCAAAAGGCCAGCAGATGGTACCAGTGAGTTGCTTGATTCCACTAGGACAGAGCAGAGCCACCTCCAGACCCTTGCTCCTCCAGGGCTTGGAGAATGATAAGAGTCTAAGTAACCAGGTGATCAAGGTGGGTAGGGAGATGGACTAAAGGCTGCTGGCTGAGGGCTTGGTGTTATCTATGGGGCTCTGATTCTTCTGGTCTTCCGTCATTCCTCTACTCTTCCAGGCCCTGCCTTATCTTATTAGGGCTCCTGCCCTCTGTTCCCCTTTCCTCCTCTTCCCTGGAGGCCCTACCAGTCCAGATTCCTGGTTCTGGCAGAGGCTGGTTCTCTGCCCCGAGGCAGGTGCAACCTGGCACTAAGCCTCAGACAGGGCTGAGCCAGCCACTCCCAGTATGACTGCCTGTAACACCTTCCACTTTAAAAGCACCTCCACCTAAGAGAAGAGGTCAGTGGGGAGGTGGCCGCAGAGGGCTGGAACACAGATCCAGATGACATGGCCACCTCGCCTAGGAAGTGGGATACATGAGAATAATGTGGCAGAGAATCTAAGTTCACCAAGACTCAAATCTTCTTCTTCTTTTTTTTTGCCAGTCCTGGGGCTTGAACTCAAGGCCTGGGCACTGTCCTTGAACACTTTTTACTCAAGTCTACCACTGCCACTTGAGTCATAGTGGGCCATTTCGGCTTTTTCTGTGTATGTGGTTCTGGGGAATCGAACCCAGGGCTTCATTCATGCTAGTCAAGCACTCTACCACTAAGCCAGGCTCCCAGCCTAGGACCCAAACCTTTTAAGATGAATAGTTTCACCTAAAGTGTCAGTGTCTCAAAAGCTATTAGAAATACCCCCTTTCCCATCCAAGCCAATCTATACTGAACAACCAAAGGCAAGTCTTTTTACCTCATATACTCTCAGCCACTGTACCTCACCATTATGGACTTCCTGTTGAGTCAAGATCCTTCATGGTTTTCTTCACAAGACCAGGGTAGGACCTTGCTTCTCAATTTCTTCACCTTGCTTTTCTGCCTCCACACCTCTACCCCATTCCTTCCCATTCCTGCTCTAGCAAGTCCTGGTACTATTTGGTGTGGCCTTGACCTTAAAGGTGCCCTAGGTTCCCCCACTATAAGGAGAAGCCCTTAAATAGGCTGAGACTGGATATTCTATAGCCAGACTTTTTTTTTTCTCTTGCCAGTCCTGGTGCTTGAACTAAGGGCCTAAGCACTGTCCTTGGGCTTTCTCAAGGCTAGAGCTCTACCACTTGAGCCACAGCACCACTTCTGGCTTTTTCTGTGTATGTGGGATACCAAGGAATTGAACCTGGGTCTTTGTGCATGCTAGCCAAGCACTCTGTCATTAGGCCAAACTCTTGATAGGGTAGTTAGATCTGAAAGGTCCCAACCAAGGTAAGCCCTACTGCTAAAGCAGGAAGCCAGGCCAAGAGACCTGTGGTTCAGGGCAACAGGAGTGAGTTCGGAAAAAAAAAAAAAAAAGTTTGCTTGAATTTCCAGAGGCAGGATGATCCAGACAGAGGGAGAGTTATCAGAAACACACAGAATATATGCAAGTATGTACACGCACACCCAAGGAGATAGCATGGGGAATGATACAACCAAATAACACAGACAAACCACGAGCACCATAACCGAAGAGTGTATACACAGGCACACAAGGTCATGTATCCAAGGTCAGGCACACATCCTGGGCAAATCCTAACTCTAAGACCAGGGCTAGCTGTGTGTCCCCTTAAGTGGGTCTGGCTCCCAGTCCTATCTCTGAGATCTTTGAGGCCCATTAGAAGCCCATGCCTGGGTGGCTAAGATGGCTTTGGAGTGGGCATTTCTATGAAACCCTAACGGAATCTGGGCAATCTGGATACAGGAGAAAGGCATTGAGCAATGGGGGTAGGAACTTTGTGACAAGGAGTCCACAACCTTTCAGGACTTAGAGAAGGGAAGGATGAAGCCCTGGGAAGGCCTGTAGGATCATTGGGAACAGGGATCTCCACTGCCATGAACTACACCTACTCTTCTCACCATAGGGCCTGGCACTCAGGTACTGGCACCAACTCCCAGTCCCTGGCAGAGCCCCGGCATGCCTGCTAGACACAAGGTGCCAGACACGGGGGTGTCTGGCCACACACAAACAAGGACCTTCATACACAGATGGAGGGGAATGCACCCACACACCACTTATTTTATCCCCTGGGGATTCAGGGGAGCAGAGCTGAGCAGACCACCCTGGCCTACAGGCTGTCTTCAGAAACTCCCCAGATGTTGCTATTGACTTGGCTCTTTGGGGTGGAGGATGAAGGGTAAAGGCAAAGGCAAAGGCAGATCTAGAAACTTCATCAGATAACCTACTGAGATTGCATATCTCAGCTGGCCCCTAGGAAGAAGGGAAGAGAGGGGAGGTTAAACTCTAGAGACCCTGGGCAATCATTCTGCTTCCCTCAACCTCTGTCCCACGAGGATTTCGTGGCCCAGAGCTGTTCGGGTGTGAGTGTGCGTTAGGACGTGTACACCTTGGGGTTGACATGCACCTCATGGGAGTGCAGGTGTGGCTGGCGGCAGGCAGGCGATGGCAGGTCGGTTCTGAAGCGCCGAGTTCCTTCCCAAAGGCCTGGCGGCCGCTACACCATCGATATAAACGGCTGAATGGACGTTGTGCATGTGTTCAGGTGTCTTGAACAGGTGTGGGCCGGGCGGCTCACCTGGGCGAAGTAGCTCAGGGCTCTGGAGGGGAGTGGGCGGGGAGCGTGGATGGGGCGCGGGAGTGAGTGGATGCAGGGCGCACGGGGCTGGGTCCGCGGGCTCTTTCCCCAGGGCAGCTCGCCGCGAACAACTCCGCCTCACCCCAGCAACTTAGGACTTTGTTCCGGCTTCTTCGAAAGCGGATCTGGCCGAGGGGGGCAGGGCACGGGGTGGGGGGGGGCACCTGCCCGGCGGGGGGTGCCGGGAGAGAAGTGCAGGAAAGCCCCACCCCTGCCCCCGCCCCCGCCCCGCCCTTGCCCCGCCCCCGGGGCTCTTTATAAGCTGGGTCCGAGGGCCCGCGGAGAAAGCGAGTATCCCTCCCACCCCAAGCTGGAACTCCCCCGCACCCCGCGTCCTCCCCCGCCTCACTCACTCTCTTCATCCTCATCCCAGCCCTCGCCCCGCCCCGCCCCGGCCCAGCCCGGCCCCGCCGCCATGGAGCGCTGGTCTTGGCCGTCGGGCGGCGCCTGGCTGCTCGTGGCGGCCCGCGCGCTGCTGCAGCTGCTGCGCGCAGACCTGCGTCTGGGCCGCCCGTTGCTGGCGGCGCTGGCGCTGTTGGCCGCGCTCGACTGGCTGTGCCAGCGCCTGCTGCCCCCGCCGGCCGCACTCGCCGTGCTGGCTGCGGCTGGCTGGATCACGTTGTCCCGCCTGGCGCGCCCGCCTCGCCTACCGGTGGCCACTCGCGCGGTGCTCATCACCGGTGAGTGCGCAGAGCGTGGGGATTCCAGGCTCGAGGGCGGGACCGCACACCTAGAGGGAACGGCCAAGACGGGCTCCCCAGAGCAGATGTGAGAGTCCCCTCCCCCGGGCGCAGAGGAGCGAGTCAAGTTGCAAGCGTTGGGCATCTCCCCAAGTCCGGTTAACTACCTGCCGCAGTGAAAGGTGTTGGAGGGAAAGTGAGGTAGAGAGTGGCAAGGTGCTCGAAGGAGACTTAGCGGTTGAGAAGAGAGCCTCCTGGACTTTGAGGGTGTATGCTCTGCCCCTCCCCAAGAGAGCGGGAGTGGAGCCCGGGGACAAGTGCTCGGCGGGACTTCTGAAGACCCGGGAAGGGAAAACAGTCATCCCTTGAACTGTCTGATATCCCCACGTGGGACACTGCAGCTTCTATTCCCTGGCCCAGGAAAGAGCTTAAATGGTGAGGTCCCCCATCCAATTGGCTAGAATTCTTGGAGTTTAGAAACGCTTGAGGCCACCATGCGGGACGGCTGGTTATTCAGCTGCCTCTCAGCACCCGTCACCTCTAACCAAATTGCATATTCAGTCGTCTGCACCCAGCATCTCATCCCCAAAGTGCCTGGTCCTTAATGCCCAAGAAAGCAGTCTTGGAGATCTGACTCAGGTGCTTCTGGCTGCCTGGTTGAGTTCCCTTTGTCTGGAACAGGGAATAAATCTGTCATCAGAGCAAGGGAAGGGAAGGGGGGCTGCACAGCCAACAGGAAGTGAGGAGGGGGAGAAAGGATAAGGGGCACCAGTCTATTGCATGGGGGGAGGGGTGTCTAATTTCTTACCAGCCACCACTACTTTGGAGGTACTTTGGTCTTTGTCCCCTTTGACCTAGGCTGGGGACAATCAGAAAGCCAACTTCTCAGGCATTTTGGTCCAGTAAGAGGGTGGGTGATCGCCATGATCAGATGAGGTGAGTTCAGGAGGAAATCCTTGGACTAGGCCTTGGGGCACAGGTGGAGAGAGGTAGAGTAGGAAAGGTGGCTTGGATCACAAAGAGGGTGTAGGACATCGGCTGAAGGCAGGAATAATCATGGCTTGGGTAAAAGACAGTCAATAGCCCTACTAGCTGCCAGTGTATGGTGGGATGTGAGATTTTTCTTGGGAGGGGTCTTAAATGTCAGGTAAGAAGTCAAAATGCGGGGAGGGAGAGTAGCACAAGGGCTTTGGATGTTTAGTAGAAAGGATGGAATTGGAGCAAGACTCAGACTAGATAAAGAAGTTCAAGTTCAGGGCAAGCCTCAGGGAACTTCAGCTTTAGAGATTTGAGGGCAGAAAACCACTGGATCCTTAGGATCTTGGATCTAATGTGAAACAGGATCTAGGGTTAGGTTTTGCCCCCAGAGATAGGACAGATCCCCTCCTGCCTTCTAATTTGTGAGTTGCTCCCACAGAACCATCTCAGGTACTAGTGGCCCTCTTCCTAAGGTCTCACCTGAGATTTTCATACTGCTGGTGTTACTTCAGCCTTGAATCGAGGAGAGAAGTGAGAAGACAGATGCTTTCATGACCTGGGCTCCCCCCAATTTTGGTTGTAAAGCTCAATGTTTGGGAACAGAACTACCCATCCCATCCCTTTGTAAGCAGTAGCAGTGGCCTCCTAACTTGACAATTCCTATAAACTCTGGAGTTTTCCCTCCATCACCACTCAGCTGCAACTAATATAAGTGACCAGCTCCTACCTCACCTGTCTTGTACCTGCCTGAGCTGCTACCCACCCTTCCCTAAAAAATGCTCCTGAGAACTGCTTGCCGAGCCTATTCCCCAAGCTCAGCCATGTGGGTGGGGGTTGGGCTGTGTCGTGTGACTGGTTGCCTTGTATGCATGCATGTGCACATCTGTATGCCTGTAAGTGGCAGAGTTCAAATTTATGTGTCCACATGAACAGGTTAGAGTCTGTGCAGGTATCCAAGCGTGTGCAGGTAAGCAACTGAGTATATAAAATGTGCCTGACTGTGTTGGAACCCCAGAGCTCAGGCTCTGGGAGGGCTTAGTTTTCCTGTGGAGGGCCTGTCTGCTCTGGGAGGCAAAGTGCTTGCATTTGTGCACACATACTCCCCTCCCCCAGCCAGACTTGCCTGGGAAGGACCCCTCAGCACAAACCCTGCGGGCCTCCAGCTGCACAAAGCCCAGTTCGCAGCCCCCTGCCCAGCTTTGTTCTCGCCTCAGTAGAGGAGGCGGGACTGAGATGAGGAGGGGTGCAGATCATCCAGCAGTAGGGAAGCAGGGCTGCTTTGCAGCTTTTCTGCTCAGCAGGACCCCAGGGCTAGCGAGCTCCAAAGAACCTCCTCCCTTGCTGGCCCTCCTCCTCCCCTCACTGGCCACCCACAGAGCCAGAATCAGAATGGAAACCATCAAGGAAGCAGGGGCTTATCAGGGTTTGGGACCCCCACACTGGCTCTGCCTGGTGGTTCTTATCTCTGCATACCAAGGACAAGAAATTAAGCCTCCAAGAGTAGTAACTGACCTCAGGTCACATTCAATAGTTATGGGGGATTCAAATGCAGGTCTGTTTTTTCGTACCATGGTCCTTGTCCTGTGAGCAAGTGGCCTGGGATTCAGAAAATAGCTTCTCACTGATTGAAATTCCAGGGGGGTGGGGCAGGGATGAGACTGGCCGTTAGCTTGCCTAGAGCCTGAAGAAATGATACTAGAGGGTGATGAATCTGGGAAAGGAGTGGGCACTCAAGTTAGAGATACAGAGCTTGGGCGTCATTGTGAGGATGGTAAGGTCTTTAGGACAGTGGGGGGCCTTGGGAAAGTTTTCAGCAGCAAAGTGATATTATTGAGGCTTTTGTGTGTGTGTGTGTGTACGTACATGCGCGCGAACGTGCCCGCATGCCCGCATGCGTGCCAGTCCCTAGGCTTAAACTCAGGGCTTAAGCTTTTTTTTTTTTTTTTTTGCTCCAGGTTTAGCTGTCTAACCACTTGAGCCACAGCTCCACTTCCAGCTTTTTGAGTAGTTTATTGGATGAGTCACATAGACTTTCCTACCCAGACTGGCTTTGAACCTCAATCCTCAGATCTCAGCCTCCTGAATAGTGAGGATGGCAGGTGTGAGCCATCAGCGCCTGGCATTTTTACCATTTTTTGAAAATTCCCTCTGGCTGCTTAGGTAAAACATGGATTCATGCTCTAGGATTAGGTCTCTCTTTCTTCAGTGAAATGAAAATCATGAGCCATGTTGGATGGGGCAGCTATGGGGAGATGGCAGTAGTAGTTACAGCTCTGGCTCAGGGCTCAATCAGAAGGGCAGAGCCTGCCAGAGGTGTCTATAGGGAAGAAGGGAGGGCTGTTGACTGCTGCTGGGATGAGTGCCCAGGAGCCTGGATCCCGCCCATGCCCTGATGACTCTTGGGTTCTCTTGGGCTGGTCTGGGCCAGTGGGAGTTTACTGGTTTCTCTTCCCTGGCCAGGCTGTGACACTGGTTTTGGCAAGGAGACAGCCAAGAAACTGGATACTATGGGCTTCACAGTGCTGGCCACTGTGTTGGATTTGAATAGCCCTGGTGCCCTAGAGCTGCGTGCCTGCTGTTCCCCACGCCTGAAACTGCTACAGATGGACCTGATGAAGCCAGCAGACATTAGACATGTGCTAGAGTTCACCAAGGCTTATACCGCCAGCACTGGTCAGTGAGCACATCTCCACTATGGGAGGGAATGCATGGCTGGGCAGGGTAAAGTCTCGGTCAACAAGGATTGGAGATTTGCTGCTAGGCTGATCTGAGGCTCCCTCTCTGCCTCTGTGCCCTTAGGCCTGTGGGGCCTGGTCAACAATGCTGGTCTCAACGATGTAGTGGCAGATGTGGAGCTATCCCCTGTGGCCACATTTCGCAACTGCATGGAGGTGAACTTCTTTGGTGCACTTGAGCTAACCAAGGGCCTCCTGCCGCTTTTGCGCCGCTCAAGGGGTCGAATTGTGACCGTGGGCAGTCCAGCAGGTGAGTGCATTTCTCCTCTCAAGCAGAGCAAGAAAGGAGTCTCTGCAGGATGAGAGGGAGACCCTCCCAAGGCCCAATTGCCTCATCTCCTATTCTGTCCCTAGGAGACATGCCATATCCATGCTTGGCCGCCTATGGAACTTCCAAGGCAGCCATAGCATTGCTTATGGACACATTTAGCTGTGAACTGCTTCCCTGGGGGATCAAGGTCAGTGTCATCCAGCCTGGCTGCTTCAAGACAGGTAAGTCAAGGACTGGGGCATAGCTGGGACTGGAAAATGAGTGGCATGCATGGTCTTAAAGACAGGGCTAAGGCCTGAGGGGGCGCACATGGCTTTAGCCCAAGGTGTGATGGGCTTGGCCTCAGTGAGTGGCCTTTGGCTCCCCTACCTGACTGTCCTTTGACCTTGCCACCCCTTCCCTAGAGTCGGTGACCAATGTGAATCATTGGGAGAAGAGGAAGCAACTGCTGCTAGCCAATATGCCTGGAGAGCTGCTGCAGGCCTATGGTGAAGACTACATCGAGCACCTGCACGGGCAATTCATTCACTCACTTCAAATGGCCCTGCCAGACCTCAGCCCAGTTATAGATGCCATCACTGATGCTCTGCTGGCAGCAAGGCCGCGTCGCCGCTATTACCCAGGTCGTGGCTTGGGGCTCATGTACTTCATCCATTACTACCTGCCTGAGGGCCTACGTCGCCGCTTCCTACAGACCTACTTCATCAGTCACTGTCTCCCCCGAGCACTGCGGCCTGGCCAGCCTGGCCCTATCCCTACCCAGGATACATCCAGGGAGCCAAACCCAAACCTAGATTCTTCCTCAGCGGTGGCCCGGTGAGATATGTGCATAAGTGGTTTAGCTGCTCCAGCATGGGAGCCCTTGGCTCTCTCCTGGCCATTATGAACCCCAAGTCTGCCCTAGAGCCTCTTATAAAGAAACCCAGCCCCTAACTGCCAATGCCTGGTCCAGGCCTACGAGGTTAAGGTTTCCCAGAGAGAGCCTCAGTTTCTCCATTACTTCATGAGTCACATGGACCTTCCAGGAACAGTGTTCTGCCCTGCAGCATGGAGAACCCAGCTGTATGGGAAGGATAGTGCAAGACTTTAGCTGTAGCCTTTGACAGGACCCTACAGACAGTGCCTCTACAAACTAAGGAGTGACTGGGTGGTTGGGGACTTCCTCAGGATTGTTTCTTGACACCTGTGCCTCAGGGCTGCCATTCCAGGGTAAATCCCACTGCCTCTTGACTGGCTCAAGAATTAGGACCTCCACCACTCACCTCTCCAAGCCACAGGGAAGCTGCATCTCTACTTGCTACATTTTTAAATAAAGACAAATTTATTTCTCCTAGAATGGGGGAGATACAGTGTTTGGAAGAGGTGATGGCTTGGTTGCCTGGGTGACAGGGTGTGGCTGTGTGGCAGAGATTGGGAACTGGCTGAGAGTTCCTGGGGCTCAGCATGTGGGCCTGGCCTGGCACAGGCCTGATAGGCTCCCCTGGCCCACTGCAATTCTTACCCAGATTCCTCTACTGACCTTAGGCAAATCATTTACCTCTAGGTCTGGCTGTCCTCACAGGAAAGGTGCGTAATGACAGGGACTGCAGGGGTTATGGGGCTCAGTGAAACAATGGTAGACCTCTAGAGTCCTCCAGAGCTCCCAGACCAGCTCTCAGGCCTATTTTACATCTGTGTCTCCAGCAAAGGGGGGGGGGGGTGGGCTATCCTCCAGGGAGTCACTGAACCTGAGGAATCTGGGCTGCTGGCTTTGCAGGGTAGACTCAGCAAGGGTCGTGAGGGAAACCAGGGATCTAAAATAGGTGCTAGGGCCCAAATGAGGCAACAGTGGCTTAGGGAGGGCACTTTTATTGTTTCAGTGACAGCTGAGGGAGGGTGCTGCAGAGCTAATTACTCAACACCCCAAGGACACACACACACTATCTTTGCCATGGGCCATGACTCTGGGGCAGACCCACAGACAGGAGAGGAAGCTCACACGACCCCCACGGATTCTAGATTAGGGAGATACATGAAAGTGACCACATGCTTCTCAGACATGTTAGTGGCTGTAAACATAAGGTTAAAAGGGACTCATTACTCTGGGAGGGGAGTGGGGGAAGAGGGGGTGTTGGTCCATTCCTGATCAATAGCCCCTTTTCAGGCTTAAAAGCAGTCCCGGAGGGGATCAGAGAAGCTGGGCAGCCCCTAGGACAATGTGCTACCCTGCCTAGCCTCCCCCATCCCCACTAGCTGAGCCATGGGCTTTGTCACAGCACACACAAATACACATTGTGCACTTGAGTGAGGTTAGGATGCTAGAAGATGGGAATATAGTTGTCGATCTTGGCCCGGTGGCGCTGGGCTATGCACTCAGCAATCCATACAATGTTGCGACATTCTTGCTCCTTGAGCTTCACAAAAGCATAAAAGACACCAAAGTGGAACTGGTTTAGGAAGGCCAACTTGTTCAGCTTTACCTGTGGACAGAGGCAGGCATGGTATGTAGATGGTTCTGGCCAAAGTTATGCCTAAGCCACAACCCTCCCTTGGGGGGAGGGTCCCTGTAAAAGCCCTGTGCTTACCTCATGTTCAAAGAACCTGTCCTCCAGGGTCTTGTCTCCAGGGTTGCTGCCTGCACCCTCAAAAAGCAGCTTGTACTCCTGGCCAGAAAGCAGTGGGAAGCATGAGCATGAGGGTGGTACTGGAGCGTGCATAGTGCCAACATGCCCACCCACCATCTTGCCAGCCAGGGCACTCACCGGGTAATAATCAGCCACGTTCTTGACCTGCTCATAGTCATCTGCCCGAGCCAGCTGAGCCAAGCCCTCTGGGTAGAGGCGCCCGCAGTGTGGGAAGAGTTTGGCACGGTCTTCCTTGGACAACTCTGTGCCGAAAGAGTTGATGGTAATGATGAAGGCGCGGCGGTCTGCTTCAAACTGTGGGGCCAGTGCACAGGCAGAGAGAGGGAGGAAGAGAGAAGCTGTAGTCAACTGGCAGAATTTCTCCCAGGCCAAAGGAAGTAGACTCCAAAAAGGCAAAAAGCCAGGCAGACTCACCTCTAGAATGGGGCACATGGCATCAGCTGTGGTTCCACCCAGTAGGGTACAGAACTTGTAGAAGGACTCCAGGTAGGCCTGTGCAGGGTATGGAACTTATTCAGTGCAAGCAAAGGGTACTGGGAGGCTTGTTAGGCCCCAATTCATAGTTCCTGTTTCCCTCTTCAGCCCCTTTTATGATAAAGGGATGAGCCAGTGCACCTCTGTGGCCAAGCCTCTAAAATGTCCAGCAATTTTAGTTAATCAGCCATCCTTGACTGTTACCCAGGAATGACAGAATAGCCTCTGACCCAACGTCTGCCTCAGCGTGTATGTCCCCTACCCTTTCAATCCCACAAAGGTTCTGTGTTCTTGATGCACTACAATCCTCTTCCCTTAATCTCCCCAAACCTCCGGTTCCTCAGTCTCAAAATCGGGTGTCCATGGGTCAGTGAGGAAAAATTACCTGTGAGAGTTCATGGAGATGGCCTAGACTGATTACTCGGCTCTCCTTGTACCCCATCTTGCAAAATAGGCCCCTAGCCATCACACAGCAGGAACTCAATTGTCAGGCCAGCTTCTGCTGAAGGATGGTTATTGCCTGTGTGGACGTCAGCCTCTCAGTGCAATGGCTGGGCACATGGGCTGCTGGTGGGAACAAGTACTTCCTGCCCAGGCAAATTGGATCTGCTTGGCATGAGGAAAGATCAGCCCAGACCTCAGGTCCCTCTGAACACTCATTTATAAAGCCAGCCAGCCTTGCCCTATACCTCTCCATAGTCTCCCATAGGGAGCTCTTGCAAGGACATCCTTTCTCAAAACTCCTCAGGGCCTACGTGTGGCATGATCAAAGAAGACTAAGAATCAACAGAGACTATTCTTCTAAGTTGTTGGAGGAGCCTGGGAGGCATGAAGTTTTGCTTTTTATTTATTTTTTGATGGGCCATGGGCTTGAACTAGGCCTGGGAGCTGTCCCTGAGCTCTACCCTAGAGTCAAGCCCCACTTCCCATTTTCTAGAGGTTACGTGGAGATAAGAATCTCAGGTTCTTTTCTGCCCAGCTGGCTTTGAACCTTGATCCTCAGATCTCAGCCTCCAGAGTAGCTAGGCTTACAGGTGTGAGCCACCAAGCCGGTTGCATGAAAAGTTTTATACACTAAAGTTCATACACCAAGTTGACTTGCTCACTTAAGTTCAGCAATTCCAAGAAAGATGAGATGAGACCCAGGAATCCATGAGAGCAGGCCTAGCCTTACCAGCAACACTAGACAAACTGACACAGGGAAGAGCTGAAAGATGAGCACTAGAGACACAAAATGACTGGAGAGGTCAGTGATAAAGAAGCCTGGAAAGGGAGCTTGGACCCTAGTAAAAAAAAGATTATCAGAAAAAAAGATGGCCTGGGGACAGAAACAGCTACCAACCCGACTACCGCCTGATAATCCTCTAAGACCAGGACTCTCTAGACTCCATTCCCCTCCAGAAGTCAGACAAGCAGCTATGCTGAAATTCCAGGGTCTACCCTGTGAGGACTGTAGAGGAAGCAACCAACCAGGTCTGGGGTCTCATACTCTGTACTTCCCCATCTGCTTAGGCAAGTTATGTTGGTCTCTGGAAAGTCTGATCATATTTGGGAAAGGTGGAAGGACAGGCATAGACTGTCCTCTGGAGATTAGAATAGCTAAAGCAACTGGCAAGACCCAGGTACCAAGGTCACCTTTTCAGCCCCACCCTGTCCCCTGGAGTCATCCAGCTCATGGCTGCTATACCAGCTGCCTACAATGCCTACCTGCCAGGCTGCTGAGGGTCCACCTAATCTCCCATCTGTGGCTACCTGGCTAGGAAATTGCCTGATGGGCAGGTGGCCCTGGCGTAGAGCCCATAGTATTGAGTTGGTGTTTATGAGCTGGTGCCTGGGCAGCACTCACTGGTGAATGACTCCAGCTAGAACCAGTCAGGCCCGGTAAGGGTGTGAATGAGGGGGACAGCCACACCTCTCACCCTGTCTCAGGGCAGGGAACTTGGCAACAGGACAGCTGGGTGGGAGCACTAGGAGAGAGAAAAAGAGATGGGAGGGAGAACTGGTATGAATCTATGCACCCACTTTCTCTGTCTCTCTGGGACTACGTTGGCTTGTCTCCCTGTTAACAAGGTGGGTGAGAAACAGGCTAAACAAGGTGTGGTTTTAGACAAGGTAGTTACCTTGCTTCTGAGTTTTCAGTTTACTCATTTTTTCAAATGGGTACAATGATGCATACTAGTTGCTGGGATAGTCAAGGATGGAAGTTGAGAATAATTTTCTTGCTGCTAATATGCTCTGTACACCGGGTCATATGGGGTTTTCTCAGCATACTATACTCTGCTGGAAATCTTCACTAGCTCATCCAGAACACAGAATGTCTGGCCTGGCATTCAAGGCTCTGGGTGGTGCTTCACCCTGAACCTGGCTTTCTCTACACTTCTTTCCCACTGTCCCTGTGGAACCTGTACTTTCTCAGCAAACCTTTTCCCTATCTGGTTTGTGTACCATGCTTTTCTTCTGTATGTGCTGTGCTCCTGTCTATACCATCACCACCTATAGACAGACCCTTCATTTATCACTAGACCCTCCCTGAATTCTGGCTCAGGTCTCTCCAGAGAGACTGAAGCCTGGGCTAAGACTGAGCCAAACTTCAGGCAGCTCAAACCAGAATGGGGCAGGAGAGGATCCCATTGTGGAGACTTGACAGAATGATGCTAGCAGGGTTAGCTCAACAGGTTCTTCGGCCAGCACCACCCTCAACCCCTCTTCAATGACTGTCCAATGCTGATCAATGTTCCCGACTATACTTCATCGAACATCTTGGCACTACAGCTCAGTACCTTACTACAGACAGAATCTGGCCTATCTCAAATGTCGCTAATTAGCCCCTGGATTTTGGAGGTACTGGGATTTGAACTTAGAACTTCACCTTTCCTCAGTAGGCACTCTAGCACTTGAGCCATACCTATAGCCATGGTCCCATCCTCTTAATCTCTTTGGGCCTTGACAGTGCTGACCAGGTATCTCAAGCCCAATCCATTATCACCATGGGTCAGTCTCTTCCACAGCCCAGTAGGAAGCCGAAGGTGGGTAGAGGATGGAGATAGTGGGATGTATAATCTGGTTCCAGACCTGGGAACCTGAAAAGGTCATAATGACCTACCTATGCCTAACTGGGTTCCTCCTCATCACAACTGAGCAGTTACCTTAATGCATGTGCCTATCTTGGCTGGCAATATCCCAAGCGCAGTAGGTCTAATGGCTATGGCCTGGGGGGTAGCCCATGACCCTCCAGGATGATGGGGGAGTGACCCTCCAGGAGCCAGCTCTGGCAGGCCAAGCAATAGAGTGCCAGCCACTCTGCTGATCTTATCTGAGCCCGCAGCAGGCACCAAGGGGATGGATAACCTGTTCCATGCAGCCTTATATTACTCACATGAGCCAGAGAATGAACGGATAAGCCCCAGGGACAAAAGCCTGGTATAGCTGTGTCCTATCCCAGCACCTCACATAAATCACCATCCCACCATGCCCCACAGCCCCACTCACCAAGAGGCCATTCCCCACCATTCACACAGGGCACTACCTTATAGAGTGTGTTACGGATGATCTCGATGTTCATCTCATCAAGGTCTTGTTCTGAGATGCAGTCCTGGAAAAAAGCCGCTGAGGAGGAAAGATACATATGTCAGGGCTGGGCAAATGGCCTAGGCGAGAAAATCTGCTGGTATCCAACCACTCTACAGGGCACAGAGGACTCTTGTCACAAGGTCCACTGTGCTAGGTCTGGAGAGGGGGGCTATACAGCCTGAGACATTGCCTTAGAAGTGGCAGAAGCAATGCTCAGGGCCATGAGCACTGACCTGAGCTTTTCCTGCCTCCTTGCTCCTAAAATTGATTTATAAAGGAGGCGGCCAGCCATAACATGATCTAATCACCACTGGGGCAGACCCAAGTTTAGACCATGCCAAAGAAAGGCTTGCATAAGAGGCCATGAGATTCTCCCTTCTCCAGGGGCAGCTGTGGATTTGGGGCCTGATGCTCTCTTTTCTGCCTCCCCTAGGAAGGCCTGGCACCAACACTTGGAAAAATCCTCTTTCTCTTTCTTGGGACAAGGAATGAATCTGGCAGCGGAATAAGCATGGACCTACAACCAAGGGGGCCACTGTAGGGCTGGAAGGGGAGGCAAAAGCAGGACAGAACATTCTCATTCCGTAAAAGGGCCCAAAGACTCACTAATCTGTTTTTTTCTTTAAAGATAGAGACACTGAAAAAAGCAAGAACTAGCTTCGAGTTACTGGAAACATGCATGACTAGATTGGGCCTTTTAGCTGAGAGCTCCTCTGGCTCAACTGTGGTAGCTTTCTATAGTGGTTGCCCATGGCTCAGGCCTTTGGGTTATGAGAGCAATAGCTGGCTATGGTCTTCATACCTTGTCCCCAGGCTCCTAAGCATACTTCTGAGCTTCCTGATTCCCTTCCCTTTCTTGGCCCCTGACACTGACATGCATCCTGCTGAACACTGTGTTACCTGGCCTCTAGGACTTGCAAATGAAGCAATTTTCTGATATCTGTATTATGGAAGGCCAGTCATTCTGACCTTGCATGAGGCTCCCATCTTTCAGGACTCCCAATAAACCAAGTGACCCAAACCTCTCTCCCTTTCTTTTCTATGTGTTCAGCTCTTCTCTGCAAACCAGACCATTTCCAAAGTTAGATGGTCAAGTCAGGCTGGAGTAGCTTCCTGGCAAAAGCAACAGGAAAGGAGAAGTGGGGAGGACAGAATGAGAGGAGGAAGTTGAGGGAAGGATAAACGTCAGCTGTAGCAGGCAGAACTTACTTTCTGGATCAGGATCACCCCACTCCCAATAGTTTGTAAAGCCCACACTGAAGCTGTGACCCCCCACCCAGTTCCTGCTTCTACCTCAGTGGCTCACCCAGAGGAGTGTCCACCAGAATAGCATTGTAGAGCTCGGCAGGTGTCTGTGCGATGTTCACGGCCTCCATCTGTTCAAAGCTGCCTAGTGGGTGGCACTTGGGCACAAGCTCAGCGATGGAACGCTGATGCAGTGTGCCTGTGATGAGCAGGATCACGTTGTCAATCATATAGCTGTAACTGTGGGAAGCAGAGAACAGGAAGGCAGCTCTTTGAGGTGGGGGACTTCAAAGGCTTGGCTAAGCACCACACTCTTGCCCTGCCTTACATGGACCACCAGAGCCCAGATACTGTAGACTGGTCATGGTCACTATGGAAGTTCCACTGGTTCTATCTTTGGATGCCTCCCTGCCCAAGTTTCTCACTTCTACCCAGCACCAGGTACACCTGACAGACATGACTTCTCCCTTTGAGGGAATGGAGGATATATGTTCCACAAGTAGCTGAGATACAAGTGAATCCCCCACAGTCAGTGCAAGCAGTTTTCAAACAAAACATTGGCACATGCAAATGTGGCACATAGCCCAGCCCCAGGACAGGTGTGGTCAGGAGTCTGAGAGATAAAAGGGCTGTGAGATGAAAGTGTATTTTGGGAAGAGGGAACAATGTGCAAAGGCCTGGAGGCATGCAGTGAGAGGCTGAATTGGAGGAATTGAGCAGAAGGACTGACAAAGGCAAAGAATGGGTGCAGTTATAGGCAGGGCAGTACTACCAACAGGGTGGTGCCTGAAGGCTGAGCTAGGCCAGACTAAGGATCCTGACTTTAGGCAGGGGGTCTCATGATCCAGGATAGAGTCACTCTGGCTCCTTGTTGGAACAGAGGAAAAAGGAAAAGCTGAGGGGCCAGAAGTTTGGCCTAGTGGTAAAGTGCTTGTCTAACATGCACAAAGACCCAGATTTGATTACTGAGTACCACATACATAGAAAAAGTTGGAAGTGGTGCTGTGGCTCAAGTGGTAGAGCTCTAGCCTTGAGAAAACGCAAGGACAGACAGTGCTCAGGCCCTGAGTTCAAGCCCTGGGACTGGCAAAAAAAAAAAAAAAGGAAACGTTGAATAGGGTGGGAGAAGCTTCACCAAGACAGTCCCGAGAAGATTTGTGAAGGCCCCTGCAGCAAAGGCCTATGTCAGGCAGAATGGCACAGCTCTGCTCCAAAGAGAAGGAACCATCCTCTTCTTCAGGGCTGATGCCAGCATCAGGTCTTTTCCTAGAGGGGTCTGAATGAGACCCAGGACTTGATAGCTTGGGCTCAGATCAGTCCTTGGCGGAGACTCCTGTAGGCTGTGCTCTGGAGGCCAGCTCTGGAGAGTCCATTGGCAGCAGAGGGGGCTGTGGAGCTGGGAAGGCTTGGATTACCCAGTTCAGATTTGGTAGGAGACAAAGCTCTGCCTCCAGCCAAAAGACACAGCTACAGAGGAGCTGAGGCAGAGACTTCTATGTAGTCCATCTATGCGAGGATGAAATGAAGGAAAGGAGCCCAGCTACAGTCCCACTACAGCAGTCACCACTGTTCTCTAGTTTGTTACCAAAGATAACCTCAGAGAGCTGGATGAGACCTCAGGGGAATACCCTTGAAAGCCAATTTGGGCTAGAGTGGAGACTCCGTCATGAGTTAGACCCTGAACACAAATCTCATCCTCGCTTCTTGCTGGGCTGAGTTAGGCTCCTATCTTTTTATTTTTTATATTTTGCCAGTCCTGGGGCTTGAACTCAGGGCCTGGGCACTGTCTTTGAACACTTTTTGGTCAAAGCACGCACTCTGCCACTTGAGCCATAGAGCCACTTCCAGCTTTCTATGTGTATGTGATAGTGAGGAATGGAACCCAGGGCTTCATGCATACTAGGCAAGCACTCAACCACTAGGCTATGCTCCTGGCCCTAGGCTCCCATCTTAGGACAGTATTTTGAGGATCAAGTGCTGAAGATGTCCAAGGAGGGCTTTTGTAGAAAGCAGTCCCTAGGTCAGGAGCGTAGCCTAGTGCATGCCTAGCATGCATGAAGCCCTGGGTTTGATTCCTAGGTACCACATACTCAGAAAAAGCTGAGTGGCTAAAGCGGCAGAGTACTAGCCTTGAGCAAAAAGTGTCCAAGGATAGTGCCTAGGCCCTGAGTTCAAAACTCAGGACTGGCAAAAAAAAAAAAAAAAAAAAAAAAAGGAAAGAAAGTAGTCTCTAGTACCAAAAGACCAAGAGGAACAAGGTATTGGCTCAGGCCTCAGTTCAGAGGGCCATCCACTAGGGCACTCCCACAGGGCCCTCTAGGAAGGCAATAGGAAGAAGAGGCCCAGCTCTTGTCCTGGCCTGACCCCTACTCCTTGCTGCACATTTCCCCAGCTCCCACCTGGCCCAGTGCCTTGTTACAACCTCTGCTCTCCTGGGCCTGGAGCCAGGCAAGCTGCCCTCTCTTCACCCCCAGTCTGGCTGGGTCAGCTACAGGATGTACATAAAGAAGAGGCAGGCGTCATCTCCCACCCTCACCCCCAGCTGAGGTCCTCAGGCAGGGCCCATTTGCAGCTGCAAGCCAAGACGCCCATATGGCCAACTTCTTTCCCCCAACCCCACAAAGCTGGCAGAGTGGAGGGACTGCAGAGAGCCTGCCAGAACTTTGTCCCTTAGTGTCAAGCTCCAGATTATGCCTTCTCTGTCCCTGATCTCTTCCACTTCTCATGTAACTCAGAACACACCCACTACACTCAACTTGTGCTCCATTCAGCCCTGTTGTATATATCCACTGCACTACTAGAGATAAGAGCAAAGATTCTGCCCCCAAGACTGAGGATGCTCTGGTAAGTTCACATCTTTAAATAGGACAGAGAACAGTATTTCATTAGACCCACATTATCTGAGTGGTCTCATACCCACCAGCCTCTGCCAGAACAAATAAGGCTCTAGAGCACAACAATAGCCAGTACAACGTAAGAAAGAGGAGGTCTGTCCTCATATCTCCAGCCATGCCCATCTAGCTTTTTCTTCTCAAAGGAAAGTCCCCATAAGCCAGTTTCCTCTTCCTAAACCTCCTGCTTCTTTAGGTTAGGGGTCCTAGCCAAGCCTCAGAGGAAAGCTTTGTGGAGAGACACTGAGTCTGGCTTTGCTGCTATTTCTCCAGTGATGTGGAAAAGACCAGCTATGATTCACTTTTCAGCCAGTGGTAGCCTTTCTACTCTACCCTACCTCCCTGCAGCCTCTCCTGCTATAAGCTTTAGCTAAGCACAGCAGGTAATTCTGGAGCAACCAAAAGCCATTTATGATTATGCCACTGAGATCTTCCAAGGCTTCCTGCTACCCAAGGCAGGTCAGCCTTTATTCTGTGCCAAGCCTCACACTTTTCTCTCCCTGGACCAACTACAAGGTTGCTGCAGCAGAGGTCTCTGAATTTTCCCCCATCTGGTGAGGGTCAAAATTCTTTTCTGGGATATTGAAGGCAGGTCAGGCCTCACAGAGATGATATATCCTTGCCATATTCCTTTATTCTAAGGCTGAGATTTTCAGCAGGCAGAAAACCCCCCGACTTCCTCTTCTTTCTCCTCTTTTCCTGGCTTCAGCAGCTGCCTCCCTGCCCCCAGAGACCCACTCTACCATTTCTTCCTTCATTTGGCCTCAATAAAAGAGAATGAAGTTCCAGCTGGTCAGCATCTCCCTCCAGGGGAAGACAGCTGGGGAGTGGATGGCCGGCTGCTGGCCAGGCCAAAGAGGCCCTTGTGGGGTGGGGGTGGGGCAGTCTGTAATCCTGTGCCCCAGGCCTGCCTTGCCCTGTCCCTTTAAAACAGCTTGGGTCCCCAGAAGTGTCAGGCTGGAGTCTAGGAAGCTACTCCCTCTAAGAAGTCTTTGGAGACCCTTTGTCTTAAGGCATTATGCCTTTTGGTGCCATCTGCTGGAGGGATATGGTTTCTCAGGCCTTGGGGCTGGCCTAATGCAGGACAGGAGACCTTGATATCTGAGTATACCTCTGCAACTTTGTTTACCCATAGCACCCACAAGATGCCCTCTTGAACTACTATTGACAGTACCTGTACTGGATTACATCTAGGTCCCAAAGCCTTGTCCAGGGTAGCAAGTAAACAAAACATCCACTATAACTTCAGCCCGCTGCCTCAAGGGGCTTGAGCTTCCTCAGTGTCATAAAGTAAGAAACTCATGGAATAATCAGTAAGGCTCTGACCTTATCTTCATTAAAATCCTGCTCCTCCCATCTGGGAATGTACCTTAGTGGTAGAGTTCTTGCCTAGCATGCGTGAAGCCCTGGGTTCCATACCTTAGTACTACATACACAGAAAAAGCCACAAGTGGCACTGTGGCTTAAGTGGTAGAGCGCTAGCAAAAGAGGCTCAGGGACAGTGTCCAGGTCTTGAATTCAAGTCCCAGAAATGGCAAAAAAAAAAAAAATAATAATAATAATAAATCCTGCCCCTCCCAGAGGCCTGGTTGTGTCCTTCCACCTGATTTGAGGCTTCTGGGCCTTGAAGTACTTGCTCCTCAACATGATGCTCTTCCTTCCCTAGGCTGAGAAGAAGGTATTAGTGCTGTCCCTCATTCCAGGCAGTGGTCACACCTAACTCAGCAAATCGAGTATCTCAATCTGTAGTCAACCTAGCTTGTCATAGACACTGAGGGCTGAAGGTCAGGATTTGAGGCCAAGGAACTATGATGCCCTGCTATGGCCAAGCAGAGTCCAAGGTGGGAGATACATCCTAGAGAGAATGTAATGTAGGCAAGACCTCAAAGCACTAGAGGCCATTGTCCTGGGGCAATGGTCTCTCCAATTGGTGATAGGTGAACCCACTACACAGGAGAAATATGGGACCTCAGCTCCCCAAGGTGGGTCCATTTTTCCACATGCAGGCTCTGCCAATGGGCAACTATGCTACTGGCAGGTTTTGTATACTGAATAAGACCCCTATCAGAACAAGACCTCTACTATGTCCTCATCCAACTAAAACCAAGTTTTCTCTACCTAACAGCAACTCTCTTAGCTTCTCTTCTGAAGTTGACTCTCTTGTAGGAGATTATCATGAATCTGCCCATATCAAAGTCTCAGACAAGGAATATAAAAAACAAAATAGGGCCAGGAGTTTGGCCTAAGGGTAGAATGCTTGCCTAGCATACATGAAGACCTGGTTCAATTCCTCAGTACCACATACATAGAAAAAGCTAGAAGTGGTGCTGTGGCTCATGTGGTAGAGCACTAGCCTTGAGGAAAGCCCAAGGGCAGTGCTCAGGCCCTGAGTTCAAGCTCCAGGACTGCCCCCCGCCCCCAAAAAACCCAGAGAACAATAGAGACTCTATCCCAAGTCACACAAGTTGATAGTTGAGCTGGCTAGGAGCCCTTGGTACAGTGACATTGACATATCAGTACTATGTATCAGTATTATGCTGGTTAGGCACTGGTGATTCATACCTATAATCCTAACTATTCAGTAGATCTGAATATCACAGTTTGAAGCCACCTGGGAAGGACAGTCCATGACATCTCCAACTAAACAGAAAAAAGATGGAAGTAGGGCTGTGGCTCAAAAGTGTTAGGAACACAGACCTGAGTAGAAAAGACTAAAGAAGAGTGCCCAGGCCTAGAAGTTAAGCCAGAGGGGGGGGCGGGGGTGGAAGAGGGGAGAGGGAGAGGGAGAGAGAAATCAAGCTGGCTCATCTCAAGATTACATACTGACAGTCTGATTTAAAGGACCTATCTTACTCAGTCTGTCCCACCCCAGGTAGTGGCCTCTACTGTGACCATTGTTCTCTCAAATAATCATCTGACTCTCCTGGAGTTTTTTCAATGCTGAAAAGTCATCTGTGACATCCAATCCCATTTTTTGAAGCTGCTTGTAGGTTTTCCAGCACCACTAGCTCTATCCCCCATGTTTATCCATGTCCCTTGTAGGACTAGATTTGGCTTAGAGTCTGAGTATTGGATGTGGCCTGGGGATCTACAAAAGCACAGGTTGCACTCTCACAGAGAAGGGCAGGGTGGCTTGACCAGTTTCTGCTTGCATCTTTTCAATGTCAGGAAACTCATCACTTCCTGCAAAAGCCTGCTCCAGTCATCATCGGGAAGCTCTGAAAACAGAAGCTGAGGGATGGAGCTACCTGTGGTGTTTCTAACCTCTGCCTGAGCTGAAGAAGCTTGGTCTGTGAGTAGCCATGTCTCAAGATTAGGTTTCCAGTTGTCCCCATCCCTGTAGGAATGTACTTTCTAGGTAGATCTTTTTCTGAGCATTTCTAGAGGAGCTTACTCCTTTCTGGAGTATGTTTCTGGAGCACTATGTTTAAAAGCTGTTGGGGGCTCAGGGACTCCATAATCACTATTCAGGATATATACAGTTTAGAGATCTTTTCCTCCAATTCTTTTCTTAAAAACTTCACCAAAGGGGCAGGAGTTTGGCTTAGTGGTAGAGTGTTTGCCTAGCATGCATGAAGACCTGGGTTCACTTCCTCAGTACTACATATATAGAAAAAGCTCAAGTGATAGAGCTCTACTCTTGAGAAAGCCCAAGGACAGAGCTCAGGCTGTGAGTTCAAGTGCCAGAACTGGCCAAAAAAAAAAAAAAAACCTTCATCAAGGGGGATGAGAGTGTGACCTCGTGACAGAGTGCTTGCCTAGCATGCAAAAAGCCCTGGGTTCGAGTCCATGGTACCAATTACACAGAAAAAGCCAGAAGTGGTGCTGTGGCTCAAATGGGGGAGCACTAGCCTTGAAAATGCCCAAGGATAGCCAGGCACAGTGGCTCACACATGTAATCCTAGCTACTCAGGAGGCTGAGATCTAAGGATTTTAGTTCAAAGCCAGCCTGGGCACTAAAATCCAGGAGACACTTATTTCCAATTAACCACTAGAAAACTGGAAGTGATGCTGTGGCTCCAGGAGTAGGGTGGTAGCCTTGAGCTGAAGAGTTCAGGGACAGTGTTCAGGCCCAGAGTTCAGGCCCACGACCAACAACAAGAAAGAAAGAAAGAAAGAAAGAAAGAAAGAAAGAAAGAAAGAAAGAAAGAAAGAAAGAAAGAAAGAAAGAAAGAAAGAAAGAAAGAAAGAAAGGAAAGAAAGAAAGAAGGGAGGGAGGGAGGGAGGGAGGGAGGGAGGGAGGGAGGGAGGGAGGGAGGGAGGGAGGGAAGAAAGAAAGAAAGAAAGAAAGAGAAAAGCCCAAGGATCGTATCCAGGCTCTGAGGTCAAGCCCCAGAACTGGCCCAGGCACCAGTGACTCACACCTGTAAGCCTAGCTACTCAGGAGGCTGAGAACTAAGGATTATAGTTCAAAGCCAGCCTGGGGGAATAAAAGTCCATGAGATTTAAGTAATAGGATGCTAGCCTTGAGCAGAAGAGCTCAGGGACAGCACCCAGGCCCAGAGTTCAAGCCCCTTGACAGACAAAATAAAACAAAAAAAAAAGTTTCACCAAGTAGCCATGTCCTCAATGAAACCAGTCGTGGGCCCAAATCTGGAGATACACCTGGCACCTGGTACAAGCCCTGAAGAGAAGACTTTACTCCTTGTGCAACATTCCTTATACCCGGAATGGTTTTTCTGGACCATAGAGGTAGGAGCTAAGTTCAAAAGACATCATGAGAGGAGGATGCTACCACCCAGTGGCCATGCCTTATTGACCCTGCTCACATGAATGATAGCCAAAGCCTGTGATTGAGCGATAGGGCTGCTGTAAACTGCCTACAGGCTTGAGCAATGGGGGTCGGTAAAAGAATACAAGATGTAAGACATAAGATGGTTTTTAAGGCGTGTTTAATGGTATTAGAGAGGCAAACAGGAATAGCCAGTCAGGATCCAGTAGTAGGGTGAACTGTTCACAATGCTGGATCTCAGAGTAAGGGGGCGGTAAATCATCCTCTGAAACAGTGATAGGTATGTGGAGTCCAGAGACAGTGCTGGGAGGTACTAGTTTCTATTGTCTCAGTAGAAGAGGTGGGTTATCTGCCCACAGATGAGGAGGCAAAGGGCAGGAGAGGGATGATATTTGAGGTGAGCCTCAGGGATGGCTATAGAATACTGAGTAGGGACAGTAAGAGGCAGCCACAAGCTAAAGCTACCTGAGTGGAGGAGCATGCATCCCTGGGAGCAATACTGACCCTCAATCGCTGGGTTCCCTAGCCTTGCTCTCAGCAGTGGAGAAGGGGGGAAGGCAGCTCTAGGCTAGAGAATCTGGGATTCCTCCAGGGCTGGGGGGCTGCCAGCCGGGCGGGACCGAGAGTTGGGCAGCCAAGAGAACTGCGGATGTTGGCAGAAGAGAACTGGAATGATGGACCAGAGAATCTCAGCTGGGGAGGGCGGGGAAATGAAGACAGAAAGGGTAATAGGGGAGGAAGCAGGGCTCAGTGTCCTGCTGAGTTTGGAACCCATGTCCTACAAGAGGCTGAGAGTGGGCTGGAGAGCCAGAAGGCTGTGGGTAGAAAGGGGATACCTGACTCAGCCATTTTAAAGGTGGAGCAATTCCAGATGGTGACATGGCCTTGGGCAGCCATCAGTGTGTGAGTGGGTGGGAGGGTTGAAATGGAGAACAGAGGAGCAGGTCACTGGAAATGATGGGGTCAGAGAAGGAGCAGCCACAGGCTCAGACTGGCTGACACGTGGCTGCTGAGCTCTTCCCAAGTGAGGGCAGGAGTGAGTAGATGTGAAGGCTGTAAGCCACAATCACCCATGAATGGAAGGGGTGGGGAAGTGGTGGATTCAGACAGCTTGCCACAGGATAGCACTTGGCTGCTTTAAGCACATTTGATGCTTGCAGCCAACCTCCAGCAAAGAGCTGGCGGCTGCTCTGTCTCAGTCACGCTCAGAGCCCTCTCTAGTTTCATGGTCTGGCAGGAAGCACCAAGACAAGCCAGGAGCTATATGCACAGTCAGGTGGGCAAGTGGGTAGGAAAATGGATAACATCCACCCTCTGACCACTGGCACACAGTTAGGCTTCCTCTGGCCAGCCAAGCTGGCATGACCAGAATATTCACCAGGAAGCTGAAAGAGACTTGTACAAACAAGCTGAAGGTGAAGGCTGTAATGTGGCAATAAGTATACTGCTTCCTTGTATGTCCTGGGCCCTGACCTTGGGGCAGGGGACACAGAGGACCAGGCCAGAGGTTGGGTGACAAATGACATTGTGCAGTGTACTGCTACTCTTCCATGCAGCAGCACACAATATACTCCACCTCTGGCCTCCTGCCTCAGTAGGTCCGAACTGGCATACTTTGACAAGGGCCAACAGTGTGACTATAAGACCGTCTAGGACAGCAGAGGGGACCCCAGAGAAGGAAGCTTGTGGCCAGGAGAGGGTCTGCTTCTCAGCTTGGGCATGTTTCTGAGACTTTCAGGGTTCTAATCTGTGATCCTTGTCTGAGGATGAAGTCCTATGGCTAAATCCCACATCTGAGCATGTGGATCCCATCAAGTGGCTGCTCCCTGCTGGTGATGAAAATCAGGCCAGATGGCAAGTATATAATGGACAGGTGCAGTAGTATTCCTGGTCCCAAGGTAGAGGGGCACTATAATCAGGGAAGAAGCTAGACAACTTCTTAAAGAGTATGGGAAACACATTCTCTACATAACATTGATTCACATGCCACCAATACAGAGAAAACGCACCGAGGCTGGCCACTGGTCATACCTCTGCTGACCATGGGCATGACATGGCAGCCTGGGCTAGGTTGCTCTTATTCACCAAGTATTGACTAGTTTGTGGCTCCTGAACTATCCCTGCAGAGGGAATGCCTCCTTGGGCTCCACAAACTCACAGTCCTGATCCAAGTGCCCCTGCCCACCTTGTTGGTTCTAGGGTCCTCTTCTCTGCTCAGCTTCTCTAGCAAAACAGCCTCACACAAGGGTCCCTAGTGTGGACAAGGATCATAAACATAGAAGGGCCTACCCACCCAAACGCTTCAGAAAGGTGTCAAAGTACTCAACCTCTCACCAACCTATACATCTACCTAACTCCCTGAGAGCTAAGCCAAGGTCAGAGAAGGTAACGAATGAGCTTCAGCCTAGGGCCAGAAGCCCTGTATAGTCTATCCAAAGAACCAGATTCTTCATGACCCTTGGCCCCAGCAAGGGATGTAGTGCTTGGTGATGGTTCAGAGTGGGTGCTACACAGTAAGTAAAAAAGAGCTACCATCTTCTTTAGTATCCCTACCCCAGTCTTTGAAACATTATGGGTATAGAGAAAGAGGCTGGTGATTCCATTCTCTAAGCTGTGACATGAAAGGTTCAGTTATGTAGCTGAGGAAGACTCTGAAGATGTTGCTTAATGACTTTATAGCCCTCCCCTTACTCTGCTGGCCTAACTGACCTTACTCTATTGGCTTTACACAGCTATCAAGTATCTCGGCTGACAGAGGCTGATGAGGCTAGCTTCTGTATATAGTATCTACTCTACCCAATGTTATTGGCTACTTACGTAATGAAGTCCAGAAAGCTGGCAAGTGGCTCATAGGCATGGTTCCTCATGTGGCGGAACTCCACCACCATCTTCTCCTTGAGCCGGTCATCAATGACTGACACTGTTAGAGGTGATGCCTCATTAGCCAAGAAGTTGCCATAGTCAGTACTCTGCAGGTGTAGTTTCAAGTCTGAAATTCAAAACCAGAGGATGAGAGCTAGCTTTGCTGAGACTCCCCACAAGCCCCCAAGTTCCCATTCTCACCCAACTCTGGGCCCATCTATTTCCATCTCCCTTTTAGCTCTGGGCCTACCACAAGCGGCTAGGCTAAGGACCTGGAGATGCCCCAGACTATAAGACCACAAGCGCCACCACAAATTGAGAAGGTTGGGATGGCTCAACCCAAGGTGCCATTTATAACCCACAGCCTCTGAAGGCTAGAACAGAATACAATATAGGTCCTACTTTCCAGGGTCTCAGGGTTGAAAGGGCATGCTACAAATACATGCAATATATGAAAAAAGTGAGATGCCCAAAGTTGTGACAGTAGAGAACTGGGCATCAAAATATGTCTTAGCAGGGATGAAGGCCATGCTAGGCTGGACCATAGCAAAAGGCAGGAGGAAGTATAAAGAAGTCAGCAGGACAGCAGGAAGAGGCCAAAGGGAATGTGTGAGAAGGGAATGGGGCTGAGAAGAAAATGAGAGTTCCTTTAGTAGTAGCCAGGGGCAGACAGGCCAATCAGGAACAAGGGTAAAGAGAAAAACAGAAAGAGAGAGAGAGACAGAGACAGACAGACAGAAAGAGAGAGACAGAAAGAGACAGAGACAGAGAGAGAAGGAAGGAGGGAGGGAAGAGCAAGGGCCTTGGAATTCAGAACAGATAGAATAGTACAATGTAGAAATCTCCCAGTTTCTGCCCTTATCCTTTTCCCCAGCCTATGTTCCATATAGCCACCACAGTGATTTTTATTTTAAAGTAAGCACAGGGCCAGGAGCATAGCCTAGTGGTAGAGTGCTCGCCTAGCATGCATGAAACCCTGGGTTCAATTCCTCAGTACCACATACACAGCAAAACAAACAAACAAACAAACAAACAAACAACAGAACTGGTACTGTGGCTCAAGTGGCAGAGTGCTAGCCTTGAGAAAGCCCAAGGACAGTGCCCAGGCCCTGAGTTCAAGTCCCAGGACTGGCGGGGAAAAAAAGTAAGCATGTATTTATCTGCCTCAAACCCTCTCAGGCTCCTAGTTCAATCACAGCAAGAGTCTCTGCTAGAATGGGATCTTTATTGGTTGCTACTTCTCACCTCTCTCATCTCCATCACATCCTTTCTGGGCCTTTCCCTGCTTCTTAGCCAGGGAAGAGGTGGGTGGTCCATCTTTTCCTTCAGATATCTCCCCGCTCTTCCTCCCAAGGCCTCTCTTGTTCTCCTGTGTTGTTTTTCTCTATAAACATTATCCCACTTGATATAGGATACATAAGCTCCATAAGATAGGGACTTGGGGTCCTGGTGGTGCTATAGAGCAGGGTATGTTCTGGCATGTGTTCATACCCAACAAACTGCTGTAGAACAAATGAAAAGTGAAAGAGAATGGGTAAACTGGCAGGAAAGATACGCCTAGACTTTAATAGGGAAAACACTATGACAAATCATGGGGAAGAAGAAGGGGAAGATACAAACCCAAGGCTTCTCTAGGTACCCTTGAGGCCAGAGGGCTATACAATCCTAGTTGCTTAGAAAAGTAAGTAGAATGCACAATCTCTTTATAGGGTTTAAGGATCCCTGCATTGCCCCTTCTACTATACTCCAAAAGAAGAATGGCCCTCATCTACAGTAATGTGTGATAAAGGAAATGGAGAGTATGCAGGAGAGGGAATAAAAGGAGCGTATATAATGCTAGAGTGGATGTCTTTCATCTGTGGGGCTAAGGGCTGGTGGCCAGCAGCACTCATGTCTCTGTGGCTCTCAAGCACTCACAGAATAAACTTTTAGCTTTCTATCTTCACTCCTACTTTGCTATTTCATGTCCACTTAATTTTTTTTGCTAGTCCTGGGTCTTGAACTCAGGGCCTGAGCACTGTCCTTGGGCTTTTTCCTTAAGGCTAGAGCTCTGCCACTTGAGCCACAGCACACTTCCAGCTTTTTTCTATGTATGTGGTACCAACAAATCAAACCCAGAGCTTCCTGCATGCTGGGCAAAGCACTCTACCACTAGGCTACACTCCCAGTGCAGGACTTCAAACTATTGCTACAACTTTTCATTCAAGGCTGGCACTCTACTACTTAAAGCAAGTCTTTAGTCTGGCATTTTGCTGGTTAATTGGAGATAGAGTCTCTCTCTCTCTCTCTCTCTCTCTCTCTCTCTCTCTCTCTCTCTCTCTCTCTCTCTCTCTCTCTCTCTCTCTCTCTTTGCTGGGACTGGCTTCAAACTAATTCTCCAGATCTCAGTCTCTTGAGTGATTAGGATTATAGGCTTGAGCAACTGACATCAGGCCATATGCTAGATTTCTCATATCCAAGGGACTGGATTTGAAACACTGAAATACTGTTAATGCCTCTGAAGTGATTTTTATGGATGTGATACAAATAGTAAGACTATGATCTATGATTGGTCCCTCTTATTATAATACTGAAATTAAGCCTACTTATCAAGTCATGTTCATGCCCTAATTTTTATACTCACATCTATCAAAAAATATTTTGATAAATTGAAAAAGCATGGGCGAAGGGTTCTGTTCCAGGCAGGGTAAGTGCCAAACTTCCACTAGGAGAAGCTTCAGAGCAGACAGCAGCTGGGAGCCAGAGCTGGGTCAAACTGTCTGCCAAGCTGAACCTGTCCATTTGTTCATGAAGTCCTTGCAGCCAGCCGACAGCCCTTCCCCAGCCAAGAAACTTCCTTTCAGTTCATATCCTCAGCCTAGAGGCCAGATCAGATGCACAAAGGGAGCTCCAGGGTAAAACCCAGCCCTTCCTGCCAGCAACCCCACTAGTCCTTAGGACAGCAAATCTGGCCCCAGATTAGCTTCCTGATCCCTCCTATGCAAAGTATTGGAAAGCCAGTCCTCCCCAGGCATCAGTATACACCCTGCCCTTTAGAGCCCTGGCACATACTGCGGGGAGGCTTCCCCAGGCAACCTGTCACCTCGTACTGGGGATCCTCATAAGCTTTCCAGCAGGATGAAACCTCTTCTGCTCCAACCTCTGCCTTTGTTCCACATGGCTTCTCTCCCTGGGAAGGCTAGCTCAGCAACTTTTCCATTGCCAATCATCTTTACAACTCTGGCCTCCAGTGAGTCTCCATCCAATATCTGGTATTAGTCAGGTGAGAGTCCTAACCTCAGATCCACTGCAACTGGAAAACAGTTTGCATGCAACGGACTCAGCCTCATGTCAGGATCAACCTTTGTGCTAGATATCCCAGCCATGGCCACATCTCAGACTTAGCAACAAGAAATCAGATGAGCCAGGCACTGGTGGTTCACAGCTGTAATCCTAGCTACTCAGGAGGCTAAGATCTGAAAAATCACAGCTCAAACCTAGTCTGGGCAGGAAAGTCTTACCTCCAATTAACCACCATTTAACTGGAAGTGGCACTGTGTCTTTAAGTGGTAGAGCACTAGCCTTGAGCAAAAAGAGTTCAGGGACAGGGTTTAGGCTCCATGACCAAAAAAAAAAGGAAATCAAGCCAGGTGTGATGGCTCACACCTGTAATCCCAGCTACTCAGGAGGTTGAATTCTGAGGATCATGATTCAAAGCAGCCTGGGCATTAAAGTCTGTGAGATTCTTATCTCCAATTAACCACCAGAAAATTGGAAATGGAGCTGTGGCTCATGGGGTGGGGTAGGGCAGTAACCTTGATCTGAAGAGCTAAGGGACAATGCCCAGGCTGGGTTCAAGCCCCATGACCAAACGAAAGAAAAAAAAAGGAACTCAGATAAAACCAGAACCTTGTCTGGAATCCTACAGTTGAGATGTAGGAGGGCCACGATGTGATATAAGTCTAGTAGACTATGTTGGGCCCCAGCTCTAGTCTCATTCTGTTTCCATACCTCCTTAACCACATTCTTCCACAACTCGTAGCCAGGACAGGTCTTTCAGGTATAGACTCAGCTGATCAGATAGTCTTTAGTCCTAGAAAAGCCTACCAGTGGCACAGGAACTGGCCTTGCCGGCTACCTAGACTTGCACTGCCCACCAGCATATCTAGTTGTAGGCCTGAACTGTTATAACTCAGCAACAAGTCCCTATTGCATCACTGGGGCAGTAGCCATTCCTACAGAAGCTAAGGATATGTGGTTCTGATTGAGTGGTGGCAAAGCCAGGGTGCTTTCCTTTAATGCCCCCCACCCCCACCCCCTGAGCCTAGCATGGGCCTCAGAGCAAACACTCCTGTGCTTTGGCTGCTTCATTCTGCTGACACTGCATCTCTAGAGAAGCCCGACTCCAAGCACTGCTGGAATGCAGGAGGCTGGGTGGTTTCGCCTGGCGTTTGTCAGATCAGAGCAAACCCGGGAGACTCTACTGAGAATCCTGCTAGAAGCCAGAGGAGTCTTCCTTACCAGGAAACTCATTTTTAAAAGCCCCCAGGGATGATGTCAAAGGGCCATTCCAGACCACTTTCCCTGGCCAAACACCACATCTCCCTGTGACCCAGGGAAAGGGACAGCTTGCCAGCCAAGAAGGCGACTTGGAGGAAGGCAGGCAGGCTGATCCCTCAGCTCGCCCACGAGGGGACCACACAGGGCTTCTAAACCAGCTCTGACCCCGCTGGAGAAACCTGGCGCCCAGACCAGTGGCTGGCAGCTGTAAGCCCTTCAGATAGGCCTGGCCAGGACAAGGACACATGGGTTAGAACGCCCTCTCCTCAACTTCCCACTCTCCAAGAGAAGCAGAGGAGGCGATGTGACTGGGGGTAGGATCCAGGCACGGGGGAAAGGCCTGGAACTTGTAGAAAGCTTCGTGGGAGACCTGGCCACCCAGCCCTGTCCCAGCCTCCGAGGGCACCCAAGGACGACAGGAGCTCTGGGAAGGCAAGGGATAGTTCTGCTCTGGGCTCTGCATCCTGACAGCCTTGATGAAGGCCCCTGAGAGGTCCAGACATGCCCCGGCTGAGAATTGAACAGTGTTCTGATTAGAGAAGACTCAGGGGACAGCTCTGGTCTACCCACAAACCCAGCTGTCTATCCCAAATCCTCCTATCAGTGGCCTGGCACCAGGAATGTCTGGCCAGTTTGAGGTTCTCTCACAACAAAAGACTTCCTCAGAAGCTGGTTTCTCATGTTCAAGAAGATGCTATTGCTATCCCAAAGTTCTCTCTGTAGTCTAACCTAAACCTATATCAGATGAAGCAAATCAATTTCATTTCCTCATGTCCCCAGCTTCTACCCAGGGACTTGAGCATGTTTTACAGCACCCTGTTCACTAAGCCATTTCAATCCTGTGTCTCCTGAGTTCTTGTCTCAGATGTTACTCTCCCTTAGCTCTATCTCCAGACACAATCCAGGCCTCCTGCCCCATACCTCAGCTGTCTGTTCCCAAGTCCATTTTCTACATCATCTCAGGAATGAAGTGATCCAACTGCAATGTGTCACTGTCACCATTACCCTACAGTCCCAGTGGCCCTTAAGCTACAGCTATATCTCCTCCCATAAACTGTGAGGCCCCATGTCATCAGCCCTTGAGTCTATAGGCCAAACTGCAAAGAGGCCCTTCAGGTACAAGAGGCAGAGCCTGTATCATCCCACCTAGGTAAAAAAGCAAGGCCAGCCTGGAAAGTAAGAGCCCTTGGCACCGCTCCTCTACAGCGTAGCCCAATCTACCTTGGGGTGGCCTGTGTCAAAGGCCAACTTCCCTGGCTCTCAGCGGAGCCCTCTGAAGGCACGTAGAAAAACTAAATCCCAACATCTACCTAGCATGGCTATTTCTTTCAGGGATTGTCAGCCCCGAAACGGCTTCTACTTGTCTCCACCATCCTTTCCTACCCCTAATCAACAGTCTCCTAGGGTCAAGAACCCTAAGCAGCAAAGCCAAGATGCCACCAAATGACTCCTGGTTCCTGATCAGTAGTGGGGCATGAAGATTTCAAGCCTGACAAATGCTGTTCTATGAGGACAAAGTATGGGCTTGGCAGTCAGCTCCACCCAGGTCCAGAAAAGTGGAACTAGGCCACCATGCTTCAAGAAACCTTTCCTCAATCTTACCAATCCTGAAGGGGCTCCTTTAGTCTTTTCTGAGTTCTAGGGGCAGGTAATACATAGCTGCTCCAGCCCCTTAACCTCTGTAGCTCCTCCCCAAGGAGCCAAGGAAGCAAGGTTAGTTCCAACATGCCCCCGGGGCCAGCAGACCTGAAGGCAGCCTTTGGCCCTGCTTATTAGCCAGGGTGGCTCCAACTCACCCCTAATTTCATGGCCTGTGACAGGGTCCTGCTGGCCAGCTGGCCACAGCAAAGTGTGAGAGGACAGTGTGTTCCCAGACTTTACTTCTGCTTTTCCAGAGGTTTACTCAATGACATTCTCCTGGGGAGCTCAAGGGTTTTCAGGAATTGTGGCCCACTGAATGAAAACAGATGTGAGAAAATATTCCCTCAAGTGTAGTGCGCCCACTTTGTCATTACCTACAAGGGTGGTAGGGCCTTGGGACCTGGTGTACTATTCCTCCCCCTATTCCCTGGACCCAAATGGAAAAACTAGGGTTCTACCTCTGATACTAAGGATTCCAGGGGCTCAGAAAAAGAAAACTCAGGTAGAGAAATAGATAAATGACCAGCCTGTGCCACTCTGTTCCTTCTGGATGAATATGCTATACCTAAGCCTCCTCCCTGGGTTTGGGGACAGGGGAGAAGAGACTTCTCACATCAGTTCCAAAGCAGATGTGTGCACTGGTTGGCTGGATCTGCAGTCAGGGAGCCACATCTGGAATTCACAGTGTAGGAGCCTCAGCATGGGAACCATTAACTCTGGATTTACCTAGGCCCTGTACTACAGATTAAGAATCCTTTTCAGCCTCAAGGCCACTGAGGCTGTGCCTTTCACAGGCTCCCTGCAACCTCATGTAATATCAACTGACCAATCAATAATGCATTCCAACATTTTTCAAATACCAGCTTACTTCCCTCCTCACATACCACATGATCTTCCTCACCTGAGTCTGGCACCACCACCCCTAAATGGGGTGTCCAAAGTCCTTTTGTATGGCCAGTGCAAAATACCTATCCTCCATCAGCTGCTCCATGCCACAACTCTAGTTTACTCTTAAGATCTATTTTGCGCTGGGCACCAATGGCTCACACCTGTAATCTCAGGAGACTGAGATCCAAGGATCATGGTTCAAAGCCAGCTGGGCACAAAAGTATGTGAGACTTTTATCTCCAATTAACCACCAGAAAACCAGAAGTGGCTGAAGGAGTATCCTTGAGCTGAAGAGTTTAAGGATAGTACCCAAGCCTAGAGTTCAAGTCCCATGACCAATAAAAAAAAAAAGAAACTATTTTGCTAATACACTTTTTAGGCACAAGAAAACCAGAAGTGAACTGTGGCCCAAAGTGGTAGAGCAGTAGGCTTAAGCTGAGGATCTCAGGGATAGTGCCCAAGCTCAGAGTTCAAGCCCCACAACCGACAAAAACAAAAAGGTAGAGTGCCTGGCTAGCAAGTGCATGAGTTTAGACCTCAGTACCACCAAAATATAAAAGGTTTCTCTCCTTTCTGGTTTTCTTGTGGTTAACTGGAAGCATGAGTCTCATGGACTTTCGTGCATGGGCTGGCTTTGAACCATGACCCTCAGATCTCAGCTTCCTGAGTAGCTAGGATTACAGGTATGAGCCACCAGCACCCAGCCAGACACTCTACCTTTTGAGCCATACCTTCAGCCCTTCTTTTCTGTTTGTTTTGGAAAGTCTTACTATGTAACTCAAGGTAGCCTAGAACTTGCACCCTTTCCTGCTGCTGCCCCTCAAGTGCTAGGGTTATGGTCAAGCTTAAGAATGGGGGTTCAAATCCCATCCCATATCTTGTCCATGGAGAAGCTTATAGAATGTCTCTGGACCCAAGGCCTTAACTGACAGCCCCTCAGGAAAATTGTAAAGGCACAGAACTGAGGCTCTGGTATACAGAGAACCTACATAGAGCACATCACCATCCATTTCTTCTGGCAAACAGGACTCTATCATTACCCTCAGTCCAGTGGTCTGTGGTTCTCTATACTAAGCTGCTGCTCAGACTGCACTGGACAGCTCAGACAGAATGCCCCTGTCCCTCCTTTCCATGGTCTCTTCCCCTAGCCTCTTTTGTCATTGTCTGCAGAAGGACCCTGTGCACCATGAACATGCAAATACATAGGCCTTCCTCATCTGTTATATCCTAGGAAAGGAACAACAGAGTTGGCTCAAGATCCAGGATCCTGACTCCAAATTTTCTCACCTACCAGAAGGATCATACAGAGTTCTGGGCAGCCTAGAAATCAGGTAGACAATCTAAGACCCAACACTGTCCCACTCACCATACACTAGGCTGCCTTGAACTATGACCCAGAGTCTTGAGAGAAAAGAGAAGGTAGTATAGCCAAAGGCAGTTCTTGCTCCATGGAAAACCCCTGGGCTGGCAGGCCAGTAGTCTCAGGAAGAACCTAGAGCCCAACTGCTGAGACAGCCACATGCAAGCTACTGGGCTTTAGCTGGCACAAGGGAAGACTCCTGCAGAGCAAGGACAGTAAGTTTTCTTGCCTTGGTCCCTGGATCCACATTTTGATTCATGCTAGAGGCTTTTAAGGGAGTTGAGGCATTGGTATCAGGGAACATGGGACTGAATCACAGAGGTAGCCCAGCTAATACAGTGGCACCACCCATCAACATCAAACACAGGGATATAGTGGTCTAATAGGCAGCAGGATGTCTGCCTCAGGTTTACCACCCTACTCCCTGCTCCAGGACAGGTGGCAGGTGGCAATACATCTACATTTAATTACCCACGTGCTCTCAGGAACATCCCGTCCCTGTGAATGGGACAATGAAAGCATCTCTCACATCCTATGAGGAAGTCAACCCATCCGCCAGTCAGGAGGGTGCCAGTCAGGCTATGGCCTTATGTGCCAAAGGGAGGGGCAGAACTAGTTACTGCTACACCCAGGGCAAGTTCCAAGAATCTCTCCTTTGACTGAGTGGAGATCCAACTGGACAGCCCTCATCAGGCTAGTCCCTGCTAAGCCTGATGTCCATGGGACTGGACATATCTGTGTCCCAAAAGACAAAAGGCTTGCTGAGTAGCTTCATTATGGTCCCAGGTCACAATCTGGCTTGACAACTGAGAAACAGATCCAGCCTTTCCCTGAAAGGGGAGTAAGGGGGGGGAGAGACACACCCTACTTTGCTGCTGACATGCACTTTGACCTTGAACATGCTTTTTCTTCTATAGGTTTGTCACTAAAGCTTTGGATCTGCAAGCCGGAATGGATATGGTGCTATAAAAAAAATAAATAAAAAATCTGCTTTTTATTTTCCAAAGACAGGAGTTTGCCTGAGCATGTGTTACAGAGGTAAAATGGTCTGGCCAGGCACCAGCCAGCCAAGGGAAGGTCAGCTATAGCAGTGAACTATGCTCAAAAGCTGGCCCATGTCCATGTCTAATTCTCTGGTCTGCTGATCTACACAATCTGAGCAATCCTTTATGCTGGGCTCCTGTTCCACATCAGAAACCTCTGGAAGAAAGACACAAAAGAAAGTTAACACTAGCTCAGAAGTAGATGAAAGATAGTTCTAGGGTTCCCCGTATGCTACTGTTCTCGGTGAAACCAAACTAAGCCAGGAAACCAACTAGAGCATCCTGTCAATTCTCTGGTGCCTAAATCCACCTCAAAGAAGAAAAGAAAGATTCATTTTGCTTTAACCTAGGCCCTGTGAATGGACTCAGGGAATAAAGCCTAATTTGGGACTATGAGGATATAATGCTTTCATTATGGAGCCACATTCTCTTCAGCTTATAGAAACTGCATAGAACAGACCAGGCCAGGGGCAGAGTCATCTATGCTATACATATGTCCAGCAGAGCCAACTACCTTAGACCAGGCAGAAAAGTTACAGTAACCGTCTGGGCAGTCCTGACTAGCATTCCCAACCCCCTAACCCATTTTGCCTTTTAGTTTTCCCTAGTTCAAGGACGCAGTGGAATATGTGTCAGGACAGTAGCAATTTGCCAGATTGAGTATGGTCAGTACTGTGCAATCTGGCCTGGCCCTTGTAAGGGAGCATCATAGTAGAACCTAGTTCCAATGACAGGGAAGACTGTATAGAAGGTAGAAGGCATGGAGTTTATACCAGGCCTTTAGAAAAATATTCCAAGGGCCAGGAGTTTGGCCTAGTGGAAGACCCAGATTTGACATAGAAAAAGCTGGAAGTGGTGCTGTGATTCAAGTGGCAGAACTCTAGTCTTGAGGAAAAGCCCAAGGACAGTGTTCAGGCCCTGAGTTCAAGCCTCAAGACTGGCAAAAAAAAAAAAAAAAAAGGAAAGAAAAGAAAAGAAAAGAAAAATATTCCAAGACCTTCTGTTCCCCCAGGCCTGAGCACATGGAATCTATTTTGAAACTTAAAGAATTGAAGATAGAGAAAACCAGTGAACTGACAGTGACTATGACAACCACATGACACATAGGGCAATCTCAGGGCCCTGTGTACCAGATTATGAGTTGCAGCTCATTTAAATTTCTCAACTCCCAACTCATTAAGCTCTAGGCTACATTCTTTGTGGATAGCCCTGAGGGACAGACAAGCACCCCAGAAGCAGGATGTCTTTCCCCTGACCACCCATTACTGAGTAAGGGGCTGAGTACACAGGGGGATAGCCTTGAGGAAACAAAATTTAAAAACAAATGAAGGAAATTTTCAAAGAATGTACAGTGATTAGACCTGAAGGGCCAAGACAGACGTCAGAAGACTATGAGTAATCCTTTGGACCTTACTTAGGACTCAATAAAATAAGACAGTTGGGTATGGTTATCCCTAGAGACCTGACCAGTACTGCCTAGTCAAACCCAGGTCACTGTGACTTCTTGCAACCAAACCTCTGAAGGCCACTCAGGCACCCAGGTGAGACAAGTGGCCTGGACATCTATGGAGCAGCCTCGGCAGGACTGCTGGCAGGTTCAAGGGAGGCCCTGGAGCTACAACCCTCAGAGTAAAAGTAGGGGAGGCAGCAATGGCCACATTGCAGCAACAAAGACACCACAATAGCTCCTCAAAGAGGAAGCTCATTTCTCAGGCAAACTTGAATCCTCGGCTAAGGTCAAGGCCTGAAACCATTGACCAAATGTTGGGCGAGTAGGGATCAAGGTCAGAGCTGGTCAGAAAAGCAGTACCAAGTATCCAGACTGGGTTAACCCCACCAACATCCTTTTCCTTATCACAAGTCAGTCTTTCTGCCCAAACAGCCTAGTCATAGAGGGTCAGTCCAATCCAGCCCTTCCCCCCAGCACTCTAAAGGAGTGAGCCACAGGATGTTGCACGTCAATAAGCAAAGCAAGTGTCTAGGCTACACAATATAAGCTTAACCTAAAATGCCTTGATTTTCCTGTTTCTTAAAAGGATATGGTTATGGGTGTGTGTGTGTGTGTGCGCGCGCGCGCGCATTATAGCAAGTATTACTTGAAACAGAGGTCAGGAAGACCAATGGAAAGGTTCCCAAATAGTTATCACCTGATAACAACCTAATTCTCAGGACAACTGTAGGATCTACAGTGCTTTCTTGGAGTAAGGGTACCAGGTTTAAACCTCACCCAGAGTCACCTGCATACATGCATATGTACATGTGTATGTATGTCTTTTATGGATAGCCAGCCTGTCATGACATGGGTGGGAATTGCCCAAGGAAGATCACTTCTAGGAACCTAAAAAGTATGGTTCGTTCTGATCTCTGGGTAGCTTAAGTTCCTATTTACAGCCTGGAGGATACCTGGGTTTATATATTAGCACACAATACTGTGGCTGCTGCTCTGAGTCAGAAAGCTGCCAGCACACGTAAGATATGAGTACATGAGGACAGCTTAATGGACAGTATCCTGCATTAGACACCGGGGCCGAAAGCATGAGGGAAATGTCTCCTAGCCTTCTTCAGATTCCTGGAACCTAGGTCACAGGGAAGTAAGAGCAGGAAGAGACAGGCAGACAGGAGACACTGTGCCACAAGTCCTACTTTGGGTGAGGGAAGCAGAACCCAGAGCAGAATTCTAAGGGACAGATATTATTAGAGGAGCAGGAGAAGCAGCTACATAGATTCAAGAGGCCCAACCACACACCTCTTTCCCAGGCTCTTTGGTAGCAGAGTGATCCTCCCACACCCCCTTGTGGCCAGAGGGAGGGTGGCCAGCAGTGAGGGGTCTACCTCTAGCAGGAAGAGTGCTGTAGCTCCACACACCACTCAACACATCCCTCTAATTTCATAATGCCTCAGACTCCTGGTCTACATCTCCTCCAACCATCATCCCTGCGAGGTATGAGGTTACAGACATTGGAAGTTGTGAAGAAATGTGTCAGAAACAGTAGACATTTAGTCTTGAGGAGGATATAAGCCTAAGAGAGCCAAAACAGAGAGTATAAATTTGGCATGAGAAACTGGCCTGTCCACACTGGTGCAGTCAGAGCTCCAGAGGGAAGCCTGGGCATCCTTGCTACTATACTCTTGTTCTGAGCCAAGTCAGACCCTCCCAGATCTCCAACACCCTTTAATTTTCTATTGCTTTGTCTCTACTGTTTAGCATGCAGCTAATAAAAACAAGTATTTAATAACTCAACCTGTCTCGGGACAAACTGTGACACAACGGCATCTCCAAGACCTTAGCTTTTCTCCTCCATAGTCCCAATCCTAACACCAGCTGCATAAATATCTACTGAACATGCACTTCAGCTAGGGCGGTGCTGCTGAATCTTTAAAAACCACCTGCTCTGGGATCGTGGTTCAAGTGATGGAACAACTCAAGGCCCTGAGTTCAAACCCCAGTACCCACAAAAAGTTGAAAAAAATGATCTGAAGTACTTTAAGTGACTGGGAATGTGGTTTAGTGGGTGGAGTGCTTGCTTAGCATGCATGAAGCCCTGGGTTCAATTCCTCAGTACTATATACATAGAAAAAGCCACCAGATGTGGTGCTATGGTACAAGTGTTAGAGTGCTAGCCTTGAGCAAAAGAAGCTTGGGGATCGTGCCTAGGCCCTGAGTTCAAGTCACAGGACTTCCCAGAACAAACAAACAAAAGGGCCTGGAGTGTGCTAGTAGTAAAGCGCTCACCTAGCAAGCACAAAGCCCTGCATTTGATTCTTTGGAACCATATACACAGAAAAGCCAAAACTGGTGCTGAGACGCAAGTGGTAGAACACTAGCCACTCTAATAGTCAATTAACAACTAGAAAGTCTGAAGTAGCCCTGTGGCTCCAGGGGTAGGGTGGTAGCCTTGAGCTGTAGAGCTGAGGGACAGTGCCCAGGCTCAGTCCCACAGTGCAGGGGAGGTGCGGGCGGGGGGGGGGGGAGGGAGGGAGGAACACCTACAAAGCCAGGTGCAGGTGGCTCATGCATGCAATCCTAGCAACTCAGGAAGATGAGATCTGAGGATCACACTTCCAAGCCAGCCTGGGCAGGAAAGTCCATGAGACTCTAATCTACTACTCAGAAAAAGCCAGAAGTGGGGCTGTGATTCAAGTGGTAAAGTGCTAGCCTTAAGCAAAAGAAACTCAGGAACAGCATCCAGGCCCTGAGTTCTAGGCCTGGGATGGGGGAGGGGAGGGTATGGGAATCAAACCACCTTCAAAGCAATATCTTCTCTTTGACATAATATATGGGTGAACACATGCTCAGCATCACAAAGCTGGCCAGAAAGGAAGCAATGGTCTGCTTGATATCTAGGCCCACATAGAAGTTAGGAGAGGTTCTGACAACCTGAAGAGACCTTAGGGCTGGGCCCTGAGCCATCTCAAATTATTTACCAGAAGCCCATCATAGAGTGGGCACCCTTGATGAAAGAATCAAGTGGATAGTCTGATGGGGACGGAACACAAAATTACTGGAAGCAGATCTGAACTCCCAGGGATAGTGGCTCTGTTCATCTAAATCTAACAATTCTTTTTTTTTTTTTTTTTTTTTTTACCAGTCCTGGGCTTGAGCTCAGGGCTTGAGCACTGTCCTTGGACTTTCTCAAGGTTAGAGCTCTACCACTTGAGCCACAGCACCACTTCTGGCTTTTTTCTATGTATGTGGTACCGTGGAATCGAACCCGGGTCTTCGTGCATGCTAGGCAAGCACTTTAACCACTAGGCCAAACTCCAGGCCCCTAAAATCTAACAATTCTTATGAAGGAGACTCTTATCAAGGTTCAAAGCCAGCCCGGGCACAAAAGGACCTGAGACTCTTATCTCTAGAAAATGAGAAATGGGCTTGGCTCAAGGGTTGGGAAGTAGCCTTGAGCTGAAGAGTTCAGGGACAGCACCAAGGCTGAGTTCAAGCCCCATGACCCACCAAAAAAAAAAAAAAAAGAATATAGGAGAGGCCAAAGTTTGGCCTAGTGGTAGAGTGCTTGCCCAGCATACATGAAGACCTCGATTCCTCAGTACCACATACATGAAAAAGCTGGAAGTGGTGCTGCAGCTCAAGTGGCAGACCACCAGCCTTGAGAAAGCCCAAGGATAATACTCAGGTCCTGAGTTCAAGCCCCAGGAATGACCAAAAAAAAAGGGGGAATGTAGGAAAGGTAGACAAACCCATCAGAAGGGTTTTAAGCAAAATGTTTAAAATAGTGTTCAGACATTTCCCTCTCTGCTACTCAGAAAATAGTCTACAAGTGTTCAAGACAGCTATTTATCTATACTCTGAAACCACCTTGAAAGATCCCAGACAGAGGTTTAGACATTGGCTCCACCTCAGAAACCAGGCCCAAGAAATTGCTGAGTAAATTGAGAAAGTGTGTTATCATTCTCCAGAGCAAGTTCTGACGTGACCTCCTGGGGCAAGGCTTGTGAAAACAGGGGTTATTTGTTCCTATGTAGACTATTACTGTCTTGACCATAAATAGCATCTTAGGTAAAATATATACCAGTGCAAGATATAATCAGTGAACCAGGAAAACAGGAGTGGGAGATAGAAGGAGAGGCAGAGGAAAGAGAAAAATGGCCAGGCAAGAGGGGACCTGCCAAGAACACTGTACATACCAGGTCAGAGGCCTGGAGCTCTGGCTTGGGACAGAATGGAAGAGTCTATCCTAATCTGGGTCCATAAGTACCTGAGGACCTTTCCTGAGTCTCCAGGTATAAAGGGTTTAATGGACCTCTTTAAGACTCAGACCATCCCTACAATATATGAAAAAAAATCTGAAAGAAAAATGCTTCAGACTCACCAACACAGATCACAGGTTCAAATGGCTGCTGATTGTGGATATTTTTTTTTACCTTGACTGCCTGTATATTCTAATCTTCCTTACTTCAAATATCCTCACAGGTTCTTTTAAAGTAAGGGGTGACAGTTGGACATGGTGGCTCTGGTCTGTAATCCTAGCTACTTAGGAGGCTGAGATCTGAGTATCAAGGTTCAAAGCCAGCCTGGGCACAAAAGGACCTAAGACTCTTATCTCCAATTAACCTCAAGAAAACAGAAAGTGGGGCTTGGCTCAGGGTAGGGTGGTAGCCTTGAGCTAAATAGCTCAGGGACAGTGCCCAGGCCGAGTTCAAGCTTGCCCCATGACCGACCCCCCCAAAAAAAAGTAAGGGGTGACATTATCCAAAAAGAAATGCCTGAAAGCAGAGTGATGGTTCAAAGTGGTAGAGTGCTAACCTTGAACAAAATCGCTCGGGGACAGAACCCAGGCCTTAAGTTCATTTCCTACAACCAACCAAAAAAAAGAAAAGAAAGAAAGAAAGAAAGAAAACAAAATGTACTCACTAACTTACTTATGTAACTGTAACCCTTCTAAATATCACTTGTATAATAAAAATAAAAAATAAAAATTAAAGCCTGGTGAGGTAGCTCATGCCTATAATCCTAGCTACTCAGGAGGTTGAGATCTGAGGACTGTGGTTCAAAGCCAGCCTGGGTACTAATGAACAAGAGACTCTTATCTCCAATTAACCAAAAAAAATCCCAAACAAACAAACAACAGCAACAACAAAAAACAAGGGACTGAGAGTGTGGCCTAGTGGTAGAGTGCTTGCCTAGCATACAGGAAGCCCTAGGTTCCATTCCTCAGTACCACATACACAGAAAAGGCTGAAGTGGTGCTATGGCTCAAGTGGCAGAGTGCTAGCCTTGAGCAAAAAAAAAAAAAAAAAAAAAGTATCTAAACACAGTGCCCAGGCCCTGAGTTTAAGTCCTGACTGGCAGAGAGAGAGAGGAGAGAGAGGAGAGAGAGACAGAGAGAGACAGAGAGACAGAGAGATAGAGACAGAGACAGAGAGAGACAGAGAGACAGAGAGAAGAAAAGAAAAACAAGGGACCTCAGAGAAACATGTTAAACTACATGGCATGATTATAATCAGCAAAATTATACTATGTTTGTCCCTACTATCATTGTCATTAAGTAAGAAAGATCAAAAGGAACCCCAAATGCAGGATATTAAGGACAGTAGTACATTTTTTTGTGTGTGTGTCAGTCATGGGGCTTGAACTCTGGGCCTGGGCACTGTCCCTGTGCTCATCAGCTCCAGACTACTATTCTACCCCTGGGCCTGGGCGTCCCTGAGCTCTTCAGCTCAAGCCTACTTGCCCTACCCCTTGAGCCACAGTGCTATTTCTGGTTTTCTGGTAGTTAATTGGAGATAAGAGTTTCACGGACTTTAGTGCCTTAGCTGGCTTTGAACCTTGATCCTCAGATCTCAGCCTCCTGAGTAGCTAGGATTACAGGCGTGAGCCACTGGACCCTGGCATTTTTTTCTTTTCTTTTTTTTTTTCTTTTTTGAGACAGGATTTTGCTATTTAGTCCATATTAGCCTCCAATCTTCCTGTCTAAGCTTCTTTAGGGAGCATAAATCTTCTGGGAACCCAAGTTCTTGGCTTAAAAACAGGCTAAACCTATGGGGAAGCTCTATCTTCTTGGCACTGGTTATCAGGGCACAGTGACAGCAAAGAGTATTTTTTTTTTTTTTTGGCCAGTCCTAGGCTTGAGCTCAGGTCCTGAGCACTGTCCTTGGTCTTTTTCAAGGTTAAGGCTCTACCACTTGAGCCTCAGCATCACTTCCAGCTTTTTTCTATGTATGTGCTACCAAAGGATCATGCATGCTAAGCAAGTACTCTACCACTAGGCCAAACTCCCCAGCCAGAGTATTACTTTCTAAAGAGGCCTGCTGAATTTGGGTTTATTAGATGTGACTAAATGAATGTTTTCAGACCATGAGGAGCATACATAGTTGTTACTTCCATGTTCAAGTATTTGCTTATTTAAGAAACACTTCCTAAAGGCCTACTTCATCCAGCCTACTGGGCTTCACATCATAAACCAGGCATGTCTTACAGGCTTTGCCACAATTCTGGGCCCAACCCTCAGCTCTTACCCTAAGTTCAGTGTAAAAACACAGATGCGGCCGGGAGTTTGGCCTAGTGGTAGAGTGCTTGCCTAGCATGCAAGAAAACCTGGGTTCAATTCCTCGGTACCACATACATAGCAAAAAGCCAGAGATGGAGCTGAGGCACAAGTGGTAGAGCTCTAGCCTTGAGAAGGTCCAAGTACAGTGCTCAGACCCTGAGCTCAAGCCCAGGACTGGCCAAAAATCAACAGCAACAACAACAACAAAAAAAACAGATGCTAGTTGGGTGCTGGTGGCACACACCTATAATCCTAGCTACTCAAGAAGCAGAAATTTGGAGATCATGATTCTAATTCAACCCAAGTCGAAGAGACTTATCTCCATTTAGTCACCAAAAAGCCAGAAGTAGAACTGTGGCTCAAAGTGGTTGAGTGTTAGCCTTGAGTAAAAAAGCTCAAAGACAGCACCCAAGCCCTGAGTTTAAGCCCTAGAACTGGTATTAAACACACACACACAACAGCAGCAGCAATTTGTCAGGTAAGGTGACATATGCCTATAATCTTAACAGTTAGGAGGCTGAGGCAGGTGGATCACGATTTTGAGACCTGCATGGACTATACAGTATGACTATATCTCCACAAAAAAAAAAAAAATCAGCCAGGCACCAGTGTTACCACAGCTGCTTGGAAGGCTCAGAATGAAAAGGCTGAGGTTCCAGACTAGCCTGCTTAGAAAATTCTATGATGCTGGGCATGATAATGTATGTCCTATCATCCCACCCAGGAGGGCATCTTAAATGGATGGATCATAGTTCTAAGTATACATCCAGCCAGGAAGCGAAGCACTATCTCAAAAAATAACCAGTGCAAAAAAAGGGCTGTCGTAGAGTGTCTGCCTAGCAAGCATGAGATGCTGAGTACCACCAAAACCTCCACACCAAAACAAACCAACAAATTAAACGTAACAAATGTAATAAAGTATTCACTGTTACCATTTATAATTTCTTCAAAAAAAATAATATGATGCCAGGTGTGTTGGCTCATGCCTGTAATCCTAGCTACTCAGGAGACTGAGATCTGAAGATTGTAGTTCAAAGCCAGCCCTGGCACTAAAGTCCTTGAGACTCTTATCACCAATTAACCACCAGAAAACCCCAATTAACCATCAGAAAACCAGAAGTGGAGCTGTGGCTCAAAGGGTGGGGCAGTAGTCCAAAGCTCAGGTCCAGAGTTCAAGTCCTGCGACCAAAAAAAAAAAAAACCTAGTATCTTTATTTAAATCAAGATCTAAATATTATCTGTACATTTCACTTGAGATTTTCCCTTAAGTAGTTTAATAGAAAAGTTCTCTATTTGCACTTTTAATTTACTTAGTGAAGCCTTTATCACATGATTAATAGGTTTCTTTTCCATAAATTTATCTCCTGGTAAATTCTCAGTAGTGCTTTCTTTCCAGTCCTGGGTCTTAAACTCAAGGCCTAGACACTGTCCTTGAGCTTTTTTTTTTTTTTGCTCAAGGCTAGTGCTCTACCACTTGAGTCACAAGACCATGTCCAGCTTTTTTTGGTGTATGTGGTAGCAAGGAATCAAATCCAGGGCTTCATGCATGCTAGGCAAGCATTCTACTACTAGACCACATTCCAGGTCCAATTCTCAGTGTTTCTGAAGGCACCCCATGTGTTGAAATCTAATCCTCACTGAGAGATTCTAAGAGGGTAGAAACAAGCAGGCTAAAGTGTTCGGAGGTGGAGTCTTTGAGAAGTGACCAGGATTAAAGTCATCACAGTGAAGCCCCCATGATTGAATCACAGCTTTACTTTATTTTATTTTGCCCATCTTTGGGGCTTAAACTCAGGGCTTGGGCACTGTCCTGGAGCTTTTTCAAGGCTAGTGCTCCAGCACGCGAACCACAGCACCACTTCCAGCTCTTTTCTGTGTATGTGTTACCAAGGAAGTGAACCCAGGACTTCTTGTACATTAGGCAAGCACTCTACCACTAATGCCACACTCCCAGCCCTCATAGCTTTGTTTCTAAGAGAGAAGCATGCCAGGAGAATGTCCTAGTGGCATAAGCTTAAGGTCAGTGCTGTTGCCCTGAGTTCCAGCCCCAAGATTGACATAAAAGAGGAGGCAGAAGAGGAGTAGCAACAGAAGCAGAAGCAGGAGAGGGATATGATGGCAAATGTTTGTCAGGAAAATGAGACAGGAGGATCTTGAGCTGGAAGACAATCTTGAGTTGGAGGATAGCCTAAGATACATAGCAAGTTCAAGGCCAGTTTAATGTACTCATCAAAGCCATAAATCAAAACAAACAAATAAAAAAGCCAAAAAATATACTGTAGTGGCAGAGTGCTTGTCTAGAATGCACAATGTCCTGGGTTTGGTCCTTAGCACCACAAAAGTAAGAGACAGATACAGAGAAACAGAGACTGAGAGACAGAGACAGACACAGAGAGGGACATACAGATAGACAGACAGACAGACAAACAGACAGACAAAATACATACATACACCCACATGTTCTCTATCTCTTGCACCCTCACATCAGCAAGGAAGATAATGGCCTTCAACCTTATACTTCCAGAACCATGAGTTGATTTAAACCTTTCTATACAACTCAACCAGGCTATGGTATTGTTGACAACATAAAATGAACTAATTCAACACTTTCCATGGTTAAATGAGATAACCATCCCATGAGGTAGATGCTATTACCATAATTTTACAGATGATTAAAGTCAGCACCAAAATATTACAAATCTTGCTCATGGCCAGAGCAATGAGGTAGCAAGGTCATTTTTATAAACACTACATTACAACATTCTCTCAATATTTTTCCCTGCCCTGCTGACATCTATTATCAGATTATGAAGAGCAAAAACATCATTCAGCAAAATAAAATATCTCAGCTTCTATGCTAAGATGCCTAGCATAAAATCAGTGTTTAGTTAAAAAAATGAGTGAAAGCCAGGTGTGGTGGTTCATGCCTATAATCCTAGCTACTCAGGAGGCTGAGATCAGAAGATCACTGGCAGTTCAAAGCCAGCCTGGGCACTAAAGAACATAGGACTCTTGTCTCCAATTAGCTCCTAGAAAATGGGAAGTGGGGCTGAGGCTCAAGGGGTAGGGTGGTAACCTTGAGCTGATGAGCTCCTGGACAGCGCCCAGGCCCAGAGTTCAAGCCCCATGACCCACAAAAAAAAAAAGTGAATACATTCAAAGTAATGCTGTATGATTTTTCTTCATGCATCTCTGACCCATGCTTCTTCCCTATACAGGATTCAGTCGAAATGGTATTCAAAATAGTATACAGAAAAATATCAGAGCTGTAAGAAGCTTCATAAAACAAAATGGTCTCTCTACAGTCTTTCTCCTACTATTGAAGAAAAAACAATGAAGGGCCAGGAGTGTGGTCTAGTGGTAAAGTGCTTACCTAGAATACATGAAATCCTGGGTTCAATTCCTCAGTACCCATATACAGAAAAGGCTGGAAGTGGTGCTGTGGCTCAAGTGATAGAGCACTCACCTTGCGAAAACTCAAGGACAGTGCCCAGGTCCTGGTTCAAGATTCATGACTGAGGGGCCGGGAGTTTGGCCTAGTGGTTAAAATGCTTGCCTAGCATGCACGAAGACCCAGGTTCGATTCCTTGGTACCACATACATAGACAAAAGCTGGAAATGGTGCTGAGGCTCAAGTGGTAGAGTGCTAGCCTTGAGAAAGTCCAAGGATAGGGCTCAGGCCCTGAGCTCAAGCCCAGGACTGGCAAAAAAAAAAAAAAGACAAGCAAAATGCACAGGACTTCGGAGGTACTAAGAGATAGAATTTTAACCTGAGAACAATCAGAGGGCAAATGCCAAGGCTGGAGTAAAATCCAGGAAGGAAGACTAGGGATGCTATATTTGGTCTATACTGCAGAACAAATAAAAATACCTTCTGTTTAACACCTGAAAATCATTCCACAGAAACTTCACCATCACATCACATACTGAACGATCTCATTAAACTTCTCTGATCTTCCCTTCCTGTCTCTCCTCCTTTCCCTGGAGGCAAGGAGGCAAAAATACTCAGCCTGAAGGTCAGGCTTCTAGCATCAATTTAGAAGATAGTCTTCTTGTAAAAGACAAATTGGGAAGGACCACTTAGTAACTTTTCTTATCATCTGTAGATGACTCTGTATTCTCTACCTCATATATGATGTATACACGTGCACATCTGAGGGAAGGTGGGAGAATCAGTGGGTGAAAAAGTACAGCACAGGGCCCATCATCTGCACCAGACGATGAAAGTGAACCAAGCAACTCATGGGTGGAGATAGGAGGGAGGGAATGAGAGAGAATGAGGGAACAGAAGATACTAAGCAAAAATAATGCTTATATCACCCAATTATATGTAAAAGTAACACCACTGTATATCACCTCCAAAACAACAATTTAAAAAAAAAGATAAATTAGACTTCTGGTCACTTCTTCCTATTTCTGGCTACTCTTAGTTCTTAAGAGCCCTGAGCATCAACATTTATACTGAGTCCCAAGAAACCCAAACTGTATTGAGAAACTTGTAGGAAAGTAGCACTGCAAATACTTGAGTTGTGACTGAGTGGAAGTGACATCCTAGCTAAGCACAGCCACAGCCTCTCCAAGATGAGATATCAGGGATGTGCTTCATGAGGACAGGAAGGAAGCAGAGGGAAGGGCAGACAAAATCATATAGAGAGCTGGGAATGTGGCTTAGTGGCAAAAGTGCTTGCCTTGCATGTATGAAGCTCTGGGTTCAATTCCTCAGTATCACATAAACAGAAAAGGCCAGAAGTGGTGGTGTGGATCGAGTGGTAGAGTGATAGCTTTGAGCAAGAGAAACGCAGGGACAGTGCTCAGGCCCTGAGTTCAAGCCCCAGGACTGGCAAAAAAAAAAAACAAAATTGCCGGTGTGTTGGCTCATGCCTATAATCCTAGATACTTTGGAGGCTGAGATCTGAGGATTGTAGTTCAAAGTTATACAGAGCACTAAAGTCCTCCATGAGACGTTTATATCCAATTAACCACTAGAATACTGGAAGTGGCACTGTGGCTCCAGGGGTAGGGCAGTAACATTGAGCTGAAGAGCTCAGGACAACGCCCAGGCCCAGAGTTCAAGTCCCACAATGGAAAAAAAAATCATACAGATCTATGATGGGCTATATACTCTATAGACATAATGTTTTATTACATAAATTAATATGTGTCTATGACATACAAACCCTCAGATTAATCTGAATTATGTTCTAAGACCTAAGTGCCAGTGATTGTATATAGATTCCCTTCTTGAATACTTGTTTGTTAAACATGACATTCAAAATATGATATAAAAATCAATGTTAATAAATTCTTTAATAAAAAAAGAAAAAATCATACAGAAAACATTAGCTATCTAAGTACTGGTAGCTCACACCTGCAATTCTAGCTACTTAGGTGGCTGAGATTTGAGGATAGCAGTTCAAAGTCAGCCAGGGCAGGAAAGTCTATGAGACTCATCTCTAACCACCAGAAAACCTGAAGTGCCACTGTGGATCAAGTGGTAGGGTGGTGGCTTTGAGCTGAAGAGCTCAGAGACAGTGCCCAGGCCCAGAGTTCAAGCCCCACAACTGACCAAAAAATTAGCTAACATTCATAGAGCACTTGTCATTAGAATTTTCTGTGTTCTTGGTGCTGGGATGTAGTATATATACAGTAGCTTTGTTGATATCTCACAATGAGAAAGATCTGTTAATATATCAGATGAAGAACCTTAGTCCAGAGGTATCATCATATGTGCACCAGGTATAGAGAGATGGCGCATATGAGGCAGATTATGTGTAAAAAAAGAGTAGACAGGGGCTGGGAGTTTTGCCTAGTGGTAGAGTGCTTGCCTAGCATGCACGAAGACCTGGATTCGATTCCTTGGTACCACATACATAGAAAAAAGCTGGAAGTGGTGTTGAGGCTCAAGTGGTAGAGCTCTACCCTTGAGAAAGTCCAAGGACAGTGCTCAGTCCCTGAGCTCAATCCCAGAACTGGCAAAAAAAGAAAAAAAGATGGAAAGTCTACTGTAGAAATAGGACCGCTGTGTTCCTAGAAGTTCTATAAGGGGAAGACAGGACAGCAACAGGTATAAGGGAAGCCAAAGAAAAACAACCTATTGAATGTCAGTTGATGATCAATGGTGTTTACCTGTAAATTTAAGCACTAAATCTCTTTCTCAAGTCCCAGTTAGTACACAACTCTCATTAAGTGCCTACTGGATCTTAAGCTCCCCCTGCAGCCTCTTTTCTTTTCTTTTCTGCTGGTCCTAGGGCTTGAATTCAGAGACTAGGAGCTGTCCCTGAGCTTTTTGCTGAAGGACCATTTGAGTCACAGCTCTACTTCTGGAGTCTCACAGAATTTCCTGCCCAAGCTGTCTTTGAACTGTGATCATCATATCTCAGTTTCCTCAGTAGCTAGGATTACAGGCATGAGCCACCAGCATCTGGCTCAGCCTGTTTCTTCTCAAATGAGTTCAGTCAGGTTGCTAACAGGTCCATAAGGAAAGCAAACAGACTTACAGACTTATTTTAAAATTTAAAAAATCCACAATGATTGAATCTTAACTTTGGTAAGTTCTATATTTTAATAGTATTTTTACTAGACTGGCCTATTGAACTCATTTTTTTTTTTTGCCAGTCCTGGGCTTGGGCTCAGGCTGAGCACTGTCCCTGGATTTTCTCAAGGCTAGAGCTCTACTGCTTGAGCCTCAGCACCACTTCTGGCTTTTTGCTATGTATGTGGTACGGAGGAATCGAGCCCGGATCTTCATGCATGCTAGGCAAGCACTCTACCACTAGGCCAAATTCCCGGCCCCTATTGAACTCATTTTTAACCTCAAAAGCTTATGAGAAAAATTTCTCCAGTAGGTCAATCATCTGCTCATTATGCACTCCCACTATAATAAATATGTCTGCTCAAAGGTATCAGTTGAGTGTCAGGAATGGAACTCACATTTCTACGGTACACTATCACTTGGCTGGAAGACCTGGCATTAAGGACATCTCTAACTTAGTATCTATTACAGCTGTGTCTGAAGAAGTCACTGTTGCTTTGGAGCTGTGTGCTGAGGAAAGAGGAACTCTGCCTCTCTCTACTCTTCTACTTCCCCCACTCCATCCAGTTTTGAACTTAGGGTGAGGCTTGCTTGCTCAACGGGAGCTTGCTGGTTTTTGTCTGACGATAGGGTCTCGAGAAACTTTTCAGACAGGATGGCTTCAGACCATGATAGTCCAGATCTCAGCCTAAGATTACCAATGCCTTCTTTCTCTCGGATAAAAAAAAAAAAACCTGTGTATCCCCCTTTATTGAAGGTGCAGGAGTCTGGGCCAAATACTTGTCTGTGAACGTCCAAATTTTCAGGGCGACCTCTTGCTCTACTCAGACATTTTCCACAGGAGACTGCACAGCCAGTGGTACTGAACTGGAAGGAACTGCTCACTAAACCAAAGCAATTCCCCCAAGAAGGCTGAAAAGCGAAGACATGATTCTAAAGGCCTTGCGAGACGAGGGAAGGCTTTCCCTTCCCTAAGCGCTGGCACGGAGCAGCTCCCTGCCTACCTCAGGGTAATACGGTCTGGTATGAATTCACACTCCTCACAGACCCTCACACACTTCTTCCGGACCACAGCAGCCTACGCAGAGGTGAACCATTGCAGTCCTTAACGCCTGGTGTCCGTCTACGCCGGCGCAGGCCAGACCTCCTTCCCCCCTAGTCCCCCAAAGGCCTCTCGGGCCCTTCAAAATCTCCCCCGCCCCGCCAGGCTCCGACTTCCCGAGCCAGGTGGGCCTCCATTCCGGCCTTGGAAAGCCCCTCCGCCCCCGCCCGCGCGGCTCACCCTCGAGCGTCTCGCACTGCACCAGGTTGAGGTAGTCCGCCTGGCTGAGCACCCCAGCCTTCAGGCCGCGCACCAGTCCTTCCAGATAGCCATTGTCCACATTGAAGTAAAGCTCCGGGAAGAACGACATGACTGCAGCGCGGCGTGAGTAAGGGGGCGGCGAGACCCAGAAACCCGAACTAGCCGGCATGCAACGCGACTCCAAGATCAGCTGACGCGGCGCCCGAAACGGGCTGTCAAGTGCGTCAGGTGACGCGCACGCACCTCACGTGACCTCCACCGGGCCGGGAATCTGAGTGGCGCCGGACTTCCAGGCGGCTTAGTGCGCGTGCGTTGTGGAGGTGGGCGGGGCTGACGGCCTTTTGGCGCTTGCGCACTGACAAGGAGCCGGCTCCCCCCGCCCCCCAGCTACTCAGCCTGGAAACTACAGGGTTTATCCCCAGCCTAGCGCGCGGTGGCGCCCGTGGCCACCGGGTGCAACGGGAGCCCTCACTCTCAACTTCTCAGGGTTAGGCGCACCTGGCTGCAGACGCCTGCAGGAAGGAGGTAGAACAGAGGTGCTTCTTATGCTTGAAAGCTGAGTCAGCCCCCCTGCCCGCATCGTCGCCACAGACAGGACTGGGGTTCAGTAGAAAGGGCTTTGCTGGAGGTCACACCTCGCTGCAAGCTGACCCTGGAACTGTTTTATTCACCAACTGGGAGCTAAACCCCTGTAGCACAGTGCGCCCCGTTACCACCACAGGATGCTCAAGGACCAGGATGCAACATTTCCTACTTCCCCAAAGGTGCCCGGTGACCCACAAGCGTGCCTGCATGTGGCTCCAATGATGGAGACACCCCCCCCCCACCTCCACCACACACACATACCGTGATCCCAATCCTCTTAAACGACCGCACTGGAAATAACCACAGCTTTGGGATTGATCCCAGCCTTTATTCGCATTCCCCTCCCTTCTCCCTGCTGTGCCGGCCGGGCCGGCTAGGTGCGGCTGCAGGGGTTGGCAGCAGTACCCAGCTTGCGGCAGTAGCAGAAGGCGTTGAAGAAGCGGCAGTAGCACGTGGCGCACGGGTCGCAGCATGGTACTTGTTGTCCCAGGCAAGACTCGTGCAGCCTTACACAGCGACGCGGGGAACGAGACTCGCGGCTCTGTGGGTCTAGCACCTGCATTGGTTCAGAAGGCGAAAACATGGGCAAGGGCTTCCTAGGGCAGGCTCAGGGCCCTCCCTTGCTCCAGCCCATGAAAGATGGCAATGAAACATGGGTAGAAGTGGTCATGAGGAGCGGAAAATGGTCCTAGGACCGCTGCCTTCTGCCTTCAGCTTGACCCTTTTGCCTGAGCAGTTACCTCTGCCAGAGCTTCTGCCTTCTGCAGCAAAGCATCTTCTGCTTGGTCTGCAGGTGTCCTCTTCACCTGAGCAGGCAGACCTAGGCCTGGGACAGAGAATGTGAGGACAGGTCCCCCCTCCCAGAGGAGTAATTGGGAGTGAGGAATGAAGACTTAACACCAGGCAGTCAGGTTTGTGGCCAGCAAGGATCTGGGCCCCACCCAGCCCTGCTTCTACCCATACTGACCTGGGAACTCTGGGAAAGGGGCCTGGTCAGGCCTTCTGATGCCCTCCAGGGGTGCCAAGCCCATCTGGGCACCCTGTGTAGCAGGCAGTGCCAACAGCAGAACACAGCTAAGCAGCACTGGAGTCAGCATGGCCTGGCTCAGTAGGAAAATCCACCACTTAGTCTCTCCTCATCCTTAGAGTACCCAGAAAGTGGGCCCAAGAGAGCAGGAGTCCCTACCCAACCTAAGGACTTACCTCTGTTTGCTGGTCCTTGCTAGAGAGTTCTGGGTCATTGCCCTCAGCTTATATAGCGGTTCTAATAGAGAATCTGCACGTGACTGTTCCCTGCGACCAAAGCATGAGGGGGCCCTCCCGCGAGAGTGGGGGCACAATTCAATTTTGCCCTCTGGAACCTAAGCCTTTCTTTGGATGCTAGAGGTCTGTCCATCTCCAATTTGGAATGAGGTTTCCAGGAACCAAAGTTTGGGAACAAGATTGGGTAACCAAGTTCCAAAATCTCCAAAGCACCAGGACATAGGGCCAGGCTGGAGCCATTAGCAATAATAAGGCAAGCGGACCTGAGGGCTTAATTTAATTTCTGGCCCCGGAGGTGCTCACTCAAGCCCTTCCATGTCATGTTATTTCCTTTGCTTCCCAGAACTTGGGAAGGGTACTGAAAGGACTGACAGGTAGTCGTTATTATGGGCAGGGGTGGTGTGAAGAACCAGACCTTCAATTTCTTAACAGGGAGAAAGGTGAGGAGAACCCTCCCTGCCAAACCTAGCCCTCCTAACTGTATCTCTGGCAGGGTTTTCTCCAGACTCCCACCCTTACATCTGTCCTCAAGACTCTTTCTGCCTAGGGTTCCTGGAAGTGAGGTGAGCAGAACGGATTGTTCCCTAGTTGGGTACACAGCTCAGAGTAAAAGGCTTTCAAGCCGCCTGGCTCATTAGTGCTAATACTGCTCTCTTCCACCCTGTGCTGTTAGACCTCTGCTCACATGGGTTTTATCCATTCGAAGCCACAATGAGAACTTCTTGTTTGTAGACATGGCAGCATACACAGGAGACATTTTTATTACATAGGGGCCCATCAGGGGAAAGGATGCTGGCTTTATCAGCTTGGAGGTCCCCAAGCACAAAGGCTCATTTAAGGGCAATGAAAGAAAAAGCCATTGTGGTTTATAGCCCAGGTGCACATAGGCTATTTGGACCAAGAAGATACTAAAGGAAAGCCTCTCAACTACAGATGTTGCCATTTGGCAGATTTTTCTTGGAGTCAACACAAACTGGCGTTTGTGTACAGGAGTCATCCAGGCATCCTGCAGAGGGACGCCTGTGGCAGGTTTCTTCTGCAGATAAGAGTTGGTGTCATTTTTGGTTCAGACTAGCATTGGGCTTTCCTGCAGTAGGCAAGGGAGGCAGTTTTTAGAAGCCCACTTTCTAGGGCTGGGAATATGGCTTAATGGTAGAGTGCTTACCTAGCATTCATGAAGCCCTGGGTTTGAGTCCTCAGTATCACATACACAGAAAAAGCCGTAAGTGGCACCATGGCTCAAGTGGTAGAGTGCTAGCCTTGAGCACAAAGAAGCCCAGGGTTGAAGTCCCAGGACTGGCAAACACACACACACTTTCTACTGCCTGGAGGGTGCACTGAGAAATCAAAGAAAACCCTTCTGAGGAGGTAGTAGCTGAACCATGAGTCCTTAGAACATCTCAGCAAAGGGTCAGTTCCCTTTGCTACCCCCCCCCGAAATTAGTATTGGTAGGCTGGTAACTGTCATACAGCAGATCTGCTATCAAAGCCTATCTGGCATTTTTCATTGAGCTCTTTCTCCCAGAGGCAGTGGCCAGGCCTAAAAACCCACTTCAGTTCTTTCTCTTGAGTGGTGTAGGGTGAAGCACCAGGCATTCAACTATGCCTATTGTTAATTGGGGTTCAAGAAGGGAATGTTTTAAGTATAGTGGAACCCAGGGGATGTCCCACATGGTCTTGTCTAGCAACGCACAAAGCCCAAGTTCAAATCCCAGGATTATAAAAAATAAAAAGAACTGGGCTGGGAGTTCGGCCTAGTGGTGGAGTGCTTGCCTAGTATGCACAAAGACCCAGGTTCGATTCCTCGGTACCTCATACATAGAAAAAAGCCAGAAAGGGTGCTGAGGCTCAAGTGGTAGAGCTCTAACCTTGAGGAAAAGACCAAGGACAGTGCTCAGGCCCTGAGTCCCAAGCCCAGGACTGGCAAAAATTAATAAATAAATAAAATAAAAAGAACTTTAGTGGGATAAGTGGTTTGACAGAAAATGCCCTCATGGCCTTTGGAGCCAGTTTGTGTATCTAGTCCAGCTAAAAGTGGTTAGGGAGTTGGCGAGGGAAGGCTTCCTGGGGAGGAGACCTTTACTCAGTCATGAAAAGTGAGTAGGAGTTGAGTGCCAAGCTAAGCAGAGTAAGTCCCTGAGACTCATAACTGGCACACTGTGTACTGACTGCACTGACTAGTTAGACTGCTTAATACATGCTCTGCCCAAACCTGGTTCCTCCCAAAGGCTCCAGCCTAGAAAACAACACTCTTTTGGAGGTGTGTGTGTGTGTGTGTGTGTGTGTGTGTGTAACAGGTTTAAACTCAAGGCCTTGCTAGGCAAATTGCCATACAACTTGAGCCATGTCTTCAGCCAAGAGTTGGTCAGACAGATGTTCCCCCCGCCAAAGATGCTCTCCAGAGTTGTTTCACTCAGTGAGTCAATCAGCAGACATCTAAGCCTTTGTCTCATTATACAACTGCTGTCTCTGTACAGGGCTCAGACTAAGCCACAAAAGCCTAGATCACTCTGGGCTAAATAACTATGACTAACTAAACTTTTTTTCTTTCCTAAGGAAACCAAGTAGAATCCAGAGGAAGAATAAATAATTATTTATATCCTTTTCAACACCACCTCCCCCACCTTTTTTGTGTGCTAGTTACTGAGGCTTGAACTCAAGACCTGGGTACTGTCCTTGAGCTTTTCCACTCAAGGCTCGCACTCTACCACTTAAGCCAGTGCTCTACTTTTGGCTCTCTTTTGGTAGTTTATTGGAGATAAGAGTCTCATGGACTTTGCTGCCTGGGCTGGCTTCGAACTGTGATCCTCATATCTCAGCCTCCTGAGACACAAAGATTACAGGTGTGGTCTATCAGAACCTAGCTCAAATAGTCTTTTTTTTTTCCAGTCCTAGGGTTTGAATCTAGGGCCTGGGCATTGTCCCTGAGTTTCTTTTGCTCAAGGCTTTACTGCTTGAGCCGCAGCACTACTTCTGGCTGTTTCTTTTTATGTGGTACTGAAGAATTCAACCCAGGGCTTCATGCATGCTAGGCAAACACTGTACCACTAAGCCACATTCTCAGCCCTCTAATAGTCTTAAGCTATAAAAACAACTTACTGGTACATATAACTGGAAAAATACAGAGCAGAACTGGTTATGGATGTTCACTCTAACACTTTGAATTTAGGAGCAGACACGGTGCCTTCCCAAAGTCCATTCCCAGTTTTGTTTAGAGCAGTGCCCAAACAGACTCACTTCCTGAGAATATCTAAGAGTTTGTGGTCTCTTTGAGATGTATTTATGATCCATAAGACTCATGCTGAGACCTCTAGGGAAACAGGTTCCCTCACAAAGTATCTGAAGGGGGGTTCTGAAGGAGGAAGCTTCTCAAAAGAAGGAAGTAACTTCTAGGACAGCTTTTGCAGTTGTTCATGACTGGAATCCTCGTGGCCCCTGTGGTTTTCAGCGGCACAACCTTCAACCTCCACAGTTTTACAACCCTGTACTTCCTAGTTCCAGATTCAAGGAATTCAGCCAACTTCTGCTCTCCCTGGAACCAAATAACAGCTGAAGAAATCCCAGAAGTCCTTTCAACCAGATGGGGGCATACTCTTTGGGGTGGCAAATGAAACTTTCAGTTCCAGGGGCCTCTCTTGCTGCCTTGAAGATAGGGCCTCTTCCTGCTACAATAAAGAGCAGTGGGAAGTCTGAGAATTCTCTGCTAAATGAGAATTATCCTTCCCTTGCTTTCCCAACAAGTGGCGAGAGCCCTGGAGTACAGTAACAAATACATGCCTCAGAGGGTCCTTACCTTTTGAAAAGGTGGAAAAGAAGAGAAATTAGTTCTAAAACAATCACTTCTGCCTGAGAATGGGGCTTAGTGGTAGAGTGCTTGCCTAGCACACATGAAGCCCTGGGTTTGATTCCTCAATTCCACATAAATAGAAAAGCCAGAAGTGGCACTGTGGCCCAAAAGAAACTGAGGGACAATGCCCAGGCCCTGAGTTCAAGTCCCAGGACTGGCAAAAAAAAAAGAAAGAAAGAAAGTATATATATGTATATATATATATATACATATATATACTGTGTTATTGATGATGATAAGAATTAATGAACCCCAGTTGTTGGGCTTTTGTCTGTTTGTTTGCCAGTCCTGGGCTTGAGCTGAAGGCCTGAGAACTGTCCTTGGACTTTCTCAAGGCTACAGCTCTACCACTTGAACCTCAGCACTACTTCTGGCTTTTTTCTATGTATGTGGTACTGAGGAATCAAACCCGGGTCTTCGTGCGTGCTAGGCAAGCACTCTACCACTAGGCCAAACTCCTAGCCCTGTTTGTTTGTTTTTTGGTGCTGGTACTGAGGCTTGAACTCCCGAACTGAGCACACTGTCTCAGCTTTATAACTCAAAATTGGTGCCTTACCAATTGAGACACAGCTGCACTTCTATCTTTTTGGTGTAAACTGGAGATAAGAATCTCATGAACTTCCTACTCAAAGTGGCTTCAAACCAAGATCCTAAGACCTCAGCCACCAGAGTAGCTATGATTACTAGCATAAAACACTGGTACTCAGCTTCTGGTTGTTTCTCAAACTTCATTTAAGCCTGATTAATTCCTCCTCTACCTGTCATCACTCTTCCTTGCAAAGCATTTTATCAGAAGGCACTGTAATCCTAGCTATGCTGGAGGCTGAGATCTGATTTTCTCAGTTCAAAGCCAGCCCAAACAGAAAAGTCCAAGAAACTCTTATTTCCAGTTAACCACCAGAAAACTGCAAGTGGCTCTGTGCTTCAAAGTGGTAGTGCACTATCCTTGAGAGAAAAAAGCTCAAGGACAACACCTAGGCCCTGCGTTCAAGGCCCACAACTGACCAAAAAAAAGAAAGGAAAAGAATTTTAACTCACTTCCTTTGACAACCCAACACAAATACACACCCAGTTGCATACTCTCATTCAGATATTAGCCCCGTTCTTCAGTTGTACCAACTGTCCTTGAGATCCTACCCTAACCCACCCCCTACCAGCTGTCAGAAGTTCTCTGTCTCAGCCGTCTGTCTGAACTTGGCAAACTCCACATGATTTCTTCCTGTCTGATCAGCTATTCCTTTCTATAGCACGACTTCTGTTTTTTTCTGTATGTATGGTATATAGGAATCGAACCCAGGGCCTCATGCATACGAGACAAGCACTCTACCACAAGGCTACACTCCCAGACCATCAACTTGGTACTTTTGCAGAGCTCCTAAAGCCCCCAGCCTCCAAATTCTAGAGGGATACAAAATCATCTTTGGTTTTCCACATCTGATAGACTCTGGATCTCCCCTGGAACTCAAGAAAGCTATAGCAGTGTTTCTAATGCATTTTCTGATTTTGTGTGCTGGTATTATAGCTTAAACTCAGAACCTGAGCTTGACACTCATCTTAGCTTTTTTTTTTCCTGTTAAGATTAACACTTTAGCTGGGCGCAGTGGCTCACGTCTGTAATCCTAGCTACTCAAGAGGCTGAGATTTGAGGATCAAGGTTCAAAGCCAACCCAGGCACAAAGGGACCTGAGACTCTTTTTTTTCATATATTTTTATTGTAATTAATAGAAGGGTTACATTATATTTGCCAGATAGAAGGTACATTAATTCACGTACATTGATACCCTTTCTCATGTCTTGGTGGACCTGAGACTTTTATCTCCAGTTAACCTCTAGAAAATGGGAAGTGGGGCTTGGTTCAAGGGTAGGGTAGTAGCCTTAAGCTGAAGAGCTCAGGAACAACACCCAGGCCCAGGGGTAGGGTGGCAGCCTTGAGCTAAGAGCTTAGGGACAGCGTCTAGGCAGAGTACAAGCCATGACCCACACACACAAAAAAAATTAACACTCTACTTAAGCCACAGCTTCAGTTTTGGTTTTTGGTGGTTAACTAGAGAGGAGAGTTTTGTAGACTTTCCTGCCTGAACTGACTTTGAATCACAAGCCTCAGATCTGAGCCTCCTGAGGAATTAGAATTACAGATGTGAGCAACTGGCACATAGCTCTCTAATGTGTTTTCAAGGTGGCAGCCTTGAGGGGGAAACTGGGGGAGAGTGAGGGAAGGTGTGACATTGTCCAAAAAGAAATGTACTTGACTTATGTAACTGTAACCCCTCTGTATATTACTTTAATAATAACAACAAACAAATTTTTTAAAAAATTAAAAAGAAGGGTCGGGAGTGTAGCCTAGTGGTAGCTCTGGGTTCCATTCCTTGGTTCCACATACATAGAAAAAGCCGGAAGTGACAGAGCTCTATCCTTGAGCAAAAATATCCAAGTACAATGCCTAGGCTCTGAGTTCAAGCCAGGACTGGCCAAAAAAAAAAGTACAAGGTCCTGGTTTAATGAGGTCTGCCTAAGTTAAGGGAAAACCTAATGACTCTACTCCCCTCTCAAGTTCACAAAATCTAGGGTTTTAGATAAGAAAAGTCAGGGCCAAAAAGAGATACTAAAGAAACAGAGAGAGAGAGAGAGAGAGAGAGAGAGAGAGAGAGAGAGAGAGAGAGAGAGAGAGAGGCACACAGAGACACACTTCCCTGCTTTTTTGCTGCAAGAAATCCCAGAGGAGAAGACACTGCTAGCTGTGTAAATGAGTCATAGACTTTATAAGGCAAGGAAGGTAGAAAGTAAATTCCAGGAAATAAGTAAAGATGACACTCAGGGAAAGTTTTCAGCTTTGGTGTGAAATTGTCAAGCTGCTATGCTATTCTGGAAATGAAAAAGAAAAACAGCAATGAGAAAGACAAGAAACTTCACAAGGATCCAGGCCACAGAAGTGAAAGAGTCTGTGTCTTAGGGCAATTTGGGCCAACCAACTGAGATGACATTGTCTCGGCAAGATTCAGAGAGAGATGGAAAATATCCCAGTGCCCCCCAGCCATTTATAATCCAATAGGTTTTCATTAAGCATCCTTCAATGGATGCAATAGAAAGTGCTAGCAAGCAGTAGTGTTGACACACTACAGTTCCCTGCATCCACTGAGCATACCATCTCAATTTTGTGAAATGCAAGAAAAGCCCAGAGCTTGTAGCTCATGCCTAAAATCCTAGCTGCTCAAGAGGCTGAGATCTGATGAGGTCACGGTTTGAAGTCCAGATTTTTTCTATGTATGTGGTACTGAGGAGTAGAACCTGGGTCTTTGTGCATGCTAGGCAAACACTCTACCACTAGGCCAAACTCTTGGACCTTCCATGAGACTCTTTAAAAAAAATACTTTTATTCCCATGAAATCCAGTCCATAATGAATAGGTACTACCAGGGCCTATATTCAAAGAAACAAGAAAATCTTGTAGAAATGGATGAATTCTTAAATAAATATAGGCTACCCACACTGAACAACGATGAGGTAAACAAATTGAACAGATCAATTCTTACAACGAAATTGTGGAAGCAATCAGGGAAATGCCAACCAAAAAAAGCCCAGGTCCAGATGGATTCACTGCAGAATTCTACAAGACGTTTAAAGATGAAATAACACCTATACTCTTGAAACTCTTCTGAGAAATAGAAACAGAAGGAGCAATACCAAACTCATTTTATGAAGCTAATATTACTCTCATCCCCAAACCAGGGAAAGACCCAACAAAAAAAGAAAACTACAGACCTATCTCTCTAATGAACACAGACGCAAAACTCCTCAATAAAATATTAGCCAACAAAATCCAGAAACAAATTTAAAAAATCATACACTATGATCAAGTGGGCTTCATCCCACAAATGCAAGGCTGGTTTAACATTTGCAAATCAATCAATGTAATACATCATATCAATAGAGCTAAAGATAAGAATCATATGATAATTTCTCTGGATGCGGAGAAGGCATTTGACAAAATACAACATCCATTCATGTTGAAAGCACTAGAAAAAATAGGAATAAGAGGTACATTCCTCAAAATAGTGAAAGCCATATATGAAAAACCTACAGCCAGTATTATACTAAATGGAGAAAGACTGGAACCATTCACCTTAAAATCAGGAACTAGGCAGGGATGCCCACTCTCTCCACTTCTCTTAAATATAGTGCTGGAACACTTAGCCAGAGCAATAAGGCAAGAAAAGGACTTCAAAGGGATCCACATAGGGAAAGACGAAATCAAACTATCCTTATTCGCAGACGACATGATCCTCAACAAACCCAACAAACTACACTCCCAAACTTCTAGAATTAATAAACCACTTTAGCAAAGTGGCAGGATATAAAATCAATCTTCAGAAGTCAGTAGCCTTCTTGTACACCAACAATACCCAAACAGAAGGCCAAATCAAGAAAATGATCCCATTCACAATAGCCCCCAAAAGTATAAAATACTTAGGAATATACTTAACCAAAGATATAAAGGAGTTATTCAATGAAAACTATAAAAGTCTAATGAAAGAAATTAAAGAGGACACTAGGAAATGGAAAGACATTCCCATGCTCATGGCTAGGGAAAATCAACATAGTGAAAATGGCTATACTGCCAAAATTGATATACAAATTCAATGCAATCCCCATCAAAATCCCAAAGACATTCTTTACGGAAATTGAAGATATAATCCAAAGATTCATATGGAACAAGAAAAGACCTAGAATAGCCAAAACAATTCCAGGCAAAAAGAGCAATGCTGGTGGTATTACAATGCCAGACTTCAAACTCTACTATAGAGCCATAATAACAAAAACTGCTTGGTACTGGCACAAAAACAGACCAGAAGAGCAGTGGAACAGAATAGAAGACCCAGAAATAGAACCATATACCTATAGGCAACTTGTATTTGACAAAGGAGCCAAAGATATACAATGGAACAAACACAGTCTATTCAATTATTGGTGCTGACAAAACTGGGCAGCCACATGCAGAAAACTAAAAATTGACCCTAGCCTTTCACCATGCACAAGCATTAACTGAAAGTGGATCAAAGACCTCAACGTCAGATCGGAAACCGTGAAACGGCTACAAGATAGAGTAGGAGAGACACTGGAACTCATAGGCACAGGCAACAGATTCCTGAACAGAATCCCAGGGTCACAACAGATTGGAGAGAGACTTGATAAATGGGACTACCTAAAAATAAAAAGTTTCTGTACAGATAAAAACATAGTTGCAAAAGTAGAGAGACAGCCAACCAACTGGGAAAAGATATTCACCAACAATACATCTGACAAATGTTTAATATCTAGTATCTACAGGGAACTCAAGAAACTAATCCCCTGAAAACCCAATAAACCATTCACTAAATGGGCAAGGGAACTAAAGAGAGACTTATCAGAAGAAGAGATTAAAATGGCAGAAAAACATATGAGAAAATGTTCATCATCTATGGTCATAAAGGAAATGCAAATAAAAACAACCCTAAGATACCACCTTACCCCAACAAAAATGGCCAAGATCTTGAACTCAGACAATGACAGTTGCTGGCGGGGTTGTGGAGAAAAAGGAACCCTACTACACTGCTGGTGGGAATGTAGACTAGTTCAGCCACTCTGGAAAGCAGTGTGGAGGTTCCTTAAAGAACTGAAAATAGACCTTCCCTATGATCCCGCCATACCACTTCTGGGCATCTATCCTGAACAGCATGACCCAGGATATTATAAAGACACCTGCTCAGCTGTGTTCATCTCTGCACTATTCACAATAGCCAGGCGATGGAAACAATCCAGATGCCCTACTGCAGATGAATGGATACAGAAAATGTGGTATACAATGGAATTCTACATAGCCAACAGACAAGATAAAATAATGGCATTCGCAGGGAAGTGGATGAATCTAGAGCGAATCATGTTGAGTGAGACAAGTCAAGACCTAAGGAACAAAAGGCGCATGGTATCCTTAATATGCGGCTATTAAATCCAAAGAGTACGAGAGCGAGGACTCAATAACTGCATACCCAATGCTATGGACATGGTAATGGAAATATAAACATAACTATATAGACATAAAACCTATGACTCTATAGACATAATGTTTTATTTCATAAATTAATATGTTTCTATGACATACAAACCCTTAGCCTAATTTTGATTAAGTTCTAAATACTAAGTCCCAGAGATTGTAATTAGAGATTCCCTCCTTGAACACTTGTTTGTTAAACTTGTCATTTAAAATATGATGTAAACATAAGCCATATAATGAATGGTTGTTGTTCTTAACGTACTATGTTATCTCTCATCACTTTTGCTGTCCCTTGGTTATCTCATATTGTTACACTATCTCACTTTGTTACCTGATATATTGAATATATTTGTATTTGGTTATCTGAAATTGGATAGGGAACGGGGAAAACAAGATGAGGAATGGGGGTGGGGGGGAGGGAAATGGGGACCAAGACATGTGAAAGGGTATCAATGTATGGGAATTAATGCACCATCTATCTGGCAAATATCATATAACCCTTCTATTAATTACAATAAAAAGTATATGAAAAAAATACTTTTAGTGGGCTGGAAGTTTGGCCTAGTGGTAGAGCGCTCTCCTAGCATGCACAAAATCCCAGGTTCAATTCCTCAGTACCACATACATAGAAACGCCAGAAGGGGTGCTATGATTCAAGTGGTAGAGTGCTAGCCTTGAGGTAAGGCCAACGACAGTGCTCAGGCCCTAAGTTCAGTTCCCAGGACTGGGAAAAAAAAAAACCTCTAAAATTATCTTGCAGGGCTAGCACTCTACCACTTTGAACCATAGCACCACTTCTGATTTTCTGAGGGTTCATTGGAAATAAGACTCTCACGAACTTCCTTGCCTAAGCTAGTTTTGAACTGCCATCCTCAGATCTCAGCCTAGCTAGGATTATAGGCATAAGCCACTGGAGCACAGCTCTATGATACTTTCATTTGCAATTAATCACCAAAAAATGGTGCCTCAAGTAGTAGAACAGTAGCTTTGAGTATTAAAGCTTAGACACATCAGCCAGTCCTTGAGGTCAAGCCCCAGGATTGGCACAAAAGAAAAAGGACAAGGAAGAAAACTTGGGGGTGTGGACCAATTGTAGGGGTCCTTAAAGGTTTCTCTGCTCCTAGGGGATGAATGGTCAGATCTAAAGATCAGGCTGAATTTCAAGCAGAGGCCTGAACACAGATAGCAGAGCTGTTGTCAGAGAACTGCAAGGAATGCAGTTTGAGAAACAGGGCACAAAAGATTGGCTGTGTTCTTTCTATTCTACTTTGGGATGTTTGCTTAGTAAGGGGCATCTCCTCTGTGCCAGGCAGTCTGCTTGGCACTTTTTGTTTATTTACAGAACATTAATATTTGCTGAGCTTTCTGAGCAGGTGAGCCTGGCCGCGCATGGAACAGAGAGCACAGCAGGAGCAAAGGGTCAAAGTGAGATCCCACCACGTAGTCACAGAGAAGAGCCACGAGTCCTGTGGGCTGGAACAGAGGGAGATCATGGAAGACTGAAGCAGAACTGAGCCAATGTTCTACCTTCAGTGGAATGAGTCTGGGAAAATCAGAGCAGAGCTCGGTGAGGCCAAGGCTGAGTGGGGGAGATCTCACCTCAGCACATTTTCTTCTCCATGACATTAGAAATAATTAACCTGGAGACTGGAACAGCTGCCACCAGCACCCTTCAGGAATTCAGGCCCTCCCCAAATGGCATGCAGGCCAGCACTCCCACTGTGCAGCCATGTGGGGGAAGGGAGTCTCATTAAGTTCTCTCTGACCTGAGGTCACCCATACCCCAAACCTCTTGACTTCTGATGACAGCATCCTACGCTCTCAAGAGCACAGGCTTCTGGCTGGCTGTACTCCCACAAGAGAGGGTCCCCCAGGATAACTGTCTTCTGGTCAAGGTCCCCAGGTCTTCAAGGATACTGATTCAACACATAATGGCATCAGGGGGCTCATGGAAGCCCTGGAGAGAAAGGTAAGAGCAGTGGGTTCAATACCAGCCTAGCCACTGGTTAACTGGGGTGGCTCATAGGCTCTCGCTGAAACTCAATTGCTTTTGAGATCTGGGACCTCTGAGTAAGGGAATTGGGCAGTCAGGTAACTCAATCTAGATCTGGTTGAAGTGGGGACCTCTGATCAAGAGCAGGTAATCCTTTCAGCAAGGGAAGCAGGTAGATCAGTGCAGTGATGGTGGAGGGAAGTATAAGACATTGTGACAGTGAAGAAGAGGTTCTTAGCCCAACATGGGGTCTGGGAAGGCCAGAAATGATGGCCCACCTGAGACTTAATGGGCGAGAAGGAGTTAGGTGACAGATAGAGGGAAAAGCATTCAGATACACAGACCAGCCTTAAGCAGTACACAAAGAAATTCAGTTGACAGAGCTTGAGGGGGGAACTTGTCAGAGATGAGTGAGGAGAAACAGGGGCCAACATGTATAGGCTAGAGCTGCTCTGTGGAGCCAGAACCAGCACAGTAGAACAAAGGACACTTCGGCCTGGAGGAGGTGCAGATATTGGCCTGGCCAAGGGTAAGGTGACATAGGTGGAAAAGAAGGGGTTTACTCAGAGCTGATGGAATCTTAAGGGGAAAGGTGAAATGAAGACCCAGGAAATAGAGTTCTGACGAGAGGATATTGGGTTGGCTTTACATAATGCCAATTCTATCTTAAACAGATAGAATGAGACTCTAGAAAATATTGGGATACCCTAAAGTATCAAAGAAGAGTGAAGGGAGCTCAGTTCCTATAAGGGGCAGAAAGAGAGACGGAGAATCAGAGTAACACAAGAGGAGTGGTAACAGAAGCCAAAAGGTATTTCCAAAGGGAAAAGGATCCGCTGTGAACAGTATACTTGGAACAGCTCAAAGAAGCAACTGGATAGTAGATCTTATCCCTCCCTGAAGAGGCTTAGGGTTGTAGGGGGAGGTTTTAATGGTGATGGTGGTGTTCCACAGTCTTTGACCTGAGACCAGGTTTGAGTATGCGCAGAGCCACCTTACTGTACTGCACAGCTTGTGGGTTGCATACCTCGTTGATAGGCAAGAAAACAGGTCCTGGAGGTAGGTGATACAGTGCCCTTAGAATGGATGGTTATTTGAAGTCTCCAGTTGCAATGTGGATATTTCCCACACGGTGGCGCCAAAGACCAACTCTGGACTTGGGGGTCTGTTTGGGAATACACCATAGATCATATAGATGACATAGAGCATCATGTCAAGTCAGAAGGGAATGCTGCTAGATACCTGGTGACAAGACCTTCATCACCATGCCTCCATCAGACCCTTTTCCTAATGGTAGACACTCACAAACAATGTATCACACCATAGCCTTCATCAAGAGGCCCAACCTGAAAAGGGCCCCAGGGGAACAGCTCATCTCGTGACCTAAGAAAGGCAAAGATGTCCCTCCCATTTGTCCCTTAGGAGAAGGGAGTCAGGAAGGAAGGAAGGACGCCCTGCCCTGCCCAAGGGACACACAAGTCACCCCACCCCTTGGCCTGCCCCCTACAACTACCCCTAGAGGCCAAAGCTGGACTGGCAAAGTCAGTGGCAGAAACAGACTGGTCTTGGAGTCCCGGGCAAGGGAAACCTCCTTGCAGATTAGAACTTTACACGGTCCAGTGCCAGTGTGGAAGCCAGCATGGAGCTGTCCCAATGAGTAATGGACATATTCTCTTCAAAAAAGATGCCGTGTTCTCTGAATACTTTTTGTGGTATAATTAAATACAAAAAAAAACATAATATAACTAGGGAAAATTCCAATTTCTGGGTATGAATGGTCACTGTTGGGCCCAGGGAGAGTTTTATCAGCTCTCAGAGTCAGTGGACATAGACAAAAGCTGTCCTATATGTCTGTCTACTGATACACAAAAAAATGTTTCTCCTACCTGACCTCATCCTACTATGACATAATTTCTTGTCCTTGCTTCCAACTTACATAACTTAAATATAACAAGCTCAGTTCTGTCTCCTATCCATTGATCTTGCTGTTACTGTTTGATATGTTTCCTTCTTCTTATTCAGGTCTCAGCTCCAATATCACTGCCTCAAAAACAGACTCCCTTGGCCACTCTGATTAACAGGAGCCCTTACCCATTACTAAAAACCTTGTCACATTCTGAGATCACCTTATCTGTATGATTTGCTTTGTTCTGATTTTGTGTGTGTGTGCCAGTGCAAGGGCTTGAACTCAGGGCCTGGGCACTATTCCTAAGCTTTTTCACTTGAAATTGGAGACCTACCCCTTGAGCCACAGCTCCACTTCTAGCTTTGGGGTGGTTTGTTGCAAATAAGAGCCTTATGCACTGTTCTGCTCCTCTGGCTCTGAACTTTGATCCTCAGATTTCAGCCTCCTGAGTAGCCATGATTACAGGAGTGAGCCACATGACTCTGAGCTGTCTTACCTGTATGTCAACTCACTTATTGTCTATCTCCTTTGGCTACACTGTAACCCTCTTTAGAACTAGCCTTGTGTTGAGTGCCCAGAATGATGCTAGGGACATAATAAGCACTTGATAGGTGCCTGCCATCCATTTTTCGGTGCCCTCTTTCAGCCCTCTATCTCCTTCATACAAGCCTGATTAAATAAGCCAGTAATCAACATAGGGACAGATCTTCTGTTTGAGCAACTGTTTTGTTTGTTTTGTTTTGTTTTGTTTTTCAGTCATGGGGCTTGAACTTTTGGCCTGGGCACTGTCCCTGAGCTCTTTAGCTCAAGGCTAGTGTTGTATCACTTGAGCCACAGCACCATTTCCTGTTTTCTGGTAGTTAATTGGATATAAAAGCTTCACTGGCTTTCTTGCTTGGGCTGGCTTTGAACCGTGATCCTCAGATCTGAGTAGCTCAGGTGTGAGCCACCGGCACCCAGTTCTGAGCAAGTGAGATAAATTTCTCCAAGGGAAAATTTCAGGGTGAAAGAGAGTTTTACACTCAACATTCTAATAAAGACTGATAACAGCATTCTGAAACATTCAAACCAATTCCCCACTCTCCTGAAAGCATCCATCCATGTTGCCAGTATCCAGACCAAAAAGAAAAAGAAAAAAGAAAACTTTCATTTTGTTAATTATATTTGCATGGAATACCCACACGCCCCCCCCCCTTTTGGTGCCAGTACTGGGGCTCAAATTCAGGACCTTGTACCCTCATTTAGATTCCCCTTCCCTCAACACTGATGTTCCATCACTTAAGCCACAGCTCCACTTCTGGCTTTTTGGCAGCTAATTGGGGATCAGAATCTCACAGAGGAAGTGGAACTGCCTCATCATAGTAGAGCACTATCCTTGAGTAGAAAAGCTCAGGGATATAGTGCCTAGGCCCTGAGTTCAAGTCCCATGACTCATGCACACAAAAGCAGCAAAACAAAACCTTATTTGCCAGGTACTAGTGGCTCATGTCTGTAATCTCAGCTACTCAGGAAGCTGAGATCTGAAGATCACAGTTCAAAACAAGCCCAGGAAAGAAAAGTCTATGATATGATACTTTTATCTCCAATTAACCACCAGAAAATCAGAAATGGCCTTGACAAAACAAAAACAAAAACAAACAAACAAAAAAAGGACTCAGGAGTCAGGTGTAGTGGCTCACTCCTGTAATCCTAGCTACTCTGGAGGCTGAGATCTGAGGATCAAGGTTCAAAGCCAGCCCAGGTACAAAAGGACCTGAGACTCTTATCTCCAATTAACCTCTAGAAATCAGGAAGTGGGCCTGGCTCAAGGATAGGATGGTAGCCTTGAGCTGAGGAGCTCAGGGACAGTGCCCAGGCCCAGGGGTAGGGCAGTAGCCTTGAGCTGAAGAGCTCAGGGACAGTGCCCAGGCCCAGAGTTCAAGCCCCTCCACCACCCAAAAAGGGGGGAGCCCTCTACCCACATGTCTAGCTGCCTTCTGGACACCTTCTCCTGAAGGGTCCCCAGACCCCTTGGATGTCACCTACCCTGATCATGTCACTGTCTCCCTAACCTGATCCTCTAGGTCTTCTGTTCTCAGTGGGAAAGCACCTCCATCTATACATGCCCAAAACCCTGCAGCTAGGATGCCTCCATCCCCAGAACCCTATGGGGTGCCAAGCCCTGCACACCTCCTAAATGCTGTTTTCCATCTCCAATGTCCCCAAGGCAGGTCTAGAAATGGCATCAAATAGCTACTTGGCTAGTATGAGAAATGGTACCAACCTCTCTGCTGCCCCATCCCCCAACTATCTGAGCAACACCCAGCTATGATAAGACCACAAAATCCCCTAGCAGGCAGCCCAGGCTTCCCATCTTCCAAAGTGGAGCCTTCTGGTCCTCAGTCAGTGCCCAGGCCCCTCATGGCTAGCCCTTCCCCTCACATGTAGTCTAATGGGCTTTCCCATAGCAAAGGAGGTTGTCTCTTTCCCTTTCACCTGGAACCATCTGTATTCCTTGCATCTGTTGCTTCTCCAAAAACTTGCTGAGGGAGGCTAAACTACATGCCCATGTCATGCTAATGGTACCTTTCTCACAAAGTCCCACCTATGCTTTCTCTTCCCCAACCGCCCCCATGCAAATGTGTACAGTCCCACAGCTTTGGTGATAAAGAAGGTGTATAATCTGGGTACTGGTGGCTCCTACCTGTAATCCTAGCTACCCAGGAGACTGAGATCTGAGGATTGTGGCTCAAAACCAGCCCAGGCAGAAAAGTCTAAGACCCTTATCTCCAATAAACTACTCAGGGGGAAAAAAAGCCAGAAGTGGTGCTGTGGCTCAGTGGTAAAGCAATAGGCTTGTGCACAAGGAGACTCAAGGATAGCACTTAGGCCCTGAGTTCAAGGCCCAGGACTGGGTGGAGGAGGAGGGGAGAACGTGGATAAACTTTGGGGATATACCCGATTGTGTCAGGGATGATGGTGGTCTCAACTTTAGTCCCTATCCCTTCCCCCAGTGCTGATAGACTCAAATGCTTGGTGAATCTGGGGAACGAATGAATGAACGATGTGACCACTGGTATTATAAAGGGAAGTCTTCTATTCTGGCTCTTCACAGAAAGCTGGGGGGGGCGGGGGGACAGGGAATCTGCATGCCAGAGAGCTGTGAACCATGGGAACCGTGGGGTGGGATGTGAGAAGCCTGTTTTTCTGGATTTTTGGATGTGAGCTGCATAGCTCCCCAAAATAGAGCAGGCAGCATCGTGTGGGAAGCACAGGGGCTGGGGCCTTGCTACCCTGCACCATCTGGTAGGAGGATTTTTTCTTAGACTAAAGTCTACTCCCCTCAAAATAAGAACTTCTCTGGGTTGAAAATACCCATGATTCCTTGCTACATCTCAGCTCCCAGCCCAGCGCTCTGCAGAGGATGTACCAGACAGTGATGCCTGACTCAGGCAGAGCCAATCAACTATGAGTCAGGAAGCCAAGCTTGGAGCTCAGACTCAGCCCTTCCTGACCACATGACCTAGACCTACAATTGTGCTGTTTTCCCTGAGTTTCAGTTGTCTCCTCTGTGTCCTGGGTTTCAGATATGTCCTTCCTGGGGCCTTCTCACTGCTAATTGGGGAAAGGCCTAAGAAGAGGCAGGACTCTAGCCTCCCTTAGACATTACCCCGCCATCAAGATCCTCAGACATTACCCTTCCATCAAGATCTCTAGGCAGGGAGCCTAGTGATAGAGTGCTGGCCTAGCATACAGGAAGATCGGGGTTCAATTCCTTGGTACCATATACATAGAAAAAAGCTGGAAGTGGTGCTGTGGCTCAAATGGTAGGACACTAGTCTTGAGAAAAAAAAAAAACCCAAAGACAGTGTTCAGGATAGTGTTCTGAGTTCAGTCCTCAGGACTGGCAAAAATAAAAAATCTCTAGGCAGGGAGAAAATGCTCAGGTCAACTCATAGGTATGCCATTTACTCTTTGGAGCTCCATCTTTGCTAGTTCTGGTGATCACAGGCCTAGAGAGCTAGAGGATGTGGGTTGTGGGGGGTGCGGGTTTGAGGTATTTTCCAAGTGGATGGAAAAAGCGAGGATAGAGGAAAAGATGTGCCAAGTAAACAGCATGTCCAAGAAGCTGCAGCTTGGCTAGAGAATGGGAGTGTGGAAGCCAGAGCAGCACAGGCTTTGTCATAGAGTAGGTGAGAGATAAAAGGGTGAAGTCACGGGGGCCGGGAGTTTGGCCTAGTGGTAGAGTGCTTGCCTAGCATGCACAAAGACCTGGGTTCAATTCCTCAGTACTCCATATACATAGCAAAAAGCCAGAAGTGGTGCTGAGGTTCAAGTAGTAGAGTGCTAGCCTTGAGAAAGTCCAAGGACAGTGTTCAAGCCCTGAGCCCAAGCCCAGGACTGGCAAAAAAAAAAGGGGGGGGTGAAGTCAACTTAGGCTGGATCTCCTGAAGGCCCCATCTTAGATTTATCCTGAGGGCAATGAAGAACCATCAAAGCATCTTAAGCAGGAAAACAATATGATCTGATGAGTGATTTAAAAGATCATTCAGGATATTGGATAAAGATAAAATTTAATCACAAAAATAAATATAGGATAGCCAGGAAAAACAAACAAACAAACAGTAGATTAGGTCCAGTTGTGAGAGAACAGAGCCGGGCCAGACACAAGTCAGTGCGGCTGACTGATGGTGGAGAATATGGAAATAATCCATAAAACAATGTGGATTCAGGGGCTGGGTGTGATAGCTTCTGTACTCCCAGAAACTCAGGAGACAGCAACTGGGAAGACTGAATTTGAGGCTAACCTTGGCAAAAATTTAGTGAGACTCTATTTCAACAAAACATGCCAAGTATGGACCATTATGCCTGTAATTCCGGCTATTTAGAAGGTATTTAGGGAAGGGTCTTGGTAAATGTGAGATCTTATCTGAAGACTATATTTTTTATTTTATTTTATTTTATTTTTTGGCCCCCTTCTCTTTCTGGCCCCGCTCGCTCCCGGCCCCGCTCGCTCCCGGCCTCGCTTGGGCTCCGCTTGCTTGCTTTCTCTCTCTGTCGCGTCTCTGGCACTTCCGGCTTGGTTGTGTCTCGTCTCTGCCACTTCCGGCTTGGTTGTGTATGTGGGATACCGAGGAATCGAACCCGGGTCCTTGTGCATGCTAGGCAAGCACTTTAACCGCTAGGCCAAACTCCCGGGCCCCCTGAAGACTATATTAAAGACAAAAAGGGCTGGGGCCTGCCATCTGTCTGGTAAGCTGGAATTCCTAAGTTTTTTTTGTTTGTTTGTTTTTTCGCCAGTCCTGGGCCTTGAATTCAGGGCCCGAGTACTGTCCTTGGGCTTTCTCAAGGCTAGAGCTCTACCACTTGAGCTACAGCACTACTTCTGGCTTTTATTTTTCTATGTATAAGGTACCAAGGAATTGAAGCCAGGTCTTTGTGCAGGCTAGGTAAGCACTCTACCATCAGGCCAAACTCCCAGCCCAGGAATCTCTGAATTTTAATCCCATTACCACCAAAATAAACAAAGAGATAGATGTAACTTGGTGGTAGAGTGCTTCCCTAGCATGCAGGCAGCTCAGAGTCCAATCCCCAACATGAGACTGAACTGTATAGCTTTCCAAAGCAAAGCAGGTAGCCCCACGTATGAGCTCAGGTATAGGTGCTCAAGGAATATTCACTGAATGAACAAATTTAAAAAATGGAGCACTAGTAGTAGAAGCGGGATGGAAGAAGAAATGAATGCAGAAGTCAGTAAGCGGGTAGAATCAAGAAGACAAGGCATACATACAAAATAGACACCTTTAGGGGCCGGGAGTTTGGCCTAGTGGTAGAGTGCTTGCCTAGCATGCACAAAGACCCAGGTTCGATTCCTCAGTACCACATACATAGAAAAAAGCTGGAAGTGGTGCTGAAGCTCAAGTGGTAGAGCTCTATCCTTGAGAAAGTCCAAGGACAGTGCTCAGGCCCTGAGCTCAAGCCCAGGACTGGCAAAAAATAAAATAAAATAAAATAAAAAAATAAACACCTTTAATCCTAGCACTTGGAAGGCTAAGGCAGAATGATCTTAAGTTCAATGCCAACCTGGGCTACACTGTGAGCTCCAGACTGGAGCTCACAACTAAAAGGAAAGGGCAGACAGTTGAGTGAAGACAGGAGTGGGGGTAGAAGAGTAGGATGTCGAGGGGTCATGCATTTCTTACTCACACAACAAGTATTTCGTGCACTCCCACTATGGAGACAGGACAATAGTGACCAGTACTTCTCAGCTCCTGGCCCTGCGTTGCTTAGAGAACAGTCAGGCCTCTAGGCACACATGGGCATGAGTACTGACTAGCCCTAGTACAAAGCAGGAAGAGTCAGCCTGAGGCTGGACAGAGTAACAAGAGGGGACTGTCTGCAGAAAAGGTATTTAGAAGATGCCTTGCTAAGGAGGTGACTTCAGAGGTGGGAAGGGGGCATTGGAGGTGTGGCTCAGTGGTAGGGTACTTGTCTAGCAAGTATGAGGTCACTGGGGCCAGTTCTGAAGCCAGAAAGGCTCATGGATGGCTGGGTTGAAGTGATGCTTTGCAGGGCTGAGGACAAAGGAAGAGAATAGCATTTCCCATGAGGCCTGGAAAGCACCCACGGCTTTGGAGCAAAGGAGTTTCCAGGCAAACGGTTAAGAGGAGGGCTGGAGAGATGGAAAACTGGGAGAGGCTAAGGGGTGTCTCTGGTGAGGGCCTGAGAGAGGGAATATGTTAGTGCCTCCAGGGCTCCAGCCCTCAAGGTCTGGATCAGGGGCAGAACTTTAAGGACCTTTTGAAGTCCCTTGAGCCCTTTCTGCATATGCCTGGCCTGCCTTTAAAGATGAGGGGCTTCAGGAGACTAGGTCTGAGGAAGCCATAGGTAGGGTAATAGGCTGTGTGCCCATGGTTGGAGAGGCCAGCAGTACCTGGTTAATGGAAGGGAAGGGCCAGCTGAGCTCCCCATTTGGCCCCATGGGGGATCAGGTCTCAGCTCCATCTCATCTCAGTCCAGGGAAGGGCTAGCAGTACAGTGCTGGCTTTGGAAAGGACAAAGCTCCTGATCCTATGGCCACATGTGTACCCCCAAGTCTCTGTACCCAAACCTTGCCAGGTTTCCCATCTATGAAGCAGGACTAAAGCCTGAGGGCTCCCCAGAAACCAATATGCAATGGGTAGTGCATATGCACAGCCAGGGTATGATCCTGGCCTGACCAGCCACACAGGGGCAGAGAGGGCTGCCAAGAGCCTACGATGGGGAAACGGAGCCTGAGGGAAAAGGCGGGGAGGGAGGGATGAGGGGCAGGCTGTGCCCAGATGTGAGACGTCTGCCCTCCTTCCCAGACCCCAGCCTTGATTCTTTTCTCCAGCCAACCCATCGGGTAGTGGCAGCTCCAAGGACACGTTTCATGGTGAGGGTTCACTGACTGGGGTCCCAGCAGTGGTCTTCAGAGCCACAGGGATCTGGGGAAAGGGACGAGTAAGGAGGGGGGGTTCTCTAGCACCCCTTAAGATTCAAAGGGAATTACGCAAGATGCCAGGGCCCCAAGCTCTCCCCCCCTCCCCACAAGCCAGCCAGCAGCCCCGCGCCCGGCGAGGGCGGAGCGAGCCGAGGGCGCCCCTAGGGGTGCGGGCGCCCGAGGAGCCGGGGAGGTGGGGCCCGGCGGGCCCGGGGAGGGAGGGGAGTCCGGGGTGGGAGGGGCGGAGGGAGCGGCCGGCGCCAGCGGCGGCGGCGATAGCGGCAGCTGCGGTGCGACCAGGCCGGGCGACGCCGCACACCCCGAACAGCTCCACGTCCTCGCGGCCCAGCGCAGCCATGTGAGTATCCGCGCGGTTCCGGGGGCCGCGGCAAGGGGCGGGGGCTCCTCCACGTCCTCCCCGCGCCGCTCCCCGCGGCGGCCGCCCGCTGGGTCCCGGGTCTGCGGCCCTGTCTCCCCCCCCCCCCCCCCCGCTCCCGATCCCCCTTCTCCTGGGTGTGGAGGACGCAGCCTCGCCCCACAAAAGCCGCCGCCTCCGGGCCTGCCGCGCCGGGCGCTGCCGCCTTCCCTCCCCCCCTCCGCGGCCGGGCCCGGGCGGCCGGTGCCCCGGGGCTGTGCGGTGGGCCGGGCGGGAGGGCGGGCCCGGTTCGCCGGCCTGGGCCTCCTCGGACGGGTCTTTCTCTCCCGGAGACTCGCGCTGTCTCTGGGGCTCCCGGGGAGGCTTCGTGTGCAAATGGGGCGGGGGCAGCTTTCCCGATGAGCTAATCTTCCAGGCCCCGCGGCCCGACGACCTAAGCTGCTTGGAGAAGGCCAGGCCCGAGGGAGCCGGCGCCGGCGCGGTCGGGGACCCTCCGCGTCCAAGGAAATGGAGGCTGCGGTGGGGACTCCCACGGCACCCGGGCGTGGATGCCCTGCAGCACCGGTCTGGGGAAGGGGTTGCTCACCAGGTTAAGTCAGCCTCAGGACTCTGACCCGTCCTGGGGAAAGCCCGAGTCTGGCCTATCATGCCAGTCCCTCCCAGACAGCTGCGATGCAGGTCCGGGCGCGTCCCCCAGCGCCTACTGTGTGCAGTCTCGTATGCCCAGAACGGTGCCCGGCCACCACCTGAAGGGCAGTGCCCGGCGCCTGCCGCCTGCCGCCCGAGGCAGAGCCTTCCGAGGAGGCTGTAGAAACGGGGCCCAGAGAGGTTAGTACCACTCTCAAGGTCACACAGCTGGCTTGGGGGAGAAGCGAGCGCTCCCTAAGAATTCTTGTCCCCTGCACCATCCACCGCCTTGGTGGATGCGAGTGTGAGAGCTGGGCACAGACTACCGATCCACGTGTCCTCTTAGAGGGCTGCGGCACTGTCTGCCATCCCCTGTCCTTTGGGCAGCGGCGGGAAAGGAACCGGATAGGCCAGTGTCAGGGGTCGGAGCTCCGGGGAGGCGGGGAAGCAAGGCTCTGGGCTCAGGTGGGAAATCTGGCGAGAAGGGCGCGGGGTGAGTCACCACCGCCCCGCTCCTCCGTCACCACTGGACCTGCGTCCCGGTCAGGCCTGGCCTGGGGGAGGCTGCTGGGCCCCCAGCGCGCCGCAGGACCGGGAATGTAACCAGCTGACCAGGGAGGAGGCCGGCAGGAAGTGAGGCCACTCGGCCGCCTCCGCCCGGTTCCGGGGTGGGGGGTCCCAGGCCGCGCGCGCCCCCCCCCTCCTCGGTTCTCTACACGCTCTGGTTGGCAGCTGCGGGGTGACGTCAGCAGCCGGGTTTGGGGCAGTTGCCATGGTGATAGGGAGAGGATCCGGAGCGACCCCCTTTCTGCCTTGCCGTCACCCCTAGCCCAGTTATTTTTAGCGTCTGTTTACCTCCGTCTGGGGCGGCCCTGCGACTGGGCCAGGCTGGGCCACAGGGACTCCCCGAGGCGGTGCGTCTGCTCAGTGCCCAGTGGCAGGATCTCCCGCCCCTCTTGGATGTGACTGTGTTAGTGTGTAGGAGGTGGGGGGGGGGGGTGTCAGGATTTCATTCACTGCTGCCCAGAGCTGACTGCAGCAAGTACAGGAGTTCAGAAAGACCCTAGGCTCTTAACAGCCAGCTCTCACCAACTGAGATGGCATCTCTTCCTTAGCTCAAAGGGTTCAGACCTTTCCCTCCACCCTCAGCAAAGGAGACCCTGCCCACCCACCCCCTTGAAATGGTCAGTCAGATGGACATTTGGATGACCATTTAAGAGGGGCATCTGCACCAACGGTTCCTCTGGGAAGTGGTAACAAAGTCCCATCCAGGAAAAGAGTTAATGGGACAATCAACACATTTGAGAATCCCAAGGCAGCTCCAACCTGCCCCATCTCCAGGGAGCAGAACCCCCTCTCTGATGGCATATGGTATAATCAGCAAGCAGGAAGGGGGGAGAAGGAATCACAGAGGGTAAAGGCAAGTTTGGTACATCAGCAAGTCAGGTTTAACTCTCTGAGACAGTCCAGCTCCCCTCATGTACCTCCCTCCCTCTCTCATCTCCCGAGTACCCAGGTCTTAGGCACAGGGCCCCAAACAGACAGACCCCATCCTCCACAAGGTTCAGGCTGATGGGAAAGAAAACCTTAAAGGAGAACTGACAACTGAGTTATATGACCTCGGGGATCAGAGAGAGGAAGCTATAGAGGCTCCCAAAAGGAGGAACCAACCCAGGGCAGGCTTCCTGGAGGAAGACCTTAAGAGGACCAGATGTGAAGATGAAGGAGATAGCCTGGACCAGAGGGTATAGGAGCAATGGAGGCTACTGCTAAGATAATGAAGAACCTTGAGCCGTAGCCCTAGCCTGGAGGCAGGGCACTGGAAGGGAGAGGACAAGCCTAGAGGGCTTGCCCGTCATGTTAGAGTCCAGGCTTCACCCTTAGGGTAGGAGATGACTATGAATGTTTCACAAGAGTCTGGATTCCCAACCACCACCACTTGAGTTTGAACTCAGAGCCCTATGCTTGCTACGTAGACACTCTATCACTTGAGACCCCAGTCTTTTTTTTCCTTTAGGAGAGAGAGAGGGGGGGGGGTTGTTTTGTTTTCTTTGGTCAATTGTGGGGCTTAATCTTAGGGCCTGCTTTGAAGTTGGATCCTCAGATCTCCGCCTCCTGAGTAGCTAGGATTACAGATGTGAGCCACTGGTACCTGGTTTAGGTTATTATTATTGTTGTTGTTGTTGTTGTTGTTGCCAATCCTGGGGCTTGAACTCAGGGCCTGAGCACTGTACTTGGGCTTTCTCAAGACTAGCACTCTACCACTTGAGCCACAGCACCACTTCTGGCTTTTTCCAAGTAGTTTATTGGAGATAAGAGTCTCACGGACTTTCTAGTCCATGCTAGCTTCAAATTTCGATCCTTAGATCTCAGCCTCCTGAGTAGGTAGGATTACAGGCTTTTGGTACTGGTGCCTGAGTTTTGTTTTTGCTTTTTCCCCCTCAGGCTACCACTAGACTCAAACCTCTACTTACAGCTTTTTGGTGGTTCATTGGAGATCAGTCTCAGGCTGGATTCAAACTGTTATTCTCAGATATCAACCTTCTCAGTAGCTAGGATTACATGTGTAATTACCACTGCCCAACCACTCCTGGCTTTTTGGTAGTGAATTAGATAAACGTCTCATAGACTTTTCTACTCAGGGTTGCTTCAGACCTTGATCCTCATATCTTGATTCCTGAGTAGCTAGGATTACAGGTATGAGCCACTGGTGCCTGGCTTGTTGTGCTAGTAATGGGGCTTGAACTCTGAGCACTGTATTCTTGTCTGACTTTTAGTTTACTGCTGCCATTCTACCACTTAAGCCATATCTCCACTTCCAGCTTTTTGCTAGTTAATTGGAGGTAAGAGTCTCTTGGATCTGTCTGCCCCTCTGGCTTTTAACCTCAAAGTCTCAGATCTCAGCCTCCAGAGTAGCTAATATTACAGACATGAGCCACCAGTGTCTGACTACCTAGCTTGTTTTTTGTTTTTTGTTTTGTTTTGTTTTTGAGATTGGGAGTCTGCATATCCACCCCCCACCCTCGGGGCTATCCTTGAACCATGCTCCTCCAGACCTCTACCTTTTGAGTAGTTGTAATTATAGGCATGTGTCATGTGTCACCATAGCCTAGCCAGCCACAAGAGTCTGAAAGTTATAAAGATTTATTGGTGTTCTGGGTCATAAAATGTGGATGTGAATGAATCCTAGCAATGCCCCTGTCCAGCTGTATAATTTTGGGCAAATTAATGATTACTAATAATAAGCTAGCATTTGTTGTATGCTAACAGTAAGATAATATGTTCACCTAGAACATTCCTGACCAAGGGAAGTAACACACTTCATTCTTCCATCAGCTGGGAAGTAGTATTATGGTTGTTGCTATTACTAAAGTATTTTTATTTGACATGTATCTAAAGGCCAGAATCTTAAGAATTTGCTCAAGGTTATATAGTCAGTTAGCCTCTGGGTTCTCATCTGTTAAGCTGAACTAGTAGCATTTATCCATAGGATTGTTGCTGGAATTAAATATATGGTGTTATGTAAGCACAGTGCCTGTGACTGGCTCATTGAGATTGGAGAGACAGGGAGCCAATTAAGAAGCTGCTGTTAAGTTCCTGGTGAGAGTTAGTGATGGCTTGGACCAAATTCTAGCTATGGGAGTAGAGACAGAGGAGAAGACTTCAGTGACATTTAAAAAGCTAGATCTGTTGTCTGCCAGTGTCTCACACTTGAAATCCTAGCTATTTAGAGAGGCTGAGATATGAGAATAGATATTCAAAGCCATACCAGGCACAAGTTTTATGGAGGTGTGATTCTTATCTCCAATTAACCAGCAAAAAGCTGGAAGTGAAGCTGTGGCTCAAGGGCCAGCCTTGACTAAAACAGTTAAGGGATGGTGACCAAGCTCTGACCCAATACCTGCACAAATAAATAAAAGATAAGGCTAGGAATGTGGCTTAGTGGTAGAGTGCTTACCTAGCATGTATGAAGCCCTGGGTTCAATTCCTCAGTATCACATAAACAGAAAAGGCCAGGGATGGTGCTGTAGATAGAGCACAAGTTGGTTGAGTGCTAAGCTTGAGAAAAAAAAAAAAAAAAAAAAGCTCAAGGACACTGCCCAGGCCCTGAGTTTAAGCCCCAGGCCCAGCAAATAAATAAACAATAACAGATTCTGGCTAGAGTAGTGACTGGGACATCAGGGATGGTAGTTCCATCATGGACAGGTCAAGGCTAAAGAGGTGAATTCAGTCTAGAAATCTCAAGTTCAGCTGTCTCTTACAGTTCAAAAGGCCTTGTCAGTTAGCTTGTGTGGAATCAGTTGGATGTGCAGGTCTGCTGCTCACAAGAGTAGTTTGGGTGAGGTACAGATAAAGAAGCTGGCAACATTTAAATGGCATTGAGCTGAAGGAGATGTGCATAGCCTAAAGAGATGCGAGGGTGAGGCCCATATGGAGACAGGGCTGGGGAGAGTGACAGAGCCTCTGTGGGAGCCAGATGTGCTAGTGCTGGAACTGGCCTATAATCTTAGTATTAGGGAAGCTGAGGTAATACTATTTGAGTTGGAGGCCAACCTGAGCTACAGAGTGATTCTTTGAACAGCCTTGTGTATACATAGAGAGACCTTGTATCAAAAAAAAGGCTGGGGGTCCGGGAGTTTGGCCTAGTGGTTAAAGTGCTTGCCTAGCATGCATGAAGACCCGGGTTCGATTCCTCGGTACCACATACATAGAAAAAAGCCGGAAGTGGTGCTGAGGCTCAAGTGGTAGTGCTCTAGCCTTGAGAAAGTCCAAGGACAGTGCTCAGGCCCTGAGCTCAAGCCCAGGACTGGCAAAAAAAAAAAAAAAAAAAAAAAAGGCTGGGGATGTGGCTTAGTGGTAGAGTGACTGACTAGCATGCATGAAGCCCTGGTTTCAATTCCTCAGTACCACATAAACAGAAAAGGCAGGAATTCGGTGCAGTGGCTCAAGTGGAAAGGAAAAGTACTAACCTTGAGCAAAAGAAGCTTGGGGACAGTGCCCAGGCTCTGAGTTCAAGCCCCAGGAGCGGAAAAAAAAATAATAGTAATAAAAAAAATTCAAGGGCAGGAAGGACTTAAAGGAAGAGGAAGGGAGATTTCAAGTTCAAAACTTTTCTGAGATTAAGCAGGATAAGGTCAAAACATTGGACATTGGGTTGATTCAGCAATAGGGGGGTCACTGGTGACCTTGTCTGGACCAATCAGAGGAAGGGTGAGTACAGTAGTTGGTACAGGATGGGAAGAGCAGTAGTGGGTGTGGTAAGGAAATTGAGGTAGACCATTATTCCAGAAACTTGGCTTAAAAGGAAAAGGAAGAGAGCTGAGAATATGGCTCAGTAGTAGAGTACATTCATGAAGGCCTGGGTTTATTTCTCAGTACTACATAAACAGAGAAAGCCAAAAGTGGCACTGTGGCTTAAGTGGTAGAGTGTTAGCCTTGAGCAAAAAGAAGTTCATGAGCTGGGCCAGTGGCTCATGCCTGTAATTCTAGCTACTCAGGAGGCTGAGATCTGAGGATCAAGGTTCAAAACCAGCCCAGGCACAAAAGGATGACTCTTATCTCCAATTAACCTCTAGAAAATAGGTAGTGGGGCTTGGCTCAAGGGTGGGGTGGTAGCCTTGAGCTGAAGAGCTCAGGGACAGTGCCTAGGTGGAGTTCAAGCCCCATGACCCACAAAAAAAAAGAAAAAACAAAAAAGGAAAGAGCAATGGAGTGAGGAGTTGGAGTAGCTAGAGGGAGACACAAGATGCACATTGAGATATTTCCTTGTTATATTTATTTACGTGTGTGTGTGTGTGTGTGTGTGTGTGTGTGTGTGTGTGTGTGTGTGTGTGTGTCTGGGTGTCTGGGTGTCTGTGTGCTACAGAGGATCGAATTCAATGCCCTAAGCATGCTAAGCAAATACTTTGCCACTGATATACACCCCTAGTCCTTGTAATTATTTCATTAAATCCAACTTTATACTAGATGAAATATAATACAGAAAATAACTCAGTACAGCTAGGCATCGGTGGCTCACGCTTGTAATCCTAGTTACTCAGGAGCCTGAGATCTGAGGTTCACGGTTCAAAGCTAGCCTGGGAACAAAAGTCCAATGAACCATGAGAAAACCAGAAGTGGTGCTGTGGCTCAGGTGGTAGAGCGGTAGCCTTGAGCTGAAGAGCTCTGGGACAGGCTCAAGAGTTCAAGTCCCATGAACAACAACAAAAATAAAGTCTCTGTAGTTCATTTGCCCAGCTGCTTTCATACCATAATCCTCAGATTTCAGCCTGAGGATTATAGGCATGAACCATTGTCACTTGGCTAGTTATCTTTTATTATTATTATTTTTTTTTTTTTGCCAGTCCTGGGCTTGGGCTCAGGACCTGAGCACTGTCCTTGGGCTTTCCTCAAGGCTAGAGCTCTACCACTTGAGCCTCAACACCACTCCTGGCTTTTTTCTATGTATGTGGTACCGAGGAATCGAACCCAGGTCTTCATGCATGCTAGGCAAGCACTCTACCACTAGGCCAAACTCCAGCCCTCTTTTATTATTATTATTTAATTAATACCAACTAGGTTTGAGAAGTTGTGCCCACGGGCTTGGAATGTGGCTTAGTGACAGAGTGCTTGCGAAGCATGCATGAAGCCCTGGGTTTGATTCCTTAGAATCATATAAACAGAAAAAGGCAGAAGTGGTGCTGTGACTCAAGTGGTAAAGTGCCAACCTTGAGCACAGAGAGACTCACGATGGCTCATACCTATAATCCTAGCTACTCAGGAGGCTGAGATCTGAGGATTTTAGTTCAAAGCCAGCCCAAGCACTAAAGAATGTGAGACTCTTACCTCCAATTAATCACCAGAAAACGGGAAGTGTGCCTGAGGCTCAAGGGGTAGTGTTGTAGCCTTGAGCTGAAGAGCCCAGGGACAGTGCCCAGACCCAGAGTTCAAGCCCCAGAGACCCCCTGCCTCTATGTGTACACATTATTACATAGTTGTTCTTCATTGCTGCTATTTGCATGTGATTTACATAGTTTTCAGGGTATTTTCATTTCTCTTCTTGTTCTTTGTGGTGATGTATGTGTTCACCAGTACTGAGGCTTGAACTCAAGGCCCGAGTGCTGCCTCTTAGCATTTTCACTCAGATGTGGTACTCTATCACTTAAGCCACAGCTCCACCTCTGGCCTTTGGTGGTTAACTGAAGATAGGAGTCTCATATATTTTCCTGCTGAGGCTGGCTTCAAACCATGATCCTCAGATCTCAACTTCCTGAATAGCTAGCATCACAGGCAGATGCCACTGGGAACTGACTTTTTCCCTTTTTATATGGGAGTGCCTTGAGCTTATTGGTAATGTATGGAAAAAAATCTGAAACATCCATTTTCTTTGAGAAGGGAAAGATTGGGGCCATCCATATAGGAGATTTTTACCAGGTGGGCAATGAGAATCTGACTGAGATTGAGAGTTGTTCTGTAGTTCCAACCATGCTACTGTGCCAAGAATTCCTCTGGCAGCTCCCCCTAGTCTATGTGCAGGTGCAGTGAAGACAAGGTATAGGGTTGCCAGTGGTTTCTGCCAGGTAGGAGAGAGGTGCAGAGTGCTGAGGATGCTAGCAGCAGGCAAGCAATGGAAAGACAGCTGTGGATGCAGATTTGGAGGAGGGTGTGCTAGAAAGATAGAGAAGAGAAAGTAGGAGGGAGCTGACAGTAAGAAAACAAAGCAGAGGCGGACTGTGAGTTCCTAGTAGGGTGGTGTCTGTGAAATTCCAGGCTCTATCTCCACTTGCTGGCACATGCTTGTTAAAAGGTTGTCATCCAGTGAATAGTTGAATAAATGATCTGAGGGCTTAAGGGACCAAATGTCTTAGGTAAAAATCAGGTCAGGTGGGAGTGATGGAGAGAGCCTGGAGGTCATGGACACTGTGAGTGTAGCTTGAAAACAGGTGATAAGGCTACATACGCCTTGGAGAAGGTGGATGAAGGGAGCACAGGGCGGTGTTGTGTGGGAAGTCCATGGGAATGTATAAATGAATGCAAGTTACCTACTCTTCAAAGATTAAGGTAGGATACTGTTCCTCAAACTGGAATCCTTAGTGTTCTTGCAGCTGCATCTGTAGGGGGCGCTAGTGGGTTGAATGCACAGGCAGACCCCCTTGGCTTGGGAAAGTAAGCACAGGAAGGCAGAATTGAGCCTCAAGGAGAAATATCTGTAGAGCAGGGGAGTATCTTCCTTCTTCAAGGTCGTGGGGATGGAGTTTCAAGGGACTGGGTGTCCAGGCAATCCTGAACCTGGTGGCCTCTCTCCATGTTGGAAATGCAAAAGGGATATTCAAGAAAAAACTAGTTGGGGAGGTATGTGTGTCAGGAAAGAGCTGGCACAAAAAGAATTCAGGACTGAAGGTGCCTATGTGAGCTGAGGATCAGAGGATGAGACTTTGGCTTTAGAATTCAGCTTCTGTTAGACAGGAGACCCCTGGCAAGGTACTGGGACCCGATCCTGTTCCCTGGGACTACGTGGAGTGGAATACCCGGACTGAGCACCACTTCTTTGGGAGTATAAGAGTGTGATCTGGGTGTGGGTGGCTCATGCCTATAATCCTAGCTGCTAAGGAGGCTAAGATCTGAGGATCACAGTTCAAATCTAGCCCAGGTCGAATAGTCCATAAGGCTCTTATCTCCAATAAACCACTCCAAAAAGCGCAGAAGTGGCTCTGTCTCAAGTGACAGTGCCCAGACACTAAGTTCAAGCCCTTACACCGCCGAAAGAAAGAAAAGAAAAGAAAAAGAGTGTATTGGGGCTGTTGGATTCTTAGCACCCACTTCCTTCACTGCATAGCTTTTAAGTACCGCGGCACATAATATGCCCAATTCTCTGCCCTCTTATTGACACAGGTCCCCTGCTTCAAGCACCCCAGATTCACCCCTCTACACCTCGGCTCTCTAGATCCAGCGCCACTCACAGCTCCTTACTTTCACTGTGCCACACAACTCACTGGTTCTATCCCTCCTTATTCGTCCCCCGCCCCCGTGTTCAACTCTTCCACTTGGCGCTCTTGACCCAGCCACCTTCCGTCTCCTCCTGGAAAGGAATCTCTAGTCACCCTCGGAAAGCCAGACAGGCCGAGATCTGGTGCCCCCCTGGTCCGGGGACCGGTCCTGCCCCATCCTGGAGGGCTGAGTCAGGAGGCAGGAACTGGGCGGGGGGAGGCGCCGAGAGCAGCCGAAGCTCAGGCCAGAGAGGCAGGGAGGCAGTGCGCGCGGAGCCCGGCGAGGCCGACACCCACCGAGCGGCCCGGGGTGGCGGGGACAGAAGGGGTCGAGCGCGGCCTGGCGCGGTGAGGACCTACCATGAACTCCAAGAAGAGAGGTAGGACTCGGCTCGGGGCTGGCCACGGGAGTGCAGTCCAGATTCTGGGGGCCAGGAGTGCGTTTTCGCCAAAGCAAATGCATAATGGTGGTGGTGGGGTCTCCCAGAGACCCCCCCTCCCCGAAGGGTTAGGGGTATAGGAATGAAGGCGTGCGTCCGTGACTCAGTTTCCAGATTGGAGCCGCCACGGGAAGTGGAGGAGGCGGGGCCCTTCTCGGCACAGCCCCGCACCCTGGGAATCCCCGGCTCCCCTCCGGGAGGGCTCCGGCGCCCGCCGCGACGCCGGGAGCTGGGGGGTTCCGGGGGGGGGCGCAGTTGTCGCAGGGTCGGCGGTTTGCGGGAGCCAAGCCCCGCCGGCAGGGCCTGTCCAGCAACTCTTTCTGGGATCCGAATGCGCGCCCCGCCCCGTGACCTCCCGCAGCCTCTCGGGGTGGGAGCGCCCGAGTTTCTCGTCCACTTCGGGGGGGGGGGCGGCCGGGGGCTGGGCTGGGGAGGCGCCCCGCCCCCGGGTAAACAGGCGCTTCCGCACATTCTTCGCGCGCCCCGCCCCTTTCCTGCCCCTTCCAGCCGGTGGAGGGTCCACGCGACCCCCCCTTTCCTGCCCTGTAGCAGGCGGAGCCCGCACCTCGCCAGGAAGTGGGGGCCGAGCCGAGGCCACGCTGAGTCCCAGGCCGAGTCGCCTCCGGCTGCCCTGTCATTAACGCCGGGGCCAGCCAGGCTAAGAGTAGTGGAGCTGGAGCTGGCGGGGGTAGGGGACCTGGGACCCGGCCGCGGGGAGGGGGGCGTCTCAGGGACCCGACTGGACACGCACCCCCGCCACCCCCAGGGAGCCCCGCGCGGACTCATTCCATGATGTCCCTGTCGGTGCGGCCACAGCGCCGCCTGCTCAGCGCCCGGGTCAGTAGGAGCCAGTCCTTCGCAGGCGTCCTCGGCAGCCACGAGCGCGCGCCCAGGTACGGTGGAGGGTGGTGAAGGGGGTCGAGAGAGCCAGCTGGGGTCGGAGTGGGTGCGTAGCGAGGGTGCGGGGGACTCCTGCTCGTCCCTTTCTGAGGCTTCTTTTTTTCCCCCAGGACCTCTCGGGTCTTCAGCCCGCCAGGGCCCCCACGGAAGACCCTAACACTCTCCCGAGTGTCCAGGATGTTCTCTGTGGCTCACGCAGCCCCCAAAGTCCCACAGCCCGAGCGGCTGGATCTGGTGTATGCTGCTCTTAAGCGAGGCCTGACGTAAGCCCAATCCCCTAACTCCTTCCCAGGCCCTATACCCTCTTCCTGCCACCCCTAGAAGGCTGAGGGAGTAGGAAGCTGAGGGCAGCTTGAGTCTGGAGAGGTAAACGGGCTTGTGTCACTGCTTCCCAGGGCCTACTTAGAAGTACACCAGCAGGAGCAGGAGAAACTCCAGGGGCAGATAAAGGAGTCCAAGAGGAATTCCCGCCTGGTGAGTGGGTAGGAGGGGTGCCCCTTGCCTTTAGGGAGTTGGGGCTTGGCAGAGCCAGCCCTGTATGCAGTGAGGCTATTTTCTGGGGTCACTGGGTCCAGGTGTGTGTAGAAAGGTAGTATAAGGTAGTATATAGCTGAGGGTGTTTCTCTTCCCATTCTTCCTGATGCACTTTTTTTTTTTTTTTCCTGGTCCATCATGGGGCCTGAATTCAGGTGCTGGGCACTGTCTCTGAGCTTTTTCCCTAGTGTTCTACCACTTTGAGCCATAGTGACACTTCCAGTTTTCTGGTGGTTAATTGGAGATAAGAGTCTCACAGAGTGGCTAGGAATGTACTTATTGGTAGAGTGCTTGCCTAGCATACATGAAACCCTGAGTTCGATTCCTCAATACACATAAACAGAAAACGTCAGAACTGGTACTATGATATGGCTCAAGTGCTAGCCTTGAAGAAAAGTAAAAGCTTAGGGACAGTGCTCAGACCTAAGTTCAAGTCCCATGACTGGAAAAAAAAAGTCTCTCAGACTTTCCTGCCTTTGAACCACCATCCTCATCTCAACCTCCTGAGTAGCTGGGATTACAGGCATGAGTCAGCAGGGCCCAGCTACAGATATATACTTTCTGCTTCAGACCCAGTATCTGCTCACAGAAGCTTCCAGTGTGTGGGGTGGGGGAGGTGTTAGACCCCAGACATGATGGCAGATTATGTTATAATGATACTGAAGAGAGTCACAGTTCTTCTTGGAAAATTGGTGAGGGATTAACAGAGGAAGAAACCTTTTTTGCTGAGTCCTGAAGGATGGGTCTGGGTAGGCAAGTAACCTGGCTAAGGTCTTCATCACACCTCCTAAGTACCCCTTTTTTCTTCCCTGTAGGGTTTCTTGTATGACCTGGACAAGGTAAATGTATATGGACTGGTGATGGAAGGGGTGGGCTCATGGGGAGGGAAAAGGGTCTTGGGCTTCAAGCCCCTCCTGACTCACCTCTCCCCCAGCAAGTCAAGTCCATTGAACGCTTCCTGAGACGACTAGAGTTCCATGCCAGCAAGGTACTTGTGCAGCATGTACATAGAGTGGGACAGGAGTTTGGACAGCTTAAGAAAATGAGCTTTCTAGGCCCTGAGTGAGAAATACATGTCACCTTCCCAGATTGATGAGTTGTATGAGGCATACTGTGTCCAGCGGCGTCTCCGAGATGGTGCCTACAACATGGTTCGAGCCTATAGCACTGGGTCCCCAGGAAGCAGAGAGGCCCGGGACAGCCTGGCTGAGGCCTCGAGGGGACATCGAGAGTACACAGAGGTAAGGGATGAGTGCTGCTCAGGTAGAGACACAGGGTATGGCAGGGCTGGTGAGAGAGGGTTGGTTCTCTATTCTCACCTTTCCCCACTCCCCCCTCCTAGAGTATGTGTCTGCTGGAGAGTGAGCTAGAGGCACAGCTGGGCGAGTTTCATCTCAGGATGAAAGGTACTAAGTTCTGGAGGTAGTGGGAGGCGAGAGGGAATCAATTGTAGCTCCCCAACATGGCTCATCTACTTCTCCCTCTATTTGCAGGGCTAGCTGGCTTTGCCAGGCTGTGTGTCGGTGATCAGTATGAGGTATAAGGATGTACATGGGAGGGCTAAAATGGAAGGGTTGCAACCCCAAGGGCTGACTCATCCTGTTTCCCCAGATCTGCATGAAATATGGCCGTCAGCGCTGGAAACTGCGAGGCCGTATTGAGAGTAGTGGAAAACAGGTTTGGGACAGCGAAGAAACCATCTTTCTTCCTCTGCTCACAGAATTCCTGTCCATTAAGGTGATATATCTGCCCAGGTCCCTAAGATACCTTGGCTCAGGACACCCCACGAACTCCTGTGACCCTCTTGACCCTGAGATCTTTATTCCTGTGGGCCCCTCTCCCCCCTTTATGGCTCTATGATTTCCCCGTGAACTTCGAAGCCTTGAGAACAAACTTCGTAATTCCTATATTTCAAGTCCTACTGACTGACTTTCTCATAGTCTCTTGACCCTATGTGTATTTAATGCCCCTCCCCCCAGGAGCTGTGACTCCCATAACCTCAGTGACCCTACCAACTTAGACCTCTATGATTCCCATGCTTCCAAATTGCTTTAAGCCTCCATGGTTTCATATCCTTGTGATCATCTTGTAGCCTCTGTGCAGATTCAGGCCTCTGAATGCTCATAGTCCCTGCACCCTTGTGACCCCCATTATATATACTTTTCTACAGGTGACAGAACTGAAGGGCCTGGCCAATCATGTAGTTGTAGGAAGTGTCTCCTGTGAAACCAAGGACCTGTTTGCTGCCCTGCCTCAGGTTGTGGCCGTGGACATCAATGACCTTGGCACTATCAAGCTCAGCCTGGAAGTCATATGGAGGTTAGTGGGCTTAAAGTTTAGGACTTAAGGGCAAGGCCAGGAAGGTTATAGCATGGCTAACTGTGTATTTACTCCTTAGCCCCTTTGATAAGGATGATCAGCCTTCAGCTGCCTCAACTGTCAACAAAGCTTCCAATGTTACCAAGCGCTTCTCCACCTACAGCCAGAGCCCACCAGACACCCCTTCACTTCGGGAACAGGCCTTTTATGTGAGAGCCATAACCCAGGCCCCAGACCTTACCATCTCCTAGAGGCTTTTCAGAGGTGATCCTGAAATGCCCTTCCCTCTTTCTCAGAACATGCTACGGCGGCAGGAGGAGCTGGAAAATGGGACAGCATGGTCCTTGTCATCTGAATCTTCAGACGACTCATCCAGTCCACAGCTCTCAGGCACTGCCCGCCACTCAACAATCCCCAGGCCCCTGGTGCAGCAGCCTGAGCCTCTGCCCATTCAAGTTGCTTTCCGAAAGCCTGAGATCCCCCGATCTGGGCCCATGGATGAGGAGGGAGCTGTGGCTCCAGCCCTGGCCAATGGGCATGCTCCCTACAGTCGGACCTTGAGCCACATCAGTGAGGCCAGTGTGGATGCTGCCTTGGCTGAGGCTTCAGTGGAAGCTACAGTCTCAGAGAGCCTGGTCCCAGGACCTAGCCTGCCTACCCGTCCAGATCTCACCCATGGAGAGCGCCCTAGTAATAATCAACCTGCTCTAGACACCTGCCACTCTGCCACAAGCCTCCCCCTCAACACAACCAGTCCTGCCCCTACATCTGTGGACCCTGCACCATCATCTGCATTTCTAGACCCAATGCATAAAACCATAAACTCTGGCCCTTCTGGGCTGCCAAGCCCAAACAATACCATTATAAGCTCTACCCATAGTGCCATGAGCCCTGTTAACAATATTCAAAACCTCACTTCTATTACTATAGGTTCGGCACCCAAGCCTGTGCTTTCTACCCTCACCACTACAAGCCCTGTCTCTGATACTACTGTCCCATCCCAGCTCATCACAAACCCCACCCATACTAATGCAAGCCCCACCCATGCCACCCCAAACTGTACCCATACCACTGTAAGCCCCACCCATACCACTGCAAGCCTCACTCCTACAAGCTCCACCCATACAACTGCAGGCCCCACTCCTATAAGCCCCACTCCTTCAAACTCCACCCATACCACTGCAGGCCCCACTCCTATAAGCCCCACTCCTACAAGCTCCACCCATACCACTACAAGCCCAACTCCTACAAACCCCACTCATACCACTGTAAGCCCCACTCCCATAAGCCCCACCCATGAAGCAAGAATGTTAATTAACACAAGTCCTGCCCCTGATGCTATGAGCCAAGTCGAAACCACTCCAAGCCACACTCTTACAACTGTAAGCTCTTCCTCTTCTCTAGATCTTGCTGTGCTCCCCAGTCCCTCTGTAGACGCCACACTCCCCATCACCAAACCCCTTCCCTGTTCAGACCCAGCCTCTGCTTCCAGTATTCAGGCAGACACTGTAGTGCCCAGTACCACCTACCAAAGTCATGCCTGTTCTGACTGGAAACCTCTCACCAGCTCTGACCCAGACCCTCCAGAGCCCAACACTAAGAGCCTAAGCCCTCCTCACTCACCCGTAACCCCTGGACCCCAGCATTCAGAACTTAACCTGGCCACAGCTACTCAAGTCCCAGCCCCAGGAACAACTGGAGGAGCTGGAGACAAGAGGCTGGAGGAAGCCCTGGGTGCCCTCATGTCTGCCCTGGATGACTATCGTGGCCAGTTTCCTGAGCTGCAGGGCCTGGAACAAGAAGTGACCCGGCTGGAGAGTCTGCTCATGGTAAGGAAGGTGAGGCTGGCCTAGGAGGCTAGGGAGGATAACCAGGTAGTGGTAGCAGCTCTGACCCCCTTCCCAACTCCAGCAGAAACAAGGCATGACTCGCAGCCGGGCCTCTAGTCTCAGCATCACTGTGGAACATGCTTTGGAAAGCTTCAGCTTCCTCAACGAAGATGAAGAAGATAATGATGGGCCAGGGGACAGGTAAGGGGCGAGAAAGGCCAGTTGAGGGGAAAGAGATAAAGGGAAAGAGATGAGGTATTGCCAGGCAGAGGAGCTCAGGTAGGAGATGCAGGGAGAAAGGCAAAATGGGGTGAAGAGCCAGGCAGAGCATATGAATGTGGATTGGTTCGCATGTACATCTGTGTTCACTTGTCCTGTGTGTAACTCCTGTGTCCTTGACATCCATGTCTCCAATACCACCTGTCCCTAGTACTTCTGGCCATCCTGCTCCTCATCTCTGCAATGTGTGCCTCCCCCACCGGCCCCCATCAGTTCGTGTGCCTTCCACCCCTCCTCTTTCCTTTGGCCTCACCTTGGAACTACCCTATGAAGAAGCTCCTTCAGTGCCTCGTCAGGCACCCTGCATCCCTCATAATAACCCCCGACTATCCCAGAGACCCCGGTCTCTCAGGTCCCAGAGACCCCGGTCTCTCAGATCCCAGAGACCCCGTTCTCTCAGGTCCCAGAGTGGCCATTTTCAATCACGGTTTGAAAGTCGTTCCCGATCCTTCCTTCCTCTGATGCCTCCCAGGTTACATTCTCATGCTCTACGTCCTTTTCAGTCTACATTTTATAAACCCTTCTGCCTGCAACCCCCTACTCTCAACCACCCCAGCCCCAGCATCCCCTGCAGTCTTAGCTGGAGTGGCACAGGGAAGACTGATTGAAGACTTACCCCTGCTGGAAGTCCACTGTGAACTTACCTGTTATCTATTATCTGTGCATCTGTATTCTTCCATTCTGGGATAGGAGGAACTTAATAAAAATAAACTCTGGTGACCAAATGGTAATGTGTGCTTCTAGAGTGGTTGACTCCATTTTTCTGTCAGGCCTGCAAGCAATCCAGAGGCTGGGGCTGAGGACAGTCTAGACTCACCCCGTGCCCACCACCTCAGCACAGGGTGTCCACCTCTGGATGCTACTTTGGTCCAGCACCTGTACCACTGCAGTCGTCTCCTGCTGGTGAGGCTAGTGGTATTTCTCCATCCTTTCCCTTTTATCCTCTTGTCCCAGATAGCCCTGCACTCCAATCCTGGCTGCCACCTCCTCCTCTTCCTCCTCATTGCTATTGCCAGTCCTGGGACTTGAACTCAGGGTCTGGGCACTGTCCTTGAGCTTATTTTGCTCAAGGCTAGCACTTGAGCCACAGCGCCACTTCTGGCTTTTTCTGTTTATGTGGTACCAAGGAATCATATCCAGAGCTTCATGCACGCTAAACAATCACTCTACCACATTCCCAACTCCCAAACCTAGCCTAATATACCCTAGTACTCTATTGTCATGGCATCTAGTTCTTCTTGCTGAATGAATACCTCCTGCCCTGTGCCTGCCCTCAGCCTCTCCCAATGCATGCTGGATCTTGTAGTCCCTGGTTTCCATCTTTCCTAAGTCCTATCCTGAGCTCTATGCTACTTGGCCATTTCTGTTCTCCAGAAACTTGGCACATTTGGGCCCTTGCGCTGCCAGGAAGCGTGGGCCCTGGAACGGCTACTGCGGGAAGCCCATGTACTTGAGGCAGTATGCAAGCTCAGCAGGCTATGGGAGACCCCTGTCATCTCTGCCCAGGAAGGTAAAGGACTCACTTAGGCTCTGATGTCTACCTGAAACTTCGCCTTACTTCACTCCACCTCATCTAGTGACCAGTCTGCCCTCCGCTTGCTCTGTTGCTGACTGTTTCTCTCAATCCCTTCACAGTGGTGCAATTCTCAGCCTCCCGTCCTGGTTTCCTGACCTTCTGGGACCAGTGTTCAGAGGGACTCAACCCCTTCATCTGTCCAGTGCAGCGGGTACTCCTTACCTTCTGCAACCAGTATGGTGCCCGTCTCTCTCTGCGTCAGCCAGGCTTGGCTGAGGCTGGTGAGTGGTTTCCTTACTTGCCCTTCCATCTTTTCTCAAGCTTCCCAGCAGTGGGGATCCCAGGCGAAGTGAGCCACACTGACATAGGGCTGAGCACTGAGGAGAAACTGATGACTGAAGACTCATGCCTAGCTTAGTAGGGTATGGACAGGAGCCTGGGACAGGAGCACTCTCTTCCACCTGGAAGTCTGGGTGTATCCCAACTTGGGCTATGGCACCATCTCCTGCAGTGTGTGTAAAGTTCCTGGAGGATGCCCTGGGACAGAAATTGCCCAGGAGGCCCCAACCAGGCCCTGGGGAACAGCTCACCATTTTCCAGTTCTGGAGTTACGTTGAAGCCTTGGACAGCCCTTCCATGGAGGCCTATGTGACAGAGACTGCTGAGGAAGGTGAGACAGTGGCCCTGATCACAAAGTTACTTGACCCTGAGGGTATGGATGAGGACACGAGGACAAGGCCTCCAAACCCTATGAGGCTCCTCATCTTCCATCTTGCCCTAGCCCTTACTTTGCTCCTTTCTTTCAGTGTTGCTGGTAAGAAATCTGAACTCTGATGACCAGGCTATTGTGCTGAAGGCACTGAGGCTGGCACCTGAGGGGCGACTGCGAAAGGATGGACTTCGAGCCCTCAGCTCCTTGCTCGTCCATGGCAACAACAAGGTCATGGCTGCGGTCAGCACACAACTCCGAAGCCTGTCACTGGGCCCTGTCTTCCGTGAAAGGGTGAGAGTCAGGCAGGGCTCTCTTGAGGGTGAGAGTTGTGGTCCTGGGCTCTCAATGTCTGGCTAAGGATGCTCTCCTACCCTTTCCCAGGCCCTCTTGTGTTTCCTGGACCAGCTTGAGGATGAAGATGTGCAGACTCGAGTGGCTGGATGCCTGGCTCTGGGCTGCATCAAGGTGATACTTGCCAACCAACTTACCCTTTTACTCTCCCTCCTGGCATCCATCTGGGGCCTTCCCACCTAGTCCACTGAGCCTACTCACTGTTGTCTTTCTTGATAGGCTCCTGAGGGCATTGAACCCCTAGTGTACCTGTGCCAAACGGACACAGAAGCTGTAAGAGAAGCTGCCCGGCAAAGTCTGCAGCAGTGTGGTAAGTCAGAAGGATGGGAGGTATGGATCAAGTGGATTCTAAGACATCTTGGCTTATAGGATGCTATGAGTCCAGGGCTACTACTGACCTCATCCCTATGCGTTTCAGGGGAAGAAGGACAGTCTGCCCATCGACGGCTGGAGGAGTCACTAGACGCCCTACCCCGTATCTTTGGGCCCAGCAGCATGGCCAGCACAGCATTCTAAACTCTCTACTCACTGGCTCCCAGAGCCCCTTCTAACCACTTTCAAGGCTCACCAGGCACTGGCAGGGAGGGTGAGGGCTGGCTCCAGACACCCCTCCCCACAGATTCCTATCAATGAAAAGCTAATATATTCTTCTGATACCCCTGGGGTTGGTAGAGTCGGTGCCTGCAGTCAAGTGCCTCTCAGCCTCGACTCAGCACATCCCTCGCCATAAAATGTCTGGGGCCTGGCCACCTTGCCTCTGCCTCACCACTTCCCTTGGTTTTGTATTTTATTTACAGAGTTTTACAGAAAATAAAAAGCAAAATGCCTTTCCTACATGGCCTGCTCCACTCCCTCTGCTCCAGCACCCTCTGGCATGCCTTTCCTGGTTCTGATGTATTCACACCCCAGCTGTGACAACAGTATGTAAATCTGTCCTGGAAATCTTAGTGGAACAAAGCCCAGAAAGGTCTTGGAGAAAACAGAGGAAAGAAAGAGGGCATTGCTGAGCAGGGTCAGCTAGCATCTGGGCCTGGGCACTACAACCCTTGGGTGTAACTGTGCATTTGACCCAAAGAAGGTCCCCAAGGGTGCCAGTTTTGGACTGGCTATAGCCAGGGGCAGAAAGCAAACGATAATAGTGTGGCTGAGTTTGTGACTGGGGGGAAAACAAAACCAAAACCACCCATGCAGAATAGTGATTTTTTTTGGCCACAAGAGGGCACCAGAATTGCATAACGCAGATCCCAGACTTAGGGGTGTTCACCCAGGCAGTTTCCTCCAGGGAGGACTGAAGGAACACTTCCTGGAAGCTGAGGATCAAGGAAAAGATTCTTGCAGAGGGGAGGATCTTGGGGCCTGGGAGGCAGGAGACCAGGATAGCTGCTCTGAGGCCACCCTCCCTGAGGTACTTCTCTGGAATACAAACCCGCGGAACCCTGTGATTCCCATCAGCATCAGAACTGTTTTGCTTCAGAAGGCAGGATTCCCAGAAGATGGCTCCCCTCCCTTAAAGCTGCCAGGAATATGATCTGGGAAGAGCAAGAGAGTAGGGCTGATTGCAGGATGGCAGGCTCATTCTAAGAAGGGCCTGAGGAAGCGCCATACCCTTAGAGAAACAGATCACTCTTCCCCTCTCCCAACAAAATGTCCATGATCCCTAAGCAAGGGAGAGTGTATGGGCAGGGCCTCTCCCACTCTCTGAGCCCACTCTGGTATCCCAGGGAATGTATGTGTACCTGCACTCAGGAAGAACTAATGAGGTACCAACTGCCCCAGGGGGCAGGGGAGGATGACCCAAATTCCTGTGGAACTCTATCCCCCAGTGCTTTAGAGCTGTGTGAAGAGGTTTGGCTAGTGCATTAACCACCTGCTGGGGAAGCCTCACTGAGTAGAAGAAAAACAAACAGACAAAAAAAAACCCACTGCGACAGGAAAGCATACAGGAAACACCTGTGTGTAGATGCAGGTGGCTGGCTCCAGTGGTGGTGAATATGTAATGGCAGACAGCCATCACATGTCGAACAAACTCTGTGCTCCCTCTCCCTCTGTAGCTATGAAGGGCACCTTAGGCAGGATGGTGCAGCACAGCTTTTGGGATGGTAAGGGATAGATTAAGGCAATCAAATGATAGAAACCATGCCAGCACCCAAATTGAGTCACAGCTTGGGTCTGCTCGTGAACCCTTGCAAGAAAGTTGCAGTCCGAGAACCACCACCACTAGGTGCCACTCAGAAACTGAATCCCACAAGAGGCCCACTAGTAGGTCAGGGCCTGTCCATTTGCTTCAGAAGTGTAGCCCAGGTGGTGGGAAAAGAGGAAGTGAACACTGGTGTTGACCAGGTCCTGGGAAAGTACAAAAGGGGTGAATGGGCCAGTACCCACTCATAGCTCAATCTGCAGGATAGGGCAGGGCTTGGGCAAAAATATGGAAAAATGTAATCATCCTAGCCAGGGTTCACTGGAGTTGTCATGGAAGAGAGAAAATAGAGATCCAGAGGCTTTTTTGGCTTGGAGCAGCTTGGATCAACCCGAGGACAGTCACTTGACCTTTCTTTCTTTTTTTGCCAGTCGTGGGCTTGAGCTCAGGACCTGAGCACTGTCCTTGGACTTTCTCAAGGTCAGAGCTTCTACCTCTTTAGCCTCACCACCACTTCGGGCTTTTTTTCTATGTATGCGATACTGAGGAATTGAACCCGGGTCTTCATGCATGCTAGGCAAGCACTCTACCACTAGGCCGAACTCCTGGCCCCTCACTTGACCTTTCTGTCTGTGACTTAGCCTCTGCCCAGAGACCCTGATCTGTCAGATGGTGGAGGGAGAACCCTTCTTTCCCTTCTTTTATAACTACACCAGTCTCTAGAGGTGGCTCTCATAAGACAAAACTGCCCCACAACTCCCTCCACCTCCTATCCTACTGTTACCCAGGTTGGAGAGGTGCCTGTTCCTGTTGCTTTGAACTTAGGACAATTGGGAACCTGTTGCCCAGGTGATGGAAGGTAGATACTATCATCAGAAGTCAAGGTACCAGAGTAAGGAAAGTATGCCCCGTTGTCCTGTGAAGTCTGCCTGACCTGATGAAGGGAAAGATGGAAGTGGGCCTCTAAGGTCTGTGACATTGAGAAGACCCCTATCGTTGGCATCCATTAAAGCTACAGTCATGTCTTCATTGTCATCTTCAGGACTCTACCTGGAAGGAACTGATACGTTAAAAAAAAGTGCCAGGCCAACATGGTCCAGAATACAATTTATTATGTTGGTTTCTGAAGCCTCTTACAATTCTCCTTGCTTTTATTCTTCTTGCCCTCTTCCAATCTTACCTTTGTTCTTTCCCATTCTTCTCCTGCATGCAGTCAAAGCTGCAGAGAACCTAAAAAAAGGGAGAAAGAGACATGTTTGTGAAGGCAAAGAAGCAGATGGGCTGGCACACAGAGAGAGGACTGCATCTTTGTCTCGCCCACACAGCGGGGGTGCCTTCCTTGTGTGTTTCTGTGCCTGGTGTGTGGGTACAATTTGCTGAACTCCATCCATGTATATGAAACGTACCCTTCACCCCTATCCCCAAGCTTTAAAATGTCCTATTGAGGTCATTCATTCTACCACTTGAGCCATGCGCCCTATCCTTTTTAGCTTTAGTTCATTTTTTCAGATAAGGTTTTGCCAGAGGCCAGCCTCAGACCTACAGCTGGACATGAAGTATCCCATCATGTCCATCTTGTTGAGATGGGGGTGGATTCTGTGTGTGTGTGTGTGTGTGTGTATGTGTGTGTGTGTGTCTCAGTTGTTTTTTTTTTCCTTGCCAGTCCTGGGGGCCTGAACTCAGGGCCTGAGCACTGTCCTTGGGCTTTCTCAAGGTTAGGGCTCTACCATTTGAGCCACAGCACCACTTCTGGCTTTTCTATGTATGTGGTACCAAGGAATCGAACCTGGGTCTTTGTACATGCTAGGCAAGCACTCTACCTCTAGGCCAAACTCCCGGCCCTGTGTGTGTGTAAGTTATGGGGATTGAACTTGGCCTGGGTGCTGTCCCTGAGCTCTTCAACTCAAGGTTAGTGCTCTACTGCTTTGAGCAATAGTGCCACTTCCGGTTTTCTGGTGGTTATAGATTAGAATCTTAACAACTTCTGTGTCCAGGCTGGCTTTGAACCAAGATCCTCAGGTTTCAGCCTCCTGAGTAGCTAAAATTACAGGTGTAGGCCACTGGTGTCTGGCTCTCACTTTTTGCCAGGTCTGGCCTCGAACTACAATTCTTCTGATACCTGCTTCTCAAGTAGCCAAGATTACAGGTATGTACTTCCATGACTGGGCATTTTAAACAGCCCTATTGAGAATTCACATAATAACTCAGCCATTTAAAAAGTACATAATTATGGATTGGGAATGTGACTTAAGATTGGGAATGTGACTTAGTGGTAGAGTGTTTGCCTAGCATACATGATGCACTGAGTTTGATTCCTCAGTACCACACAAACAGAAAAAGCCAGAAGTGGCACTGTGGCTCAAGTGGTAGAGAGCTAGCCTTGAGCAACAGAAGTTCATGGGCAGTGCCTAGGACCTGAGTTCAAGCCGCAGGACTGGCCAAAAAAAAGGTTAATTAATCCAAAAATAATTAGCCCAGTGCTGGTGGCTCAATCCTATCATCAAAAACTACTCAAGAAGCTGAGATTTGACGATCTCAGTTCAAAGCCAGCCTGGGCAGGAAAGTCTGTGAGATTTTTTTTTTTTTTTTTTGGTCTTTTCTCTTTTTGGTACTGGGGATCCATTCCAGGATGTTGTGCTTGTTAGGCAAGAGTTTTTGTCACTGAGCTACATCCCAGCCCTGTGAGACTCATTTCCAATTAACCAGAAGACCAGAAATGGAGCTGTGGTTCAAAGTGGTCGAGTGTGAGCCTTGAGCAAATGAGCTCAGGGACAGTGTCCAGGCACCATGACCACCACCACCACCCAAAAAAAAAGTGCATAATTAAGAGCCATGCAGGGCTGGGAGTTTGGACTACTGGTAGAGTGTGTGGTGCTGTGGCTCACGTGGTAGAGGTCTAGCCTTGACAAAGCCAGGAGTAGCAAAAAAAAAAAAAAAAAAAAGCCATGCATGTACACCTTTAATTCAAACATTAAGATGTTGAAGGAGAAGGATTCTAAGTTCAAGGCCAGTCCAAGCTAACAGCCATACCCTGTTTCAAAAAGTTAAGGATGGTGGAACTGGAGGTGTGGTCAAGTGGTAGAGTAAAATTGAGATCTTAAGTGCAAACCCAGTACCACAAGAGTTGGGGAAGTAGTTGGGTGGTACAGTGCTTGCTTAGCAGGCACAAGTCCCTGGATCTGATCCCTAATACAGCAAATAAATAAAATTCAATGGCTTTTTAATATATTCATAAAGTTGTACAACTATCACTACATTTTTGGAATATTTTCATCAAGTGAAAAAGAAACTGCATTGAAATCCCTTTGTATACCTTAAGTTAATCAAAATTTTAATAAAGTCACATTAACAGAAAATGAAATTGCATCTCTTAGCTATTATTCCTGGGGCCCTTGTATTTTCCTTTACACTATTCCTAGTCCTAGACAATTACCTATTTTCTGCCTCTATCAGTTACCTACTGTGGATATCTCATACATAAAATCAAGTTAGGGCTTTCCAATTTATTTAGTACTAAGGATCACCTCAGAATTGACCTAGCAGTTCAAATTCAGTGGTATCTATTTGAACAGACACCAAGAGAGCATCTCCCTTTTTTTTCCCCCCTGTCTGAAGACAAAGTCTCCCGAGGTAACTCAGACGGTACTTCAACTTTTTTTTTTTTTGGTTGGTCATGGGACTTGAACTCTAGGCCTGGGCGAGGTCCCTGAGCTTTTCAGCTCAAGGCTTTCGCGCAGCTACTAGAGCCACAGTGCCACTTCCGGTTTTCTGGTGGTTAATTGGAGCTAAGAGTCTCATGGACTTTAGTGCCCAGGCAGGCTTTAAACCGAGATCCTCAGATCTCAGCCTCCTGAGTAGCTATGATTACAGGTGTGAGCCACCAGTGCCCAGCTGGGTTTTGTTTTGTTTTGGGTTGTTTTGTTTTTGCCAGTCCTGGGGCTTGAACTCAGGGCCTGAGACTGTCCTTGGGCTTTCCTCGCTCTACCACTTGAGCTACAGTACCACTTTTGGCTTTTCTATGAATAAGTATCAAGGAATCGAACCCAGGTCTTCATGCATGCTAGGCAAGCACTCTACCACTAAGCCACACTCCCAGCCCCAGTACTTGAACTTTTTGTCAAGTTGCTGACACTTTTTTATCCCTGCTACTCACGGCCAGCTATATGGTGAGTAGTCATAATAAGTGGTCAAGAAATGTCTTGTAGGACTGGGAGTGGCCTAGTGAAAGAGTACTCGCCGGGCATGCATGAAGTTCTGGGTTTGGTTCCTTGGTACCATACACACAGAAAAAGCCAGACATGGTGCTGTGGCTCAAGTGGTAGGGTGCTAGGCTTGGGCAAAACAAGTTCAGGGACAGTGCCCAGGCCCTGAGTTCAAGCCCCAGGACTAGACAAAAAAAAAAGTCTTTTGGTGAGTATCAATAAAACCTGTCTTGTTTTGGCTCCCAATATCTAATTCCTCAGCTGATGGTTTTGTCTTACTTCAAAGCAACCCAAAAACATTCTGGGTGCCTCAGGCTCATGTCTGTAATCCTAGCTATTCAGGAGGCTTTGAGGATTTCAGTTCAAAGCCAGCCCAGGCACTAAAGACCCTGAAACTTATCTCCAAATAATCGCTAGAAAATGAAGTGGCACTGAGGCTCAACAGATTGGACAGTAGCCTTGAGCTCAGGGACAGCTCCCAGGCTCATAGTCCCAAGCCCCACAACTGACAAAAACAAAACAAAACATTCTGAGGCTAAAAGTACCACATATTCTATGAAGAAGTCTAGAAATTAATTTCCACCACTAAAGCCCTTTGAGTCGAAGCAGTTGACATCAACTTGGTTTGGGGACAAAAGTCCTTTTTATTCCCCCCCCCCCAAAAAAGCATATAGAATTTGAAGAGTAGGGGACTGGGGACTGGGAGAGTATGGTTGAGGAGAAGCACATGCACTTAACATGCTTGTGGCTCCGTGCTTAATTTCCAGTATTAAAAACAAGAGTAGCAGGAAACAGGGAGTGGGTAAGCCTAGAAAATGTTGAGCTGAGTACACTTAAAATTTCAGCACTCAGAAGTCTGCAGTGGGAGAATCACTGGAGTCTAGTTCAAAATTGAGGCAGCGTAACAAAACTTCATCCCAAAAAAGAAAAATAGAGGCCAGGAGTTTGGCCTAGTGGTATAGTGCTTGCCTAGTGTGCACAAAGACCTGGGTTCGATTCCTCTATATCACATACATAGAAAAAGCCAGAAAAGGTGGCTTAAGTGGTAGAGTGCTAACCTTGAGGAAAGCTCAAGGACAGTGCTCAGACCCTGAGTTCCATCCCCAGGACTGGCAAAATAATAATAATAATAATAATAATAATAATAATAAATTAATAATAAAAAGAAAAATATAATAGTCAAGTATTGTGTGAGGATCCTGAGCAAGCCCCTCCCTCCTTCCTTCCCTCCCTCTCTCCCTTCTTTTCAACATTTTTAATTAACTTATATTAGTTATATGTTTCTTAGCTTATATTAGTTGGAGGAGGGCTTCATTCTAACATTTTCATCATTTTTAGAAATTTGGGAGTCATGCTGTATACTGAAGCTATCCTAGAACTCACTTTGTAGTCTTACAGACTGGCCTTGAACTCATAATTTTCCTTTTTCCTCCTGAATGCTGAGAATACAGGCAAATGCCACTGCTACAGGCTCATCTCTTGAATTCAGGACAAAACTGGGCCTGGCTTATCAAACAGAATTGTGATTCTCACTTGAAAAGGAAGACAAAAAACAAAAAACTTATTTCTGCAGGTATCAGTGACTCATATCTGTAATCTTAGCTGCTCAAAAGATTGAGATCTAGCAAGGCACAGTGGCTCAGGCCTATAATCCTAGCTAGTCAGGAGGCTGAGATCTGAGGATCACGGTTCTAAGCTAGCCCAGGCACTAAAGACCCTGAGACTTATCTCCAATTAACCAATAGAAAACGGAAGAGGCTCTGTGGCTCAAGGGGCAGGGCAGCAGCCTTGAGCTGAAGAGCTCAGGGACAGTGCCCAGGCCCAGAGTTCAAGCCTCATGAGCAACCAAAAAAAAAAAATTGAGATCTGAGGACCATAGTTGAAAGCCAACCTGGGCAGAAAAGTTCATGAGAACTTATTTCTAATTAACCACCAGAAGGCCAGAAATGGCACTGTTGCTCAAAGTAGTAGAACATTGGCCTTAAGCACAAAAGCTCAGGGACAGTGCTCAGGCCTTGAGTTCAAGCCCAGAACTGGCACAAAAGAAGAAAAGAAAAAATGTACAAATGGATGAATTAGTGAAGTATAATCAATGCATGCTTGGGAAATGTAGATAAAAACAAAAAGAACAAAATTTCCTAAGCATGGGATATAGATCTAGGTAAAGTCTCTTAAGTCATTTGATCTGAAAGTTGAAAGACAAATATAGCTTTCATAAGGGTCAAAAGAAAGCAGACATTAACTAGGAAGAAAATTTGTAGTCTAGACAAGCTATGATATGGAAGTCTTTAAATGTTAGGACAAAGCGGCTGGTCTTAGCAGCTGATATTGGTAGATACTGAAAACTTTCCAACCCTTTTATGAAGTTTGGTGTTTCTATTCTACTCCTAGCCCAATAATGTGGGATGATTTGCTGTCCTTGAATTTTTTTTTTTTTTTGACAGTCCTGGCTTTGAACTCAGGGCCTGAGCACTGTCCTTAGGCTTTCTCAAGGCTAGAGCTCTACCATTTCAGCCACAGCACCACTTCTGGCTTTTTCTAGATATGTGGCACTGAGGAATCGAACCCAAGTGTTCACGAATGCTAGGCAAGCACTGTACCACTAGGCCAAACTCCCAGCCCCTCGAATACTCATATATTTTTATGCCCTTGACCATGGCTCTTTACCTTACATGCCTTTATCTTATCTCATGATGTCTTGGCAATACTTTAGATTCAGATGAAACGAGATACTACTAGAGAATGATTTGCTCCTTCTGTGACTTTATTTCTTCCTGTTAGAAATATTCTTCCATTATTTTTCTTAACCAGTTTTACTACTTAACACATCTTAAATCATCTTTGAAATCATCTTGCCTAAAATGGCAAGCTACACACAGTAGGGAATCCAATCAATAGGTGCTGAACTAGGGTTGTAGCTGTAGGTCAGAGGTAGAATATTTATTTATTGTCGGTTGTGGACTTGAACTCTGGGTCTGGATTCTATCCCTGAGCTCTTCAACTCAAGGCTAGTTGCTCTACCACTTTGAGCCACAGCATCACTTCCAGTTTCTGGTGGTTAATTGTAGATAGAGTCTTAATGGGATTTTCTGCCTGGGCTAGCTCTGAACCATGATCCTTAGATCTCCTGAGTAGTTAGGATTACAAAAGGCAGGAGCAACCAGCATCTGGCGCTACAATGTTTTTATCTAGCATGTACAAGGCCCTGAGTTCAATCTCCAGGTAGAAAAAGGAGGAAGAGGAGGAGGAGGAAGAGGAGGAGGGAGAGAAAATACTTGCTAAATTGGATATCTCATACTTGTCCTTTAAAGAATAGGAGGATTCATGTATAACTTTAGGCCTTACACTGAAGTAAAAATCTGCCCATTGATTATATATAAAACACATTTTCCTCCACTTGTTGGTATAGAAGGTCTAAAAAAGAAAACATGTAAATGATCACAACTACTGCAAGACTTATATGGAATTAAAACAGGGGTTGCTGGACACTGATGATTCACACCTGTATTACCTTGCTATTCAGGAAGCTGAGGAAAGCCCAAGGACAGTGTTCAGGCCCTTAGTTCAAGCCCCAGGACTGGCAAAAAACAAACAAACAAACAACAGCAACAAAAAAACAAAACAGAAAAGGCTGGGCTAGAAGTATGGTTCAAGTGTTAAGAATGCCAGCCAATCAAGCAAACTAAGTGAGCTTGAGTTCAAACCCCAGTACTCTGTCAAAATGAGGAACTAGAGTATAGAAAGCTCTTAGGAATGTAGTAATTTGGAGAAACATAGCACAAGAAAAAATGGTTGCTAAGGCCAAGAAAATCCTAATCAAACTACTCTTTTGGCCAGAGCGCTGGTAGCTCACACCTGTAATCCTACTCAGGAGGCTGAGATCTGAGGATTACAGTTCAAAGCCTGCCCAGGTACTAATGTCTGTGAGACTTTTATCTTCAATTAACCACTAGAAAACAGGAAGTGGTGCTGTGTGCTTTTTTTTTTTTTTTTTTTTTTTTTTGCCAGTCCTGGGCTTGGGCTCAGGGCCTGAGCACTGTCCTTGGACTTTCTCAAGGCTAGAGCTCTACCACTTGAGCCTCAGCACCACTTCCGGCTTTTTGCTATGTATGTGGTACGGAGGAATCGATCCCGGGTCTTCGTGCATGCTAGGCAAGCAAGCTACCTCTAGGCCAAACTCCCGGCCTGTGTGCTTTTGTTTTTTAAATAAACCTAATCACTATCAAATACAATTATTCGTTTTATAGATGAGTTGTTACTAATTGACTTACGATCGATCAAACCAGTAGTAAGAACGTAAGACAAAACCTGAATCCAGGACAATCTGACTCCTTCATCCAGAACAGGTGATAGTAAATGCTTACATTATGTAACATCTCAATCTAACTAATGGTTAAACAAAAGCTTTCTAGTAATCTGCCTTCTGAGGTTGTTCACCTATAGGAAAACCTTATGATTCCCCGTCCCCCCCCCCCCCCCCGCCACTCCAGTACTGGTGATTGAACCTAAAGCCTCTTCCACATTAGATAAGTGCTCTAGTCACTTAGCTACACCACATCTAGACCAACAACATGCCTTTTGGTGGCATGAGGATATTGGTCCACTTACCAGTAAAGCAGCATTCTGATTATACATCAAGCTGTGTGGTACCTGATCCTTAAGGAATCTGCTCTTAGGATACAAACCATTTTATGTTTCTGGTTCTGTCTGCAAAGCTAAGGGCTGGGTCCCATAATTGTGTGTGTGTGTGTGTGTGTCAGAAAGAGAGGGGGGGGGGGGAGAGAGAGAGAGAGAGAGACAGAGACAGAGACAGAGAGAGAGACAGACAGAGAGGGGGGAATAAGGTAGAGTCTGTATTCCTCCTTACGACAATCATATAAAATTATCCCTTTTCTTATTCATGACAGTACTAGGGCTTGATCTCAGGGCCTCATGGTCTCACTTGGCTTTTTCACTCACAGATGTACTCTATCATTTGATCCAAAGCTCCACTTCTGGATTTTTTTTTTTTTTTTTTCCAGTCCTGGTCTTGAGCTCAGGGCCTGAGCACTGTCCTTGGACTTTCTCAAGGCTAGAGCTCTACCACTTGAGCCTCAGCACCACTTCCAGCTTTTTTCTATGTATGTGGTACCCAGGAATCGAACCAGGTCTTCGTGCATGCTAGGCAAGCACGCTACCACTAGGCCAAACTTCCCGGCCCCCACTTCTGGATTTTTTGCTGGTTAATTGAAAATAAGAATCTCACACAGCCCTTCCTGCCTGGGCTGGCTTTGAACTTCAATCCTCAAATTCAGTCTCTGGATTACAAGCATAAACCACCAGCACCTGGTTGAAACAAATCAGAGAATGGATTCTCAATTCTCATAGGTATTTTGAAACACATTCCCCTCATTTTTCAGTACTAGGGATCAAACCCAGGGCCATGTACAATCCTAGGGCTAGGACTACTCTACCACTGAGATATATTCCCAGTTCTTGACCTTATTTTAGTCATCTGAATTGTTTCACAGGCTCTCCTCATAGTATTATCCCCTCTCAGTTTTGTTTTGTCAGCTGTGGGCCTTGAACTCAGAGCCTGGCTGCTGTTCCTGAGCTTTCTCACTCAAGGCTAACACTCTACCTATCACTTTGGGCCACAGAGCCACTTCTAGCTGTCTGGTAGTTACTTGGAGGTAAGAGTCCCATGGGTACTTTTCTGCCACAGCTGGCTTTGAACTGTGATCCTCAAATCTCAGCCACTTGAGTAGCTAGGATTACAGATGTGAGCCACCAGCACCTGGTGCTCAGTTTGTTTCTTTTCTGCCTGAAATACCCTATCTTTTTAATTTGGCTTTACATCCTTTGATTCTTGGAGATTACACAAAGTAGAATATATCAGGATTTCTTATAAGAAAAAGAAATACCCTTTTGTTCCTTCCTAGTGGTTTTCAATCTTTTCTTGGCCCATTTAGAGAGCACCTAAGTTCTTCATCTTCAGAAAGTAGACTCCAAGACACTTGGACCCCATTCCTAGCTCTAACATGCCTCAGAGGTCAAACTGTTGTAAATATAGTTCATACACTTGGTAAATATGATGGGGGTTTGTTTCTGTTTAAATACACTACCTTATATTTGCCCACATTAAAGCTTCAGGAGATACTCTTATAGGTTAATCTTAAAATGATTTGAGATGAAATGCTCTGCCATTGAGACAAATCCCTGGTCATGTTTTTGCTTTTGATATTTTCAAATAGAGTCTCACATTTATGACCAAGCTGGCCTGGACTGTGAGCCAGATATACTTCCTTTGTATTTTCCACCATATCCAGCTTAAAGAAAAAAAAAATTGGTTATAGAGTCTTGAGATCTTTTTACCCAGGCTTCCCTAAAGTCACAACATTCCTAACCTCAAGTTCCCCAAAAACGGAGATACAGTTTTGAGTTACACGATAGATTTATGGGGTTTTTTTTTGTCAGTTATGGGGCTTGAACTCAGGGTCTGGGTGCTGTCCCTGAGACTCTCTGGGATCAAGGCTGGTCCTCTACCACTCCAGCCACAGCACCACTTTCTGGTTTTGAGTGATTAACTGGAGATAAGAGTCTCATGGGGACTTTTCTGCCTGGGCTGGCCTCAAACCATAATCTTCATATCTCAGCCTCCTGAGTGGCTAGGATTATAGGTATGCACCACTGGTGCTCACACCTATAACACTGGTGATATTTATTTTTAATTGCAGTACTGGGGATCAAACCCAGGTCCTTATGCATACTGGTTTGTCATTCTACCACTGAGCTCCACCCTCAGCCACAAAATTAAAGATTCAAATGAAAGTCAGAATTATTGTTTCTGGTATCTAAGTTCCAAAGTGTACCAGGCTCTATTCTTTTTAGCAAAGAGAATATAAAATGCAAATATCCCTTTCCTTATACTTGAGACATGGGTACATAAGAGACAAATGGAATAATTTTGCTTCCAGAATAAAAGGGGAGGTCATATGTAAATTTTCCAAATACTTTACACATTTCTAGAATAGTATCTAATCTAGGGCAAGCAACTGGAATGAGAAAACTTGGGTCATGTTGAAATATCAAACTTTCTTTATATCTGTACTGAAGTAGCTGAATGTTGATAAAACGCACACCCACATGCATGTACACGCATGCTCGCGTGCACAGACAGACAGACAGACAGACACACACACACACACACACTCGGCCATCTAGTTAACTTTAAACTGAAGATCATAATCACAAACCATGAAATGGGTAACCAGTGCCTCTCAAGACATCCTACTAAGATCTTGTTTTTTCTTTCTGTTGCATTTGCATCCATCTTCATCTGATACCCTTTAATATTAGAGGAAGCATCCTATCCAAAGTCTCTTCTCCATTTCTTTATATCTTCACACACTTCAGTCCTTTAAAGGTCAAGTAAACTTCCTCTCCAGTGTCGCCCATTTTTCTTCTCCATTACAGCACTGCCAACAGTGCAGAAACTTGTCAAGATGCAAGGTACAGAAATGGAGCTGTGGCTCAAGTGGCGGAGTGCTAGACTTGCGCTGAAGAGCTCAAGGACCCCGCCCAGGCCCAAAGTTCAAGCCCCACAACTGACAAAGGAAATAAATAAAAATAAATAAAATAAAAAGATGCTAGGCACTGGGGGCTAACAGCCGTAATCCTACCTACTCAGGAATTTGAGATGTGAGGATGTGGTTCAAAGTCACCCAGGCAGGAAGTCTGTGAAACTCTTGTATCTTAATTGCCTACAAAAAGCTGGAAGTGGAGCTATGGCTCAAATCACAGAGCACTAGCCTTGAGCACAAAAGCTCAGGGATTGTGCCCAGGCACAATTAAGATACAGGACTGGTACAGAAAATAAATAATAAAAACACTCAAGAAACCTATTGTCTTAAAATATCTGTGGAGCTCAGTATTAAGAACTAGCTTCACAAGGCATTTGGTTCGATCCCTAGCAAAGAAGAGGAAAAAAGCATCACAACACCTCACATCCTTTTTGACTATCACCAAATTTCTTTGCTTACTTTACAGCAAAACTCTCAAGCTGCTTATATGTTGTCTCTATTTTCTCATGTTTCTGCTCACTTTTTAAAATTACATTCTAGTTAAGTTAGCATCTTTGACTGGTCCACCTGAATTTGTCCAAGATCACCAATGCTATTCTCCAGTGACCTCTAAGGTAACCAATTCAACAATAGCTATGCTTCCGGCCAAAGTTTAGAGCTCTCAACCATTACAGACAGCTGAAGCTTCCCCACTACCAGAATCCTCTTTCCTGGGATTCCACAACTGAATACTTTAGATTTTTTAAAAAATGTATTTATGTCTACTCCCTCTCAAACTCCTTCCTTCCCCATTGGTCTTAGAAGTTCCTTTTCTTCAAGTCAAGGCCCATAAGCTGACAGCCCACACTTGTGGTTGAATCCAGTCACTGAGTTTAAAAACTGCTGATCGAGTTGCATTTACAATTCTGGAGATTTTACATTCTCGAAAACAGACTTCTCCTTCCTTTGGGGGTAAAAAGACACCCCCCCCCCAGTACCTGTCGATATTGGGCCAGCCAGCATTCTCATAAGAGCAATCATTTGAATGGAGGAAAAGCATCTCCATTGACGCTGGGTGAGTCTACGGAAAGGAAGTTGGGGTTTCAGTCCGGAGCCGCATTCCGGTAAACTCCTTAAATGACTTGGAGAGCCACCAAAAACACCTGGCAATCGCCCCCTTGTTCCCGTCCTCTCCCCCCCCCCCCCCCGTTAACTTCGGTCTGGCTGGGCGGGGTCGGCAGGCGCCTGCAGGGGAGGAGGAGGAGCTGAAGGACTCCACCCACCGGGAACTTTACAGCTTCGGGGCAGAGACGAGCAGAGAGAAACGCACGTTTTAAAGCAGAAAGTATGCGGCGTCAGATACTCAAAAGTCCTCTCCGCTAAAGATGACTGATCTGTAGTGCACAAGCGTCAAGGGGTCCTCCGCTGTCCCTCCAGGCTGAAGCTGCCCGGGAACTCCCAGAGCAGGCCCGGGCCCCCTTTCCACCCGATCTCAGGAGAACCCTTTTCTAGGGAGTGAGACCATCAGAAGCCTCTAGGTAAACACAGTCCTGCTGGCAGTCCCTGGACTCCTGGCGAGGAACGGCAAGGCGCGGACACCCGCTGGGCCTCACTGAGTGGCGGGCCACTGGGCCGCGGTGGACGGGCGGGTCCCGCTGGGGCGGAGACTGGGCGGGGCCGGGCCTAGGAGCCGCCCAAGTCCCCACAGCCGGCCCCGCGCGCGCTTCCTCTAGCCACCCCCACTCTTCCAACTCCTGGGGAGTTCGGAGGGCCGGAGAGTGCAGTTTGGAAACCAGGTCAAACAGGCAGGATCCGAGACGGCCCGGAGACGACAGCCCCCGCCCCAGAAAGCCCCACCCAAGCGGAAGACCGGACGCCACAACGCCAGCCAAGTCCACGCGCGATCGGGCGAGGGCGCGGGAGGGCGCGTGCAGCGTGACGACGCGACTCGCGGTGCGTCCCGTGACGCCATCGCGCCTGCTTTTGAAAGTTGGCGCCGGGGCCGCCTCCCATGCTGCCCTGCGCCAACCCCTCCCCTCACCTTTCCTCCCCCGCCCTCCACTCGCCGCCCGGCCGGCCCCCCCCCCCCCACCCGTCCCTTCCCTTATCAGCACCCGCGGCCCCGGCAGCGCCGACGCAGGCGCACTGCATCGCACCGCCGCCATTTTGTGTCCGAGCTTGTGGAGCGATTAAACCGTGCGCGGAGCTGCTTCTTTGGCGGCAGTGGCGGCAGCAGTAGCCGGTGCGGGCGCGCAGAGCTGGCCGGGGACGCCGGGTGGCCGGAGCGGTGGAGCGGCGGCGAAACGGGCGCCGCGGGGGGTGTGGCGCGGAGGTAAGGGGGCCCAGGGTGGAGGAGGTTTCGCGGGCCGCCTCTAGGTGTCACGATGGGGCCGCTCCGGTCGGCGTTGGCTGTAGCCCGGCGCCAGCGCCGCCGCCGGGGGGTGTTTGTCTCCCTCTACCGTCCCTGCTGCGGCGCGGCCGCCGCCATTTCCCGCCGCCGCCGCCGCCGCCGCCGCCGCGGCCCGGCCGCCCCACTCCACACCCGCTCGCTAGGCCTCCTGGCCGTACGCTAGGCCTCGGGCGGCGACGGCGGCGGAGGCCCGCGCGCCCGGCGACTCCATTTTCCTTTCTTTGTCTCTGCCCTCGAGGCCGGCACTTGGCCCGGGCTGATCGCCCCGCCGCGGCCCGCCCTCTGCCCTCCGCCCCTCCCGCGGCGGGTGGCCCCCCAAGCCGGGACTCGGTCTCCGCTCCCCGGCGTCCCTACTTCTCCACTCGCTTCAAGAGTTGAGACCCTGTGCGACCGAGGACGCAGCTGAGTCCCAGAGCCCCGTTGGGCGCCGGGGCCTCTGTGGCTGCGTCTCGGGCTCCCCATCCTCCAGCCTTCCCCAGTCCCGGAACCTACCCGGCTGCCTCCGAGTGTTTCCCCAGCCGCTCGGCTGCTCCGCGGTCGCTCCCAGTCCGCGCGCGTCGTCGCCGCTGGTCTCCGTCTCCGCCGAGTGGCGCAGGCGGCGCTGCTGCGGCGGCGAGCAGAGGGGACCCCAGAGCTGCCGAGAGCTCCCTCTGCAAGGCTGGCTGAGCTATTCGCGCCTCGACGCCGCCCGAGCGGGCGGGGGAACGTGCGCTCGCCGCCCCCGCCGGGCCCCGCTGCGCCCCCAAACTCGCGCCAGGGCTCCGCGCGCGAGCGGACTTCGCGACGACCCCCATCGTTGGCGCAAAAGCCAAGAGTTCCGCCTTAGGGAGCGTTTCTTCAGCCACGCTTGTACTTTCTTAACCCCCGTGGAGAGAGAAACAGCCAGTGTAGGTTCAGAGATCTGAGAGGGACTGAAACTTAATTATGCTCTGGTTTCAAGAAACATGACCAACGGAATTCAGAAGTGTTAGGCCGACTGTTTTGATGTACGCAACCCCATTTTTAAGTGTCCTGACGCGAAACTTCGTATACTACTTAATAGTATGCTCTAGGGCTAGGCATAGGCAGTTTCAGCCTTTGGGATTGTGCAACCTGATCTAAAGCGCCAGTAGGACAGAAAGAATTTATTCTTGACTCAACTGGTAATTTGCCCATACGCTGAAATGTGAGGGTGGATGTTGTAATTGAATCCTGGGTCATTGCAGATGGTTTATAAATATCTGCGCCTAATGTAACTACTCTTTAGTAGCTAGCCGACTTCCTGCATTTATCCTGTCCGACATTCGAACACTTTCATACTTTCTTTTCGGTTAGATCAACTAGAAAAGTGAAGATGCCAGGTCTCCTATAGACAGGAAAAGTTAAGTAGGGCAAGTATTTAAGTTTACTGTCAGTGAGTCGTCTTGCATCATTAGAAAACTTCCTATGTTGAAGTGTCAAAGTTTAGTTCTCCTCTAAACATTATACTACCTTTGTATGGTACAGTAGAGTACAGTGTAAAAATTGATCTATCAATTCCTTCGTAAAAAAGAAAGTCTGGATTGGCTCCCCACACACTGGTTTGAACTCTAGGCCTCATGCTTACTAGCTAGCTGCTCTGCTATTTGAGCCACACCTCTAGCACTGCTGTAACTGCCTGCCTTTCCTGAGGCTTGAACTTGAGGCACTGGTTGCTGAGCTTTTTACCCAGGTCTAGCTCTACCTTGAGCCACAACTTCATTTCTGGCTTTTCTGGGGGTTAATTGGAAATGAATGTAATCTTAAGGGCTTTCATGACGAGGCTAGTTTTGAACTGCCATCCTCAGACCTCAGCCTCCAGAGTAGCTGGGGTTACAGGCCCTGACCCACTGTTCTCACCTGTTTTGATTTTTGGGGGGAGGGGGGTAGTCCTGGGACTTTGAACTCTGGGCCTGAGCACTGTCCTTAGGCTTTCTCAAGGCTAGAGCTCTACCACTTGAGTCACAGCACCATTTCCAGCTTTTTTGTATGTATGTGGTACTGAGGGATCGAACCCCAGACTTCGTGCGTGCTAGGCAAGCATTCTACCAGTAGGCTATGCTCCCGGGCCGGGCCCCCTCATCGTGCGCACGCACGCACGCATGTACGTACATACGTACATACACATATAAGTACGTACACACTACTACAGTTCCTACTTTTCTTTCTCCCAAGTGAAAAACAACTAAATGTGGCAGTGTTAGGCTTGGGTCTAGAGCTACTTCCCTCCCTCTCCCCCTCCCCCCCCCAGATCTTGGGGGCCTGGGCACTGTCGTTGGACACTTTTTGCTCAAGGCTAACGCTCAGCCACTTGAGCCACAGCACCACTCCAAGCTTTTTTCTGTGTGTGTGGTACTGGGGAATTGAACCCAGGGCTTTCTGCATGCTAGGCAAGCACTCTATCACTAGGCCACATTCCTGGCCCCTAGAACTACTTTTAATGGATAAATCAGTTATGTAACTCATTGCATTTTTCTGTGTTGTCAAGCTTACTTTCAAACTTCTGAATGGCAATTGGTTTAAGATTAAAATTTAACATTAAAGTTTAAAATGCAACAGGTTTGTAATTGTTCCAAGAGTAATGCTCATTTTCCCAGGTTAGAATTAGCTGTTAGACTCTGCTACCCTACCTGTGGTTTTGCTTGTATTGGTACTAGAGCTTGAACTTGGGACCCTTATACTCCTACTCAGTTTTTTCTGCTTAAGGTTAGCACTCTACCACTTGAGCCATACCTCCACTTCTGTTTTTTGGTGGTAATTGGAGATATGAATCTCATAGGCTTTTCCTGTGTGGGCTGGCTTCAAGCCCTGTTTCTCTGATCTCAGTCTGCTGAGGAGCTAAGATTATAGGTGTGAGCCACCAGCACTTGATGGCAGTTTCTTGGTCTTATACATTATGCTGACATAATAGCATAAACCTTGTCTAACACAGTTGATATTCTTTGGGATAACTGTATTCCAGAAATAATACTTTGTTTTAATGGGAAATTAAATCTAGAGAAAATAAATTCAGGATGGATGTGTTATAGTAAGGTAACCCCAAGAACCTATTTGTTTAAATTAGTAGTATAAGTAAGATTACAAAAATTTTACTTACATAAGAAAATTCTGCTTATTATAATTTTAAAAGATCTTACTGTAAAAAATGCAAAACTGCTGGGTGCCAATGGCTCACATCTATAAACCTAGCTACTCAAGAGACTTGAGATCTGAGGATCAAGGTTCAAAGCCAGCCCAGTCAGGAAAGTTTATGACATTTTTTTTAACCAGTCCTGTGGCTTGAACTCAGGACCTGAGCTCTCTCCTTGTGCTTTCTCAAGGCTAGAGCTCTACCATTTGAGCCGCAGCACCATTTCTGGCTTTTTCTATGTACATGGTACCAAGGAATCGAATCCAGGTCTTCGTCCATGCTAGGCAAGCACTCTACCACTATGCCAAACTCCTGGCCCTTGTGGCATTCTTATCTCCAGTGAAGCACCAGAAAACTAGAAGTAGTGCTGTGGCTCTTAAGTGATAGAGGGTTAGCCTTAAGTGAAAAAGCTCAGAGACAATACCCAGGCCCTGAGTTTAAGTCCCATGACTGGACCCCACCCAAAAAAAAAAAAATTGGTTACCGTGTTTGTGTGTTTACCAGTCCTGGGGCTTGAACTCTGGGTCTGGGCACTGTCCCTGAGCTTTTTGCTCAGTGCTCTAGCAATCTACCACTTGAGCCTAGGCTCAAGTGCTAAACAAGTACTGTATCGCTAAGCCACATTCCCAACCCTGATTACTATCTTTGCTTCATCCTTGCTGGTATCCTTATCTTTTTATCATCTTTGCCAGTATCTTTGTGCATTTTCCTTGTGATTTCATATTTGAGTTCAGAAATGGGTCACTGCATATAGATGCTGACATAGCTCAAGGATTGTGATACATTTTTCTACACTTGATACTTGTCCTGGATCACCCTTAGAACTTTCAGTGGCATAAAATCCCCTTCCATTTGAAGTATCTAGTAATATATGGATGCCAGTCAATATATAAGCCATGCATCAGCACTCTGGAGGCTGAGGCAGAGAATCTCAAGTTCAGGCCAGCCTAGACTACATAAACCTTGTCTCAAAAAAAAAAAAAAATTGTAAACAGGGTGCTGGTGGCTCACACCTGTAACCCAACCTACTGAGGCTGAGAGCTGAGAATCACAGTTCAACACTAGCCCAGGCAGGAAAGTCAAATACACAAATCCTCTTTGTATTATAAGTAAGTTGCCTATCAGCAGAGGAGACTTTACTTAGCTTGGTCTAAAAATGAATAATCAATTATCTTCTTTCTGTGGGCTAATTATGAGATGAATTTCCTCTGTTTAACTTTTTTGTTGTTGAGGATAGCCTCAGACTTGCCAGACTTTTGAGTGCTGAGATTATAGGCATGTAACACCATACCTAACTAGTTGCTTCTTTACTAATATCAAATCTTTAGTTTGCCCTCATTTTATTGCATGCTGTATAGTGCACTTTTGTGAAATTAGTATTTCATAGAATTATTTCCTTTTCTCTTTTAGAATGATTGTGGATCTAGAGCCAAAAAGCAAGATGCACTAGTGGACAGACTGCTGACCAGGGACTTCGTAGCTGGTTCTGTTTTCCTTCCTCAAACTGACTTTGCAGCCACGGAGCGGTAATTGCTATTTTCATTTTCTGCTCTAAAAAAAGGGAATAATGTAAACCCAGGATATTCTAGGTAGTTCTTGGGTATAGAAGATGGAGATAATTGGGAGGTTCAGAGCGTATGGGCTTTAGAGTCAAGAATACTGGATTTGAAAATTTAGTACCACATACTAGCTGGGCAAGTTACATTGGGCAAGTAACAGCAACCTCAGAATCTGTTCTGGAGGTTAACAATAATGTATAAAACAGATTTCATTCCAGTCTGACCATATGCATAGGAAAAACTCTCAAGAAGTTGTGGCTGGTTTTCTGTAAAAAAATTTGGGATTGTGTATTTTAACCATTGGTAGATGACCTGAAATGTCTATGTCTATGGCAATTTGTAATTTTGGTGAGGAACAGAAAGAATTCTGTTCTTGAAGAAGCTAATATTTTGGATTCAAAAAAATTTGTCTTAATTTGAGATAGTCTAACTGATGTCCCACATTTGTATTAGACTGATAGTCATTATCAGTTTTCTTTAACCTATAATGTCCTGCTATAAAATATAATAAGTATTGCAGAGGACTTGAAAAAGTCCTCATAAATGGAGTTTGCTGTGATTTGGGCTATTTCTTATTTTTCAGTCAGTTATGGGGCTTGAACTCAGGTCCTGGGCTCTGTCCTTGAACTCTTCAGCTTAACTAGTGCTCTTAACTATGAGCCACAGCTCCACTTCTGATTTTCTGGTGGTTAATTAGAGATCAAAGTCTCTGCCAGGGCTGCCTTTGAATCGTGACCCTCAGCCTTCTGAGTAATTAGGATTACGGATGTGAGCCACCAGCAAGCTTTGGGATTTTTTTTTTTTTTTTTTTTTGCCAGTCCTGGGCCTTGAACTCAGGGCCTGAGCACTGTCCTTGGGCTTTTTCCTCAGGGCTAGTGCTGTGCCACTTAAGCCACAGCACCGCACCTGGATTTTCTGTATATGTGGTACCAAGGAATCGAACCCTGGTCTTAGTTCATGCTAGGCAAGCACTCTACCTCTAGGCCAAACTCCCAGCCCTGTATTGGAATTTTTAAGCAGCTAAGTAGGTTGTTTCTCAGCTAGGCACTGGTGGCTCATGCCTGCAATTCTAGCTACTCAGGAGGCAGCCTGAGTAGCTAGCCTGTGGTTCAAAGCCAGCCCAGGCACAAACGTCCATGAAACTCTTCTCTCCAATTAACCACCAGAAAACTGGAAGTGGTGCTATGGCTCAAAGTGATAAGAGGGCTAGCCTTGATCTGAATAGCTCAGGGACAGCTCCTAGGCACAGAGTTCAAGCGCCATGACCAGCCAAAGTAAAAAAAGCATTTGCCTGGCAAGTGCAAGGTTATAAAAGTTGTTTTTCTTCTGGCTAACACAGGGCACATCTTTTTTATCAAAAAAAAAAAAAAAGAGAGAGAATAATTGAACTTGTATAATGGCAAAAGGGAGTGTGGAAGTAAAAATTTCAAATGCTAAAATTAGCTAAGCTTATATAAATGAATCATCTAAGTGACTACTAGAGTTTTTCTTAGAAGCTATGCTGGGAGTAAATGCAGAGAGAGAAAGAATGAGGAATGAAAGCTCTATTATTCTTCAAGTTTCTGTTTTACAAATAAGCAAACTTGGCATCTTACTGGATGGAAAGAACAAAGTCTGTGTTGTACTAATAAGATCCTGAAGAGAGTAATGATCCTGATTTGAAGAACATTTAAAAAATTTAGACTTAATAGTTTGAGAATTTAGATTTTTTTTTTTTTTGATGGTCATGGGGCTTGAACTCTGGACTTGAGCACCTTCCTTGAGCTCTTCAGCCCAAGGCTACCGCCCTGCCCCTTGAGCCACAGCCCCACTTCCTGTTTTCTAATGATTAATTGGAGATGAGTCTCATGTTCTTTAGTGTCTGAGCTGGCTTTGAACTGTAATCCTCAGATCTCATCCTCCTAGGTAGCTAGGATTACAGGTGTGAGCCACCTCGCCCAGCTCTACCTAGTGAGTTTTTTAGAGTAAAGCTGTGATTCAAGTGGTACAATGTTAGCCTGGAAAAGAAAAAGCTAGTGGACAGTACCCAGGCACCGAGTTCAAGCCAGCCTCTACCAGCACAAGAGGGGAAGAAAAGAAATGATCAACCAGGCGTGGTGGCTCACGCCTGTAATCATAGCTACTCAGGAGGCTGAGATCTGAGGCTTTCTGATCAAGGTTCAAAGCCAGCTTAGGCACAAAAGGACCTGAGACTCTTATCTCCAGTTAACCTCTAGAAAATGGCAAGTGGGGCTTTGCTCAAGGGTAGGGCAGTAAGTATCCTTGAGCTGAAGAGCTCTGGGACAATGCCCATGCCCAGGGGTAGGGTGGTAGCCTTGAGCTAAAGAGCTGAGGGGAAAGCACCCAAGCCGAGTCCAAGCCCCTTGACCCACAAAAAAAGAAGAAAATGATCATGTCTAGCTTGTCTGTTTATAATTTATTTGGGGGGCTGAAATTATGCTAACTTAGGGGACATCGAATTACATAATTTCACTGAAAGAAATAAAAAAAAATTACTGTATTTAAGTCTAGAGGCATGGTTCAAGTTGGTGGTATACCCACCTAGCAATTTGAAACCTAACTCCTGTCTGTCCCCTTTCCCCAGTGTGTGTGTGTGTGTGTGTGTGTGTGTGTGTGTGTGTCACATAGATCTAGTTATATACAATTATGATTGTATATAATAAAATAATAATTCAAGCTATGATATTCTAGTACGTATCTTCAACCAAATGAGGTATGATTACCTGGGCATTGTTCCTCCTGTAGGCACCACAGGAGAAACATGGGAAACAATGCTTTTGAGCCACTAAACAGTTTGAGCCTGGATCCTCAGATCTCAGCTTCATGAATAATTAGGATTACAGGCCAGGAATTTGGCCTAGTGGTTAAAGTGCTTGCCTAGCATGCATGAAGACCTGGGTTCAATTCCTCGGTGCCACATATAGCAAAAAGCCGGAAGTGGTGCTGAGGCTTAAGTGGTAGAGCTCTAGCCTTGAGAAAGTCCAAGGACAGTGCTCAGGCCCTGAGCTCAAGCCCAGGACTGGCAAAAAATAAATAAATAAATAAAAATAAAAAAAAAATAATTAGGATTACAGGTGTGAGCCATAGACCCTGAGACAAGTCTCCCCACCCCCACCCCGGGGGTGGGGGGGTGAAATTTTTTTTTTTTCCCTAGCCATGGGGCTTGAACTCAGGGCCTGAGCACTGTCCTTGGGCTTTCCTCAAGGCTAGTACTGTACCACTTGAGCTACAGCACCACTTCCAGCCTTTCCTATGTATGTGATACTCAGGAATCAAATCCTGATCCTTGTGCATGCTAGGCAAGCACTCTTACCACTAGGCCAAACTCCCGGCCCCTTGCCAGTCCTGGGGCTTGAACTCAGGGCCTGAGCACTGTCCCTGGGCTTTCTCAAGACTAGAGCTTTACTGTTTGAGTCACAGTACCATTTTTGGCTTTTTCTATGTATCTGATACTAAGGAATCAAACCTGGGTCTTTATGCATGCTAGGGAAGCACTCTGCCACTAGGCCAAACTCCCAGCCCCAGCATTTTTGTTTAATTAACTTATCTTTATGTAAAATTCTTCTTTTTAATTCTTACTATAAATGTGATGTTCAGTGAGTTTACTGTTCCATAAATCAAGTAATGAATATATTTCTTTTTGGATAATAGCGTTCCTTTGCTCTTTCCCACTCTTTCTTTTGATGTCTCCTGTTCCTTTCCACAATTTGTTCAGTTCTTTTTCAGCATAGTGAGACACATTTTATTTATTTATTTAGTTGGTTGGGGGGCTTGAACTCTGGGCCTGGGCATTGTCCCTGTGTTGTTCAGCTCAGGGTCCTACCCTTTGAGCCACAGGGTCACTTGAGGTTATCTGGTGATTAATTGGAGATAAGAGTCTTGAAGACTTTAGTGCCTGGGCTGGCTTTGAACTGCGATCCTCAGATCTCAACCTCCTGAGTAGCTAGGATTATAGGTGTGAGCCAGTGCACCCAGCTAACAAACTTTTTTTTTTTTTTTGACCAGTCCTAGAGCTTGAACTCAGGGCCTGAGCACTGTCCTTAGGCTTTCTCAAGGCCAGTTCTACCACTTGAGCCACAGCATCAGTTCCGGCTTTTTTCTATGTATGTGGAACCAGAATCTTCGTGCATGCTAGGCAAGCACTCTACCTACCACTAGGCCAAACCTCCTGGCCATTGACTTGCTTCTCTTCTATATGATTTTTCCTCCTCCTCCTCCTCCTCCCCCATGATGTTATTTGGGGTTGAATTTAGGGTCTACTGATTGTTAGCCAAGTACTTTTCCATTTGAGTCAAGTCCCCATCTTGCTTCCATTACTACTAAAAAAATAAGCAAGCTAATACAATTACTTGTTTTAGAAATTTTTAGTTCAGAGTAAAATTTTGTTTTTGTTGTTTAAACTTGAAAGTTTCCACTTAAGCCCTTCTTATCCAGCCCCTTTTGCTTTGGTTAATATTTGAAGGGAATCCGGGCATGGTGACTCATGTCTGTAATCCTAGCTACTCAGGAGGCTGAGATCTGAGATCTGGTTCAAAGCCAGCCTGGGCTTGAGCACTGTCCTTGGACTTTCTCAAGGCTAGAGCTCTACCAGCTTGAGCCTCAGCACCACTTCCGGCTTTTTTCTATGTATGTGGTACCGAGGAATCGAACCCGGGTCTTCGTGCATGCTAGAGAAGCACTCTACCACTAGGCCAAACTCTTGGCCCTTGAGAGACTCTTATCTCGAATTAACTACTAGAAAACTGGAAGCGGCATTGTGACTCAAAGGTAGGACAGAAGCCTTGAGCTGAAGAGCTCAGTGACAAGGCCCAGGCTCAGAGTTCAAGCCCCACGACTGACTAAAAAAAAATTGAGAGGGGGAAAGAAGTAATATACCCACTACCTGACAAATATAACTAATCTCTCTCTATGTTATTCCAACAATAAAATAAAATAAATAAAAATTAAAAATACATTTCAGGGCCGGGAGTTTGGCCTAGTGGTAGAGTGCTTGCCTAGCATGCACGAAGACCCAGGTTCGATTCCTCGGTACCACATATAGAAAAAAAGCTAGAAGTGGTGCTGAGGCTCAAGTGGTAGAGCTCTGGCCCAGGACTGGCAAAAAAAAAAAAAAATATATATATATATATATATATATATATATATATATATATTTCAATAGGGTCTTGCAGCCTGCCTAAGCATGTGCCTATAACTTGATCTATCCTTATTTTAGGCTTCCTTTTATAGGTAGAATGAGTAGACACTGGTCAATGCTTCTAGCTATTGGATAAGAAGGGGGTCTCAAAATTTTCCTATCTTATGTGGCCTTGAATCACAGTTCTCCCTGTCTCAGCCTTCCAATTACCTAAGGATGAAACATGGACTATCCATGCCTGGCTGTGTTTTAGATTACTTTTGTTCCTTCTAGCTACATGGTAGCTGATGCTGATACAGTTACTGACTGATATAGTAATTTTATCTTTTTCCTTTTTTAAAAAAACATTATTAGACATTATTGCCATTTATTATAATTATACTGTTCTATACAGAGATAACATTGTTGAATGTAAATAAACTAATAGTTTCCCGCCCCCCCCTTTTTTTTTTGCCTGTCCTAGGACTTGAACTCAGGGCCTGGCCTCTGTCCCTGAGCTTCTCTGTGCTCTAGCACTGTACCACTTGAGCCACAGCACCACTTCCTGCTTTTTCTGTTTATGTGGTACTGAGGAATTGAACCCAGTGATTCATGCATGCTGACAAGCACTCTACACTAAGCCACATTCTCAGCCCTAGCTTTTCATTTAATCTTAAACCCCCTTTACTAAATAAAGGTTGCCTGATTCTACAGAGTGGCCTTTGTGAGTGGGTCTGGAGTTGTAGATAATAGGATCAGTGGCCACATGGTTACTAAGATAATCACAGGTATTTAGTTCACTTCCTTGAACTTTGTCTTCCTACCTAAGAAATCATTGAAGCTTGAGTGTTGTTGAGTGTAATCCTTGCTACCCAGGAGGCTAAGACTTGGAGGATAGGATCAAAGTTAGCCTGGTAGATGGCTGGGAGTTTGGCCTAGTGGTACAGTGCTTGCCTAACATGCACAAAGATCCAGGTTCGATTCCTCGGTACCACATACATAGAAAAAAGCCAGAAGTGGTGCTGAGGCTCAAGTGGTAGAGCTTTAGCCTTGAGAAAGTCCAAGGACAGTGCTCAGGCCCTGAACTCAAGCCAGGGGTGGGGGGAGGGGGGAGCCTGGTAGAAAAGTCCATGAGACTTCATCTCCAATTACCTAACAAAAAGATGAACTAGGGGTGTAGTTCAGCTGGCAGGGTGGTATGAGCAGGAAAGCAAAGCAAGAGTAGGAGACGCTGAGCTCAAGCTCTGGCAACTGGGGGCGGGGGAATCTAATATTTAACGACTTATTCTTTGAGAAACATGATTAGTTGTTTTTGTTAATGTTTTTCCTAGTCCTGGGACTTGAACTCAGGGTTTGGGCACTGTCCTTGAGTTTTCTCAAGGCTGGCACTCTACCCTTCAGCTACATAGCACCACTTCTGGCTTTTTTCTGTGTGTGTGGAACCAAGGAATTGAACCAAGGGCTTTGAATGCTAGGCAAGCATTCTATCACTATGCCACACTCTCAGTCCCCATAATTAGTTTTGAGATAGATTATAGGTTTTATTTGGAGAAAAAAAAATGCTTAACACAGAAGATTATGTTCATTTATATTTAGACTGCATTAACTTTTGCACAATTAGATTGGTCACTTCCAGACCATGGTCAGCAGAGATTCTGTATGAGAATTACTTGGAGACCTTTTTTATTGTTTTTGCTTTTGAGATAGTCTCCTTCAAACTTGATATTCTCCCTGCTTCCATCTGCATGTTAGGATCATAACTCTGTACTCTCATGCCAGGCTATATTATTTTTAGTTTGTTTACCCAGTCCTGGGGCTTGAACTTAGGGCCTGGGTGTAATCCCTAATCTTTTGTTAGAGACTAGCACTCTACCACTTGAGCCATACCTCCACTTCTAGCCTCTTCTTAAGTAGTTTATTGGATAAAAGAGTCTCATGGACTTTCCTGCCCAAGCTGGCTTTGAACCACAATTCTTAGATCTCAGCCTCCTGAGTAGCTAAGATTACAGGTGTGAGCCACTGATACCCAGCTTCTTTGTGAGCGCGTGTGTATGGTGGTGGGGGGGGGTACACACACTGGGGAGCCTAGCATAGGACTTGAACTAGGGCCTGAATGTTTTGCTTGAGCTTTTGTACTCAGGAATAGCACTTTACCTGGGCCGGGAGGTTGGCCTAGTGGTTAAAGTGCTTGCCTAGCATGCACGAAGACCCGGGTTCGATTCCTTGGTACCACATACATAGACAAAAGCCAGAAATGGTGCTGAGGCTCAAGTGGTAGAGCTCTAGCCTTGAGAAAGTCCAAGGACAGTGCTCAGGCCCTGAGCTCAAGCCCAGGACTGGAAAAAAAAAAAAAAAAAGAATAGCACTTTACCACTTGATCCACAGCTCTGCTTATGGCTTTTTGGTGGTTAATTAAACATAAGAGTTTCTCTGGTTCATCTGCCCAGGCAGATGATCCTGGCTTTGAACCAGGATCCTCAGATTTTAGCCTCTTGAGGCTTATAGGTATGAACCATTGTCACTAGGGTAGTTATTGATATATTTTTTCTGGAGCTCACTAGATATTCTCATACACTCTAGGTCTAAGAAATCCTGGGTTTGACTCCTTAGTACCATATACATAAACAGAAAAAAGGCTGAAGTGGCACTATGGCTCAAGTGGTTGAGTGCTAGCCTAGAGCAAAAGAAGCTCAGTGACTAAGCCTAGGCCATGAATTCAAGCCTTGGAACTGGCAAGAAAAAAAAAAGTGCTGCTTAGGTAGTATCTGCCCACAAATCTGTAGCAGTTCCTGTTAGAGTATGCGTATTTGCATTATGTATATAATTTTTCCCATTGTGTAATATATTTGCCCATAGATACTCGACCTTTTACATATATGAAGTGATAAAAGATGTAAGGGTACTCCAAAGATAAGACGGTGCTGCTGGGGCTGGGGGGATGAATGGAAAGGGATCTATCTAGTGGTCTCTGACATAGTCACCCTTGGGGAAATATACGAAGAAGTGACACGTTTAGCTTGCTTTGTGCCAGTAAAGTATCATCTAGGCTTCAGAGTGTAGAGAAGGAAAGCATGTGCTAGTACCTAGCAAATAATTGGTATGCGACTCCAGTGTTGAGTTTCAGATAAGCATTTTAATCTATTTTGTGTATAAATGTTGAGTTAGTGAAATAAATTGGCTGTTCTTAATGAAGGGCTAGAACTTGCCCTCTGATACCAGATCACAGCAGTAAATTTGAGAATGACTTAACATAACTTCATTTGATTATATTGGGTGTCTTCTATAGAAATTTTGATTCGTATATAAACTAGTTTTCTCATTTGGAATTCCTTCTGCTACAATGCTTCTGTCTAGTAGTTTGCCTAATAAGGTCTATTTCATCCTTCAAGATTCAGTTTTAGCAGTACTCTCCTTTTAGCCCTTCTTTTATCCAGATAACTTGCTTTCTGTAACAGGGTGATGAGAAGTATGTTAACCCCCATTAAAAGTCAAACTAGATAGCTGCTATTTGTTTTGACGGTCTTTCTCGGCCAGATGAGCTCTGTGAGAATTGAGCCCTGTGGGGATTTCAAAGCTTATCTGGTAGTGAACAGTGCCATAGTAGTCTACTGTACCAGTTGGAGGCTGCCTCTGTTGCCTGTATTCTTTATCTGCTCTATTTGCTGGTATACAGCAACCATATTCCTAATTTATATTAACTGCAAATGAGCTGTTAAGATTTTTTTTCCCTCTGCCAGTGGCTCATGCCAGTAATTCTAGCTACTCAGGAGGCTGAGTAACTCAGAGCAGGGGAGTAACTCAGCAACAGGAGGGAAAGAAAGGCATTACTGGGAACGTTACTGGGAAGTTGTTTAAGTGGTAGAGCACCTGCCTAAGAAGTACATGGCCTTGAGTTCAAATCTCAGTTGTTAAAAAAAAAATGTACTGACTGGTGAATATGAGATCTGAGGTGGTGAACATGAGATCTGAGGATCACAGTTCAAAGCCAGGCACTATAGTAAGTGAGACTCTTATCTCCAGTTAATCACTAGAAACGGAAAGTAGGGCTGTGGCTCAAGGGTGATAGCCTTGAGCTGAAGAGCTCAGGGACAGTGCCCAGGCCCAGAGTTCAAGTCCCATGACCAATCAACTTGGGCACCGGTGGCTCAAGTCTATGATCCTAGTTACACAGGAGGCTGAGTTATGAGGATCACAGTTCAAAGCCAGCCCCTGCATGAAAGTCCATGAGACTCATCTCCAGAAATGGTGCTGTGGCTCAAAGTGTACTAGCCTTGAGCTGAAGAGTGCCTTGGCCCGGAATTCATGCTCAACAGCTGATCCAAAGAAAAAAAAGGAGGGAATGAAGGAAGTGAATTTTATCAGATATATTGGTAGAAATATCACAATGAAAGTCTTTTGTATAATTAATATATGCTAATAAAAATAAGGAAAATAATCTATACCCAGATTTATATACTTTTTGTTATTTTTTTGTAGCAAAACTCTTGCCTCCTTATCTAGTACTTCACTGTCAACATAAGTATATTACCAAGTATTTGTTTTTTACAGAGCTCTTTGTAGAATCAGAGCTCTTTAAATAGAAGTGGCTATAAGAATAGAATACTTTTAGGGGCCGGGAGTTTGGCCTAGTGGTTAAAGTGCTTGCCTAGCATGCATGAAGACCCAGGTTCGATTTCTCGGTACCACATACATAGAAAAAAGCTGGAAGTGGTGCTGAGGCTCAAGTGGTAGAGCTCAAGCCTTGAGAAAGTCCAAGGACAGTGCTCAGGCTCTGAGCTCAAGCCCAGGACTGGCAAAAAAAAAAAAAAAGAAAGAAAGAAAGAATAGAATACTTGGGTTTTGCCAGGCATGGTGGCTCATGCCCATAATCCTTACTACCTCAGGAGGCTAAGATCTGAGGATCAAGGTTCAAAGCCAGTCTAAGCACTAAAGTCCCTGAGACTTACCTACAATTAACCACTAGAAAACTGGAAGTGGTGCTGTGGTTCAAGGGATAGGTTGGTAGCCTTGAACTAAAGAGCTCTGGAACAGTGCCAAGGCCCAGAGTTCAAGTCCTACAACCGACACAAGAAAGGGAGGGAGGAAGGAAAGGAAGGAAGGAAGGATAGATGGATAGAGTTTTTGGTTTTTTTCCACAGGGCTTCAACTCAGGTCCTGGGTACTGTCCCTGAGCTCTTTTGCTCAAGGCTAGTGCTCTGTCACTTTGGGCCACAGCACCACTAGTGGTTTTCTGGTGGTTAATTGGAGATAGGATTCTCACAGACTTTCTTGCCTGGGCTGGCTTTGAACTGTGATGATCAGATTTCAACTCCTAAGGAGCAAGGAATACAGGAGTAAGCTATCCAAAGGCTGGCTTAGTTTGTGTTGTTTGTTTATTTGTTTTTTTTTTTAATACAAAATGAGCTTTAAAAAATTTTTTTACAGCAGTTGTTAAACAGTATTGTTGTTTTAACTGTAGTCTTTATTTATTTATTTATTTATTTTCTGTCCTGGGACTTGAACTCTGGGCCTGGGCACTGTCCCTGAGCTCTTCAGCGTAAGGCTACCACCCTACCCTTTGAGCCACACCACTTCTGGTATTCTGGTGATTAATTGTAGATAAGAGTCTCAAAGACTTTAGTGTATTGCTCAGGCTGACTTTGAGCCATGATTTTCAGATCTTAGCCTCCTGAGTAGCTAAGATTACAGACTCGAGCCACCACACCCAGCTTGTAACTTTTTAATATTACTAAATGGAAAGCATGATTGTTAACAGTGTAGATGAGAATGTGGTGTAGGAGCTGGGAATGTGGTTTAGTGGTAGAGTGCTTGCCTAGCATGAATGAAGCCCTGCTTCGATTGCTCAGTATCACTTAAACAAAAAAGCTGGAAGTGGTACTATGACTCAAGTGGTAAAGTGCTAGCCTTGAGAACAAAAGAAGCTCAGGAACAGTACCCAGGGCCTGAGTTCAAGCTCCAGGATTGGTTCCCCTTCCAAAAAAAAAAAAAAGTGGTGTACACCTATGTTACACATCTATAATCTCAGCATTTGGGATCAGTTAGGAAGATTGTGAATTCAAGGCCAGGCTGGGCTACATATCATTTTCCAGATTAACCTGAGCTACACAGTTGAGACCGTGTCCCAAAATAAAACACTGAATCATAGTTTGTCATGGAGGTACAGGCCTGTAATCGCAGCAACTCTGAATATTGAGATGAGTGAGGGTTACAGGTTCAAGGCCACCAGTGACATTCTGTCTCAAAAATTTAAAAAAAGCCAGGCACCAGTGGCTCATGCCTGTAATCTTAGCTCCTCAAGAGGCTGAGATCTTAGGATCATGATTCACAGCCAGCCTGGGCGTGAAAGTTCTTGAGACTTATTTCCAGTTAACCACCAAAAAGATGAGAGCCATAGCTCAAATGGTTGAACACTAGCATTGAGCACAAAAGCCCCAGGAGTGGCACAAAATAAGTAAATGAGGCTTTTATTTTATTTTATTTTTCCAGTTCTGGGCTTGAGCATAGGGCCTGAGCACTGTCCTTGGACTTTCTCAAGGCTAGTGCTCTACCACTTGAGCCTCAGCACCACTTCCGGCTTTTTTTCTATATGTGGTACTGAGGAATCAAACCCGGGTCTTCATGCATGCTAGGCAAGCACTTTAACCACTAGGCCAAACTCCCGGCCCCGAGGTTTTTATTTTTATTTTATTATTATTATTTTTTGCCAGTCCTAGGACTTGAATTTAGGGCCTGGGAACTATCCTTGAGCTTTCTCAAGGCTAGTGTTCTACCACTTGAGCCATAGCACCACTTCTGGCAGAAGTATGTGGTACCAAGGACTCAAATCCAGGGCTTTGTGCATGCTAGGCAAGCACTCTACCATTAAGCCACATTCCTGGCCCTTATATTAATATATGTCTTTTGGGGGGTAGGGAGGTCATGGAGCTTGAACTCTGGGCCTGGGCGCTGTCTCTGAGTTCTTCAGCTCAAGGCCACCACCTTACCCCTTGAGCCACAGTGCCGCTTCCATTTTAATTGGAGATCGGAATCTCAAGTCCATTAGTGCCCAGGCCAGCTTTGAACTGTGATTCTCAGATCTCAGCCTCCTAAGTAGCTAGGATTACAAGTTTGAGCCACCACACCCAGCCTAAATGATTATTAAAAAAAAAAAAATACTAGACTAGATTCATTCTTCCTAAGTAACTAGGGTAATAGGCATGAGCCATAGATGCCTGGCAACATTTATGTAATTTTAAAGATAGGAGGCAGGGTTGAGATATAGCTTAAGTGGTATACCACCTGCCTAGCAATTGAGAGGTCCTGAGTTCACTCTGCAGTCCTACCACCAAAAAAAAAAAAATCTAGGAAAGGAAGAAAGCACAGTTTAGACATGTTTTAAATGACCTTCATTTTAGAGTTTAAGAGTGACTGTGCAAGGAAGTGGCATGGAAACTTGGAGCTGCAGTTTCTTGCAAAGGTGATATAAACAGTCTTCTGATCTCCAGAAAATAAATTGGAGTTTTCTTGTTTGTTTTCAGCAAACAAGTGTCCCTTATACAATAACCAGTGTTTCTAAATGACTAAACTCTGCAGTAATGTTATTTTGGGAGTTTTCGTTTGACATTAGTCTGCCAGATTGTTATGTAGCCAGACAATGATATGTGATATATTGTTAAATTTTGGTGCACTTGCAGTTAGCACCTATTTCACGTGAAAGGTGGTTCTGTTTTTTCAATTATTTTTATTTTATTGTCAGTCGTGGGACTTGAACTCTGGGCCTGGGCACTGTCTTGAGCTCTTCAGCTTAAGGCTAGTGCTCTACCAGTTTGAACTACAGTAGTAGTTAATTGGAGATAAGAGTCTCTCAGTCTTTCATGACTGGGCTGGCTTTGAACATTGGTTCTCAGTTGATTCTCAGATGTCAGCCTCCCGAGTAGCTAGGATTACAAGTATGAGCCATCAATGTGGGGCCAGGTTGTTTTGTTTTTAATATAATCTATAATTGTATTAGGACTTCTAGGTTTGAAAAATGACATCTCCAAGCCAACTGATACATGCCAGTATAATATCACTACTCAAGAGCCTGAAGCTGGAGAATTGAAAGTTCAAGGCTAGCTTGAACTTCATAGCAAAACAAGTGAAGTAGTCGGGCTGGTGGCTCATGCTTGTAATCCTAGCTATTCTGGAGGCTGAGATCTGAAAGGATCAGAATTCAAGGCCAGCCTAGTCTCCTTGAGACTCTTATCTCCAATTAACTACCTGAACATGGGAAGTGGCACTGTGGCTCAAGTGGTAGAGTGCTAGCCTTAAACTGAAGAGCTCAGGGACAATACCTAGGCCCAGAGTTCAAACCCCCTGACTCTGTTTCCCTTCTCCCCCCCAAAAAAAAGCAACCTTGAGCTCAATCTGCTCTAGAAAAGATTGAAAAAGACTGATTTAGGAGTTCAGCTGGGAGGGGACAAGACAAGGAGTGTGACACTGGTATAGAGATGTCCATTGGGGAGTATTCAGAGGTGAAATTAAATAGGTAAAAGGTATAGGAACAAGCTGTACTAAGCTCTGGGAGCTAAGCCAAAGAGTTCGACTTGATTCAGTAAGCACCAGCCATCATGAGTTGTTTATTTGTGACATGTTCCCTATGTAGCCCAGACTGGCTTCAAATTCCCAATCTTCCTACCTCAGTCTCCCAAGTATAATAATTATAGGCCTGCTGCCGCATTCAGCCCTGCTATTAAAAAACATTAAGTGGGAGAGAATTTGAGTCCCTGCATTTCCTTGACTTGCCCCAACCTTTTTTTTTGTGAGTTATGCGGCTTGAACTCAGCCTGGGCACTGGCTGTCCCTGAGTAGGCTACCACCCTACCCTTGAGCCAAGTTCCACTTCCCATTTTCTAGTGGTTAGTTGGTGATAAAGAGTCTCAGGTCCTTTTTTGTCAAGGCTGGCTTTGAACCTTGATCCTCAGATCTCAGCCTCCTGAATAGCTAGGATTACAGGCATGAGCCACCACCCTGGCTTGTCCCAAACTCTTAATTCAAGGATTGGAGAGGTCTTTCTACCCCACCCTGATTAGCTGGGTTAATAGGTATCTTGTCTGACTTAATGTTTTATTGTTTTTGTTGTTGTTTTACCAGTCCTGGGGAGTGAACTCAGTGAGCACTGCCTTGGGCTTTCCTCAAGGCTAGAGCTCTACCACTTGAGCCACAGCACCACTTCTGGCTTTTTCTCTGTATGTGGTACCGAGGAAATCAAACCTGGGACTTCCATGCCTGCTAGGCAAGCACTCTACCACTAAGCTAAACTCCCAGCCCCTTGTTTTGTTTTGTTTTGTTGCCATTCCTGGGGCCTGAACTCAAGGCAAGGGCGCTGTCCTTGAGCTTTCTCAAGGCTAGCACCCTACCACTTGAGCCACAGCCACAACACTATTTCCAGCTATGTGGTACTGAGGAATTGAACCCAGGGCTTCACTCTGCCACTAGACCACACTCCCGGCCCTGATTTGATGAATTTTTGAGCTCCATTTTAGGACATTTAGTCTGGAATTACTGTACTATGGAGATTAAGAAAGACTAATCTGAAGCCTAGTGCAGTAGCTCATACCTGTAATCCTAGGTACTCAAGAGACTGAGATCTGAGGATCAAGGTTCAAAGCCAGCCCAGACACTAGCCTTGAGACTTATCTCCAGTTATCTCTAGCAAATGGGAAATGGGGCTGTGGCTCTAGGGTAGGGCAGTGGCCTCGAGCTGAAGAGCTCAGGGTCAGTGCCCAGATCCAGAGTTAAAGCCCATGACCGACTTTCCCCTCCCTCCCCCCCCCCCCCAAAAAAAAAGGCTAGTCTGAGAGCAGTTTGGATTTTCGTTGTCATTGCTTTGTTTTTGCTTGCCTTGGTAGGGACCATACCCAGATGTTGGGCCTTGACTATACCTCCTCAGCCTTGTTTTGTTTTGTCTTTTTTGCCTTATGCTATGAATTCACTTAAAATTGAATAGCATCTTAAAGTGATAGGCTTATTTCCCTCATGTTGATACATCATATCTCCCCCATTCTGCTCTCTCCTTTAGTTGGTGGATTCATTGTTTCTCCTGACTTTGGTTAGTCATAAAGTTCTGTCAAGTAGTTGTTGCCTTCTTCCTAGAGAAATCCAGGAGTTTAGTAGAGAAATCCTGTCTTTGTTGGTAACTCTAGTCAGATACTCAGGGCCTTGAAATTGCTAATCTCAAAACTGAGAACCCCTCAGCCTCTAGAGAAACTATTATTGTAAGAAAACTTTTATCTAAGTCTGCAGACTCCTATCCCCGATTTTTTTAGTGCCTGGGCTGGCTTTGAAACAGGATCCTCAGATGTCAGCCTCCTGAGTAGCTAGGATTACAGATGTGAGCCATTGGCACCTGGCTGCTTTTTTGCTTTTTGTGCGGCAGATGGAACCCATTGCCTCACACATGCTAAGTAATGCCTCTCAGCCTCGACATTTGTAATTTGAATTGAATCTTTTTTTGCCCAGAGTTTTCTTTGATGTTAATCTTGTTCTTAGAAATTTTATATATGTTGGGGCCAGGAGTTTGGCCTAATGGTAGAGTGCTTGCCTAGCATGCACAAAGACCCAGGTGCGATTTTTCAGTACCACATAGAAAAAGCCAAAAGTGGTGCTGTGGCTCAAGTGGTAGAGCACTAGCCTTGAGGAAAGCCCAAAGACAGTGCTCAGGCCCTGAGTTCACTCCCCAGGACTGGCAAAAAAAAAGAAAAGAAAAAAATTTTTACATATGTCTATGTAATAAAAGTATAAATGGGGGCTAGGAGTTTAGCATGCATGAAGACCCAGGTTTGATTCCTTGGTACCACCTACATAGAAAAAAGCTGGAAGTGGTGACTGAGGCTGAAGTGGTAATGCTCTAGCCTTGAGAAAGTCCAAGGACAGTGCTCAGGCCCTGAGTTCAAGCCCCAGGACTGGCCAAACGAAAGTACTAATGTGTTGTCATAAATATTAGAAATACTATTTTAGGGGTGAAACTGGGGTTTTGAATTCAGGGTCTTGTGCATGTCCAGCAAATGCTCTACCCCTTGAGCCATTCCCTAGTCTTTTATGCTTTAGTTACTTTTTAATAGCATCTCAAATTTATGCCCAGGTTGCCTAGACTGTGACCCTCCTAATCAAACTTCATTATAGTAGGGATGACATAGTTTGCCATGTCCTACTCCCTTTTCTTAAAAGAGTTTCTCCTGGTTTCAGAATTCTGTTTTCATATATGATAAACTATTTTGAGCATCATATTCATCCTCATTTCCCCTTTTTTGTTCCCCTCCACTATTGGTACTCTGAAATAAAGTTTTTCCAAATAATATTGAACCCACATATCATTCACTATAAGCCAAGGGCATGATACCAAAACAAAACTCAGTGAAAGCAGTTCTGTTGGTCCTACAAGCAAGTGGCCCTTATATACCACAGCTTAGGGTATACTTAGGATTCAATTCTGATTTCTACAAAGATGTCTAGTAAGATTAGGATAGAGGAATCTCCTTTGTATTGACCAAGTAAGGTCTGTTGCTGGCCTGAGAGTAGTAATTCAGTACAATAGAATATAGGAGTCCACAAACTAAACTGGTAGTACAGTATTGTATCTACATGTGCTACACTGTGAAATCAGGTTAAGGGGGGGATTTAAATTGGGAGGTATTTGAACCATATAGAACTGGCAGAGAAACTGAGGAAAGAAAAGTAGGGGAGGGCTGATCCAGCAGAATCCCTAAGGATAGAAATCAAAGCTAGTGGCTTAGGAACTTGATAGTTGTCAGGAGTATCTTGTGTTGAAGGATAGGTCCCTGTCAAATGAGGCAGAGAAGTACTCAAGTATAAGTTTTCCTTAAAGCCACTCTCAATCACTTGTCTAGATTCCCCTGCTTCATCTGAAAGAACCTCCCTCCACCCCCATCCTGAGGCTTGAACCTAGGGCCGGAGCACTGGCCTTGTCTTTCTCGTGGTTCTACCACTTGAGCCACAGCGTCACTTCCAGCCTTTTCTGTGTATGTGGTAGCAAAGAATCGAACCCAGGGCTTTGTCCATGCTAGGTAAGCATTCTACCACTAGGCCACGTTCCCAGCCTGAAAGAACCTCCTTTTAAACCTGTCCTTTATCCATAGTTACTGGAATGACATTTTTTTTTCTTAAGCTCCAGTTTTCCACCAGTATGATAGAGAATATAATAGATCTGGCCTTAAGAGTATCATTTTAGCCAGCAGTTCGTACCTGTACTCTTAGCTACAAAGAAGGCTGAACTTTGAAAATGTCCTGGGCAGAAAAGCTGGTGAGACTCCATCTCCAAAATAACTATTAAAAAGCAAGGCTGGCTGGGTATTGTGGCTCATGTCTGTAATCCTAGCTACTCAGGAAGCTGAGATCTGAGGATCAAGGTTCAAAGTCAGCCCAGGCGCTATAGTCCCTGAGACTCTTATCTCCAATTAACCACTAGAAAACTGGAAGTGACTCTGTGGCTCTAAGAGTAGTATGGTATCCTTGAGCTGAAGAGCTCAGGGATAATGCCCAGGCCCAGAATTCAACCCCAGGACCAGCAAAAAAAAAAAAAAAAAAGTGATCAATGTATTTCAAAATTCTCATTTCTTAGCCAGGCATGATGGCTCACGTCTATAATCCTAGCTACTCAAGAGGCTGAGATCTGAGGATAGAGGTTCAAAGTCAGCCTGGGCCCTAAAGACTGTGAGACTCTTACCTCCAGTTAACCACCAGAAAAGCAGAACTAGTGCTATTGCTCAAAGGGTAGGGTGGTAGCTTGAGCTAAAAAGCTCAAGGAAAGTGCCCAGGCCCAGAATTCAAGTCCCACAACTGGCACAAAGCAAGGCTGGGGGACTGGAGTGTGGCCTAATGGTAGAGTGCTCACCTAGCATGCACAAAGCCCTGGGTTCTATTCTTGAGCACACATACACAAGCCAGAAGTGGTGCTGTGGCTCAAGTGATAGGCCACTGACCTTGAGAAAGCCACAGGGAAGTGCTCAGACCAAAAACAAAACAAAAACCTGCAAGGCTGGAGGTGATGTGACTCAAGTGGTAGAGCACTAGCCAAACAAGCAAATTGAGTGAGCACAAGGTCTTGATTTCAAACTCAGTGCACTGTGCATGTGCACACGCATACACCATACCATCGCAGCTGGATGGATTAGAGAGTAGAGTCCAGGTTTCTTTATTTGCTAGGGAACATGACAGACAACCATCCATATGGAGAGATTTCTTTAAGGCAGTGAAACTAGGATTGCAGATGTGATAAGGAAAAGCCTTTGTGGTAGAGAAAATTGGAATGAAAAAACTAGTGCAACATTCATGTTCATCGACACACAACTTTCAATAGGAAAGTTGTGGAAACACCCCAGATATCCTACAACGGATTAATGGATCAAGAAAATGTGGTATATAGATACAATGGAAATTTACTCATCCAGGGCTCTGTGTATATATACACAAACTGACTAAAGAATGGTATAGTTTTAGGGGGAGGAATCCAAAAATGTTACTCCTGAACAACTAATGTAACTATCAAAGTGAATACCAGGAAATGGAAACATTTTGGGAGGAGGCAAAAGAGTGGTCATATGAATTGGATAAAAAGGTGAGCAAATGTAGTCATTATAGCCATTGTACATTATAAACTACCTAACCTGAGGTATAGGGATGGTAATGAGGGAGAACAAAAAGATGTGACATTAAGCAAGACACATTGTACTAAATAAATAGAAACATTGTACTCATAGCCTGACTTATGGCATTGTAACCTTTGTACAGCTACCTAGTAATAAAAATAAGTTTAAAAAGAAACCTAAGCCAGGTGTCAGTGGCTTATGCCTTTATCCTAACTTTTCAAGAGGCTGAGATCTGAGGATTGAAGTTCAAAGCTAGCCTAGACAGAAAAGTCCATGAGACTCTTACTTCCAGTTAATTACCCAAAAAGCCAGCAGTGAAGTTGTGGCTCAAGTGGTAGAGCAGAAGTTTTGAACACAAAGCTCAGGGACAGTGCTCAGGTTTTTGAGTTCAAGCCCCAGGACAGGCAAAAAAAAAAAAAAAAAAAAAGAAGATGATGATGAAGAAGAAACAAACAAAAACCCTAGCACAAATACCTACTGAAGGAACAGACCCTTGGTGTGCTTCAAGAGACAGATGGGAAGGCACTCAACAACAAGAGAAAAGACCTGGGACAGGCAGCATCCTAGGGATGAAAGAAATTCAGGATAGAGGAAGATGAGTTTCATTTTTAGAAAATCTGGATAAGGATGGCAGTTTGGCCTTTTGGTAGAGTGTTTATGTAGTATGCATGAAGAACCAGGTTGGATTCTTTGGTACTGCATATATAGAAAAAGTCAGAAATGGCGTTGTGGCTCTAGTGGTAGAGCTCTAACCTTGAGAAAGCCCAAGGACAGCACTCAGGTCAGGCCTGGGTTAAAGCCCAAGGCCTGGCCAAAAAAAAACCCAAAACAACTGGATAAAGAAAAGGGCCTTTGGGTTGGTTAGGGTGATCATTATGAATGATGCCTGTAGGCCAGGCTAAGAAGGAAGTGGGGTCTTTTTTCATTATGAGGCTTGAATTCAGAATCTAAGCACTGAGTGTTTTTGCTCAAAGCTAGCTAGTGCTCTACCACTTTGAGCCACCCTTACACTTTTGGTTTTCTGGCTCCACTTTTGATTTTGTGGTGCTTAATTGGAGATAGGAGACTCAGACCTTCATCCCCAGACTGACTTTAAACCCAGACCCCTCAGATCTCAATCTCTTGAGTAGCTACGATTAGAAGTCTGAGTTACCAGCTCTTGGCTTTGTGCAGGATCTTTTTTTTTTTTTTTTTAATGTGGGAGGGGGCGGGGGTCATGTAGCTTAAACTCAGCCTGGGCACTATCCCTGAGCTCTTCAGCTCAAGGCTACTACTGCCCTACTCTTGAGCCAAGCCCCACTTCCCCTTTTTTTCTGGAGATTAATTGGAGATAAGAGCCTCATGTCCTTTTGTGCCTGGGCTGGTTTTTTGAACCTTGATCCTCAGATCTCAGTCTCCAGAGAGGCACCACACCTGGCAGGATCTTTTTTTTTTTTTTTTTTTTTCCTCCTGTTTTTGGTCTTGTGGGACTTGATCTCTGGGCCTGGGCGTTGTCCTTGAGCTCTTCAGCTCAAAGCTACCACCCAACCCCTTGAGCCACAACACTACTTCTGGTTTTCTGGTGATTAATTGGAGATTACGAGTCTCACTGACTTTTTAGTGCCTGGCTGGCTTTGAACTGAAATCCTCAGATCTTAGCCTCCTGAGTAGCTAGGATTACAGTCGTGAGCCACCACACCCCAGGCGCTGAGCTGGATCTTTCTTAAGAGAGCCAAACTAGGGCTGGGATATAGCTCAGGGGCAAAATGTTTGCCTAGCAAATGCCACATCCTGAGTTTGATCTCCAGTGTCAAAAAAGAAAATACCCACCCCCCAATGTGTGTGTGCATGATGTGTGTGTGTGTGAAGTTTTGTTTGTTTTGTGGGTCATGGGGCTTGAACTCAGCCTGCACGCTGTCCCTGAATTCTTCAGCTCAAGGATACTGCCCTACCTTTGAGCCAAGCCCCTCCTGTTTTCTAGAGGTTAACTGGAAATTAACCTCTCGGGTCCTTTTGTACCTGTGCTGGCTTTGAACCTTGATCCTCAGATCTCAGCCTTCTGAGTAGCTAGAATTACTAGTGTGAGCTACTGGCCCGCCTTTTCTTTTGGATGGACTAGAGATGTAGCAAGCACAGTAAAGCAAGCAGAAGGCCCTGAGTTCAATGTCCAGCATTGTCTGTTAGCTTTTTCTGAAGAATGCTGTCACTCTAGCATTTGTACTCCTGCTTCTACTTCTGGACAAAAGAGGTAAGATTAGCTTGTAACCACGATCCTCAGATCTCAGCCTCTGGAATAGTTTCTGCTTGGTAAATGAACTTGTGTGTTTAGTAAATGATTATCTTTAGATACAGGAATTATGAATGTTATTTAAATCTTTCATATGCTGCCTTTTTCAGATGTCTGTGAATAATACTGATAGTTTTAAGGAGACAAGTTTTGTCCCTGAAGTAAAAAGTAAACTCATTATAGTGATAGCAGTCCAAATAAAAGAGATTTAATTTAACAAAACCTAGAAGGTAAGGCTGAAACAGGTGAGAATGCCTGGTGAAGGAAGTGATGACTTGAAAACAAGAATCTTAGAGGAACTGAGGAGATGGATAGATTAGAGTTGTTTGCAAGAGTAAAGTAGCTGGGAGTGAAATCCCCTGGGAGTCTGGAGAAAGGGCCTGTTCTAACCTATTGGGTTAGTTATTGATTCAGAAAAGAGACTCAATTCCTCCTGGGGAAAGCTAGGTTAAGGAATCCACTGTTGAGGTGAGATTTCTTTTCTTTTTTGGTGAGTCATGGGGCTTGAACTCTGGATCTGGGCGCTGTCCCTGAGCTCTTCAGGTCAAGGCTACTGCCCTACCCCTTGAGCCTTAACACTACTTCCAGTTTTCTGATGGTTAATCAGAGATAAGAGTCTCCTGGACTTCAGTGCCTGGGCTGGCATTGAACCTCCATCCTCAGGTCTCAGCCTCTCAGCCTCCTGCGTAGCTAGGATTACAGGCGTGAGCCACCACAAGTCCAGCCTATGTAGTTCTTTTCACAGTGACAGAATACTGTCAGCCCAAATCCTTGACAGATTATTATTATTACTGAAGGTATTTAATCTAGGATTATGTAATGATTCTCTCTTTAGGGCCACTATGAGCTTTTATACCAAGTAAACTCCCTTCTCTACTCCCTCCCTTTTTTTCTGAGAATTAAACCCAGGGCTTTACTCTTGGTGGCAAACAGTCTACGACTTAAGCTGTACCCTTCACCCTTTTGTTTTCATTTGTTTTTGAAATAGGTCTCAACTGCCTGAGCTGACTAAAAAAACCCTTTTCCAATAATGTTATCTTAGGAGACTCCTCCCCCACCTCACTGTGTTCCCTAACTTTGGGCATGTGAATTAACAGTCTTTTTGGAAGGTCTTCATGGCCTTGAAAACCTCTCTCTTTAAAAATAGAGGCACACAGTCAGGCTCTGGTGGCTCATGCCTGTAATCCTAGCTTCTCAGGAGGCTGAGATCTGAAGAACACGGAAAACCGGAAGAGGCGCGATGGCTTAAGGTGGGTGCTAGCCTTGAGCTGAAGAGCTCAGGGACAGTGCGCAGGCCAAGTTCAAGCCCCCTGGTGGTTCACAGGTTTCCATTGCTGCTGGTTCTCATATCTGTTAAAATACAGTGGTTAAATCATTTGTTCATGAGAACTTACAATGTGACTAACTTGAATTGAGATGTGTTATAAATGTAAAATAATTTAGAAACGTGGCATAAAAATAACATAAAACATCTCAATTTTATATCTATTATAAGTTGAGTATACCTCAAGATGATGATATTTTGGACATATCAAGTTAGTAAAATAGGTGTAAAATTTTCCTTTTACATTTAAAAATATTTATTCATTTATTTTGCCAGTTCTGGGGCTTGAACTCAGGACCTGAACATTGTCCTTAGGCTTTCTCAAGGCTAGAGCTCTACCACTTGAGCCACAGCACCACTTCTGGCTTTTTCTATGTATATGTTACTGAGGAAGCAAACCTGGATCTTTGTGCATGCTAGGCAAGCACTCTACCACTAGGCCAGATTCCTGGCCCCACAACCTAAAATTTATCGCATAAATTAGCAGATTATTTTGTTTTCACATAATTAAGGGCAGGAAAAGACCCAAGCAGATTAAACACAGCTAATTGTAACATAGGACTGACTTGAGGGTTTCTCTCCATTAGCAGAATTTATGTAATCTGTTTGTAGAAATTAAGAGGTTTTGTTTTTGAAATTTCTTTTAGGACAGGCTTTACTACACAAGAACAGTTTGAAAATGATGTTTAGTACTTTGATTGTGGTTGATGAGATTATGAGTATATGTATATATCTGAGCTCATCAAAATATACATAAATAAGCCAGGCACTGATGGTTCATGCCTATAATCCTAGCTACTCAGGAGGCTGAGATCTGAGGATCCCAGTTACAGGGCAGCTCAGGACGGTCCAAGAGGTTTTTTTTTACCATTTAACCGACAAAAGGAGTGCCAACTTTTAGGGAAATAGCTAGTGTTTGAGTCCTGGGGCTCTGCCCCTGAATTTCTCTATGCTCTAGGCTTGCGTTTTAACACTTGAGCCACAGCACCTCTTGTGGCGCTTTTTTTTTTTTTTTTTTCCAGTCCTGGGCCTTGAACTCAGGGCCTGAGCACTGTCCTTTGGCTTTTTCAAGGCTAGATCTACCTCTTGAGTCACAGCACCACTTCCGGCTTTTTTCTATGTATGTGGTACCAAGGAATTGAACCCAGGTCTTCGTGTGTGCTAGGCAAGCACTCTACCACTAGGCCAAACTCCCGGCCCCTCTTGTGGCTTTTTCTTTCTGTTTATGTGGTACTGAGGAATGGAGCCCAGGGCTTCATGTGTGGCAGGCAAGCACACTACCATTAAGAAACATTCTTGGCCCAAGTGTTAACTTTTAAATACATAAATTGTAACTTCATAAATGTGAGTATATGTGTGTGCACACATGCACATACCAGTAACTGGGGCTTGTACTCAGAGCCTCAAGCTCTGCTCAGCCTTTCCACCTAATGATGGTGTCTACTGTTTGAGCTATGTCTCCACTTCTGGCTTTTTGTTAGTTAACTAGGGATAAGAGTCACAGATTTATCTAGCTATCCTGGTTTTGAACCTTGATTTTTCAGATCTTATTGTCCTGGGTAGCTGAAATTATAGTACCCAACTTTTATTTTTAAAAAAAACTTCAAAAGCAATATGACAGAGATTGGTTTCTGAGGTAGAATTTAGCTGGGAGACTGGTGGGGAAGCCATTTTCTAGAACCATAAAATAAAACTTTAAAAAGAAAGAAAAGGAAAGCATTGGCAGCTCATGCCTGTAATCCTAGCTACTCAGGAGGCTAAGATCTGAGGACTGCAGTTTGAAGCCAGCTTGGGCAGGAAAGTCTGAAACTCTTATCACCAACAAACTACTTAGAAAAATCTTGAAGTGGAATTGTCTCAAGTAGTAGAGTACTAGCCTTGAAGGTTTAAGGATAGCACCCAGACTCTTGAGTTCAAGCCCCAGCCCCAATTCAGGGGGAAAAAAACCAACAACAACAACAAAAAAAACAGCACCATAAAAGGAAACAGAAATCTAGTTGCGCTTTATAAGTAGATAGATATGAGGAATATATAAGTTGTTTTTGATTTGCTTTTTTTGTGTGCTGGTCTTGGGGCTTGAACCAGGATGATATCAACTTAACTGTTTCACTCAAGGCTGACACTCTACTAACTTGAGCCACAGCTCAATTTCTGGTTTTGTTTGTTTTGTTTTTTGTTTTTATTGATTAAGGAAGTAAGAGTTTTACAGACTTTGTGCCTGGGCTGACAGGAAACCTCAATCCTGGTATCCACTGTATCCAGCTTTTTTTTTTTCTTTTCTTTTCACCAATCCTGGGGCTTGAACTCAGGGCCTGATCATTGTTCTTGGGATCTCAAGGCTAGAGCTCTACCACTTGAGCCACAGGACCACTTCTGGCTTTGTTCTATAGATGTGATATCGAATCCAGGTCTTCATGAATGCTAGGCCAAATTCCCTGCCTCTGGCTTTTTTGGGGGGGTGGGGAGTGGTCTGTTGTGGGGCTTAAACTCTGGGCCTTGGTGTTGTCCCTGAGCTCTTCAACTCAAGGCTACTACCCTACCCCAGGGTCTGAGAGTTCTCTCTGAGCTTTTCAGTTCAAGGTTACCACCCTGCCCCTGAGCCAAACAGGGTCTTTAGTGCCTGGGCTGGCTTTGAACCTGATCTTTAGATCTCAACCTCCTGAGTGGCATTTATTTATTTGTTTGCTTGCTTGCTTGCTTGCTTGCTTGCCAGTCCTGGGCTTGGGCTCAGAGCCTGAGCACTGCCCTTGGGTTTTCTCAAGGCTAGAGCTCTACTACTTGAGTAACAGCACCACTTCTGGCATTTTTTCTATGTATGTGGTACCGAGGAATCAAACCCAGGTCTTCATGCATGCTAGGCAAGCACTCTACCACTAAGGAAAATTCCCGGCCTGTGGCTTTTTTTTTTTTTTTTTTTTTTTTTGCCAGTCCTGGGCTTGAGCTCAGGGCCTGAGCACTGTCCTTGGACTTTCTCAAGGCTAGAGCTCTACCACTTGAGCCTCCGACTTTTTTCTATGTATGTGGTACCGAGGAATCGAACCCGGGTCTTCATGCATGCTAGGCAAGCACTTTAACCACTAGGCCAAACTCCCGGCCCGGCCTGTGGCTTTTATGTTTTATGTTACTAGAAATGCAACCTAGGGCCTCACAATTAGTAGATAAACCCACCTGCACTTGAGGCTTTTAAATGGTAAATTGGAGATAGGAGTCTCAGACTCTTCTGTCCAGATTCACACTGAACCTTAATTCTCAGGTCTCAGCCTCCTGAGAAGATAGGATTGTAGGTATAACCTACTAGCACTGGCTTATTTAACTTTCAATTATATACAGCTTATTTTGAAATATGTTGTTTATATTGTAGAATGACTAAACCAAATTTGTTAATATATCTATAACCTCACAGAATTTGAGGTGAGAGCATATAAAATGTCACAGTGTTTTTTCAAGTATGAGGTATATTCTTACTAGTTGTAGTCTCCATGTTGTTGTTTTTTTTGTTGTTATTATTATTATTATTGGTAGGTTATGGGCTTGAACTCTGGGCCTGAGCTCTTCAGCTCAAAACTATCACTCTACTACTTTGAGCCGCAGTGCCACTTCAGGTTTTTTCCTGAGTAGCTGCTGTTACAGGCATGAGCCACTAGTGCCCGACTTTTATTTATTTTTAAGTGATAACTGGAGCTTGCTTGGCAGGTGCTGTACTTCTCTAGCCACTCCTCCACCCCTTTTTGGTCTGTTCTTTCTTGGGAAGGTGGGTGGATTTGGGTTTGGGTTTGCATTTGGGTTTCAGGTCTGGCTATTTTTTAAATAGGATATTGCTTTTTGCCCAGGTGGACCTGGACTGCCATTCTCCTATTTATGCTTTCTGCTGCAGCAGGCATGACAGGCATGTACCACCATGCTTAGCCTTTTCTGCTGCGATGGAGTCATGAACTTTTTGTCTGGGCTGGCCTTGAACTTCGATGGTCCCAATCTTAGTCTCTCTCCTAGCTGGTATGACAGGTAGGCATCACCATACTCAGCTATTGGTTGAGATGAGGTCTTGTTACTTTTTGCTGGGGCTGCCCTCCAATCATGACCCACCCAATCTCCACATACTGACTAGTTATAATTACAGATAAAAGCAACTAGAAAAAAAAAATAAAACCTGTTATAACTGAAATTGTTGTCCTTTCTAACTCTACCTGGATATGTAAGATATAAACTAGTTGACTCTTTTATATAATCAAACATTCAGAGTTGAACTTCCTATTTGTGTGATATCTTTTTTGCTGATTTTGAAACTGTATCCCAGACTGTCCTGTACTGCACCCTCTTCCTGCCTCAGCCTTCCAACTTCTCAGATTACAGTTGGTAATCCACTGTATTACAGGTACCACACATAATTCTGACAACTCTCTGTGGTAGAAAACTAACCTGTGTATTGTAGGATATTTAGTATCATCTCTATATACTCGATGGCAGTAATGACTTCCTATTTTTAATAACAACCAAAAATGTCTCCAGACCCTGACAAATGTCCCTGAAGGGAGTCAGCCCACATTGAGATCTTTGAGTCCGTAAGTTGTCAGTTCAGTCTTTCCTTCCTTTTTTCCCCCCTTGATTTGCAAAAGAAACTCAGTCCTACAGTGTTTCCCGCAGACTAGATTTGTCTACTATTTCTGCAGCATGCTTTAATATCCTCAATATCATCAATTTGCTATTAATTGGAAATTGGATCTAGAGGCTAAATCAGTTACATGTGTTTTGTTTTGGTGATATTGGGGCTTAAACTAAGGATTTTGTGTTCCATTGACTTGTGCTCTACCACTTGGATCATACCTCCAGCTCTACTTTTTGCTGGTTATTTTGTAGATGAAATCTCTCTCAGACTTTCCTGCAAAAGTCTGACTTGATCTCAGTCTCTTCAGTATTATTACGGTGTGACCAATTGCATGCCCAGCAGTTAGACTTTTTTTCTGTCCTTCATCAGAAAGCACATAATCGTCTTTGAACAACCATTGATTCTTAAGGGGTTTTTTTTGTTGTTGTTTTAAAATGTAAGTTTATGGGTGGGGGAGGGAAAGTTGGAGAAAAATATGGGAAGGGTAACAATGTTCAAGAAGCAATGTACCCACTACCTGGTGAATGTAACCCCTCTGTACATCACCCCAACAATAAAAATTTAATTTAAATAAATAGACCAGTACAATAAAAATTAAGTTTACATTTAATCAAACTTCGTGTTAAATAACTATCTTGTGTTCTCCCTTAATAAAGGAAGGGGAAATGGAAGGTGAGGCGGTCGAAGCCATTGTGGAAGAGTCTGAAACTTTCATTAAAGGAAAGGAAAGAAAGACTTATCAGCGACGCCGGGAAGGTGGCCAGGAAGAAGATGCTTGCCACCTACCCCAGAACCAGACAGATGGGGGTGAGGTGGTACAGGATGTCAATAGCAGTGTACAAATGGTAATGATGGAACAGCTGGATCCTACCCTTCTTCAGATGAAGACTGAAGTAATGGAGGGTACAGTGGCTCCCGAAGCGGAGGCTGCAGTGGACGATACACAAATCATAACCTTGCAAGTTGTAAATATGGAAGAACAGCCCATTAATATAGGAGAGCTTCAGCTTGTTCAAGTACCTGTTCCTGTGACTGTACCTGTTGCTACCACTTCAGTAGAAGAACTTCAGGGGGCTTATGAAAATGAAGTGTCTAAAGAGGGCCTTGCAGAGAGTGAACCCATGATATGTCACACATTACCTTTGCCTGAAGGGTTTCAGGTGGTAAAAGTGGGGGCCAATGGAGAGGTGGAGACATTAGAGCAAGGGGAACTTCCGCCTCAGGAAGATCCAAGTTGGCAGAAAGACCCAGACTATCAGCCACCAGCCAAAAAAACAAAGAAAACCAAAAAGAGCAAATTGCGTTACACAGAGGAGGGCAAAGACGTGGATGTATCTGTCTATGATTTTGAAGAAGAGCAGCAGGAAGGCCTACTGTCAGAAGTAAATGCAGAGAAAGTGGTTGGTAATATGAAGCCTCCAAAGCCAACAAAAATTAAAAAAAAAGGTAAAGTAATACTCTTCAAAGTATTTCAGACTGACTGATGATACAGTTGTTCATATACAAATTACTTTGTTATATTAAATTATTTTTTCAAGTTATTAAGTTCTAAAGAGAAATAAATCTATTAGTGTGGTGAGGTAATTTCAACTTAGTATGTATCACATTACTTTGGGTTTAGTTATAAAAAAGTCCATGAAATATATTTGTAGAAATTAAAGTCTGGGCCAACTTAATACTTTGAAAACCCATAGTGAGTGTTTTCTTTTGCCATATAGGTGTAAAGAAGACATTCCAGTGTGAGCTGTGCAGTTACACATGTCCTCGGCGTTCAAATTTGGATCGTCACATGAAAAGCCACACTGATGAGAGACCACATAAATGCCATCTCTGTGGCAGGGCATTCAGAACGGTCACCCTCCTGAGGAATCACCTTAATACACACACAGGTACTGTATGAAAATGTGGGGGCTATAATATAGCAAAAGATAAAAGTTGGGTTTGGGGGCCAGGAGTTTGGCCTATAGAGTGCTTGCCTAGCATGCACAAAGACCTGAGTTTGATTCTGTGGTACCACATACATAGAAAAATCTGGGAGAGGGGCTGGGAGTTTGGCCTAGTGGTAGAGTGCCTGCCTAGCATGCACGAAGACCCGGGTTCAATTCCTCAGTACCACATACATAGAAAAAGCCAGAAATGGTGTGGTGGCTTAGGGTAGAACACTAACCTTGAGGAAAGCCCAAGGACAGTGCTCAGGCCCTGAGCTCAAGCCCAGGACTGGCCAAAAAAGAAAAAAGAAAAATCTGGGAGAGCTGGTTGCGGTAGCTCACGCCTGTAATCCTAGTTACGCAGGAGGCTGAGATCTGAGGAGGATCAATGCTCAAAGCCATGACACAAAAGGACCTTGAGACTCTTTATCTCCAACTAACCTCTAGAAAGCAGGAACTGGGGCTTGGCTCAAGGTAGGGCAATAGCCTTGAGCTGAAGAGCTCAGGGACAGTGTCCAGGCTGAGTTCAAGCCCCATGACCCACAAAAAAAAAAAAGAAAAAAAGAAAAAGCTGGAAGTGGTACTTTGGCTCAAGTGATAGAGCTTTAGCCTTGAGAAAGCCCAAGGACAGTGCTTAGACCCCGAGTTCAAGATAGGATTCATGCCCCCCCCCCAAAAAAAAGTTTTAATTATCCCTGTTGATTCCAAGGAGAAAATGGAATATTTCTGAGGGTAATCTTAATTTGATTTATCTGTGTATTTATTGTCAGCAGGTGGACTTGGTTACAGGTGAATGTCCAGAAAACTTAGTGGAAGTCAAATACCTGTGGCTCATAAATCTAATCCTAGTTATCTCATGAGGCTGAAGATGGAGTTTAAAACCAGCGCAGGCAGAAAGTCTCTGAGGCATTCAAGTGATAGAATGTCAATCATAAACAAGAAAGCCAACCCCGAGTGTAAGACTTGGAGTTGAAGCCATGGTTTTGGCACCAAAAGAAAATGCTTAGAGACCAAGTGTTTTAGCCTAGTGGTAGAGTGCCGGGTTCGATTCCTCAGTATCACATACATAGAAAAAAGCCAGAAATAGTACTGTGGCTCAAGTGGTAGAGCTCTAGCCTTGAGAAAGCTCAAGGACAGTGCCCAGGCCCTGAGTTCAAGGCCCATGACTGATGTAAAAAAAAAAAGAAGAAAGAAAATGCTTAGAGGAAACTAATCCAAATGATATAAAGGAGATGAACCAGAAAAATGCTATCTGGTTGTTACTTGGAATACTTCTTGGAAACCTGACCATTGTATTGCTGAGGTCTATACAATAATTACCCCCACCCCCCAAAAAAAAGTCCAAAAAGTTCCATATAACATACAACAAATATCAAGCACTATGAGGGAGAACAGAAATTAAAGGAAAAGCATACCTATTCTGATTTTCTGTTTTGGTTTCCTTTCCCCACCCCTGCCTCCACAAAAAGGTAAGTAACTCACAATTGGCGAATATAAGATTTAAAGTATTATTTGGGCAATTTGACTGTTCAGGGGCTAGACGTATAATTCAAATAATAGAGTACTTTCCTAGATTCAATCCCCAGACCTTATCTCAAAAACAAAAGAACTTTAATGGTAGAACACTTACTAGCACATATGAGACCCTGGGCTCAATCCACAACACTCAAACAAGCCAAGTAAGTATAAAACAAAGCCATTTATTTGTCCCAAATGTCATTGTATACTTTAATATGGTGTTCAGATATTCTAATATTATTGGCTTGGTGAACTGGTTTGAAACATTGAAAAAATTGGGCATATGACTAAAAGTAGCTGGCCCTATAGTAGGATTTGTGAACGTGCATGTACCTTAGTGTGGACACTCTCCTGGTCTAGACTTCAACTTGAATTTTTTTTGTTTGTTTTTGTTTTTGTTTTTTTGCCAGTCTTGGGCTTGGGCTCAGGGCCTGAGCACTGTCCCTGGATTTTCTCAAGGCTAGGGCTCTACCACTTGAGCCTCAGCACCACTTCTGGCTTTTTGCTATGTGTGTGGTACTGAGGAATCGAACCCAGGTCTTCGTGCATGCTAGGCAAGCACTCTACCATTAGGTCCAACTCCCGGCCCCTAGACTTCAACTTTGAAAACAAGAAGTTGGATCTGTCTGGTCCCAGAACTGATTCATCTAGTCACTAAGCCTATAAGAGACAAAGGGCTGGAGGTGTGGCTCAAGTAGTACAGCAAGTACAAGATCTTGAATTTAAGTCCTAGTACAGCCTAAAGGAAGGAGTCATACATATACACAGTGTCAGTTTATAGTAGGGAATAATACCTTTTCATTTTCTAGAAGAAATGAAAGATAGCTGAGTGAGCATGGATCTTGGGCAGAGAGACAGTGGTTATATGATACAGCCCAGTGGAAATACCTCCACAGCAGTCTACTTTGTAAACATCATGACGCATATTTCTGCCAGAGGCAAACCTCTTCCCCCTGGGCAGTACCAAAAGTTAAATATTCAGCTTACCTTGTCCTAACAGAAATGAATACTACTCTATTGCCACAATTGTTTTACTTAACTTACTACCATACTGTATACTTGTCACAGAGAGAACTATCCTTCACATCCACCTATACTCTCAGTAGTACTGAAGAAGCAAGTAGAGTGAACAAATGAATGTTCCTTCCTTAGAATTTCTTGGTTATTATTTTCTTTTTTTCATATATTTTTATTGTAATTAATAGAAGGGTTATATTATATTCCCCAGATAGAAGGTGCATTAATTCACATACATTGATACCCTTTCTCATGTCTTGGTAATATATTTTCTATTGATATTTATCTCTCTAGAATTCTTTCCATCCTCTTAGAAAATATTTCTGCAGATGACTGGTCCCATTCATGATTACATAGTTTTACATTGTTACACTTCCTATTTCCTCTTTTTTTTTTTTTTTTTTTTTCTTCTTGCAGTGCTAGGGCTTAAACGAAGTGCTTGGACACTGTCACTAAGTTTTTGTGCTCAAGGCTAGTGCTCCACCAGTTGAGCCCTTGACTCACATCTGCTATTTGGTGGTTAATTGGAGATATAAGAGTCTCACAGACTTTCCTCTCTGAGCTGGCTTTGAATTGCAATCATCAGATCTCAGCCTCCTGAGTAGATAGGATTGTGAGCATGAGACACTAGCACATGGCTTTACTTCCATTCTTTTATTTATTTATTTATTTTGCCATGGAGCTTGAACTCAGCATCTGGGTGCTGTCCCTGACGTCCTCTGCAATATGTGTGTGGTAGTAGTCATACTGTGGTTTGTACTTGGGCCTTTTGTATCCTAGACAAGGAGTCTACCACTTGAGACACAAAAAACTTGAGGGTTTTTTTCCTCAGTCCTGGGCCTTGAACTCAGGGCCTGAGCCCTGTCCTTAGACTTTCTTAAGACTAGTTCTCTACCACTTGAGCCACAGCACCATTTCAGCTTTATCTATGTCTGTGGTACCAAGGAGTCAAACCCAGGTCTTCGTACATGCTAGGCAAACACTCTACTACTAGTCCAAACTCCCAGCCCCAAAATTTGAGTTTTTATCAATTTTTAATCCCTATTGACCAGACACAAAATGAAAAAGGTATTCAAAGGTAGCAGGCTCAAATAGGTAGTTAGCAAAAAAAAAAGTTTGGCTTGTTCTTACATACTGTATTGTAAATTTAGCCAAGCCTTCCCATATCTTACAGAACTAGTCTCAGGTGGGTTGGGAGGATGGCTTAGTGGTAGAGTGCCTAACATGCATGAAGCCTTAGGCTCAATTCCAGTTCTACATACACAGGAAAAGCTAAATGTGATGCTGTGGCTCAGCTGGTAGAGCTCTATCCTTGAGAAAGCTCGAGGACAGTACCCAGCCAGACCCCGAGTTCAAGCCCTAAGACTAGGGGGAAAAAAAACTTAAGGTTAATGTAGAGTTGATGAGATGATTGAATGAAGTCCTATCTTAGACAACTACTGGGTGCTATACTTTGAAGTCTATCAGTCTATCATTAACTGTGTCTTTGATCTTATTCTGTTGTCCTTTTCTCTATCTAGGTACTCGTCCTCACAAGTGCCCAGACTGTGACATGGCCTTTGTGACCAGTGGAGAATTAGTGCGGCATCGTCGTTACAAACATACCCATGAGAAGCCATTTAAGTGTTCCATGTGTGATTACGCCAGTGTAGAAGTGAGTGTTAAGTTCCTTGTTGGTACCTTTCTGGGTAGACCTGTAATCTAGCTATACCTATAATCTAACTTGATTTATAATCTAGCTTTTCCTTTTTTACTTTTTTCTTTTTTTTTTTTTTGCCAGTCCTGGGGCTTGAACTCAGGGCCTGAGTACTGTCCTTGGGCTTTTTCCTGAAGGCTAGCACTCTACCACTTGAGCTACAGCACTACTTCCAACTTTTCTATGTATGGTACTGTGGAATTGAACCCAAATCTTTGTGCATGCTAGGCAGGCCTCTACCACTAGACCAAACTGCTGTCCCCTATAATCTAGCTAAAGAGTTAAGGTTCAATCAAGGGCAAGCCCCAGTAGTGGCATACCTCTCCTGCAAACTTTTTTTTTTTTTTTTTTTGCCAGTCCTGGGCTTGAGCTCAGGGCCTGAGCACTGTCCTTGGACTTTCTCAAGGCTAGAGCTCTACCACTTGAGCCTCAGCACCACTTCTGGCTTTTTTTCTATATATGTGGTACCGAGGAATCGAACCCAGGTCTTTGTGCATGCTAGGCAAGCACTCTACCACTAGGCCAAACTCACGGCCCCATCCCCTGCAAATTTTGACTGGAAGAATGAATGCAAATGGTTAGCTAAAAAAAAATTTGAAACCGGGCTGGGAGTTTGGCCTAGTGGTAGAGTGCTTGCCTAGCATGCACAAAGACCCGGGTTCGATTCCTCGGTACCACATACATTGAAAAAAGCTGGAAGTGGTGCTGAGGCTCAAGAGATAGAGTGCTAAGCCTTGAGAAAGTCCAAGGACAGTGCTCAGGCCCTGAGCCCAAACCCAGGACTGGCAAAAAAAAAAATTTGAAACCATGGAAATAGTGTACTGTTGTAGTGTGCTTGCCTAACATATACTAGGTCCAGGGTTTGCTTCCCAACACTGCAAGACAAAAAGAGACCAAAGCTCGGCACCGATGGCTCATGCCTGTAATCCTAGCTATTTAGGAGGCTAAGATCTGAAGATCATGGTTCAAAACCAGCCCAGATATAAAAGACCATGAGACTTATCTCCAGTTAACAACCAGGAAAAAAAAATGAAGTACCATTGTGGCTCAATGGTAGAGTGTTGACCTTGAGCTGAAGAGCTCAGCGACAGGGCCAAGGCCAGAGTTAAAACTCTATAACAGACCAGAGAAAGAGAGAGAAGCCAAGTGCGGTGGCTCACATCAGCTTGAGGCTGAGACCTGAGGATCGAAGTTCAAAGCCAGCCTGGGCACAAAAGGAGCTGAAACTCTTATCTCCAATTAACCTCTAGAAAATGGGAAGCGGGGCTTGGCTAAGGGTAGGGCCTTAGCCTTGAGCTGAAGAGCTCAGGGACAGCACCCAGGCTGAGTTCAAGCCCCATGACCCATTTAAAAAAAAAAAAAATTAAGAGAGGGGGAACGGGGAGACCAGTAATGCTGTTGGGATAGTTTTGCTTTTCATAAAATGAGAGCAGCTTAAATTTCAAACCAGGCTCACATCTATAATCTTAGCTACTCAGGAGACTGAAATCTGAGGATACAGTTCAAAGCCAGCCTGGGCAGAAAAGTCCATGAGAATGCCAGGCACTGGTGGCTCAGGCCTGTAATCCTAGCTACTATCAAGAGACTGAGATATAAGAATCACAATTTGAATCCAACTTGGCAGAAAAGTCCCCAAGAGACTCATCTCCAATAAACTAAAAAAAGGTGGAAATGGCACTGCTAGCTTAGAGCACAAAGAGGTTCAGGGACAGTACCTAGGCCCAGAGTTAAAGCCCCAGGACCAACATACAAAAAGAAAAAAAAGGATCACAAAAAGTGTGTAAGACTCTTATCCTCAATTAGCCATCAGAAAAGTAGAAGTGGCTCTGTAGCACACAGTGGTAGATCACTTGCCTTGAGCAAATAAGCTCAGGGACAATTCCCAGGCTGAGTTCAACCCCCACCCCCCAAAAAAAGTTATTAAGTAATCCAAGTACTTTTTAGAGCCAAGTTTGAAAATCATTTCAGAACAGGTGCTATCCATGTCTTAAGTCCTAGTCTGCTAAAAAAAAAAGCTAATGATAAAAAAAAAAAAGAGGAGGACAGTTAAAACATGCACTTGGATATTGGAGAAGATTCATAAGTAGTTATGAATGATTTGCATGCTATTATGGAAAGTTTCAGACAGAAATAAAAGGAGTGGCTAGAGATGTAGCTCAATCACAGAGTGTTTGACAAGCATGCATGAGGCCCTGGATTTGACCCCCCAGCACTACACATACACAAGCACACATAAAAGAAAAATAGTAAAGAGAAAAGTATCTTAATCACACACTGAAAGCAATTGCCAGTGGTGATTAATTCTTTTTTGTGTGTTTGTGGTACTGGGATTTAAACTCAGGACTTATACTGACTAGTCATTATCTTTTAGACTTTTCCTACCTGAATGCCCTAAAACTAATCAAGTGAACTTTAGTACCTAATCCATAGTGCTCATGTTAATAGTCTGTTAACAAGCATAAGAGGTTTGATTGCTTTCATATTACAGGTCAGCAAATTAAAACGTCACATTCGCTCTCATACTGGAGAGCGCCCGTTCCAGTGCAGTTTGTGCAGTTATGCCAGCAGGGACACATACAAGCTGAAAAGACATATGAGAACACATTCAGGTAGGACTTCTCTCCTGATATTAATGAGCTCTTTTCAGTGATCCCATAGTAGCCTGTGAGTCACCACATACCCCTGTTGAGTACCTGAATAGAAGACTATTAACAAAGGCTTTGGTTTAGCCTCTGAATTCATAATTTAAAATCTGGAGTTATTTTAACTCCACAGAGTCTATGTAGATTATCTTAACAACTTGTCCAATTTTTTAAAGTACTACCTCTCTCTAAAAAGAAAAACTGCCAGGTTCTGGTGTCTCACACCTATAATCTTAGCTACTTAGAGACTGAGATATTAGGATCACAGTTCAAAGCCAGCCAGGGCATGAAAGACCACAAGACTCTTATCTCCAGTTAACCACCAGAAAACTGAAAGTGGCACTGTGGCTAAAGTGGTAGAACACTAGCCTTGAGCTAAAGAGCTCAGGGACAGCACCTAGATCCAGAGTTCAAGCCCCACAACTGACCAAAATAAGAAACAAACAAAAAAAAAAACAATTTAACGATTTTACATGCTTTTCTAGCATGTAAAATGTTGACAACAAAATCACAAGTCTGAGGCCAGCCTAGGCTACAGTATTGACTTTGAGAGTAGTGTCATCTCCCTTGCAAGAAAGAAAAAGGAAAGGAAAAAAAAGATTAAAGACAAGAAAACGAGCCTGGCAGGTGGCTCAGGCCTGTAATCCTAGCTACTCAGGAGGCTGAGATCTGAGGATCAAGGTTCAAAGCCAGTCTGGGCAAAAAAGGACCTGAGACTCATCTCCAAACCCCTAGAAAATGGGAAGTGGGGCTTAGCTCAAGAGTAGGGTAGGGTAGCCTTGAGCTGAAGAGCTCAGGGACAGCGCCCAGGCCAAGTTCAAGCCCCATGACCCACCAAAAAAAAAGTCTGCAAAGACAGGAAAAAGTTGTGGGCCCTCTACTTCATTTCTCCCGAAGATTGACCCTGCCATTGAAACTATCTTTTTGCATGGAAGATTATGTATCAAGCCAGGCAGGGCAAAGGTTTACAGTTTGTCATCTCTGAAGATAGGCTTGAGTTTGATGTGTGGAATGAGCTTCAAACTTATTAAGTAGAACCTTAGATCACTGTGGTCTAGTGTATCTACCCACCTTAGTTACACCCAACTGAATCATAATATTTTACTCATTCTGTACTTCCTTTTAAGGGGAAAAACCTTACGAATGTTATATTTGTCATGCTCGGTTTACCCAAAGTGGTACCATGAAGATGCACATTTTACAGAAGCACACAGAAAATGTGGCCAAATTTCACTGTCCCCACTGCGACACTGTCATAGCCCGAAAAAGTGACTTGGGTAAGTTGATTTACTAAAGGAAACTGGGGGGGGGGGGGGGATAGGCAGGGAGGGAAATGTATAATGAAAGTGACATGAGCCATTGATACTGATATCTGTCTTCTCTGGCTTTTATTTTTCCTTGCCAGTACTGGGAATTGAATTCAAGGTCTCTCACCCATTAAGCACAGGTGTTCATCACTTTAGACACTCCTCCAGTCTATTTTCAAGCCAGACCTGGACTGTGATCCTCTGACTTTCCTTTCATATGTTGGTGGAGATGACAGTCTCATGCACTATGCCTACCCATTGTGCTTCCCTGGTAACTGGCATAACAGATACAAACCACTGTGCCCAGTCCTTGGTTGAATATGGCAGTTTGAAAATGTTTTTTGTTGTTGTTGTTGGGTGGGATTTTTTGTTTGTTTGTTTGTTTTGCTGGGCACTGGTGGCTCATGCCTGTAATCCTAGCTACTCAGGAAGCTGAGATCTGAGAATCACAGTTCAAAGCCAATGCAGGCACAAAAGTCCATGAGACTCTTATCCCCAATTAACCAACAGAAAACCAGAAGTGGTGCCATAGCTCAAGTGTTAGAATCCTACCCTTGAGCTGAAGAGCTCAGGGACAGTGCACAGGCCCCAAAGTTCAAGCCTCACAACCCACATTAAAAGCAGGGGCAGGGTGGGGCCTGGAGTTTGGCCTAGTGGTAAGAGTGCTTGCCTACCATGCACTAAGACCCAGGTTTGATTCCTTGCTTGGTACCACATATATAGGGGGAAATAAAAGAAAAAAGCTGTGGCTCCAATGGTAGAGTGCTAGCCTTGAGAAAGCCCAAGAACAGTGCTTAGGCCCTGGCTTCCCTGCATGGTGGCTCACACATGTAATCCTAGCTACTCAGGAAGCTTAAGATCTGAGGATTAAAGGTCAAAGCCAGCCCAGGCACTAAAGACCTTGAGACTCTTATCTTCAATTAATCACTAAAAAAGGAGAAATGGGGCAATGGTTCCAGGGGTAGGGCAATAGGACAGAGCCCAGGCCCAGAGTTCAAGCCCCATGACCCCCACACACACACAAAAAATCTTGGGCCAGGAGCTTGGCCACATACACAGAAAAAGCTGAAAGTGGTGCTGTGGCTCAAGTAGCAGAGTTCTGTCCTTGAGATAGAATGCTGTATTTATGTAGTACTAAGGAGTCAAACCCATGCTAGGCAAGCACTCTACCACTCTACCATTAAGCTACATTCCCAGCCCTCATTCATTTATTTATTTATTTTTATTTTTTTGGTTGGTTGTCAGGCTTGAACTCTAGACCTGGGCATAGTCCGAGTTCTTGAGCTCAAGACTACCACCCTACCCCTTGAGCCACAGTGCCATTTCCTTTGTTTGTTTGGGTAGTTGTGTGTGTGCGTGTGTTGGGTTTTTTGGGGGTTTTTTTTATTTATTTATTTTTTGGTGGATCATGGGCCTTAAACTAGGCCTGGGCACTGTCCCTGAGCTCTTCAGCTCAAAGCTACCACCCTATTACTCTTGAGCCAAGCCCACTTCCCATTTTCTGGAGGTTAATTGGAGATAAAGAGTCTCACGTCCTTTTGTACTTAGACTGACTTTGGACCTTGATCCTCAGATCTCAGCAAAGAGTCTCACAGACTTTAGTGCCTGGGCTGGGTTTTGAACCTCGATCCTCAGATCTCAGCCTCCTGAGTAGCTAGGATTGCAGATGTGAGCCACCACATCTGGCTCAAACACTGCAGTTTTAAAAGCAGTGTGTGAAATTGAAGCTCTATAACACACCCACATTTTCCCATACAACTTGATCTTTATCTTTTTCTACAACCCCACCACCACACACATACTTGTTCTTTCCTAAGTAGATGTCCCTAACATACATCTTTTTCCATAGCAGTACTTCTTTTTTTGTTGTTGCTGGTCATGGGGCTTGAACTCTGGACCTAGGCACTGTTCTTGAGCTCTTTTAGCTCAAGGCTAGGGCTCTACCACTTGAGCCACAGTGCCACTCCTGGTTTCTGGTGGTTAATTGGAGATAAGAGTCTCACAGTTTTTTATACCCTTGACTGGCTTTGAACTGTGATCTTGAGATCTCAGCTTCCTGAGTAGCTAGGATTACAGGCGTGTGCCACCAGTGCCCAGCTAGTCTGTACTTCTAACCTCACTTCCTGAGTTTCTCATCATTTTCTTTCCTTACAAATCCTTTGCCATCCTTCTCCAGGCTGCCATCTCTCTACCCATTTAAGTACTAGACTTTTGAACTTACAATACCTTTAGCCAGCCCACAAAGAAAAAATGTATTAATCTGTTGCAATGCTTGCTTTGTATTTTCACAAGTTCAACTTGGCTTTTTGTATTTTGCTTTCAGGTGTCCACTTGCGGAAGCAGCATTCCTATATTGAGCAAGGCAAGAAATGTCGTTACTGTGATGCTGTGTTTCATGAACGCTATGCCCTCATTCAGCATCAGAAATCACACAAGAATGAAAAGCGCTTTAAGTGTGACCAGTGTGATTATGCTTGTAGACAGGTAGGAACCATCTCAGTTGCCAGGCTATTAATGCCTCCCCTATCCATGTTGGGTTTTTCCAGAGGACTTCATATAGACCTAGTACAGACAATTTCTAAGAAAAGCACTTTCAAATTTTTGGTGAGAACCCTCACCAAAATCAGAGGTTATTATTTGCATCTGTATCTGGGTCTTCAGCTGGTATTTAATTCAGTCACATTTAACCAGGTCCTAAGACTGACTATACTTTTTTTTTTGCCAGTCATGGGCTTGAGCTGAGGGCCTGAGCACTGTCCTTGGACTTTCTCAAGGCTAGAGCTCTACCACTTGAGCCACAGCACCATTTCTGGCTTTTTTCTATGTATGTGGTACCGAGGAATCGAACCCAGGTCTTCGTGCATGCTAAGGCAAGCACTCTACCACTAGGTCAAACTCCCGGCCCCTGACTATACTTCTTAAAACAGTGTTGGAATTAAGTTCAGGACTTGAAGGGAGAACATAATCTGGTCCTGTGCCATAATACTGTGAGAGACCTAGAGCAGCAGTCTGGTAGGGGTGAGCAGATTTCTCTGTGCTATGACTTATAGATGCAGTTTCACATTTTTGTGAAAAAATCACTTTATCATGTCAACAAACTGTCAATTTAGCCCTTGTTGTAAGGGAAAGGCTTACTGGCCACATGCACAACAGCTGGTATGATGGCCCTGTAACCGGCCCTGGGGTCTCTTTCCTGTTGTCTGTTTCAGGAGAGGCACATGATCATGCACAAGCGCACCCACACCGGGGAAAAGCCTTACGCCTGCAGCCACTGCGACAAGACCTTCCGTCAGAAACAGCTCCTCGATATGCATTTCAAGCGCTACCATGACCCCAACTTTGTCCCTGCAGCCTTTGTCTGTTCTAAGTGTGGGAAAACATTTACTCGCAGGGTAAGAGTCAGTCAGCATCATCATTACTTCCCCAGTATTTTTTTTTTGGCCAGTCCTGAGACTTGAACTCAGGGCCTGAGTTCATGTGTGTGTGTATGTAGTACCAAGGAATAAGGACTCTACCACTAGGCCAAACTCACGGTCCCTCCCCATTATTCTTAATGTCACATTCTTGATTTTCCATTACACAGCAAGGCTATTATTTCCTTGCAGGTTACAAATGTAGTGTAACTTTATCATTTGGAAAGGGTCCGTCATCTCCATCTTGAGGTTTTCACTCCATGTATGAACCCTGTCACTGATGAAAATAGCACTTTTTCTTTTTCTTCCTTTTTTTTGGGGGGGGGGCCAGTCCTGGGACTTGAACTCGGGCCTGGGTGCTGTCCCTCAGTTTATTTTTGCTCAAGGCTAGCACTCTACCACTTGAACCACAGCACCGCTTCTGTCTTTCACTGTTTATGTGGAACTGAGGAGCTAATTGAACCCAGGGCAAACACTCTACCTCCATCACTAAACCACATTCCCAGCCCAAAAATAGCACTATCTTTTGAGTAGTTTAATGTACAAAGGAATTGTCTTTGCATTGAAACCTGCACTACATCCCATTTCTACCTAGCTTGTCTATCTCAGGTGTTCCATGTTGCTGTTGTAGCTAGCTCTACAGACTGCTGAGCCTCCCCTTAGAGAACCTAGTTTTGTCTTCTAAGGATTACTCCCTTTCTCTTAATCCTCTTCCCTCTGAATGAAGGGAGAGTATTTAGGTAAATAGCAGAACATTCAGGCTTAAATATGGATTCCCAAGATTTTTATTTCATTGGAAAAGGTAGAAATTCAAATTTGATCTTAAGCTTTTTTTGGGAGGAAGGGGGGACTTGAACTCTCCTGGACACTGTCCCTGAGCTCTTCAGCTCAAGGATACCTTTTGTACCCAGTCTGGCTTTGAACCGTGATCCTCAGATCTCAACCTCAGTAGCTAGGATTACAGGCGTGAGCCACTGCCCCTGGCTTTAAGCTTTTTTAGTAGTGTAAAACAATATTTATTCGTTTTTGTCAGAATACCATGGCAAGACATGCTGATAATTGTGCTGGTCCAGATGGTGTAGAAGGAGAAAATGGAGGAGAAACAAAGAAGAGTAAGCGTGGACGAAAAAGAAAGATGCGTTCTAAAAAAGAAGATTCCTCGGATAGTGGTAAGTGGCTTTTTTCTTTTCCAGTATTAAACTTATTGCTCAGCAGGTCCTCTACTACTTAAGGATGGCTTATTTATTGATCTATTAAGTGTGCCAGATTTTAGAGCCCAATTTCCAGTGGTCCTGAGGCTTGAACTCTGGTCTTCTTATTCAAGACTAGCACTCTGCCACTTGAGCCCCAGCTTCACTTCTCACTTTTTACTTAATTGGAGATGAGTCCAACAGATTTTTTTTGCCTGGGGCTAGCTTCAAATTATGATCATCAAACCTCAGCCTGTTTAGTGGCTAATATTGTACTGAGCCACTGTCTCCCAGCATTCTTGGAACTTGAGGCTAAGTCAGATGGATATTGAATGTTAACTACTCTGGTCTACATCACAAAAAGTAATTTTAAAAAAAATGATTGAACTGGGTGTTGGAGGCTACATCTATAATCTTGGAAAAAGCTGGAAGTGGCACTGTGGCTCAAATGGCAGAATGCTAGCCTTGAGCAAAAATGCTCAAGGACAGTACCCAGGCCCTGAGTTTAAGCCACAGGAAACACAATAGCCCTTACTACCGGTATTTGTAGGATCTCTTGGTTAAGAAATTATTGCAGTGGGCCAGGCGCAGTGGCTCATGCCTATAATCGTAGCTACTCAGGAGGCTGAGATCTGAGAATCGCAGTTCAAAGCTAGCCTGGGCACTAAAGAATGTGAGACTCTTATTTCCAATTAATCACTAGAAAACAGGAAGTTGGGCTGTGGCTCAGGAGTAGGTCAGTAGCCTTGAGCTAAAGAGCTCAGGAACTGTGTGGCCCAGGCCCAGAGTTCAAGTCCCAGGACCCACCAAAAAAAAAAAAAAACATTATTGCAGTGAACTATTGGGAGGTACTAAGTAATGTCAGACCCCAAATATTACCAGTGCTTGCAGTAACCTTGAGCTTTGGGATTCCGTCTTTTTTCCAGAATACTGTAAGCCTTTTCTTCCCCTAGTACTGCCTTGTTTGCATCTATGGTTCACCTTCAACAAGATTAACTTCACTTCCAGATTAACTACACATTTCCAGAAGTCTCTTTAGGCTAATGAGATTATTGATGGTTCCTAATAATTTTCTACAGTTCTTTCCTTTGTCTTTTTTTTTTTTTTTTTTTTTTTGCCAGTCCTGGGCTTGAGCTCAAGGCCTGAGCACTGTCTTTGGACTTTCTCAAGGCTAGAGCTCTACTACTTGAGCCTCAGCACCACTTCCGGCTTTTTTCTATATGTGGTACCAAGGAATTGAACCCGGGTCTTCATGCATGCTAGGCAAGCACTTTAACCACTAGGCCAAACTCCCGGCCCCTTCCCTTTGTCTTTTTGAACTACTGGTTTTGTTTATACCCTTGTACCTCGTGTTTCTTTATGCTCCCAGAATGTGGAAATCAGTGTGGACTCCATTCATCCCACTGCTGACAGAGGCTATACAATCTTATTTATCCCATCCAGGAAGTTCTGCCTATTGGCCATCAGCAAAGTATATTGCTATTTTCAGGCTTTTCTTCTAAGAAAAGCTTTTGACCCTATCAACCCTCTTTTTGTACCCTCTCCCTAATTCTGACTGAATCTGTTTAGTCTTCTAGGCATTGGGCCAACTTAGGCAATAGGGAGCTTGAATAAATTGAGTTGAGAAGCAGCTTGTTCTTGACACACTGCCACCTACCAGTGAGTTTCCTGTGTCTTAGGATTTCAATCATTTGATAACAGGCATTTTGTCCTGATAATCAGGCATTTGCTCACAGATTTTTGTAAGTTTAAACATTTTGTTCCAGAGAAAATGTCTATATTAATACCTTATGCATCTTGAGGAAAGCAGGCAGTGTGCACTTTGTGACCCAGTAATGGGAAAGGGCCAATAAGTATTTCTTGGCTACTTGTTAGGGTGGCAGCAGAACATACTCAAATTGAGGTTAAAGCTTGAATTCCAGCTGTGCTGCTGTAACTATACTTTAGAAATCACTTACGCTAGAGGCATCCATGAAGTGTCACTGTGGCTCAGAGTGGTAGAGCACAGAGTGGAAAGAGCTCAGAGACAGCACCCAGGCCTTGAGTTCAGCTCCACAACCGACAAAAGAAAGGAAAGAACGCACTTATTTTGCTGGGCACTGGTGGCTCATGCCTATAATCCTAGCTACTCAGAAAACTGAGATCTAAAGATCATATTTCAAAGCCAACCAGGCAGAAAAGTCCATTAGACTATCTCCAGTAAACTATTTTTTATTTTTATTTTTTACCAGTCCTGGGTCTTGAACTAAAGCCCAGAGCATTGTCCATGGGCTTTCTCAAGTCTAGATAGAGCTCTACCACTTGAGCCTCAGCACCACTTCTGGCTTTTTTCTATGTATGTGGTGTCTTCGTGCATGCTAGGAAAGCACTCTACCTCTAGGCCAAACTCTCGGCCCAGTAATTATACTTTAAAAAAAAAAAAAATTAGAGGAGTAGAGCTGTGGCTCAAGTGATAGAATACTAGCCTTGAGCAAAAGAAGCTCAAATGTCCAAGCCCTGAGTTAAAAGTTCTAGGAGAGTCACCAAAAAAAAAATCAAGAATTTAAAACTGAATGTTCTGAGATACAATGTAAAATAGGATCCAGTCAATGTAAAATAGGATTAATAGCATTTTAGTTGATTTGCATAATTCTATCATAGTATCTGTTTTCCCATATTAATGCTGATAGCAGAAACCATTTATGTGTGCATATGTGTGTGTTTGCTAATATTAGAGCCTGTTTTGTTTGTTTTTCCCCCGACACTTAAGTAGCTCCACCATTTGAGTCATACCTCCACTTTTGGCTTTTTGCTGGTTAATTAGAGTCTCAAGGACTTTCCTGCCTGGACTGGCTTCAAACTGGGATCCTCCTATTTTAGCATCCTGAGAAGCCAAGATAGCAAGGGTGAACCAATGATGACTGGCAAGCTTTTCTTGTTTATGTCTGGTGCTTTACCGCCCCAATTTTTACAAGTTAATTGGAGATTATGTCACTCAGGTTGGCTTTTAACCATGATCTCTAGGTCTTAGCTTTCTCAGTAAAGTTACAAGTACATGCTATGGGTAGTACCCAGCTACAAATGTGTTTCTCTTAATGGATTTTCCTTTTTAACAATTGAGCAAAAATAATTTTGCTGAGCAGAAAACAGAGAAAAATATTAAAGACAGAATTTGCTTGAGTTGAGTTAGGAGTGTGGCTTAGTGGTAGAGTGCTTGCCTAGTATATGTAAAGTCCTGGATTCAATGGGTTTTTTTGTGGTTTTGCCAGTCCTGGGACTTGAACTCAAGAGCCTGGGCTCTGTCCCTGAGACTGTCCGTGCTCAATAGTAGAGCTCTACCACTTGAGCCATAGTATTACTTCCAGCTTTTTCTGTTTGTATAATACTAAGGAATCAAAGCCAGGGTTTCATGGATACTAGGCAAGTATTCTACCACTAAGCCACTTTCCCAGCCAAAGCCCTGGGTTTGATTTCTCAGTACCACATAAATAAAAGAAGCTGAAAGTGGTGCTGTGGCTCAGGTAGTAAGAATGCTAGCCTTGAGCAAAAGAAGCTCCAGGGACAGTGCCCATGCCCTGAGATCAAGTCCCAGGACTGGAGGGGAAAAAAAATTGCTTGAGTTAGGTATGGGGCTATAAACATTTTCTTAAATATTGTATCACATTCCCCAGATAAGGATAGATGATCTCTCAGAAGAATCTTGGTTCACTAAAGGAGTTTTTCTTAGTAAAGGAAATTGATGTGTAAATGAGTCTTCACAGAACATAAAATTGTGTTCTTTTTCTTCCACTACTCATCTTGCTCTACAATCTGTACCTCCTGATTTCCATGAGAAGAAAATGCTGAGCCAGATCTGGATGACAATGAAGATGATGAGGAACCTGCGGTAGAAATTGAACCAGAGCCAGAGCCTCAACCTGTGACCCCAGCCCCACCACCTGCCAAGAAGCGGAGAGGAAGACCCCCTGGCAGAACCAACCAGCCCAAACAGAACCAGCGTAAGTTGCTTTCCTCTGCTTTGGCATCTCCTTTCAATATGTGAGGCAGATCTGTGTTCTCAGGAAGCTGGGAAGTAAACCATGAGAACAAATTAGGTCAGAGGAGGAACAAACTCTCAGGAAATGACTTTTTGGAAGTTTTTACCAAAGAACATATGAGGAAATCTGTACAAGCTTGTTAATTTCAAAAAGAAAAAGTCCAGAGTAGAAGAGTACTTATGTTCAACAAGATGGATATTGTTAATGTGGGCGAGTTTGGCAGGGTTAATATGGGAAAGAACTTAAAAGAGTCAAATTTTCAAGGATAAGATAAAGTAGCTTGTCTGAGATTGCCCCTCTGACAAAATTCAGAACTATAGATCCAAATCTTGGCCTCTTATTCTATGAGAGGACACAAAGGAAATGTTTCCCCCTCCACTTTATACCACCAGGTGTGAGGTGTTCCCTTAATCTCCTTAGGAGTAGCTATTTCATTTTGGAAGGTTTTGTGCCAGTTACTGGGGCTTCAGCTCAGGGCCTTACACTCTTGCTTAATTGGCTTTTTGCTGGTTAATTGTAAATAAGAATCTCATGAACTTGTCCAGTCTAGCTTTGAACCTTAGTCCTCAGATCTCACCCTCCTTAGTAGGGTTATAGCCATAAGCCACTAGCACTTGCTGTGTGCGTGCGTGCGTGCGTGCGTGCGTGCGTGCGTGCGTGCGTGCGTGCGTGTGTGTGTATGTATGTGTATGTATGTATGTATGTGTGTGCGCGTGCGCGCGTGTGTGTGTATATGTGCTTGTATGTTCGCTCTAGGGTTTGAACTCAGGATCTCAAATTTGTTAGATAGGTACCCTATCACTTTGAGCCACACCAATAGTTCATACATCTTCTCTCTCACCCCTCGTACCCCCCACATTGGTACTCTACACAATCAGTGAAGTTTCTCTAGTAACACACTATAGAAATGATCTTATAAGCCAGGCACGGTGGCTCACACTTGTAATCCTAGCTACTCAGGTGGTTGAGATCTGAGGATCAAGGTTCAAAGCCAGCCTGGGCACAAAAGCACCTGAGACAGTTAACCTCTAGAAAACAGGAAGTGGGGCTTGGCTCAAAGGTTGGGCGGTAGCCTTGAGCTGAAGAGCTCAGGGACAGCGCCAGGCCAAGTTCAAGCCCCATGACCCACCAAAAAAAAACAAACAAAAAAGAAATGATAGTGTAGTCTTTCCATCTTTATTTCATTTATTATTTCTTTAATTTTTTTATTTTTGTATATTCTCCTTGATCCCTGTGTTTAGATGTCTATCATAGGAAAAAAGGCTATAGTCCTCTTATTTCACCTGCATAATACTTGAGTGGCCAAACTAGTAGGTAAATGGCCCTCCCCCAGTATAATAGGGTGGGACAACTAGAATCAAAAATGACACCTTGCTAGGCACTGGTCGCTCCCTCGATAATCCTAGCTATTCAAGAGGCTGAAATCTTAAGGATTGCGATTCAAAGCCAGCCCAGGCAGGAAAGTCTGTGGGACTCATCTCCAATTAACCACCAGAAAACTGGAAGTGGCACTGTGGCTCAAAATGGTAGAGCGCTAGCCTTGATTTGAAGAGCTCAGGGACAGCTCCCGGGCCCAGAGATAAAGCCCCACAACTGACCCAAAAAAAAGTGAGGAATTTAAAATGTAATTCGAGCGGCCATGAGTTTGGCCTAGTGGTAGAGTGTTTGCCTAGCATGCACGAAGACCCAGGTCCAATTCCTCAGTACCACATACCTAGAAAAAGCCAGTGCTGTGGCTCAAGTGTTAGAGCACTTGCCTTGAGAAAGCCCAAGGCCAGTGCTTAGGCCCTAAGCTCAAGCCCCAGGACTGCCAAATAAAAATGTAAATTGGGAAGTATATGATGAAGAATGTTATCATTTGTCCTTTGGTAGTATCTAAGATTTAGAACTTTATTCTATGTATGCTTAGATTTTAGGTGCTTAATGTATTTTTCCATTGATTTTCTATGAGTTCTTAAGGTTTTCCTTTATTGCTACTGTCATGTCTAAAAGGAGGACCCTTTAGGGGTCCTTAATGTGCTGTTAAAGGGGTCTTTAATGTACTGTTTGTTTTGTCTGCTTTTCTTTGCCAGCAACAGCCATCATTCAGGTTGAAGACCAGAATACAGGTGCAATTGAGAACATTATAGTTGAAGTAAAAAAAGAGCCAGATGCTGAGCCTGCAGAAGGAGAGGAAGAAGAGGCCCAGCCAGCTGCCACAGATGCCCCCAATGGAGACCTCACGCCTGAGATGATCCTCAGCATGATGGACCGGTGATAACAGGGCCTACCGTCTCCAGGACTGTTCTAGGCTGTGTTTAAACGGCCTTAATTTTAATTTTTCTCCTTCTTTTGGCTTTGGGAAAAGCATCATTTTACACCATTTTACCAAACATACTGAAAATGAAATCTTCAAGGATAATGTTAGAAAAATGTGATTTAACTAGAACTTGCTGTTTGATGTTAGCAAATCATGGAATGTCCTGAGTTCCTGAGGGTTTACTGTGAAGTGTTGAGGACAGTGTTGATGCCTAACTAGTTTTCTGAGATGGAAACAGACATTGAGCCCTCTCTCTCAATTTAGTAAACCACTCCAGAATGGCCACGGCTTTCCCAGAGTTCTCTAGTCTTCCCAAGAGAGTTTTTAATTGTAAATGCAGACTTGGGAAGGACTTAGACTTTTAACCTGTTTTTTGCTTTTGCTTTTCCCTGACTCCCTTTGCTCGGAGCCAGCTGCACACCAGTAGTATGGCATGCTATGATCAGTTTCTGTCCTGAAAGCTTTGCCTCTTTCTTGGCAAAGTTTCTGGTATGGTCAAGCTTGTAAATAACTTTTTTTACATTTTAATCTTTTCCATTAATTAAGATTGAAAAAAAAAGTGCAGTGTAAGAAAACCCAGCATTTAATTACTTGCAAATTAAGTTAGCACAGACTGGGTGGTGTGTAAATGTTGACAAGGAATTGGATCACAATCATGTAGCAGAAAAGCACCCGTACTGCTGCCTGCTAGTGATGGACACCCATGTGGAGATGATTTTCAACCCATGGAGCCAGCATTTTAACCTTGTACAATTAACTTTATGATTTCCCATCCACATTTTCTTTGCTCTATTTGTAGCTAAACGTATTTTATAAATCTTCTGTTATGCCAGAAGGGTGATTATGAATGGGTCACAGCAGCCCAGAAGTGCTGGGCCAGAAATTTTCACTAGGTCAGTAATTTAAACTTTGAATCTGGGGGAAAAAATTTACAATAATGTGAAGCAAAACCAACTTAAAAAGTGATTCTTGCACATGAACTGTCACATGTTTAAAATGTGTTTTTTAGAGAGCCTCAGTCTTACTGATTTCAAACACTTTTTTCTTCTGTGTATTGCTTTTAAGAGAGCCATCAGTTAGCTATCAGACTCTAGGTTGATGCATTTTTGTACTTAGCTGTACTGTGTGATATTTTTCATTATTTTAGGACGCCAACATGAGACCTGTAATAAAATATGTAATGGGGTTGAAAGCTGGGGAGGAGGAGGAGGATCTACTGCTGTACAGCTAATAAATCATAACGGATTAACAGGCACTCTTAAGACTCCATCTGGCATAATTCCTGCCTGCTGGAAGCCCAGGAGGCCTGCGTGTGGCTCCAGGTTGCTCAGACCTCGGCTTCTCAGGCACACTCTATTCCTGACATACTTCCTTTGCAGTAGATGAGATGGTTTGGCAGATGACAAGATATTGCTTGCTGCAAGTTTTAACTTCCTAAAAGTGTGTGTATGTGAATAAGGCAAGTGAGTGAACCACTGCCAACTTCCATGAACCACCTTTGGAATGCATGTCCTGAGTACAAATTGGGGTGCCCCAAAGCTGCCTTGAGTAGAAAGGGCTGGATGGGAAGCTGTGTTCTTGGAATCTTGGCTCAAAGAGGGCTTAGGATCACCCAGGTTCATAGAATACAGAGGTGGGCCCTGCATGACATGATGAGAGAGGATCATGGTTCAAAGCCTGCATGGGCAGGAAAGTCAAATAACTCCCCAAAAGCCAGAAATGGAGCTATTGCTCAAATGGAAAAAGCACTAGCTCTAGGACCAGTATCAAAAAAAAGAGCTCAGGGACAGCGCCCAGGCCCAGAGTTCAAGCCCCATAACTGGAGGGAAAAAGAAGAAGAGGAAAGGGGAAAAAATCTTGTAGGTTTGAATGAGTATTAGTAGTCTCAACCTATAAAAACACAGCTACTGGGGCTGGGATTACAGCCTAGTGGTAGAGTGCTTGCCTAGTATGCACGAAGCCCTGGGTTCAATTCCTCAGTACCACATACAGAGAAAAAGCTGGAAGTGGTGTTGTGGCTCAAGTGGTAGAGCATTAGCATTGAGAAAGCCCAAGAACAGTGCCCAGGACCAGAGTTCAAGTCCCACGACCAACAAAATAAAGAATGGGTACTTACTTTTCTAAAATGAAGTATTTATTTGTGGAACAGTGAAGCTACATTTATCTGCATCTTCGTCTTCAATGTTTCTGGTTATATATATGAAATTATTCAGAAGGGGATTTATTGTGGCTAGTATGGGGGCAAGAGAAGTGATGTAGTGGAGCTGAGACTGGGAAGTGATTCATTTTTAGATAGTCCATGATAAATCCTTCACAGAAGCCAGTTACTACTAAAATTCCTCCACTGAACTTTGGGCAGCAAGTTCCAAACCGGTTTGTAACTCTCTTATTTTTAAATTAAAACCACAGGAGTAGAGTAAAGTTGTCATTTGTGCTGGAAATTCAGCTTAGTGGTAGAGTGCTTGCCTAGTATCCATGATATCCTGGGTTCAGTATCTCAGTACCACATACACAGAAAAAGCTGGAGGTGGTACTGTGGCTCAGGTGGTAGAGTGCTAGCCTTGAGCAAAAGAAGCAAAGGGACAGTGCCCAGTCCCTGAGTTCAAGCCCCCAGGACCAGCCAAAAACAAAAAAAAATCCTGTCCTCAGCCAGCAGGGCCAATTCTTATTGGGAGCTTCAGCATTCTAGTACCCATTGTGTGCTGACCAGAACAAACTACCCTGAAGGCTTCACTTCAGTGAAAGAGTTGTTATAGGAGCTGTGTGGTTTTGGTCTCTGAGGCCAGTTAAGGTTTGTTTTGTCACTACTTTCCTGACCACTATCTGGAAAAGTGTCTATCTGTCCCATACACCAGTCCCAATCTCCATGTAGGTCCTGGTTTCCTTAGTGGTTCTTGCCTCCCCCAGGCACTCATCTGGTACAGAGGCTGACCTCACCCTCCTAGTGTTGCTCCTTAAACCCCAAGTTCCTGCCTTAAAGCTGTTGCAGCCCTTTTGATCATCACCCGCATTTCATGCAGAATAGAAGAATCCTAGGGAGGGGTTTTTTATCCAGTTCTGAAGTCATAGCATTGGCTGTGATTGATTTTACAAATTCCTGTAATTCTAACTTCAGGAACTTGAGGTTTGAGGATTGTGGTTTGCAGCCATCCTAGGTAGGGAAGTCCAGGGGACTTATCTCCAGTTAACTACCCACCCCCCCCCAAAAAAAAACTGGAGGCGTGGTTCAAGAAGTAGAACATTAGCCATGAGCCCAAAACCTTAGGGACAATGCTCAATCCCTAAGTGCATAAGCCACGGGACCACAGAAATAAATAAAATCCTTGGAGCAACACTCAATAGCTTCTGCTTACAAAATGGAACTAAAGCTGGGCACTGGTACTTCTTGCCTGTAATCCTGGTTACTCAGGAGGCTGTAATCTGAGGATCAAGATTTGAAGCCAGCCTAGGAAGAAAGTCCATGAGACTTACCTCAAATTACTCAGAAAAAGCAAAAGTGGCTCAAGTGGTAGAGCACCATCCTTGAGCATAAGGAGGCTCAGGGACAGTGCCCAAGGGCCTGAGTTCAAGCCGCAGGATTGGCAAAATAAAAGCTAAAAGACCAGAGAAGCCAAGTAGCTTATACTTTGGGCAGGACTGGGGCTTGAACTCACAGCTCTGCCTTCACTCATTCACTCAACTTTATCCCTCAGTGCACCACTTGAACCACTTTTTCAGTTCTGGCTCCATGTGTAACCCAAGCTGACCAGCTAGTGATTCCTCCTGCCTCATCCTGGACAGGTCTGGAATTACATAGAGACTAACACATGAACAGCATCTGCCCTGTATTTTGTGGGTGTCTTGTTGGTTTGGTTTTTGCCTTTTCAAATGTTTGTGGATGTTGATCCCTGCCACAGTCACGGACAGTCGGCACAGCAGGACAGGACCTGTGCCCGTTCTCCCACTCGCTTGCCAGGCACCTGCACTTCACTAACATGGCCTTGGGGAGGACTGGGCTGCTGGGATTCCCCAATCGGACAGCGCCCCCTGGTGTTCTCGACAGAACCTGCGAGGCGGGATGGAAGTAGAAAGAGGCACACAAGACTCGGTGGCCCTCCGGCCACCCTACTCCCTACCCCTCTTCGCCTCCTTGTGTACTCTGGCAGAAGAGCTCCTGTGGGATAGGATGGGTGGACAACCAGGACTCTACCTCCCTCCCACAACCCTGAGCTGAGCCCAGGCGAGATCTTGGCCCTAGAGGCTGTGGCAGGGAGGGGCCGGGCAAGGGGGTGGGGGTGGAATGACAGGAAGCGCGGTTACCTTCCGCTGCTAGAGGAGCAGGTGGCTGCGTGAGGCCCTCCCCGTGCCAAGTTTCCTGTGTGCAGGCCTTGCTGGCTGCTCCTTCCCGCCCTGGCCTGTTAGGCCATCCGAGCCTGGCCAACTCTATGGCCCAGAACCCCGACAGCTTATCCAGCGAGCTCCAAGGTAAGCCCAGGCCCATTCTGCCCACTTGACTGGGAGGAGAAGGCAGGCCCGCAAACCTTAGATATCGGCTCGGGGCCCCAGAGTTCTCATAAAGCTTTCTTTGCTCCTCCTGAGAGCCAGATCCCCTCACCCCAATCTACTACTTCATGGCTAACCTACAAATCCCACCATGCATGTCACATCGCCTGGCACAGACAGTAGGCCTGGAATGGCCCTCATGGGTTCAATTCCCAGCAGGTTGTCCTTCCACAGGTGAGATCACCAGGTTCCTGTGGCCCAAGGAGGCAGAGCTGCTGCTTAAAACCTGGCTACCTCAGCAGGGTGCTGAACGAAGTCATGTCCTGGTATGGTAGGCAGCAACAGAGCCCAAAGGGTAGGGTGGTGAGGGCCCAGCACAAAGCCTCTTTCTTTGTCCAGAGTGTCAAACTCTGTCTCCTCCAGGCCCTGCTGAGATGGAGGGCCTACCTGCTGCACACTTGCCTCCCTCTGAGGGTGAGTCCCAGGGTCTGGTTACCCTCCCATTCCTATCTCTTCCTCACTCCTTATGCTCCACCATCTTCCTTAGCAAGGGGCTACAGCTACAGGGTTTTTCTTTCTCCTTCTGGGTTTCCAGCAGCAGACATGAGGGGAATCTTGGCAGGGCTGGCTCTAGACTGCACAGAAACTGAACTCCTCAGCCAGTGTGACAGGGTATGTCTGTGACTCCAGCGCTGAGGAGATTGAAGCAGCCTAGGGACAAAAAAAAAAAAAAAAGGGGCCAAGAGTTTGGCCTAGTGGTACAGTGCTTGCCTTGTATGCACGAAGACCTGAGTTTGATTCCTCCATACCACATACATAGAAAAAGCCAGAAGTGGTGCTGTGGCTCAAGTGGTAGAGCCTCGAGAAATTCCAAGGACAGTATTCAAGCTCTGAATTCAAGCCCCGGGACTGGGGAAAAAAAAAAAAAAAACAAAAAACCTTGGGCTTTCATGAGGGTGACGTCATCCAGGGGCTTGGTTGCAGCTCAACAGCTTGGTTGTAATCTAGGTGGATTGCACATTCAGCTACCTGGAAGTCCAGGCCATGGTGCTTCAGGAGACACCTCCACAGGTGAGACATGTGGTACCCCACCTTTACCTACAGGATAGTTTAATTCTTATCCCCTACAAATGGAACTCAAGAAGGGACACCAGACCCACACATGGAGCCAAAGCTAACAGCTCTCCTTTCCCCAGGTTACTTTTGAGCTGGAGTCCCTACCTGACCTGGTCTTGGAGTTTCCTGGTGTGACTGCCTTGGAACAGCTGGCCCAACATGTAGCTGCAGCTATCAAAAAGGCCTTCCCTCACTCGACCCTTGGGTGAGGCCTGGCAACTTCAGGGGGGCTGGAGGAGGGGAATAGGAAACAAATGAGCACTGAAGTACTGGAAGTCCTTGCCCTTTCCCCAGGAAGCTTTTCCGGAAGCCCACTCCACCTTCAATGCTGGCTCGGCTGGAGAGAATCCATTCCTCCTCAGAGTCCACAGCATCCAGCAGCCCCTGTGGTGAGGCTAAGGCAGGGCCACATATTGGAATGTTCCAGACCCTTTGAGAGGGTATTGGGCAGGGGTCTCCCAAACTAAACAAAGCCACTTGAATCACAGCCACTATTTAGTCTGATCTTCCGACTTCCATTTTTTTGTTTTTCCCTCCATCATGTCCCTAACACCTCCCCAGGTGGCTTCTTGACAACATACGAGGCTCTATGTGACTACAACGGCTTTCCTTTCCAAGAGGAGATTCAGTGGGTGAGAGCAGGAACTGTTCTGGGAGAGTCGGGAGACATCCGGTTCCTCATGTGGGTTTTGCCTCTTTTTATCCTTCATGGCTCCATACCAGCTATGAACACTTTCTTCCCACCCAGGATATAGACACCGTCTACCATCATCAGGGCTGCCGACATTTCTGCTTGGGAGATTTCAGCCACCTTGGCAGCCGGTGCGAGGCCTGAGGATTGGGAGGCGAGGAGGACTCTTAGATCCATGCTTCTGGGCCTTGGCCTCCAAGGAGGGGCGGAGTGCCCAAGATCTGGCCAGAGGCCCTGAGCTGACCCCTGTCCTGCCCCCACCCAGGGATCTGGCCTTGAGTGTGGCTGCCCTGTCCTACAATCAGTGGTTCCGGTGCCTTTCCTGTGTGGACATGAAGCTGGTGAGGTAGAGTGCGGGAGGGCTAAGGGTGGGGGGGGCCAAGGTACGGCCTTCTGAGCGTCATGACACTCTGGTCTCAGAGCCTCGAGGTCTCAGAACAGATTCTGCACATGATGAGTCAGTCATCCCACCTGGAGGAGTTGGTGCTGGAAGCCTGTGGACTGAGAGGGTGAATAGGGCAGATGAGGGGAGTGTGGGGCTTGGGACTGGGGGCTGGGGATCTGGGGAGCACTTGGGAAACCAAGATCAGAGTACCATGCCTGGGGGTCTTGGGTCCTCAGAGATTTTGTCCGGAGACTGGCTCAGATATTGACAAGACACTCAAATTCTGGGTTGCGGGAGCTCAGCCTGGCTGGAAACCTGCTGGATGACAGAGGTATAACATGCCTGAGGCTGGGAGCTTGGCACAAGGCAACTGGTGGAGGTGAGCCTCACAGTCCTTTCCCATTCCCAGGAGTGGCTGCACTTAGCAGACACCTAGAGCATCGTCCAGGAGCTTTGAGGAGACTCAACCTAGCACAGACAGGATTGACTCCACGAGGTAAGCCGGCTGATAATGCACTAGAGCAGGTCATAGAGTGTCTACCTGATTCTTGAGCCACCCTGTTGTCCACCTCCAGGAATGAGGGCTCTGGGCCAGGCACTGGCCACCAATGCTGCCTTTGACTCGACCTTGACCCACCTAGACATTTCTGGGAATCCTGGAGCACTGGGAGCCTCTGAGGACAATGGGGTGAGTGTTCAGGATCTGAGACTTGAATGTCCCGAAGCACAAAGATGATTCCTAACTCCTCAAAGCCCTCATTTCCCCACCAGGGCCTCTATAGTTTCCTGAGCCATCCTAACGTTCTGGTGTTCCTGAATCTTGCAGGGACTGACGCGGCCTTGGACACTGTAAGAAGGTGGTCAAGGGTGGGGTGGGAGGGTGAACTATAGAACGGAGAGGGCTCTGCAACTATACCCAGCACCCTCTTCCTGCAGCTCTTTGCAGCGCTGTCGTGTGGCTGCTGTGCCAGCCTCACCCACTTGGACGTTTCGAAGAATGTCTTCTCCCGCATGTAAGGAGGCCTGGGACTGCCAGAGCTGGGGAGGGGGCTGGGGGGGGGGTTCTGAGAATGATTTGTGCCTAAATCCTTCCTCCTGCTTCCCACCCCAGGAAGTCCCGGCCCCAGCCTGCTGCCATGAAGCTTTTCCTGAGCCAGGCAGGGATGCTTCGACACCTGAGCCTGGCAGGCTGCAAGTTGCCTCCTGATGCACTCAGGTCAGTCTCCTTGGCCCTGGCCTGGCCATGTGGCCACCACCTTGAGATCCTCTGGTGTCTCACCCCATTCCTTTCTCACTCACAACCTCCCCTAAATCTTGGTCCTGTTTGGTATCTGTTGACACCAAGGAGCCCTCTTTCCCAGCTCCAAACACCTCCCATACCCTTCTTCCTCAGGGCTCTGTTAGATGGCCTTGCACTCAACACACATATCTGCAACCTACACTTGGACCTCAGCACTTGTGAGGTGCGTGCTGGATTCTAAGAGTGAGCTCCTGGTGTGCCCACACATTGGGAATGGGCCTAGAGGCCATGGGGGTGTGGGTGGGGGAAGCCAGCCTGACTTATGGCTGACGTATGGCTTAGCTCACCCTTCTTCCACTCCAGCTGCGCTCAGCAGGTGCCCAGGTGATACAAGACTTAGTGTGCGACGCAGGTGCTGTGAGCTCCTTAGATCTGGCTGATAATGGTAAGGCCACGCAGGAATCCACCCTCCCAGTATCCACTCAATTCCTAATCCCCACCCCGCTTCTGCAACATGGCTTTGTGCATCACCTTAGCCACTCTTCACCCCTCAGGTTTTGGCTCAGACATGGTGACTCTTGTGCTGGCCATTGGAAGGAGCAGGTCCCTGAAACATGTGGCCCTTGGAAGGAACTTCAACGTCCGATGCAAGTGAGCCCCCATCTTATCCCTGATCCATCCAGATAGCACCCTACCCCTCTGGTTCCCTGCCTTCACCAACGTCCCTGCCTACAGGGAGACCTTAGACGATGTCCTGCACCGGATTGTCCAGCTTATGCAGGATGACGACTGTGTGAGTTCACGGGCCCTTGTGGGGCCCTGAAGCAATAGACACTTTTGGCTTTTCTCACCCTTGCTTCCTCCAACCCTGTGACCTGCCCTCCTCACTAACCTCTTGATTCTAATCACCAATGGCTTTGTCTTGACCCCAGCCTCTGCAATCGCTATCTGTGGCTGAGTCACGGCTAAAGCTGGGCGCCAGCGTCCTGCTCCAGGCCCTGGGCACCAATCCAAACTTGACAGCGCTGGATATCAGTGGCAACGCCATGGGGGATGCAGGAGCCAAGATTCTAGCCAAAGTACTGCGAGTCAACACTAGGCTCCGGTGGGCTGGGTCATCAAGGGGTGGGCGGGGTTGTCAGAAAGGCGGGACCCATAGGAGTGGAAGGCAGGGCTGAAGGAGCAGGCAGCGCAGCGGATTGGGTGGGATCTGGAGGGGGCTTCTTGGGGACTGAAGGCCCATCCTGCTCAGGTCTGTAATCTGGGACCGGAACCACACATCTGCTCTGGGCCTGCTGGATGTGGCTCAGGCCTTGGAGCAGAACCACACCCTGAAGTCCATGCCTCTGCCACTGATGGATGTGACCCAGGCACAGCGCAGCCGCCCAGAATTGACAGCACGTGCAGTAAATCAAGTGAGGGTCCCCTCCTCCCTTTCCCTTCCCTGCATTGTGGCTCTGCCCTCTACCATTTTTTCAGTAACCTTTGTCCCCAGATCCAAGCCTGCCTCTTGAGGAACAACCGTTCGGACCCAGCTTCCTCAGACCGCACATCCCACCTTGAACCTTTAGGTCTGGTCTCTGACAGATTAGAACAGGTCAGTGTGGCCTCCCCACGCCCTGAGTACGCTGGGAGCCTCAGAGAGCTAAGACTAACATCCCTGAGGTCTCTGCCAGACATTCCCTAACATTGGACTGCAGACTACCACTGCTCCTAAAATAGCTCCCCAGATAACAACATGGGCTATCTGACTTGAAAGCATGTCATCATAGCTGAGCACCGGTGGCTCAGGCCTGTAATCCTAGCTACTCAGGATGCTGAGATCTGAGGATCACAGTTTAGTGCCCAGGCACTGGAGTCCCTGAGACTCTTAACTCCAATTAACCACCAGAAAACAGGAAGTGGTACTGTGACTCAAAGGGTAGGACAGTAGCCTTGAGCTGAAGAGCTCAGGGACAGCTCCAGGCCCAGAGTTCAAGTCCATAATGGAGAAAAAAAAAAAAAAAAAAAGCATGTTATCAGGCCCTCCTAGTAAACAGGAAGTGTTTTAAAACTTCCCTATGGGAGCCTCCTGTCCTCTGTCCTCTGCCCCCTGTCCTCTGTCCTCTGCTCCATCTCTGACATGACTTCCCTCTACTTAGTTTCCTCCCCTGATCCCAGTCCTTTCCAGCCCCAGACCCCTAGATTCACACATGCCATGGGGGCTCTGTGCACGGTACCTTTCCATGTCAGCAACTCTCTCACACTCCATTCTCTATTCTGGAACCCAATTTTCCTGGTGCCCACAGTCACTGAGTGTGTGAACAAAGATTTAAACGATCTCCCGGGTTCTTCCTGGCCTCATTGGAGTCTTCACAATCCTCCGCACGGTTTCTCACACGTTCACTCCTCACCCCTGCCTTTGCTTCTGAGGCTCCATCTTCATGGAGCCTGGCTCCCTTCCCTCACCCCACATCCACTATTTGAACATCCGCTATTTGTTGATTAGGGATTGAACTTAGAACTCCATGTTTGCTTGGCAGGACCTCTACTATTCAAACCATCCCCCTAGCCCTTTTATATTTTTATTATTTTTTAGACAATTTTATATTTTTATCTGGGGCTACCCAGCCTCAAACCTCTATCCTTTTCCCATGTATCTAGAATGGCAGGCATGGATTTGTTGAGATGGAGGAGGTTCCTCAACCTTTTATGTGGGCTAGCCTTGAATCTCAATCCACTTTATCTCTCACCTCTCAGCTGGAATTACAAGTCTAAGGCCCCATATCCTGTCAGAATGAGTCTCCCCTTTGTGCAACTACTCTAATAAAAATCATAAAAAAAACATTTGATTAGCATATATTGTACAAGGGAATTGTATTATTTCCATACATACAATGTAAATTAATCAAATGCCCTCTCCATCTCTCTTCCTTTTTCCGCCATCTCCCCTTTTTCTGCAAGTTTCACTATTCTATTTTCTTTTTTTTTTTTTTGCTAGTTCTGGGGCTTGAACTCAGGGCCTGGGGCTTGAACTCAGGGCCTGGGCACTGTCCTTGGACACTTTTTGCTCAAGGCTAGCACCCAGCCACTTGAGCCCCACAGCACCACCTCTGGCTTTTTTTTACATATGTGTTACCGAGGAATTGAACCCAGAATCGAACCCAGGTCTTTATGCATGCTGAGCAAGCACTCTACCCCTAAGCCCCTGTTCACATACCCCCTGGTGCCTGTTCACATATCTTAATTGTTTCAAAGGGTTTCACCATGGTAATTTCCATGTACATATGTTATAATTTAGTCAAATTAATCTATGTTGCTCTCTCTTTCCTAGTTTCCTCTGTCTTTGTATTGTTCAACAGCTTTCAATGAGTTTCTTTTATTGTCTCTTCATACATAGATTTATATTTCAATATTATTTGTCTTACATCTCTTTTTCCTCTCCCTCCTCTCCTCATCCTCCCAAACAAGTCTCACAATTACATTCATGTTATCTATCTATATGTGTGTTGTTGTTGTTGTTGTTGTGTGTATGCATATGTGTATTTTATATATATATATATAATACACACACAAACATATATTTTTTTCCTGTTCTTGGTACTTAGGAAGTATCAAGTCCCTAAAAAGGACCAAAGGATGGGCTGGGAGTTTGGCCTAGTGGTAGAGTGCTTGCCTAGCATGCACGAAGACCCGGGTTCAATCCCATGGTACCACATACTTAGAAAAAGCCAGAAGTGGTGCTGAGGCTCAAGTGGTAGAGCTCTAGCCTTGAGAAAAATCCAAGGACAGTGCTCAGGCCCTGAGCCTAAGCCCAGGACTGGCAAAAAAAAAAAAAAAAAAAAAGAACCGAAGGAAAGAGCTACCGTTCTCCCTTCTGGAACAGACAGGGTTCCTAAACAGTTGGCCTAACAGTGGGACATCAGGACTTCACCAACCTTGTCGAGACCATAGGAGAGAGAGAGGCAGGATCAAGGAGACTGGGAGTGAGCACGGCTGGGTCTGATCTGTGATGTCCTCCCCAGGAAGTGAACGAATTGTGTCAGTCGGTGCAGGAACATGTGGAGCTGCTAGGCTGTGGGGCCGGGCCCCAGGGTGAAGCTGCCGTGCACCAAGCTGAGCACGCCATTCAGAAGGCCAACTTCTCTCTCAGCGTGAGCACTCCCTCTCCCTCTGGGAGGACCTCACCCCAATTAGTCACCAGTCCACTGGCAACTCTCTCCTTCTTGGCCCTCAGATTCTTCCAATTTTATACGAGGCTGGGAGTTCCCCAAGCCATCACTGGCAGCTTCAGCGGAAGCTGGAGGGCCTCCTGGAACAGGTGGGTGAGATCTGCTGCCAGGACATGCAGGTAAGATGAACTTACGCCCCCAACTCCACCTCCATATTCGGACTTGAGCCCCATCCTATAGACTTGACTGTGATATCCCCTTGTGACTGAGAACTCTGTAGGGGCTTCTAGTCTCAAGCTAAAGGTGACTTGGCCCTAGCCACACACTCATCATACTGTAACCTTTGTCTAGGACTTCACTCAGGCCACAATGGACACAACCAAGAGCCTCTGCTCACGGATGCTACAGGAACCTGGCTGGAGAGAGCAGCTAGAAAAAGTCCTAGTGGTTTCCAGTGGCCTCCCAGAACTGCTTCCTGAGCAGCTTCTACAAGATGCCTTCACCAGGCTCAGGTAAGCCGTGTGGAGCTGGCTGGACAAGGCTGGACAGAGCCAGCACACTAACAACGCCCTCTACTGCCCTCAGGGATATGAGGCTGTCCATCACAGGAACCCTGGCAGAGAGCATCGTGGCTGAGGCTCTGGCGGGTCTGAGTGCAGCCCGGGATCATCTGGTGAGGAGGGGGAGCCAGTTGTGCACATGCGCAGGAGCACACACACACACACACACACACACACACACACACACACACACACAGTGACCTGGCTATTTGCCTTCCTGGGCTCTCTAATGTCTTCTGGGGTCATGTAGCCCAGGGGTACATCTTTGCACGGCCTTATATTACAGGTAGAGAGTCTGGCTCAGCAAACACCAGTAACTATACCCCCTATCAGACGGGCAGTGAGTGGAGAACTCAGCCCCTTTGAGCCTGGGGAATTGGAAGGTCTTTTTATCCTGGAGAAGAAGGAAGAGGAAGAAGAAAGGAAGGTATAAGTGGTCCCACAATTCCAAGCCTAAAACTTCAAATCTTCTATCTTGCTTGGGGCATGGGAAATGAGAAGTAGTTTCTCTGAACCCCGCACTGGTGGCTCACACCTAGAATCCTAGCTACTCAGGAGGCTGAGATCTGAGATTCAAGGTTCAAAGCCAGCCCAGGCAGGAAAATCCATGAGACTCTTAAGTCTGGGTGGTGAGTCACTAGAAAACCATGGTGCTGTGGCTCAGAGCGCTCGCCTTGAGTGAAAAAGCTCAGGGACAGAACTCAAGCCCTGAGTTCAAGCCCCATGATCAACCAAAAACAAAAACAAAAGAAGAAGCAGTTCACCTTTGCCTAACCTGACTGAGGTTGTTCCTTTCCCACCAGGATGACAGTCCCTTGGGGAAATGGCCTGAGGCCAGCCACTGTCTCCACGTCCCTTTCCCTCACTGTAAGTCAGGGCCCCTGGGAAGGGGAGTTTACCTAAATGGGCAGAATCTCCTCTAGACTTGGGCGCTTGGACCCTTAGACACTCGTTCATCCGGGTCTCGGGAACTCCCTAAACTCTTGCGTGGGCCAGGCCAGGCCAGGCAGGACCCCGCTGCCGCTTGTAAAGCTCGGGTCGGCCGCGGTCAGCATCCGGTGGTACCTGAGCAGATCAGGGCCAGGACACTTCTCCCCGGCCTCCCCCGCCCCTTTTCCCAGCCCCAGGACGCGCATGCCTGGAGCCGCGCGCACCCGCGGCCACGCTCAGCACCGCGGACAGCGGCGGCGGCGGGGGCGGGGCGGGCGGCGTCTCCGGGCCCCTCCCCGCGCCCTGGGCGGGTCCCCCGCCGCCCCAGCGCCTCCGCTTCCACCTCCCCGGGCTCGGCGCTCTGTGTTCTTCTCCTGCCCCTGCCTCAGGTGCTGCTGAGGAAGCGGAGTGGGGCCCCGAGCTGGCGGCTCCCGGAGAAGATGCGGAGCCGCAGGCGGGGCCGTCCGCGCGCGGCTCTCCGAGCCCCGCCGCCCCCGGACCACCCGCCGGCCCGCTGCCTCGCATGGACCTGCCACCCTCCGGGCAGCCCCTGCGCCATCCCACCCGCGCCCGGCCACGGCCACGCCGCCAGCACCACCACCGCCCGCCGCCGGGGGGCCCCCAGGTGAGCGCCCTCCCCCACGCTGGGGCTCGTGGACTTCGGGTCGGGGGTGACACGGTCGCTCCCCGGGAATGATGGCAGGCAGAGGAGCGAATGGTGGGGCCCAAGGCCACTTGGTGGCGTGGCCATGGCCGTGCCCTGGCTTTTCCTTGGCCACCCCTCACCTTAGGCCATGCCCATGCAGGGCCTTCGAGATGTGCCTGCCTGGAGGGCTCCACCTTGGAGTGGTCCGCGCCCGGGTGGAGGGAGGAGACAGGGTGGGGTAGCCCTCCCTCCCCTGGGTTCCTGGAAGAGGCCAGGCCTCTGCAATAATCCTGGGTCTGCTGCGTGGCTGGCGGGTGGAGATGTGGGAAATGTATGTGTGGGCTTGGTACTGGTAGGGGCAGTGGGCACTGGCACAGAGCAAGGAGGAGCCTGCCTGAGCCCCCCCAGGATCTGACGCAGCAGCCGGCAGCAGGCCGGGTGGGGTGGGGGTGGGGGCCGGGGTGCTGCAGAAACTGTTGGGAGCAGACCTGGTGGCGAGTGGGAATGTGTGATCCCGGGGTCACACATTCAAGGGTGCCAGCTTGCTGGTGGCCGGGTGGCTCAGGACATCAGATATTCGATGAGACTAGAACGGGTGTGGACTGGGCGTGCACACCAGGGTGGCAGCTGCAGGGACTGTGTAACAGCCAGAACCTCTGAGCTTCAGGATGTCACCCAGGCTAGACTGCTGGGTGACAGCAGCAACTACAGTTGCCTCCAGTGCTGACCTCCTGGCGTTTTCCAGGTGCCCCCAGCCCTGCCTCAAGAAGGGAATGGGCTCAGTGCCCGCGTGGATGAAGGTGTGGAGGAATTTTTCTCCAAGAGGCTGATCCAGCAGGATTCGCTGTGAGTGAGGGGTAGTTGGCTTCCAGGGGGTGGAGAGAGGGTGGGACACCAGTGGGCTTCCTCACCCACTGCTGTTTGTCTCCACAGCTGGGCCCCCGAGGAAGACCCAGTCACTGAAGGGGGTGCCACTCCTGTTCCCCGAACACTTCGCAAGAAGTTGGGCACCCTTTTTGCCTTTAAGAAGCCTCGTTCAACAAGGAGCCCACGCCCTGATCTAGAGACCAGCCCTGGGACAGCTGCCCGTGCCAGAAAAACCACACTTGGGGACTTGCTGCGGCCACCACCCCGGCCTGGCCGGGGTGAGGAGTCTGGAGGAGCAGAGGGGGGCACAAGCAGTCCTGACCCTGCCCGCAGGAGCCGACCTCGCTACACACGGGAAAGCAAGGCCTACTCCATGATTCTACTGCCTGCCGAAGAGGAAGCAACAACATTGGGTGCCAGACCTGATAGGGTGAGGCCTGGCCCCAGAGTGTGGGCTCCTCAGAGGGCAGTGGGCTTTCTCCTGATCTGGGCATTTCTGTCCCCAGCGGCGACTCCTTGAACGAGGAGACACTGAGCTGGCTCCATCCTTCGAACAGCGGGTACAGGTGATGCTGCAGAGGATTGGTGTCAGCCGGGCCAGCGGGGCCACTGAAGGCAAGAGGAAGCAAGTGAGTAGGGAAGTGTGAAGTGAGGGTGCAGGTGGCATGGGGGTAACGTGTGACTGGGAGGAGACTCAGGATATAAATGTGATTGTCAGTTCCGCTCCTCTCTGAAAAAGTGAACTTTCTTCTCTCTCAGCTTCTGCCTTGGCCTAGGCTACCGGTAACTACCTCCTAGAAGAAGGGTACTCTTCTGGGAAAGATCTTTCTGTGGATATCTAACAAAAATTTCACCATGTCACCTTTGAAACAGCAAAAAGCCCTTCAGGAGCTTCCTTTGGAAACTTTGTCTAGGCTCCTAACCCTGCTCCAAGGTCCTAACTGGCTTTAGATCAAGTTCCCTTAGACCTTACCGCTCTTCTCTCACGAGGCCTTGTGTGCAGTATTATGGGTTATGCCAGGTCCCTGTGCAGCGACCCCTGCAGTTCCTCCTGAGCCTGCCCTGCCTTCTTTCCACAGCTGCCCTGCTTAGGTCACCTTTTCAGTCCCTATTAAGAAACAGCCCTGGCTAGGTGCTGGCCACATGTATATAACACTGGCTACTCAGGAGGCTGAGACAGGAGGATCATGGTTTGAAGCTAGCCCAGGCAGACAAATCCTCAAGACTTTAATCTCTACATAGAGCTAGCAAAAAGCCAGAAGTAGAGATGTACCTCAAGTGGTAGACTATCAACCTTGGGCAAAAAAAACTAACCAAAAGCACAAGGCCCTTATTCAAACTCCAGTGCCAGTATAAAACTAACGCAGCCCTATGTACCATCCACTGCTTTTCATGACCTGGGTTCTGGTGGCTTACTCCTGTAATCCTAGGCATTCAGGAGGCTGAGATCCAAGGATCGATTACAATTTGAGGCCAACCCCGGCAGGAAAGTCACAAGACTCTTAACTCCAATTAAACACCAGAAAGCCAGAAGTGGCGCTGTGGCTCAAAGGGGAAAAACTCAGGGACAGCACCTAGACCCTGAGTTCAAGCCCCATGCCCCTCCCCCAAACAAGTCATGAAGAACATATATGAAATACAGTGTAGCCTGCATTTAGAAACATGGAGATTACATGGCAGAATTAAGAAATATTATGTAGACAAATGTGGTAGTAGGTAATACCAGCTACCTCTTAAGAGGTTAGAGATTACAGGTTTGAGGCCAGCCAGAGATATAGTGAGACCCTGTTTCAAACAAAAATCCCATAACCAGCAAGATCAGTTTATGTATTTACCAACACAAATTCACATTTGTGTGCCAATTGCTTGCCATCCCACCTGTGAGCTTTGGGAGTAAGGACTCGGTTTGCCTTCGTTTTGCTTAGAATCTGTGGCTGGGTTATAAGAACAACAGTAAAGGGCTGAGTGCAGTGGCTAATGCCTCTAATCATAGCCACTTGGGATGCAAAGATGGGAGGAAAAGTTGAAGGTCAGACTGAGCATAAAAAATTGAAATTCAACCAGTGGCTGGGCAAGGGCGGGGGGCACATCTATTATCGTAGCAATAGGAAAGGCAATGTGGGCATGCACCTGCCACCCCCAATGACACAGGGAAGCATAGGCAGACCAGGCTGGCCCCCATATAAAGCATGACCCTGAACAAGGCAACAAGGCATTAAGGCATGGCTCAAGTAGTAAGAGTGCCTGCCTAGCAGGTGAGAAGTCTTGAGTTCAATTCTCAGTAGTACCAAAGGACCAAAAAAAAGAAAAAGAAAAGGGCCCAGGATCATCTGGCCTAGTGGGCCTAGTGGTAAAGTGCTTGCCCAGCATGCATGAAGCTCTAGGTTTGATTCCCTAGTACCACATACACAGCTGGAAGTGATGCTGTGGCTCAAGTGGTAGAGCTCTAGCCTTGAGAAAGTTCAACAGTGGTCAGGCCCTGAATTTCCTCCAGGACTGGGGGAAAAAAAATTAAAAATAAAAATTAAGGGCCGGAATTTTAGCTTAGTGGTAGAGTGTTTGCCTAGCATACACGAAGACCCAGGTTCAATTCGTCAGTACCACATACATAGAAAAAAGCCAGAAATGGTGCTGTGACTCAAGTGGTAGAGCTCTGGCCTTGAGAAAGCCCAAGGACAGTGCCCAGACCCTGAGTTCAAAGCCCAAAACAAAAATAAAATAAGATAAAATTTTAAAAAAGACAAAGCTAGGATGAAAGGGGGCAGAGCAGAGGTTTGACTGCCTTTTTTCCTACAGAGCAAAGATGGAGAGATCAAGAAAGCTGGCTCAGATGGTAAGTACAAGAGTACATTCAGAAGGAGCCAGTGTCCTTAGAGGTAGTCTCCAAGGCACATGTTCTCCTGGGGGAGGCCAGGTTTTTCTTCCCCTCATCTCTAACTTCTGGTGCCTGAGCCCCCAGCCACCCTCCTTGCAGGTGACATTATGGACAGTTCTACGGAAACTCCTCCCATCTCAATCAAGTCTCGCACTCACTCTGTGTCTGCTGGTGAGTGAGAGCCACTGCAAGTGTTGGGGAGGTGCAGGCATGGGCCAGGAAGGGGTTAGAACATTGCTCAGACCATGGCCCCAGATCCTGACACCCTTCTTCCTGCAGACTCCTCATGCAGACCTGGCCAAGGAGGCCATGGGCCTGAGTCTACCACCTGGAAGACACTGGGACAGCAACTGAATGCAGAGCTCAGAGGCCGTGGTTGGGGCCAACAGGATGGTCCAGGCCCCCCTTCTCCTTGTCCTAGTCCAAGCCCCCGAAGAGGCAGCCCCTCTCCAGACATCCTGGGCCTCCCAGAGGACCCTTGCTTGGGCTCCAGGAATGAAGGTAGGAAGGCGCCCTACCTCCTATTCTAATCATGGGCTGAGGACTGGATAAGTCCCTGCTGGGAACTCAGCTCCCCTGGGGACCCTGAAGGTGGGAGGCAAGGGCTGGGGGAGGAGGGGGGTAAGCAGCTGTTGGAAGCAGACCCTGACACCCTGGCCTCCCCTAGATGGCCAGTTGAGGCCACGGCCACTCTCAGCAGGGCGACGAGCAGTGTCTGTGCATGAGGACCAGCTCCAGGCCCCTGCTGGTGAGGGAGATACCTCCATGTGTGCTTGAGTGCAGAGAATGGGAGAGGGTTGGCTCTGGGGCTTCCTACCTGGTGCTTCCTGGTGGAGGGGGCCACAGTGATGTGAAGATTAAGGAAATCAGGGTGCAAGTGTTTGACGAGCTCTCCTTATTAGCGCTAACTCTACTTCTAGAAACGCAAACTTTGTGAGGGGTGGGAGGACAGAGGATGGGAAAGATCTGAGAACAGTAGCATGTGCACGCTTTTACAAGCCTTGGTGGTAGGGAAAAGGCTGGGTCCAGACACACAGCAACGCTTTCTGTGTCCTTTAGAACGGCCCCTGCGGCTGCAGCGCTCCCCAGTCCTCAAGCGTAGGCCGAAACTTGAGGCACCCCCATCCCCAAGCCTAGGTAAGAAGGGGCCAGGGCCAGCTGGGAGGGTAACAGGACTGCTCAGCACAGCCCTGACCCTTCCTTTCTCTCTTCATAGGATCTGGCCTTGGAACCCAGCCTCTGCCCCCACAACCCACAGAACCCTCGAGTCCTGAGCGGAGCCCACCCTCCCCAACCACAGACCAAAGAGGCGGCGGCCCCAATCCCTGATCCTCTCCTGCCGCATGAGATTATTTTATTAAAAAACTTGAAGGAACAAAGGGGAGGGAGCATGTTTGTCCATAGCTGAGCATACACCTGTGTGGCTACATCACCTGATGTGCCCATATGAGCTCTCACATCTAAGTTAGCTCCGACTCTGGCTGTGGCTCCATTAAATACTGCAAAGCCCAGGCCACAAGTTGAGGAGGGAGCCTGGGAAGAAAACATGGCTATAGGTTAGGATTGCCTGAGGCTGATGACCAATGGTCATCTAGAGGCAGCCCTAGATACTCACCTGGCAGCTTGGACTTGGGCACAGAGGGAGGCACAGGGTGGCTCATACTTATATTGGAAAGCGGAACCATCACGATGTCTCTTTGGAGGTTCCTAAAAGGGGTACAGTGTTTGGAGGAGCCAACAGGAGTACCCCTAATCCTATCTAGACTATCCTCGCCTTCCCCCACATCCCCATCCAAAACTCTACCCATTCTCCCTTCTTTTGCAGAGCAAATGCTCACCCAGACAGAGCAGGGTTTCTGAGTGCCTTTGGCTGTAGTCCTTGGAAGAGACTGCCCATTTTCGGGGGGCAGCCCTACTTCCTTGAAATCCAGCTTCTGGGCTCTGGTAACAGGGACCTGGTGTCGGCTGGAGGTTTGGCCAAGGGGTAAGAGAGTGAGGGTGCAAGGGTTGGATATACAACTAGGGGGTAGGGGGTTGTGGGTTAAGAGCCTAGGGGCTGAGCTGGTGGCTGCTGAGGATGTAGAACTGTCATCTTGCTCCAGGTCTGGAGTAGCCAAGGGCAGGGAAGGCAAAAGGCTGATGCTGGTACCACTTTCCTCCAATGGCATGTGGTTGGGTGAGGCAGGGGTTCCTGGAGAAGAGAACTTACTGTGGACACAGCCCTCTCAGTCAGACCAGCTGAATGGCCTATGAGCTCAGGTGAGCTGGTAGCATCTATGTTCATTCCCACTAACTACACACCATTCCATAGCATCCTGTGTAGCCTGTAGCCCAGGAACCTGACTAAAAGTAAGTACTCACTGCCTGAGAACCAGGTGCTTATCCACTCAGCAAGAAAAGGACAGGAGATTAGGATCATAACCAATTCCTACAGAGCTGGTTATCAGACAGATTAGTGTCAGAAACAGTTTCTACAGAGCTCGCAGCTCAGGGGCTAGTGATTCTAGAGAGACTTATCACTATGGGCCCTGGGCTCCAAAGACCCCTTCTGACCTCTCCATTTTTCCTTACCTTGTTGTGCCCTCTGGCTTGAACCCAGAGATTTCAGAATTTGTTGGTCATTCTCAGAGATGTACAGCAATAAACCAGGGACAGTGTACGTGGCTTCTACCTGTAGGACATGAACTCTCAACTTGACCCTCACCTAACTTCTGACACCTCCCAAAGAAAACCGCAGACTGACCATTGTATTGCAGTGGGAGGCAGCCCAGTGGGTGAGGGGAGGGGCTATGCAAGGGCCTTTCAACATGAGGCAGCTCTCAGCCAGGCGTACTAGCGCACCCCGATGCTCCTGCTCCTCTTGGACTTCATCCAGAAGCTGGGACAGTGTCAGACCTGAAAATAGGGGACCAGGCAGTGGACTGAAGCTCACAGAGAAGAAAGGACAGAGTGTGGGAAGTGTCACTAGGACACACAGGATGGTAGCAGATGTGAGTCTACAAAACTTAGGATCACTGAGCAACCCTGACCAGTACCTGCATTGGAAGAGGTGGACTCTGAAAGGTGATCCCTATAGAAAAAGAGTAGACAAGACTCAAGCACAAATCTGAGGCCTGTCTACCCAGATCTGGCACTCTGATGGAACCACACTCAGAGACAAACCCAAGACTCACTCAAGGCAGTCACAGAGCCTTTTCTGTACATCTGAGTCCTGGTTGCTGTGGAGAAGAGGAGGTAGGCAGTCAGTGTTATTAAGGATCTAAGCCCTCCCACCCAAAAATCTATGCTACAGCCAGCCAGGACTGGGTGGGGGAGGGAGGCACCACTTTATTTATTTATTTAGGTGCTGGGGATGGAACCCTGCTACTGAGCTACATAACCCTGCCTTTGGGGGCATCACTTACCAATCTATCACCTGTATACGGGGTTGATCTGTGGGCAGCAGGGTGAAGCAGTCCACCTGGAGGTAGAACTCTGAAGGCTGGAGGAGTTGGGGAAGGAGAGAGACTTAGTTTGTCAGGAAAAGGCCAGATACAGAAACCCATCCTAGCCAGTTTCACCACTCACCGCGTTGCCCTCGGAGACCTGAATGCGGACCTCGCAGGCCTTCAGCAGCAGCAACCGACCTTCTTTCCCGCAGAATCCGAATTCCTTCTCATCCCTGTGGCAGAGAACAGGACCCTCACTCCACCCGCCAGAACACAAGCCTCGCCCCTAGCTCTCCAGGGCCCGCCTGCCTCGGGATTCAACTTACCAGTCGGAGGCGTCCAGAGCCTCGCTCGTCACCAGACACCGGACGCTGTACATCTCGTCGGACACACGCAGCATGGCTCCGGTGTCAGCGGAGGGGGGTTCGGAGGCACTGGAGGGGCCTGGCGTCTCGGAGTCCCGAAGTACCTGAAGGCGGTGACGGGCGTTAATCTACGCCAGCGGCTCCTTCCCGTCTCAGGGCCCGGAGTGGAGACTCACCTCGAGCAGCTGTCCGACTCGAGGGCTTGAGAGTGTTCCTGAGCCCAAGATCAGCTCTCGAATCCAGGGCTGCAGGACCGGCCTCCCGTAATTCGCCATTCCCGCGGCTAGCGGATCGTCCCAGCGCGGCTTCCCGCGGGCGCCGCGGCTCCGCCTCCAGTCGGAAGAGGAAGCGCGTGACGTTCGGGCGGGGCGTGAGGCCCAAGCCCCGCCCACACGCCCGCCCGCGCGTGCGCAGGAGGACCGCGCGCAGGTTTCCTCTGGATAGGCTGGAGTCCGGTCTCCCAGCAGCAGCCGGGTCTTTGGGATGTTGCTCAAGACTCCTATAGCGTCTGGAAGGAAGGGCCGAGGGCTGGTCCAGAAGGAAAGGGATCTGAGGCTGGCGCGAAACCACACCAGTGTGGTGTGACTGCGAGGGATTCAGACCCCTGACTTTCCCCATCTACAAAACACGCGGTCTTGTAAAGCCAGTGGCAATAACAGCTAACTGCGCATAACTGACAGTTCCCTGACTCGCCCTCGGATTGGCCGAGTCCTCCCCGGTCGCACGACCTATAGCGTGATGACGTAAGAGCCGAGGAAGCCTCTGCCCCACCTCCGTTTCCTAGGAAACGTGGACTCGGCGTTCCCCCGCGTCGCGGCTCCCTTGACGTCATGGTCGAGGTGGAAGGGCGGGGCAAGTGCTACCGCCAGGGGCGGGGCGGCGCGAGCGGGCGGGCGAGGCTGTGCACCTGCGCTCCGGCGGCGGGCGGCCTGGGGCGCCGGCCCCCGCCCGCCCGGCCCCATCATGGCCAAGCCGCAGCGGACTCCAGCGCGCAGTCCCGACAGCATCGTCGAGGTGAAGAGCAAAGTAAGGGTTCCTCCGGCCCCGGGCCCCGGCACTCCCAATTCCTGCTTTCTCCCTTCCCTGCTCCTTGGTGTCTATCACCTCTTTCTGTCCTCCATCCTCTACGTCCCATTCTCTTTTTCGGCCAGCATTCCTTCCATTTCCCCTTCCTCCACTGCGGGTCTCCAGAGTCTCCTGTGGCCTGGGTAGGGGAAGGAGGGGAAAGACCTTGGACAGCGTCCCCTGTACTGAAATGAGGCATGGGCTGAAGGCTGCTGCAGTTTTTGCAGCAGCCCTTTCGTTCTCACCTCTGCCATCCTCAGACCAGTGGTTAGAAAGGGGCACAGGCTCTGTCCTGACTTCTCTCTCATCCAAACAACCCCTGTCTCCCTCAACCCCTGGATCTCCAGTTTGATGCCGAATTCCGACGCTTCGCGCTGCCCCGCGCATCCGTGAATGGCTTTCAAGAGTTCTCGAGGTTGTTGCGTGCAGTACACCAGATCCCAGGCCTGGACGTGCTGCTTGGTTATACGGATGCTCATGGTGACTTGCTGCCTCTCACCAACGACGACAGCCTGCACCGGGCCCTGGCCAGCGGGCCCCCACCGCTCCGTCTACTAGTGCAGAAGCGGGGTGAGAATGGGGGATACAGCGTGTAGCTTGTTTGGGGTAGGTTGATAGAGCAGGTCTTCCCGGTTATCCACACCCCAAGGTGCACCTTTTGTAGATCCTACCCTTGGCGTGTCCTTCAAGTGATAGGAAATAGCAACACTGACCCCTGCAAAGGGCTCACAACAGTCTCTGATCTCAGCATTCTCCTCTCCAGCAGAAGCTGACTCCAGTGGCCTGGCTTTTGCATCCAACTCCCTGCAACGGCGCAAGAAAGGGCTCCTGCTGCGGCCAATGGCATCCCTACGCACCCGGCCACCCTTGCTAATCAGCTTGCCCCAAGACTTCCGCCAGGTCTCCTCAGTCATAGATGTGGACCTACTGCCTGAGACACATCGACGGGTGCGACTACACAAGCATGGTTCAGACCGACCCCTAGGCTTCTATATCCGAGATGGCATGAGCATGCGTGTGGCTCCCCAGGGCCTGGAGCGGGTTCCAGGCATTTTCATCTCCCGCTTGGTACGTGGGGGCCTGGCTGAGAGTACAGGGCTGCTGGCAGTCAGTGATGAGATCCTCGAGGTCAATGGCATTGAGGTGGCTGGCAAGACCTTGGACCAAGTGACAGACATGATGGTTGCCAATAGCCATAACCTCATTGTCACTGTTAAGCCTGCCAACCAGCGCAATAATGTGGTGCGAGGGGCATCTGGGCGTCTGACAAGACCTCCATCTTCAGGGCCTGGGCCTGCTGAGGCGGACAGTGATGATGATAGCAGTGATCTGGTCTTGGAGAATCGTCATCCTTCCTGTTCCAATGGGCTGTCTCAGGAGTCTCCATGCTGGGACCTGCAACCTGGCTGCCTACTTCCTGGTATTGGTAGCTCTCTGCCTTCCTTGAATGGCCAGGAGCAGGCCAGCTCTGTCTGGGGAAGTGGCATTCGAGATGGTAGTGGCTTCAGCCTCTGACAGGCAAAGATGTAGTTTCTTGCCACTTTAGGCTGCTGAGACACAGCAGAGAGACTTCTTGATAGGGGGTTTTAGCTTGCTCATTTGGGGAATATTAAATGTTTTCTATAAATACAGAGATGGTCCTTCTGTCTTCTGGCCCAGCCTCCTCCCTGATCCCACCAAGCCTGCCTTCTGCCTGGGACATGAGGCAGGAGTGACAGGGCAGTGGGAAAACCTCCCACACTCAAGCAATAGAAAAGCCACTAGGCCTGGAATTCCTAGAGAGCTTAGTTTACAAACTGCCTTTAAAAATTTGACTTCTTGGGGCCGGGAGTTTGGCCTAGTGGTAGAGTACTTGCCTAGCATGCACAAAGACCTGGGTTCGATTCCTTGGAACCACATACATAGCAAAAAGCCAGAAGTGGTGCTGAGACTCAAGTGGTAGAGCTCTAGCCTTGAGAAAGCCCAAGGACAGTGCTTAGGCCCTAAGCTCAAACCTAGGACTGACAAAAAAAAAAAAAAATAGCTCACCTAGGCACTAGTGGCTCACGCCTTTAATCCTCACTACTCAGGAAGCTGAGATCTGAGAATTGCAGTTCAAAGCCAGCCTGGCAGGAAAGTCCATGAGATTCTTATCTCTAATTAATCACCAGAAAACTGAAAGTGGAGCTGTGGTTCAAAGTGGCAGAGTGCTAACCTTGACCAAAAGAGCTCAAGGACAGATCCCAGGCCAGGAGTTCAAGCCCCATAACCAAGATAAAGAAAAGAAAAGCTCACATAGAACCCACCGCATACAAAAAGTTTAATTTTGACAAAGAGGCTGAAAGGCAAGAATGGCACTTCTGTAGCCACTCGTATCTGTAAAGAATGCTCTAGGGATACTGTACAGCCCACTGCTTCTGACTTCTGATCTCTGCTCTATGGTAGGGCTTGATCCTGCCCTTTGCAGCTGTATGTAGAGATCATTGGCTTGGACCTCCTTGTCCCTGGCCCTCACAAAAGGCTCAGGCATCCATTTTCACAAACACTTTGGGTCGAGAAAAAATCTTGATGGCCTCTTCTATTTGCACCAGCTTCCTGTCCAGCTCAGCACGGTGACTCTGGGCTCTTAGTGAGTCTGCCCCAGCAGGCAGTAGTACCAGCTCACGCAGCAGCTGACTCTGGCCTACAGGAATAGTGAGTGCTGGGCAGGGGTGGATGGTCCCCAGTGGGCTCCCCTCCAGCCATCCCTGCCCAAGTACTCACTCTGGAGCAGATTGTTCAGTGTCTCCAGCCGCTGGTCCTCAGGCATTCGAGTGTGGCCAGGAGGCATAGCAGGGTCTGGCTGGCTATTCTGGCGGGCCTCAGCCTCCCGGCGCCACAGATCTCTGCGGTCTAATAAGCTGTAGATGCACAAGCCCAGGATTCATGACACCATGGCAAAGACTGGCTCCTACCCTAAGTACCCCTCTCCCCGGCTGTCAAGCAATAGGACCTACTACTGGGGCACATGGCCTTTCTGTGTAGTGTTATAGTGCTCCTGGGCTTGTTGTTTCTGCTCCAGAACCTGGGCTAGAACCTGCAGCGAGCGGGAATGCCGACGGGCAGCCCTCTTAGCAGCTCGGGCATTGTGTCTAATGAAGTCCACACCTAGGTCTGGCTCCTGCAGGACACAGCAAGAATGGAGAGGACATGACGGTACTGTGTTTTACCCATGCTCCCTCAGGATCCCTGCTCCACCATCTTCTAGGTCCATATGTCTTCTCACCTTAGCTTTGGGACCTGATAGAGTAAGCTGGGGACTGAGGACACGGGATGGTGGGAGTCCAGGGCCACAGCGGGAGTGTGCCCGCAGAAAATGGGCAGGTTCTGTCACACAGGCGTGGCTGGGTTCCTGGAGGGTAGGGTACAACACAAATCAGGCTGATGGATCTCAAGCCATAAAACCATGCCTCTCTGTGTCTCTTTTCTATCCAAAGTCCCATGGATTTGAGAGTATTTCTCATTAACATTTAAACACATATCTCTCACACAATTTTTGAGAAAACAAAGCACCTCGCTCTGGTCTCAGTTCTGGCCTAGCTAGCACTCTTCTTAGCCAAGATTCCTAGTTTAGTTCCCCAAGGTCACTACGGACGGGCCTCTAGGCCCACAAAGCCAGAGGGCTGTTCTTTGGTCTCATTGTTCTCAACCTGCTTGTCAATAACTTCTTGGTCTCATGCCTGAGATTCAGACCTAAGTGTCCATCTGTTTCCTGGACATATTCCCACCCCCTGGGATTTCCGCAGATGCTTCTCCCTCAGTACAGCTTCACGTGACCTTGACTTTTCTCTCAATCTAAATCCTTTTTTCTGATTTCTTGGATAAAGGAATGGTGACTACCTAAGACAGAATTCACCATCATGCACTCACACCTACCCTTCTCTGTTGTCCTCAGAAATAAATGATTTTTTGTTTTTGTCAGGCATGGGGCTTCAACTCTGGGTACTGTCCCTTAGCTCTTCAGCTCAAGGCTACTGTCCTATCCCTGGACTTGGGCATTGTCCCTTAGCTCTTCAGCTCAAGGCTACTGTCCTATCCCTGGACTTGGGCATTGTCCCTTAGCTCTTCAGCTCAAGGCTACTGTCCTATCCCTGGACTTGGGCATTGTCCCTGAGCTCTTCAGCTCAAGGTTATCCCCTACCCCTTGAGCCACAGCCCCACTTCCTGTTTTCTAGTAGTTAATTGGAGATAAGAGTCTCATGGACTTTATTGCCTGGGCTATCTTTGAACCACGATCCTCAGATCTCCTGAGTGGCTAAGGTTACAGGCATGAGGCATCATGCCTAGCTAGAAATAAATTTTGTCGGAGCCAGGAGCTTGTGTCTGCCTGTAACCCTAGCTGCTCAGGAGGCTGAGATCTGAGGATCATGGTTTGAAGCCAGCCTGGGTAGAAAAGCACCTATGAGACTCTTATCTCCAATGAGCCACTCAAAAACCAGAAATGGGACTGGGAGTTTGGCCTAGTGGTAGAGTGCTTGCCTAGCATTTATGAAGACCCAGGTTCGATTCCTTGGTACCACATACATAGAGATGCCAGAAGTGGTGCTGTTGCTCAAGTGGTAGAGTGCTAGCTAGCCTTGAGGAAAAAGCCCAAGGACAGTGCTCAGGTCCTGAGTTCAAGCCCCAGGAGTGGCAAAACAAAACAAAACAGAATTGGCTGTAGGGCTCTGGTGACAGAGCACTGGGAAACTCGGCGACAGCACCTAGGCCCTGGGTTCAAGCCCCATAACTCACCAAAAATCAAAACAAAAAACCTCAGGCATTGTGGCACATGCCTGTAATCCTGGCACTCAGAAGGCTGAGACAAGTCGGGCGGTGGCTCAGCCTGTAATCCTAGCTACTCAAGAGGCTAAGATCTGAGGATCAAGGTTCAAAGCCAGCCTGGGCACAAAAGGACCTGATACTCTTATCTCTAATTAACCTCTAGAAAATGGCAAGTGGGGCTTGGCTCAAGGATAGTGTGGTAGCCTTGAGCTGAAGAGCTCAGGAACAGCGCCCAGGCTGAGTTCAAGCCCCATGACCCACCAAAAAAAAAAAAAAAGAAGGCTGAGGCAGAAGATCTCAAATTGAGTCTAGGCTATATAATAAGACCTTGTTTAAAGAGGGGGGAAAAGACAGAATGGCAGAAGTCATTCATCACAACATAAATGAAACATAAAAATAAAGCAGGGAACTAGTGGCTTGTGCCTATAATCCTAACTCCTCAGGTGGCTGAGATCTGAGGATCATGGTTCAAAGCCAGCCTAGACAGGAAAGTCTATGAGACTATTATCTCCAGTTATCACCAGAAGACCAAAGTAGTACTATGGTCAAAGTGGTAGAGTACTAGCTTTGACTGAAAAAGCTCAGGGACAGTGCCTAGGCCTTGTCAAGCCCCATGACAAGAAAATAAAAACAAAATTCATAAAAATAAAGGAATGGGGGCTTGGAACATGGCTTAGCAGTATAGTGCTTGCTTAGCATGCTCAAATCCCTGGGTTCAATTCTCATTACTAAACAGAAAAAACCCCAGAAGTGGTGCTGTGGCTTAAGTATTAGAGTGCTAGCCTTGAACAAAAGCAGCTTAAGGACAGTGCCCAGGCCCTGGGTTCAAGCCACTTGATTGGCAAATATATATATATATATATATATATATATATATGTTATATAATAAAATAGATATAATAAAGGAATATTAACATGTAATTTAGGTTATCTCTCAGATGTGGGGACAAATGACTTGTTTAAGCTCATGCTTTTCTCCCTTCATGCTCTTCAGTAAACATACCTAGTATCCCCACTACCCATACTCACTCTGGCCTCATGACTTCTACCTGAGAGGTCCCATCTCTATGGAATATTCTCTCTCCCACTCTCCCCTTATCTAATTCCTTCTTGTCCTTCAGGATTGGTCCAGCCACCCCCACCTCTGAAAAGAACCCCACATCCCTTTGCAGAAGAGCCAAGTGTCTCTTTTGTTATCTTGGTCTCTTGTGATCCCCTCTTTCCCTCCCCCATAAATCATATTGGGTTATAAATGCTTGTTGGCTTCCTAGGACAGACAGGTACCTGCATTTGGGTCTTGACTCGAGACTCCACCTTGTCATACTTGGGTGAGCGCCACAGTGCCTTCAGTGGCCTGGGCTGGCCCTGTTCCCGGCTACGTTCCTGCTCTTGGAAGCGCTTCTGAATTTCTTTGATTCGCCTCAAATTTTCCTTCTCATAGTCTTTAGGATCCTTCCCTGGTGGGGGGGGGGGGGGGAATGATGCCTGGCTTTGCCCCATGTATGGCCTGTATAATCCAACTTATACTAGACCATATACAGGTTCATTTCCTGCCCCTTACAGAAAGGTCTCCCAGAAATGCAGTGATAGGTTACTGGCTGTGCAATTGAACCCACAGTATTCAACAGAACTACAGAAACAATAAAGAAAAATCTCCCTGGCATCTTCACCTAAGTAAGATACTACACACACAACTACCACATTACCTTGTTCCTTTCCTTACATGTCTAAGTATCTGCTGATTACTTTCTACATCTTTGTAGTGAAAATTTAACATTAATCATCCTGTCTTCACTTGTTTATTACTTCCCACCATTACTTGATAGGGGCCTAAGCTTGCCTTTGATCCTGTTTTCCTAATACTCTTAGCCCGACACACAGTGGGTAATAAACCTTCCACTGATGTATGAATGCAGGAAGATAGAGCTTCCTGGGGGAATACCTCATTCAGTCCTTGGTTCCTGAGAGTGCACAGTTTCTCTTCCTTTTACACTGGAGGTACTTAGATCCACAGAGATACAGCCCATGCTCAGGGCAGAAAAGAAGGAATAGCGTGTGTGTGTGTGTGTGTGTGTGTGTGTGTGTGTGTGTGTGTGTGTGTGTGTGTGTGTGTGTGTGTGTGTGTGTGTGTCCGTGTCCAATGTTCAGGGTCTGGGGTGCCTGAACTTTGGTGCCCAAGGCTACTGCTCTGTAATGACAGCTTCAGCTCCACTTCTGGCTTTTTGTGGGTTAATTGGAGATAAGAGGCTCATGGCCGCGGGATCACTGCTTTTGATCTGGGCTCCTGACTTCCCCTGCACACTGCCCCATCTGGCGGGGACTTACTCTTGGAAGAGACCCCGGGACTGAGCGAGATGCCCCCTAGCTGCAGCAGCACATCCCCCACGCCGCGCTGGCCACGCTCCACGTTCTCTCGGGCTCCGGGCCCGAGGCGGGGGCCACGAGTAGGGCTGCAGCCTGGGTCGAGGCCCGAGCTCAGCAGGTCCGCCCTCAGCGCCGCGTTTCCCTCGAGGCGTCCTTGGGCTGCGAGGAAGGAAGGAGAGAACGGCGAGGCTCCGGCCCGGCCGCGGGCGGTCCCGCCCGCCCCGCCCAGCCACTCACCCGAGGCGGGCCGCCGGTAGGCGTCGGGGCAGAGCGTAGGGTCTGGGGGGATGGGCCCCGTGATGCGGGAAGGGCCTTCGCACATGCTGCGGCGGCCGTCCTGCAACGGTGCCCCGCCGCGGGTCGCGTGGGGCATCTCCCGCCCCGCGTCCCCCGCCCCGCGCGCCCGCCCGCTGCTCCCACTCCACAGCCTCCGCCCGGTCTCCCTGGGGGTCCAGAAGCCCAGCCTGCGCCCGCTGTCTCGCCTACTTCTTATCCTCGCCCCGCGCCCGCGCCCCACAACACCCGGACAGAAGATCCGCCAGCAGGTTTGCCGCCCGCCGCTGCAACCCCGACGGGAGTTGTTGTTGCTAAGCAACAAGTGGCTTCCGTCCCTGAGGTCAGGGGTCAATGCCGTCGAAAAGACTTCTGGGGCTTGTAGTTCTAGCTGATGGTTTGGCCGAGCGACCACCCCTGTCAACACGGAATCCACCAGTGAAGCTTCCTCTGAGACAGTCCTCTTCTAGCGGCTGTCCAGGGATGCGCTAACTCAACATAGTCATGATCTCGACAGGCACCAAAAGACAGCCAGGATCCCAGGAGGGGTCAACCATGGGGTCAGCCCAGGTCGCAGACAGCCCTGAGGTGACCCAGCCCTGCTAACCTTTCAGAGCTCTGAACCCTGAGTGATCCAACTCCCTAACTGTCAAGCCAAGCTTTATAGGCTGAGAGGATCTATCTGGGCTAGTGGCTTTATCTCGTATTTGGTGGCCTATGTTGGGCATTCAGTGATTGACTGCTCTCTACATCCTGTGCCTGGCTAGGGTGACTAATTATGTATATGTCATCTCCAGTGTCCAGTGATGGAAGACCAGTGCCTGGTGCCAGCCCAGGATGCCTGCAAGACCCTGGGTGAAATCAAGTGTTCATCAGACCACAGCTATGGGTCAGAGTTACAAAAGGAAGGTCTCAAGCATGAGGAGGAAGGCCTTGGTCTGAAGGTGGAACCAGGAGAGGAGAGAGGCCCCAGGCCTTCGGCTTCCATCTCCAGGCCCAGCCATGGGCCCAAGAGGAAGCCCTTCAAGTGAGGGGACTCGGAGTGAAGGAACTGCAGGGCTAGGGGGATTCTCTAAATACTAAACACCTGCAGGCAGATTCTCAGCCTCTGCCCCTATCACCAGTCTCTAATGCTGTTTCTCAAGAGCCCTGGTGTAGGAACACCAAGAGAAAAATGGAGCTTCCAGAGAACTGAGCTTACAGGCGCTTTGGGCCCCTAATTGGGCCTTGGGTTTCACTGACCAATAAAGGGACAGCTACCTAAGTCTGGGGTGGTGGACAGCAGGGATAGTCCCTAGGCTCAAGGTACAAGAGCCAGAGCTTTCAGGCTGTTGTCCCTGGTTTAGATAGCTCAGCCTTCCTCAGGGCCCAGCTATCACACTCCATCCTAGGGTTGAAGCTGAGCTGTCACCAGGGCTACCACTGCAGAGGGAGGAGCAGGAGAGCAACCAGAGTGAGTCCTCACCATCAGCCAAACAGCACAAAAAAGCCAAGAAACGCAAGAGTCTGGGGGCTCCCGTACTCCCAGTTGCAGCTAACACAGCATCTGTACCCCCAGAGACCTTGGGGTTAGAGCGTGAGTGGCAGTCCCTGGATCTTCCTTTCTTCCCCTGCCTGCTAGACCTGATAGGGTACAGCCTGGTGCTCTAGCCTTTGCTCTGCCACGGGTTCTTACAGGAAAGGCCCAGCGCCTGCGACCACTGTACCAGTACATCAATTATTGCAACCCTGAGTTGAACCAGGCAGGGGAGGGAGATGGGGAGACCGAAGTGGAGCCCGAGTCGGAGTTGGCCTTGGTTCCTGAGGAGCAGCTTCAGGCCTTGCTGCCCATGGCAGGTGAGCTGGGCTTAGGCCTTGCTTTGCCTCCCTGCCCCAATCTATTAGTGGCCCCTACTCATGCTCTTGTTCCCCCCCTGGTACCTCCCCTGGGAGAAGAGACTGGAGAGGAGCCTGAGGGTTTGTCCAGCCTGAGGGTGAATGGCAACCTCAAGGCTGAGATGGATAAGTTAACCCAGGTGGACATTGACAAGATGCTGAGTGTCTGCGCTGCCCCCCTCGTCCCCCCACTCTCCCCTCAGTACAAGTGACCATCTACACACAGGGGCCTCCTCCTCTCGGGCCTGACCAGGGCTGCAGCCTGTAGGCCTAGGCCAATTAGGTGAAGTGGGATGGGCTTGGCCTCTTCCCCCATTTGAGATCTTCAGCTCACTGGAAATAAAAGTTTCCTTTTCTAAGACCATGTCTCCCTAAATACGATGCCTAAAATGGGGAAAGAGGCTGGGAAGAAGGGTGGTGAATTCACCTGTGCAAGGTTTGGGGCCAACTGACCAAGTCTGAGACCTTGACAAATAACAGATTGCTGGGCATCCGCCCAGCTCTGAGTCCAAAGTGGGGATGAAGCAGGCATGAGGCCTTCTTCTGTGTATTTAGTCTACCCAGGTGAGGCTCAGGGTCAGATGGCCCAACTGCAGGGGATGAGGGCAGAGGTGGGGAAGAACTTGAGACAAAGAGAAGACTATGGGAAGAAAGTGTTTGGCCCTGCGCATGCTCGCTCCCTCCCCCCCCTCAGTAAATAATCTACATCTGGTCTCACCCCAAAGAAATCAATACTTAGGATCCCCATATAAGGTGGCAACATTTTGAGACTGGAAGTTTGGCCTAGTGGTAAAGTGCTTGCGTAGTACAAATTTGCATCACAAGACCCTGATTTGATTCCTTGGTACCACATACTTAGAAAAAGCTGGAAGTGGTGCTGAGGCTCAAGTGGTAGAGCTCCAGCCTTGAGAAAGTCCAAGGACAGTGCTCAGGCCTTGAGCCCAAGCCCAGGACTGGCAAAAAAAAAAAAAAAAAAAAAAAAAAAAAAAAAAACCAGTGCTGGGAGTTTGGCCTAGTGGTAAGAGTGCTTGCCTAGCATGCACAAAGACCCGGGTTCAATTCCACACGCATAGGAAAAGCTGGAAGTGGTGCTGTAGCTAAAGTGGTAGAGCTCTAGTTTTGAGAAAGCCCAAGGACAGTGCTCGGGCCCTGAGTTCAAGCCCCAAGGACTTGCAAAAAAATGCCAGAAATACAGCAATGGCTCAGGTGGTAACGCACCAGCCTTGAACAAAAAAAAGGTAAAGGACAGTACCCAAGCCAAGTGCAAGCACTAATACTAGCAAAAAAACAAAAACAAAACCTCCAAGAGGGTTAGCATATTCTTTTCTGCCCACAGGTTTTTCTACAGGCAGTCATTTTTTTTGCCACTCCAGGTAATGCTGTTTCAGAGCACTGGTTCAGAAGTAGATAATTTTGAGCTTGATCTCAATTTACAACGGAGGAAGCAGAGGCCTGTAGAGAAGCAGTCTTACAATTGCCACATGCTGGGGCCCTGGAGCTTCTGCTCTCACTTAAGTTTTGCCAATGCCCGAGCTCTCACTGGATGGTCTTTGGGGCTGGAGTTGCAGGCAATGTCAGCACTTATCTGCCATGGCGGATAGTGTAAGAAATGATCAGACAGAGAACATCCCTAGGGCTTGTTATCAGTGGACAGAAGCAGGGTAGGTGGAAGGAACCACACAAAGGAACATCATTGCAGCTCCTGGAAGCCCGCTCTTAAGTGGAGAATTCTTAGGCAGCATCATTCAAGGGGACACAAGTGGGAGGAGCGGCCACCAACTCACCATATGGACAAGAGGTTCCAAGACAGCTCTTCCACTACTTTTTTTGGCCAGTCCTGGGGCTTGAACTCTGGGTGTGTATCCTGGGCACTGTCCCTGAGCTCATTTTGCTCAAGGCTGGCAGTCTACCACTTGAGCCACGGTGCTACTTCTGGCTTTTTGGTGTTTCGTTAGAGATAAGAATGTCATAGACTCCCCTATCTGGCCTGGCCTCCAATTGTAATCCTCAGACCTCAGTCTCCTGAGTAGCTAGGATTCCAGGTGTAAGCCACCAGTGCCTGGCTGCCCTCCAGCGACTCTTTTTTTCTTGCCAGTCCTGGGGCTTGAACTCAAGGCCTGATCATTGTCCCTGAGATTCTTTTGCTCATCATTAGCACTCTACCATTTGAGCCACAGCACCACTTACGTTTATGTGGGACTGAGGTATCAAACCCAGGACTTCATGCATGCTAGGTAAGCACTCTAGCACTAAGCCACATTCCCAGCCACCTCAAGCTACTCTTGAAGGAAAGGGCTGAGGCATTCCAAGCTTAGGATATGCCAGGGACAAGCCGTGGACGTGTGGAGGATGCCAGTCCCACATAACAGAGCTGGAGTAGAGAGCATGGCCGTCCAGGGCTGGGCAAGTCTAGAGGTGAAGGGAGGAGGGAAGAAAAGCAGAAGTCTTGGCCTGTCCTTGTGGAGAGATTTTAAGGGTAGCAGTGTGAAAGGCAGAGAGAGGGGGGGAAGGGTAGAGCACACAAAGGAGGGAAGGAGGGAGGGAGAGGGACAGATAGGGAGAAAGGAAAGGTTAAGGAAGCATTTGCCACATCTGAGTGAGTACAAAACTTGGATTTGCTTGGAGGTCAGTAACTAAAGGTGTATTGGAATTTCTTGTCTGGTTGCTGTCTCAAAGGGAAAATCTACATTTTTACTAGCCTGGAAAACTTGACCTGCGATTTAGAAAACAGGTCCTGAGCGATACTGCTGCCTTTTTCCAGGAGAGGGCGCTGCAGGACAAGTTTGAAATCTGGTCCGCTGTCCATAGGCATGGGTGCCACTTCCAGGCCCAACTCTCCTTTTCGTTGTAGCATCGTGGACCTAACACTTGGGAAACACATGTTCCAAGATTCAGGGGTATAGGTGATATCATGTCTGGGGAGGGGGTGTGGGGATACTCTCAGAGGACCCAAGGTTTCAAAAAGTAGTCCTACACTAGGCCAATAGCAATCTGCCCCAGCCGTCTTCTAAAACCTCAGTACAACTGAGTTAGTAGTATGGACTTTTCCTGTGAGGGGCACCTTATGCTTTCTTGGTCATTCTCAAATTTAGGAGACTTCGGCTGGGAGTTTGGCCTAGTGGTACGGTGCTTGCCTAGCATGCACAAAGACAGGGCTCGATTCCTCAGTACCACATATAAGGAAAAAAAAAAAAAGAATAGTTACCAAACTTAGAAGGGACTTCAGCATCCTTAATGAAACAATAGGATTGAACTGGAATTGACCTGATCACCCCAGGATCAAAGGACACTGACAGTTAATAGGGGGGACACTTTGTGGTTCCCTTCCTAGCTTACACAGGCATCTTTTCTGAAAGATTCCCAAGTTCAAGGTCAGGAACTGGTCAGATGGCCCTGACCAAGCTCCTGGCTCTACCAAATGTGGCAGGTAACTTTACTTCTGTGTGTGTGTGTGCGTGCGCAAGCACGCGAGTGCTGGAACTAAGACTTAAACTCAGAGCCTTGTGCTCGCTTGGCATTTTTGTTCAAGTTATGCCTCCACCACTTGAACCCTTTTTACTGGTTAAATGGAGGTAAGAGTCTCATGGACTTTTTCTGCCTGGGCTAGCTTTGAACCGTGATCCTCAGATCTCAGCCTTCTGAGCTAGGATTTCAGGTATGAGCCACTAGCACTTAACTGTACCTCAGCTTTCTAATCCAAAGAATAGACACATTAATAGTACCTTTGTAGAATGATTTGGAGATTAATGAATATGCATGAAGCATTTGCATGTGGGCTTAGCACACGATAAACAAACTTCACTAACCCTTATTTTCTCTCACAGTGAAATAGCTTCAGACATTGAATGGTTTGGGAAAACAGGCCTGGTGACTTTCGTAAGGGGTGCCAAAAGGAAGAGGAAACCCTCCCTGGGCCTTTCTGGCAAAAAGCCATGGGTTGGATGAGGAAGAAAAAAGAATTGAGTTCACTTAGGTTCACAATCCAGCAGGCAGGGCAAGGGATACAAACGGGAAGATGAGTCCTTTTTCACAGTCCACTCACCTATGACCTGCCCTAATCCCCAAGTTAGTAAGCATGGCTGGTTGCTGGCTGGGCCAGGCAGTGCCAGTCAAACCTGCTCTAAGAGGTGGCATGGGGCCCTTCCTCTTCAGGCTCCTCCTCTCCCAGGGTTTTTCTTGGAGGCTGCCATGGTTTCAAGACAGAACCCTAGGTGGCTCATGTGATACAGTGCCACCCACCATAGGAAACAAGAGGCCCTGAGTTCAATCCCAGAAATAACAAAACAGAAGCAGAACATCCGTCCAGACTTCCAGCTCAACAAACCCCAGGCTTTGGCTTATCTGCCTAAATTTCCAAATAGCTGATTATTAGGAAATCTTGCCTCCTGGCCTTTCAGCAAACACTTCTTTGGAGGATTCCCAGGATTTGGCTCTGGAGGAGAAAGCCAGAGACAAGGTTAGGTAGGCAGTGGCAGAGCCTGTGTGGCTCCGCAGATGGTGATGTGTCTATGGCAGGCTCAGAGCTGCTGTGCAGTCATGAAAAAAAGAGAAAATCTGCAGTGGTCAACAACCATCCAATTTTCAAGAAACCCAACTACCAAATAAACCACCACATATCCTGATATGTTTTCTGACTTATTTATTGACATTTATCTGATGTCCTACAGCTCCCCATCTCCTCTCTGCCAGGTCAGGGGCCCTCTTCCGCAGGTCAATAGCCCAAGAGCTCATTTAATATAGAGGCCCCTCTTCTCTGCAGGAGGGGTTGGCCTGGGGCCTGGAGTGGCCGGGCACATAGGAAGGCAGGTGAGGAGCCCTGAGGTGACTTGTTGCCCTCATTCTTCCTGAGATGCCCGAGCCCAAGAAAGGTATGGAAACAAGGCTTCTTGTCATTTCTCTTCAGGCTTCAGTCAAGCTGGCTCCTTGTGGGCTTTCTTATCCTGTATGACCATAAGTCAGTGCTCCTAGGCCACACGTCTGCAGGCCTTGCTTCCGAGAACTCTGAAGAGGCCTGCCAGCAGCTCTACCCTACACAGTGGGCTTGCCTGCCCAAGCCCTGGCAGCAGGAGGGTTCACTGCCCTGCAAATCTGAGATGAGTAGACAGAGGGGATGCTTAACCTGGGTCTCCCTCAGTTTTCTCCTAGGCCTAGCCCATGGTTATTAAACCAAAGACACTGTCTTTCCTGAAGTCACACCCCATCGTGGCTCGTGCTCCCTCCCGGCATCCGTGCCCTGTGGCAGGCAGGCAGCCCGTGTTCAGGCTCACAGGTTGTTCCGCTGAAGTGCCTCGCACAGGTTTTGATTGGCATCAGGCTCCTCCGTCAGCACCTCCACAGTCTCCCACTCTCCAGATCGGCTTGACCTTTTGATAGCATCCACCACGCTCTGCATGTACAGCCCGTCCTCGAATGAGGCGGCCATGGACACAGGGGTGTGGTCCCAGGTGCGGCGGTCGTCCTGCCCCTGGAAGGACTGGCGCAAGGCCTGCACCATGTAAACCATGCCTTTCAGGTAGAGCAGCGGGACGTCCTCGGGGCCCTGTTCCGGTAGCCCAGCACCCACGGCCAGGGAGTCCCTCACCAGTAGCTCCTCCTGCGTGGCAGAGTTCTTCTGCCCATAGAGGTCAGCTCCCCGGGCCACAAGGCGTCCCGCAGAGCCCACCACCATGACCTCATGCACAAAGGCACCCGGCATGTTGAAATTAAGTGTCACCGTGCTGCACACTCCCCCGCCCATGAGCATCTGGAAAAAACAGAAGTCATCGCTGGTCACGTGCCGGATGCCCCGGATGGCGGCGTTCTGCCTCACGAAGGTCTTGAGGAGCCCATGCACCTTCTCGGCCCTCCGGCCGGTCAGGTGGGTCAGCAGGTCCACGATGTAGGTGCCCATGGTGTGCAGGCCCCCGCCGCCCATGAGCTCATCGCAGATCCAGCCATAGCTGGGGCTGAGCAGGCTGCCCGAGTAGATGCGGGCATCACAGATCATCACCGCGCCCACGTAGTGCTCGGCAATCAGCTGCTTCATGCGCACGAAGGCCGGCAGGAAGCGCAGCACGTTCCCCACCAGGCTCATGAGCTGCGGGTAGTACCGCGAGGCCGTCACCATCCGGAACGCATCCACCGACGTTGCTGCCTTCTCACAGACCACATTCTTCCCGATGCCTATGAACGAGACACAGTGCGAAATCGCGATTACAGAAAAGAAATTTCTCCAGGGTAGATGGATCCAGGAAGGTCTCCTGTGGACAGGAGGAAAGGCGACTCAGCATACACTGACAACAGTCTCAGGGACTGCACTGGAGAATGTTATGGCTGTGTAAAGAGGAGTTACCTTCTTTTTCCTTTTCCTTTTTTTTTTTTTTTTTCCTAGTGCTGGGAATTTATCCCGGTCCTAAACAAATGTCGGGCAAGTGTTCTACCACTGAGCCAGAATCTATATAATTGTCATTTCTCTTTTCCCTCCATTTTCTTTACTAGCTAAATTTCTTAAAATATTTATTTATGGTGCTGCTAATGGGGCTGGAAATCAAAGCCTGGGTGCAATCTCTTAGCTTTCTTTGCTCTATCCTTGAGCCACACTTTCATTTTTTTTGTTGTTTTTGGTCAGTCCTGGGGCTTGAACTCAGGTCCAGGGCACTGTCCCTGAGTTTCTTTTGCTCAAGGATAGCACTCTATCACTTAAGCCACAACACCACTTCTGGCTTTTTCTGTTTATGAGGTACTGAGGAATCAAACCCAGGGCTTCATGCATGCTAGGTAAGCATAGTTAACTTCTTAAAATTGTTATTTTTTTCTCCACAATTTTTACTAGCATTAATAAATTATACAAAGGGGTTTCATTTTGACATGTTCAGGTATATATACAACAGACCTTGATTTGACTCGTCCTTCTGTCACCTTTCTTCACTTCCCCTTCCCCAATCAATCACTGAGCCAGAGTCTTAAGAATATGAACAGAGCCAGGTGCAGTGGCTCATGCCTGTAATTCTAGCTACTCAGGAGGCTAAGATCTAAGGATCACAGTTCAAAGCCAGCCAGGGCACTAAAGTCCATGAGACTCTTTGGCCTACTGGTAGAGTGCTTGACTAGCACACATGAACACCCAGGTTTGATTCCTTGGTACCACATATATAGAAAAAGCTGAAAGGAGAAGAGCTCTAATCTTGAGAAAGCCCAAGAACAGTGCTCAGGGCCCGAGTTCAAGATCCAGGACTGGCAAAAAAAAAAGAATATGAACAGAATTGAGGCAGCTATAAGTGAAAAGAGGAAATGTGGTCAATTTCCTGTATCAATTCAAGGGCCTATCAAGCGGCCATCTAGATATTGCTATGATGGTAATTTTTAGATATGATTAACATTTAAGTCAATAGACTTTGAGTAAAGCAGATTAGTGTGTGTGTGTGTGTGTGTGTGTGTGTGTGCGCACCTACAGCTAGGCCTGAGCGTTGTTGCTAAGCTCTTCAGCTCAAGGCTACTGGCCTACCCCTTGAGCCTCAGCCCCACTTCCAGTTTTCTTTTTAGTGGTTAACTGAAGATAAGAGTCTCATGTACTTTCATGCCCAGGCTGGCCTTGAACTGTGGGAAAATTCTTAAATAAATCGCTTTCTCGCTTTCTCTTAATATCATTGATTTCTCTGGAGGACCTGATTAATGCATGTGAGCTAGAGAGGGGAAGACATATATGGACATGTGCTGAACTGTTAGGCATTTTCACATCAACAGTTGTGGTGAGGTAACTGATCTACATGATAACAGGATGGGCTTAGCATTCCAGCCATAACTCCAGAGAGGTCTCAGGGTCCACCAATTGTTTTCTACCAGTCATTCCAACAAGTTAGTGATCAAAAGGCCCATGGGCAAACAGAGAGGATGAAAGAGTGTGAACATAGTCAAAATGCTATATGTACATCAGTGAAAATGGAACAGTGAAGTTTGTTCTGATTGGTTTAGGAAAGGGACAGAGGAGATGGTGGAGAGTAACAAGATGATCTGATCAAGATACACTGTATGCATAGTTATACATTTCAAAAGGAAATTCGCTTTCATAAATAACCAATGCTAAGTTAAGAAGAAAAAAAGGGGGCGGGGCTGGGAATGTGGCTTACAGGTAGTGCTTGCCTAGCATACATGAAGCCCTGGGTTCAATTCCTCAGTACCACAAACACAGAAAAAAATCAGAAGTGGTGCTGTGGTTCAAGTGGTAGGGTGCTACTCTTGAGTAAAAGAAGCTCAGGACAGTGTCTAGACCCTGAGTTCAAACCCCAGGAATGGCAAAAAAAAAAAAAAAAAAAAAAAAGAATTAGGACAAGAGGACAATGTGTGTGTGTGTGTTCCAGTCCTAGGGTTTGAACTCAAGTGCTGTCTTTGAATTTCTTTTGTTCAAGGCTAGCACTCTACCACTTGAGGCACAGCACCACTTCCAACTTCTTTGTGAGTAGTTTACTAGAGATAAGAATCTCCATGCATGCCTAGACCCCAGGACTGGCAAAATAAAATAAAATAAAAATCTATCTATCTATCTACAGATATCTATATATAGATGTCTATATATCTATATATAGAATAAAGATCTTTGAATAATGATCCCCAAATCTCAGCTTCCTGAGTAGCTAGGATTACAGGTCTGAACCACCAGCAACTGGCAAGAGACAATTTTTTTGGATCCAGAAATGAGGTAAAAATATAGCAAGAAGAGGTAACTACAATGTTCCATTTTGTGACTCTGAGAAGGAATCTTTTCTCAATGTTCCTGGGCCTCCACTTGTCCCTTTTCTTAGGGGTAGTGGCTCTGAATCCAAGCCTAGCACATGCTGGTTATTTGGGGCTCATGCACCCTCCTTCTACTTACAGTAGGTATGAAGAGAGAAGACCAACATCTCAGAAGCCCCTGGTGACCCTGCTCTCTTTCCTGTTTTTATTAAGAAGCTCAAAACATACTGTTTTCTTAGACTAAAAATTTAAAAAATAGCTGGCTTGCTGCCAGAGAATCCCAGGGTTCCCACTTTCGCCTGCAAAGCTTTCTTTAGAAATGGTCTCCGGGGAGACACTAAAACTCAGGGAGAACACAGAAAGTTTCTAACACATCACCCATCAGCCAACACTCACAACATGCACTGCCTTGGGTGATTCCCATGGAAGCAACTCTTCGCTGAAGCACTGGCTTATTCAATTTTCTAAATTCATTGGGGAGCCACCATTTTCCTTGGTGTCACCTACCTTTAGAGAGAGCTCTGAAAAAGACCATCTACAATTTCTGGCCAAGTTGACAGCCAGATGGATTCAAGTTCTTACTCAATTCAATGAATTTGAATCCTCCCTAAACCACTGGGCCAAACACATCAGTAACTCTTTTCTATTACTTCCCTTACAACAAGGAAGAGATAAGCAGGAGAGCCTTGAGGCTTCTTGCCATGGTAGTGGCTAGGAAGAGTGGTGGTCTCATGGTCAGCTGGGCATCAGTATCTCTGCCTGTAATCCTAACTACCCAGGAGTCTGTGATCTGAAGATGACAGTTCAAATCCAGCCCAGGCAGGAAAGTCCACGAGTCCATGAAACTCTTATTGCCAATTAACTACCAAAAAGATGGACAAAGTTCAAGGACAGTGTTCAGGCCCTGAGCCCAAGCCCAGGACTGGCAAAATTTAAAAAAAATTAGCCATATATATATGGCTACTCTTTTTTGTTTGTTTTTGTTTTGCCAATCCTGGGGCTTAAACTCAGGGCCTGAGTACTGTCCTGGGGCTTTCTCAAGGCTAGAGCTCTAATACTTGAGCCACAGTACCACTCCTGGCTTTTTTTTATGTATGTGGTACCAAGAAATTGAACCCTGGTCTTCGTGCATGCTAGGCAAGCACTTTACCTCTAGGCCAAACTCTTACCCCCTCCCTTTTTTTTGTGGGTCATGGGGCTTGAACTCGGCCTGGGCACTGTCCAGGCTGGCTTTGAACCTTGATCCTCAATCTCAGCCTTTTGAGTAGCTAGGATTACAGGCAGTCTTGTACATTTTTGCTCAAGGCTAGCACTTTACCACTTGAGCCACAGTGTCACTTCCAGCTTTTTATGTTTATGTGGTACCAAGGAATTGCATGCTAGGCAAGTACTCTACCACTAAGCCATATTCCCAGCCTAGTCTTAAACTTGAAATCCTCCTGTTTTAGCCTCCTGAGTGCAGAAATTACAGGCATGCCCCACCGCATGGCTAAACTTTTTTTTTTTTGCCAGTCCTGGGCTTGGGCTCAGGGCCTGAGCACTGTCCTTGGACTTTCTCAAGGCTAGAACTCTACCACTTGAGCCTCAGCACCACTTCCGGCTTTTTCTATATATGTGGTACCAAGGAATCGAACCCGGGTCTTCGTGCATGCTAGGCAAGCACTTTAACCACTAGGCCAAATTCCTGGCCCTTTTTTTTTTTTTAAAAGACAACATCTTGCAATGTAATCCAGCCTGGACTTAAACTCTCAAACCTCTTGAGTTCTGGGATTACAGGTATGGACCACCCCACTTGGCTTCTAGTATTCTCAGACTGTGAGTCTGGAGGCAGGGAGGGCTGTGATACAGCACAAAATAATATCAAAACAATGCCTGGTATACAGGAAACCCTAAAAAAAATAATTGCTCGGTAAATGTTTACTGGTTTGTTTTTCGTACTAGATTCTAATTTGCCTAGGATGAAGAAAAGACTCTGTCCAGTGTAGATAGGAAAGAGAGGCCCAGCAGGAACTGCAAAACTGCTGGTCAGGCCAGGCCCAGGGCGGGGCAGGTCGTCTCCAAGCCCATCACTCTCAGAGGGAGTGGCTACATCAGCAGGCTGTACCTCAGATCCTGTGGGCAAAGTCAGACTGCCTTCCTGCCTCCTGGCTATACAAGATTGTGGTTGGCAGGAAGGGCGTGTGCTCACTACATCCAGGGCTGACAAAGCATGGGAAACAGCAGCCTGCTACATTGCCTCCTCTCCTTCCTGTGGTGTTGCCTGTCTCTGTGGAGAAGAACAAACGTGTCAATCACCACCAGTTTCCCAGTATCCAGGGGATGCTGACTTTCCAGAGGCAGGGCCTTGACTTCGCTTGAAATATAATCATCAGCATCCCAGATAGGCCATCCCAGCTTGTGCTCAGGGATTTACTAATGGGAGCTGTGAGATTCTCCAACCTATTTTCCTCCTTAGGTTCTGCTTGAGGGGTGGCAGATGAGTCACAGAACATAGCCCAGGAGGGCATACCCAGGCCCAGAGGAGAACACTGAGGCTCTGAGAACTATCCGGAGGGACAGTCTGCCTACCACAGTGCAACTTGCATACCTAGAGCCTTCACAGATATCTGGCGGGTGAGCGGAGGGGGGATGTTGATGCACACCAGGTCTACATCTTGATGCAGCAAGACATCATCGGTCCGGCTGGTGTAGAAGGTGATGTTCATCTCCTCAGCCAGCTGCTTTGCTTCTTCCTCGGTCTTCCCCCACAGGGCCTCCACTGTGAATCCTTCTGCCCTCAGCAGTGGGACCAGGACCCGGGCCGAGCTGCCAGTACCAAACACACCCACACCCGGCAGCATCTTCATCCCGGCCTCGGCTCACCCACTCATCGCTTCACCAGGGCCTCTGGCATGGAGCTGATCTTCCCATAGTCCTGGTCGGACATGGCTCCTAGAATAGCAAGTAACACATTGGTGAGTAGTGGAGGCTACACTTTTAGCTAGGGTCATAGTCTTGGCTTATTACAGGCAACAAGTTCTCCAAAGGTGTGAGCCACTAGTGCTCAGGCTCAAAGATTGTTTTGGGGGGGAGGGGGGGCATAAAAATATTCATTAAGGGGCCGGGAGTTTGGCCTAGTGGTAGAGTGCTTGCCTAGCATGCACGAAGACCGAGGTTCAATTCTCGGTACCACATACGTAGAAAAAAAAAGCTGGAAGTGGTGCTGAGGCTCAAGTGGTAGAGCTCTAGCCTTGAGAAAGCCCAAGGACAGTATGCAGGCCCTGAGTCCAAGCCCCAACTGGCAATAAATAAATAAATAATATTCATTAGGACACGTAGTGGCTCAGGCCTGTAATCATAGCTACTCAGGAGGCTCAAAGGATCAAGGTTCAAAGCCAGCCTGGGCACCAAAGGAACTGAGACTCTTATCTCCAATTAACCTCTAGAAAATGGGAAGTGGGGCTTGGCTCAAGGGGTAGGGCGGTGGCCTTGAGATGAAGAGCTCTGGGACAGAGCCCAGGCCCAGAGTTCAAGCCCCACAACTGACAAAAAATTAAAATAAATAAAAAAGTACAAATTCACTAGGCTAGAATGTGGCTGAGTGTTAGAGTGCTCACCTAGCATGCAAAAAGCCCTGGGTTTCATTCCTCAGTTCCACATAAACATTAAAAGCTGGAAATGGCGCTGTAACTCAAGTGGTAGAGCGCTAGCCTTGAACACAAGAAGCTCAGGGACAGTGCCCAAACCCCGAGTTCAAGCCCCAGGACTGGAAATAATAATAATTTAGAATTACCTTACCATCCTTAGTTTATTGAGTACCTTTACCTTTAGCTTAGTTTACAAACTGCCTTTAAAAATTTGACTTCTTGGGGCCGGGAGTTTGGCCTAATGGTAGAGTACTTGTCTAGCATGCATGAAGGCCCAGGTTCAATTCCTTAGTACCACATACACAGAAAAAAGCTAGAAGTGGTGTGGTGAGTCTCAAGTGGTAGAGCTCTAGCCCTGAGAAAGCCCAAGGACAGTGCTCAGGCCCTGAGCTCAAGTCCAGGACTGGCAAAAAAAAAAAAAAAATTGACTGGGCCGGGAGTTTTGCCTAGTGATAGAGTGCTTGCCTAGCATGCACGAAGACCCGGGTTCGATTCCTCGGTACCACATACATAGAAAAAAGCCAGAAATGGTGCTGAGGCTCAAGTGGTAGAGCTCTAACCTTGAGAAAGTCCAAGGACAGTGCTCAGTCCCTGAGCTCAACCCCATGACTGGCAAAAAAAAAAAAAAAAAAAAATTTGACTTCTGAAATTGTGCTTACTGGGGCAGGGATGATGGCCTAGTGGTAGAGTGCTTGCCTAGCATGCACCAAGACCCGGGTTCACTAGAGGAATAAGACATAGCCACCCTCAGCAAGAACGTCTGTGTCCTTTCTCTCACACAGCATTCCTCTTGACCCTAGCTGTATTTGGGTGCACACATATTCCAGTACCAGTTGTATAAAACAACACATTAGAATTGTCAGTAACCTCTGCTTTACCTCCCCTGACTCAAAAGCAGCCTCCTCACACCTGTACAGGGTATCAGCTGACACCTGAGGGAGCCAGATGGCATGAAGCTAGGCAAGCTTGATGACTAGGTATTTCCTGCTCAAGCAGGCACAGCTGGTTTTCCTTGTTTACGTCAGTGGCCACCCTTTCTCACTCTTAATAGTTTCTTATTCAGCCCCTAAATCCCTGCACATCACCTTTCATACACCTCAAAAGACCTCCAAAAACCCAGTCCTGCTAAGCTCACACACCTTGCCATCACAACATGGTGCTAAGGTAATGCTTGGTTATGGCAAAGGAAGGCAGAAAGTAATAGGAACAAACATGTTGGTGTGATGGAAATATGCATGGTAAGATGGGAACATGAGATAATTGTCAAAACTTGAAGTTAGGATCTGTGCATTAATGGTGTATGAATTAGGCTTCAATTTTTAATCATAAATAGTTGCATCTAGTGGTATACAAAAGCCCATACTGCATGCAAATTTAGGTCTATAATCAAACTAAATTAATATATGTGAAATAACATTCTCTCTTTAAACTGGCAACTGGTGGTTCACGCCTATAATCCTAGCTACTCAGTTGGCTCAGTTCAAAGCCAGCCTGGGCAGAAAAGTCCATGAAACTCTTATCTCCAGTAAAGTACAGAAAAAGCCATAAATGGTGCTGTGGCTCAAGTGGCAGAGTACTAGCCTTGAGCAAAAGAAGTTCAGGGATAGCACCCAGGCTCTGAATTCAAGCCTCAGGTCTGGCACAAAAAAATAAAAATAAAGGGGCTGGGAGTGTGGTCTAGTGGTAGAGTGCTTGCCTAGCATGCATGAAGCCCTGGGTACCTCAGTACTACATATACAGAAAAAGCCAGAATTGGTGCTATGGTTCAAATGGTAGAGTGCTAGCCTTGAAAAAGCCCAAGGACAGTGCCCAGGTCCTGAATTCAAGACCCAGGACTGGCAAAAAATAAATAAAAATGAAAATAACCCAAAAGTTCCTCTTTCAAACAGCAAAACTACTGTAAGTTGACTTTGAGGGACATGAACACAGTTTCTGTGAAGCAACTTCAACCTAAAGTCCTGTGATTAGTTCGTCTCTGCCCTTGCTGAGGGTAAAAATGGCATTTTCCCCTACACCGTGTGGCACTGCATAGTTTTCTGAATGTCAGGGGTTAGGAAGTCCCCCCTAACCCCCCGCATGAAGGACTCATACTAGTAAGGGAGCTAGCTATCCTGCGGCACCAAGACAAGCAGATTTAACCATGGCAGATAGGAAGGATAGAAACAGTGTGGATGTGTAGTTATACAAAGTCAACTGAGGCTTGGCACACAAGGGTAGAAAAGTTCTCATTGGTGCCCAGCTCCCTTACCCATCAAAGACCACAAGAGTGGACACAGAACAATGCCATACCTGGAGTTTCCCCCAGCAGGAGCGATCTACCAGAGCTCTGCCTTCTCTGATGCTGCCACAGTCTCTACCACAGACTGCATTCCAAAAAGCCAATGCTCAGAAACTTGTTTAGGGATTAGATTTTCCCGGAATGGTTTTTTTCTTTCTTTCAGCAATTGTATTCTAATATAAAATAGTTAAAATGAAGCTCGCTGGCCAGAGCTAAGGTCAGGGCTCTAGTTAGTGTGTGATGTAGGTCCTTAAACTAATTTTAAAACAGATGGTGACATTAGCTGAACTAATTATAGGCTGTGTTTCAGGTGTTTGTGTGTAAAATGACACTTGTAATTTATGCAAATGGTTCACTATTATACACTTAGTAAGCACCTGCTACAGGCCAGGCCAGGACAAAGCACAAGATATTTTGGTGAATAAAACAGATCCAGCTCTCCTTGCATGGTGAAGACAACCACACAAGTATGCCATGACACTGGGTATAAGTGCTCTAAAAGAAATTAATAGCCACAAGAACATTCAGTAGGATACAAATCAATCTTACTTAAAGAAGTGTTATATGGGGCAGGAGTTTGGCCTAGTGGTAGAGTGCTTGCCTAACATGCACGAAGACCTGGGTTCGATTCCTTGGTACCACATACTTAGCAAAAATCCGGAAGTGGTGCTGAGGCTCAAGTAGTAGAGCTCTAGCCTTGAGAAAGTCCAAGGACTGTGCTCAGGCCCTGAGTTTAAGCCCAGGACTGGCAAAAAAAAAAAAAAAAAAAGTGTTATATGAGTACGTACTATATAAAATAGTTAAGTCCTGTGTGAGAAAGGCACTACCCACAACCTTGATTGAATTATGATAAAAGTACTGGGGCCAGGAGTTTGGCCTAGTGGTAGAGTGCTTGCTTAGCATGCATGAAGACCTGGGTTCAATTCCTCTGTACCACATACATAAAAAAGGCTGGAAGTGGTGCAGTGGCTCAAGTGGTAGAGCTCTAGACTTGAGAAAAAGTCCAAGGACAGTGCTCAGGCATTGAGTTCAAGCCCCACACCTGGCAAAAAAAAAAAAAATAGCTCAGAGACAGCGCCCAGGCTGAGTTCAAGCCGTGTGATCCACCAAAAAATAGAAAAAAAAAAAATAAAAAAAAATGTGTGTGGCTTGCAGCCCCATCTTTTGGGAGGCTGAGGCAGGAGAACTACAAGTGTGAGGCCAGTGAGGGCTACCTAGAAAAAGATCTCAGCTGTAAATTATGTTCTTGGCACATGAAACCTGGCATCTGGGCCAGGCATAATGGCCTTTACCTATGATTCTAGTCACTTGGGAGACAGATAGGGAGGACAATTGGTGATCTGAGGCTGGTCTAGGCAAAAGCACAAGATCCTATCTCAAAAGGAAACTAAAAGGATTAGAGGTGTCGATCAAGTAGTAAAACTCAGGGGAGTTCAATCCCCAGTACATGAAAAAAGTTTGTGACAGCAAGTTTTGTCTTTGTTGTTGATTTTGTTTGTTTATATGCCTTTGGGAAAGTAGGGGGAACACAGAAATGGAGGGACAAGGGGTGAACCAAGGCAGCAGTGGTGCTTACTAGACACTACTGAAAATGAACTATATGACTTGTGGGTGGAGATGGAAAAACTAGCAGTGAAGGAAGGGGTGACATTATGCAAAAAGAAATTTACTCCTTACCTCACTTATGTAACTGTAACCCTTTTTTACATCACTTTATAATAACAATAAAAACTTTTTAAAAAAAAGTTTGTGAGCCGGGCTCAGTGCCTCCTACCTGTACTACTAGCTATTCAGGAGGCTGAGATCTGAGGATTGAGGTTCAAAGCCAGTGTGGGTACTAAAGTCCCTGAGACTCTTATCTCCAATTGACCACTAGAGAACCAGACGTGGTGCTGTGGCTCAAGGGGTAGGGTGGTACCCTTGAGCTGAAGAGCTCAGGAACGACGACATCCAGGCCCAGAGTTCAAGCCCCATGACTGACCAAAAAAAAAAAAAAAAAAGTCTGTGATTTGTAGATACTCAATCTTTAACCCAGTAACATCCTTTCAGTATAAAATTGACCTGGAAGAAGCAGGTTAGGAAAGTGAAATGTGCAGAGTTTAAAACTGCAATTACACAATTTCTATGATGACCTGTGCTCTGTAGTATCATGGCAGAAAACACTAGGTTTTAGGTTGTTAGTCACATTACATACACATAGCCAAGCTTCGTCTACCACCTAGTATTTATCAAATTCAGTTAAGATGTAGATAAATCCAAAGGTTAATTTCATGCTTATCAGCGGTATCAGGTACGGTAAGTCCCACCCTCTTTGAAGCAGTTTTTATTCACTTGGCTCTTCTCGCCTCTGGCCATCTCTCAGTCCCCTCTGCGAGTTTCTCCAGATGATGTCTGAGCGCAGGCTTCCACCCATTTCTCTTCTATTTATACTGCCTCATGGCTTTAAATACCATCTCTGGTGACTCAATGTCCTCAGTCAGGTCATGTCTCGAGTTCCAGACTAATGTAAGACACAGCTCATTTGGCATCTCTATTTGGATGTTTAATAGGCTTCTGAAACGTTTAATGCCCTGATGTTCCCCTGTCAAACAAATGTCCTCCTCCCACAAAGGCTTCATCTTGGAACTGGTTTCACAGCTTCTTCTCCTGCTGCATCCCATCAACAAAGCACATTAAAATGTCATATCGGGGGCCGGGAGTTTGGCCTAGTGGTAGAGTGCTTGCCTAGCATGCATGAAGACCCGGGTTCCATTCCTTGGTACCACATACATAGAAAAAAGCTAGAAGTGGTGCTGAGGCTCAAGTGGTAGAGCTCTAGCCTTGAGAAAGTCCAAGGACTATGCTCAGGCCCTGAGTTCAAGCCCAGGACTGGCAAAAAAAAAAAAGTCAGATCAAGCTACCCCTCTGCTCAACCTTTCTTAGAGTTACAGCTAAAGTTCTTCCACTCACCTACAAGGCCCTACATAATATCTGCATGCTCCTCCAAGCCTCTTTTTACATTTCTCACCTTATATCATATTCTAGCCACAGTGATTCATTGATGTGTATCTCAAACACACCAGGTATAAGCCTGCCTCTGCCTTAGGGCTCTGTACTGTGTAGATACTTACTCAGCTGGTTCTTCCATTCCTTCCTTCCTCCACCCCCCCCCCCACCCCGATTCTATTACTCTTTGCAGGTCTCTATTTAAATATGGTCTTATAAGAGAAACAGCCTTATGATTCTATCATTTCCTCCATCTCTCTTGTAAGAAAATATGTTCCTTGGGAACAGAGGTGTTTTTGTTGTTGTTGTTGTTGTTTGCTTTTACCTATTTTGCTTACTGTTACATCATAGTTCCTATAACAAGGCTTGATATACAATGAATGCTCAATAAATATTTGCTTAGAAGTGATACTTTATGGGCTGGATGAAGTGACTCATTTTGTATCTAGCTACTCAGGAAGTAGACATAGGGACAATTAAAGTTGAAGACAAGCCCAGGAACAAAGTTAGTGATCCTTTCCCTGACTTAATAAATAAGCTAAGCCTGGTGGTACATGCCTATAATCGCTGCTATGCAGGGGGCGTAGATAAGAGGACTGTGGTTGGAGGCCTGTCTGGGCAAAAATGTAAGACCCTATCTGAAAAATAAGGAAAGCACAAAGGGCAAGGTCAAACGGAAACCCCAGTACTACAAACTATGTTTCCACATAGTTAATCAATAAACTAAGAACCATATACTGAGCAATCAATACTGTATGTATGTATATAGAGCAGGGTGTTGTGGTGAATGCCTATATCCCAAGACTTTGGAAATAGAGACAGAAGATTTGTGAGTTCAAGGTCAGCCTGGATTACACAGTCTTAAAACAAAAACAAAAGAACATGTACATAATTCAGTAGGGACTTGGGGTATGTCACTAGCCCATCTGATTTATCATTCAGGGAGGAAAAACAAGCAATACATGATATGGCTTTAGGACCAAGAAGATGAGCTGCTACCCAGGGTCTTTTACTTCCTCAGCAACCAGCAGGATGTTCTCACCCAGATTTATCCCCTTCCTGTCAAGCTTGCCCTCTGGCTCAGCTGAATGAGAACAGATTAAATAAGTGACGGTGACTCAAATGTCATCGATTCACAAGGAACCAGGAAGCTACTGTGGCGCCTCCCTGTTTCATCCAGTCCACCACTGCACCCATCATCGGCTCATCTTGACTTGAATTCATTTACGGTTCTGGGTCTCCTGGTTCTAATCACTTCCTCCCCTGGCCTTTCAGTGTCCCTAGAATAAAAGCAAATTCTTGGTCAAGGTCTTTGGCCTTCACTGCTCTCCTCTCCCACTGGCGTTTGACAGCTACTGAGGGCTCGCTCCTCAGAACTGTCAGGTCTCCATTTAAGTGTCATTTCCTCACTGAGCCTGTGTCTCAACTACATTAGGTAATTCTGTTCTGTGACTCTTCTCACAACAGCCTTTGTTTTGGCATCCAGAAAGCTCAGCACATTCACTTAGCAAGTAACTGTCAGGATGACAGTACATCAGCTCTTTCACACGCTGCTGCATCCCAAAATGAGTATGGCACCTGACACTGATAGAGGGCTCTTTCTGCCTAATTTCTTCCTTACTGTTCTGACTTTAAATAACTGGTTGTGTAAAATCTCCAGACTATAAGCTACCTGAGGAGTATGAGCTATCTTAATATGCAGAGCATCAGAGCATCTCCCTAAGGCAGAAGCACCATGAACTAACATCCAGTTACAACCTAACACCACAGCATGAGTCCTGAGAATGTCATAAGGGATAATAATAATAATAATAATAATAATAATAATAATAAAGATAACAACAACAGGGCTGGGAGCGTGGACTAGCGGTAGAGTGCTTATCTAGCATGCACAAAGCCCTGGGTTCCATTCCTTGGCACCACATACATAGAAAAAGCTGGAAGAGGAGCCGGGAGTTTGGCCTAGTGGTTAAAGTGCTTGCCTAGCATGCACGAAGACCTCGGTTCGATTCCTCAGTACCACATACATAGAAAAAAGCCAGAAGTGGTGCTGAGGCTCAAGTGGTAGAGCTCTAGCCTTGAGAAAGTCCAAGGACAGTGCTCAGGCCCTGAGCTCAAGCCCAGGACTGGCAAAAAAAAAAAAAAAAAAGAAAAAGAAAAAGCTGGAAGTGGTGCTGTGGCTCAAGTAGGAGAGCACTAGCCTTGAGAAAGCCTAAAGACAGTGGGACAGTGCCCAGGCCCCGAGTTCAAGCCCCAGAACTGGCAAAAACAAAACAAACACTATATATATATATATATATATATATATATATATATATGGATTGGAATACAGCTCAGTAGTGGAGTTTGTGTTTAATATCCACAGATACTGGGTTCAAGCTTCAGTTTCAAAAAAAAAAAAGGAGACAAGGGGTATTAATGTGGGTGAATGTAACTTTAACCCTGCTATACATTATCCCGACAATAAAATAAAATTTTAAAAATGGAGGAGGAGATTCAAAGGACAAAGACAACCACGTCTCATTATCAGAGCCAGAACCAGGATCAGGCACAGCTTTGTAGCTCTGAACAGCAAGTTCTAGGCCAAGATCAAACTGCATACAGTACAGTCACAACACCCACGAACCAACTTGTACTTAAGACGGTGAAATAGTAACATTTCATGTTTTCAGATAGGTCTCTGCTTTCTGATGAAGGTGAATGGCTCTTCACCTGCATTTATGTTCCAGTTGGGAGAGAAGGCTAGAAACTCGGCTCAGGTGATAAGAGTACCTTCTTAAGGCCCTGAGTTCAAGCACCAGTACACACATAAAAAAGTGAGTTTTACAGTTTAGAATTATGATAACAGGTTTTAAGGCCTGGCTTTTGGGGATTCAAAGGCTCCATGAAAAAAAAGTTTAGTTGTGTTTAGAAATGTACATGGAATCCTTGAGTTACTTATTTCTGCCTTCTCTGTGAGAGCAAAAACAGAAGCAGAACAAGGGAAAAACGTACTTGCCATTCCAGCTCCATGAGCTGACAAGCGGGTAATGCTAGGCAAGCACCATGGAATCCGAGCAGAGGCACTAGGTCCCCATTCTACCCCAGGAGGGAAAGAATCGACAGGCCTCATGGCCTGTCCTGTGAAGCATAACTCCCCAAGGTACAGGAGGGTCAGCTAAATTGGTTCATAAAGGAGAAGTGAATTTAAAATCCATAGAAGTTTCTGGACCATTACTAGATTTAAAAAGCTTCTACCGAGAAGAACAGGTTCAAACAGACTGTTGGTTATATTACATCTTCACTGTTTTTATTGTTCTTGTTGTTTTTAATTAATTCACTTTATTGTTATCATAGAGATTACAATTACATGAGTCAGGTAATTGTTTTTGTTTTTTCTGAGACAGAGCGGGCTAATTAGCCCAGGATGGCCTTGAACTTCCCGTATAGCCCAGTCTGGCCTCCACTTCATGATCCTCCTACGTCTGCTTCCCAAGTGCTCATATTACAGGCATTTGCCACCATGTTCCATTGGCACTTATTGTTTTATAACCCAAGGAAGTAATGAGATGAGCACAGGGAACAAGGCCGAAATCTCAGTACTTGGGAGTCTTAAGGAAGGAGGATTTTGAGTTGGAGGACAGCCTATGCTACAAAGGACACACTGACTCAAAAACATAAATGAGTGTAACATGTATATATATATATATATATATATTTTTTTTTTTTTTTTTTTTTTTTTTGCCAGTCCTAGGCCTTGCACCCAAGGACTGAGCACTGTCATTGGGCTTTCTCAAGGCTAAAAGCTCTACCACTTGAGCCACAGCACCACTTCCAGCTTTTTTCTATGTATGTGGAACCAAGGAATTGAACCCGGATCTTTATGCTAGATAAGCACTTATACCGATAGGCCAAACTCCTGGCCAACATATTTTTTTGATATTACTAAAATAATGAGTGCTAGAGTGACAATGTGAGAATTCCATCATTAGTCCTGCTCTCCCTGTAAGCAACTGTACCAGGACCTCCATGTGAACAGTCCCAACTCCCTATCTGCAGCCTTGACAACTTGCTCCTGCTCCAGGTGCATACTTCTAAGCATCCATCTCCTAGCATGAGCCACCATAGGACTTCAGAAACCCCTAACTACATAGAACATCTCTGCTTGGGGATCCTATCCACCAAAAAGCACCAAAGAGGACCTCACATGTAGTTTAATGGAACAGCACCTGCCTACCATGCATGAAACCCCTGGGATAGATCAGAGCAGAGAGAAGGAAGAAACGGAGGAAGGAAGGGAGGAAGGAAGGAAGGAAGGAAGGAAGGAAGGAAGGAAGGAAGGAAGGAAGGGAGGGAGGGAGGGAGGGAGGGAGGGAGGGAGGGAGGGAGGGAGGGAGGGAGGGAGGGAGGGAGGGAGGGAAGGAAAGGGGGGAAGAATGAAGAGCTATAAGCACCACAGAAATTAAGGGTTTATAGGAAGTAAAGTCTGTGACTCTCTTACCTCTAATCACACACACACACACACACACACACACACACACACACACACGCACAGCTTGAAGGAGAGCTATGGCTCAAGTGGTAGAGCACTAACCTTGAGCAAAAAAGCTTAGGGGCAGTGCTCAGACTCTGAGTTCAAGCCCCTGGACAGCACAAATGGGGAGGGCGGGGTAGAAAGAAAAAAGTTGTAGAAGAAGTTGAGAGCTGAAAGTTTGGAAGAAACAGTTATACCACAGAGGAAGCATGCACTCAGTATTCAGTCCCCATTAGGCTCTATCTCAAATCTCTCATTGTAAAAAAAAAAAACAAAAACAAAAACAGGAAAGGGGCCGGGAGTTTGGTCTAGTGGTAGAGTGCTTGCCTAGTATCACGAAGACCAGGGCTCGATTCCTGGGTACCACATACATAGAAAAAAAGCCAGAAGTGGTGCTGAGGCTCAAGTGGTAGAGCCCTAGCCTTGAGAAAGCCCAACGACAGTGCTCAGGCCCTGAGCTCAAGGCCCAGGACTGGCAAAAAAAAAAAAAAAAAAAGAAATTTTGTTATTTTCTTGATTTTGGTTTGATGAAATGGCATTTCAGTGGTTATATTTCTTCTTCTTTTTTTTTTTTTTTGCCAGTCCTGGGCTTGAGCTCAGGGCCTGAGCACTGTCCTTGGACTTTCTCAAGGCTAGAGCTCTACCACTTGAGCCTCAGCACCACTTCCGGCTTTTTTCTATGTATGTGGTACCGAGGAATCGAACCCGGGTCTTCATGCATGCTAGGCAAGCACTTTAACCACTAGGCCAAAATCCCGGCCCTTCAGTGGTTATATTTCTGACCAAATGTTCAATTTATGAGTTAGAAGTATAAGTGTTGTAGCTTTTATTTCCCCCATAGTATCTTGTATAATGAAAGATTAAACTCAGAACACTGCACTTATTAGATAGCAGCTCTGCTCTAAGTAAAACTAGAGCCATACCCCAACCCTCTTTGCTTTATCTTTCAAGTAGGATCTTCCTTCTCTTATCCAAGGTGTCTGGACTATGATCCTCACATTTTACACCTCCTGTGCCAATGGGATGATAGGTACCTGCTACCATGTCCAGCTTTGTCTGCTGTGTGACCTTGCTGACTGTTTTGCCTAGGTTGCCCTTGAGCTGTGATCCTGTCTCTGCCTCTTAAGCAGCTATGATTATGGGCCTGAACCACCACATGACAGTATCTCTTATTTTAAATTGTGACTTGAAGGCTTATTTCCAGAATCTTTCATTTCCACTTTTAAAAACATATATCTAAAATTTTCAAGTGATTTGGCTTTTAGACTCCCCAAAGAAGGATTTTGTTTGTTTTTGTAGTGGGGACTGAACTCAGGGCCTTACATACTAAACATTTTATTATCCTTAGCCTTTAGGTTTTGCCTTTTATGTTTACTAATACAAAAACCACTACTTTTGTGGGCTGGGAGTTTGGCCTAGTGGTAGTGCACGAAGGCCCGGGTTTGATTCCTCAGTACCATGTACATAGAAAAAAGCCGGAAGTGGTGCTGAGGCTCAAGTGGTAGAGCTCTAGCCTTGAGAAAGGCCCAAGGCCAGTGCTTAAGACCTGAGCTCAAGCCCGGGACTGGCAAAATAAATAAATAAATAAACACTACTTTTGTATGCAAGAGAAGTAATACCTCTATATTATACTGCATACAAATTCTCAAAAATGCCAAATTCTCCAAATTTATTTATTTATTTATTTATTTCGTCAGTCGTGGGGCTTGAACTCTGGGACTGGGCGCTGTCCCTGAGTTCTTCAGCTCAAGGCTACCACCCTACCCCTTGGGCCTCAGCATCACTTCTACTTTTCTAGTGGTTAATTGGATATAAGAGTCTCATGGTCTTTAGTGCCTGGGCTGGCTTTGAACCTTGATCCTCAGATATCAGCCTCCTGAGTAGCTAGGATTATAGGTGTGAGCCACTGCACCAGCTTTGATTTTTTTTTTTTTACTTTTAAATGTTTTATTGTTGGGGTAATGTATTGAGGAGTTACAGTTACATTCACCCGGTATACTTAGGTGCATTACTTCTCTGATTTTATTTTTTTCTAATGCTTTCCAACTCCAAAACAGCAGACTCCTACTGGAAATTCCTTGAGTGACTCTTCAAGCAATGGAAAGGCATTTTTCCCATGTCTAAGTTAGTGGTATCTGTTTGATTCTAGTGTTTTCTGAACACCAACCTCTGTATCTCAACTTTGTATATCAGCTGATACTACATGTTCACTTCATTACTCTTTCTAGTCAAACTAGAAAATCAGTTCAGTGAAAGGAGATCCTGTTAACATTTACTGGTTTAGTTGATAAGCTCCTCTCACAGCCTGCCCAACACTTGATTATTTTATTGCAGGTCAGACTTGATAACTGCCTTTAGTTGCTCCCAGAATGGAGGGATGCTAAGTTATTATTGGTCAAAGGTTTTGTTGTCATAGCAATTTAGGAACCCTTTCTAAGTCCTCTATAAGTCCACTCTTCTCTGAAAACAAGTGTCTTTCTCATTGTAAAGCTTGAAAATTAAACTCAAATCTATGAGGTACACTGTAGCCACATTTGATCAGTATATTTTCCAACAGCTCACTCTGGGAAATACTTGGGTTGACTTCCTATCCAGTGCAGATGAGAGTGATGGCTCCTTCATCCTTACCTTCATTTTGATAGCTTGGTCTTACTTCCACCTGGCCCAAAACTAAAGCAATAGTGGTTTAGAACATTAAGCAGAATTTGATTGACAGAACTAGTTTTCCCCATATACAGTTTCTGATAATGCTTCAATATATCTCTTGCAGTATAGACACAAAATAATTCCACATATATCAGAAAAGTCACTAAATCCATTGTTAGACTATGACATTGATTTAGAAACTTAAGAGAAAATCTTTTTTAAACTTGATTCAACCTATTAACAAAATTTCAATATAAGCTTCCTATTACTCTGAGGAAGAAGACGTGCTGCAAATATTCACTGAGCATTAGTTTTATCAAGCTACCAACAATAGCCTGTAATCCTAGGTATTCAGGAGGCTGAGATCTGAGGATTGAGGTTCAAAGCCATCCCAGATAAATCCAAGAGACTCTATTTCTAATTATCCAGAAAAAAAGTAAAGATGTGGCTCAAGTGGTAAAGGACCATCCTTGAACAAAAAAGCCAAGTAAGAGTCTCTAACTTCAAGCCCTGGTACTGGAATACACACACATACACAAAATAAATAAATGAATAAATAAAATAAAATAAAAAGCTGCTCACAAATTGACTTTGGTCATTAGAATCAGAAACTTTTTGGGTGGTGGGTCATGAGGCTTGAATTCTGGACCTGGGTGCTGTCCCTGGGCTCTTCAGCTAAAGTCTACTCCTTGAGCCACAGCCTTTTGTGCCCGGGCTGGCTTTGAATCTTGATCCTCAGAGTGCAGCCTCCTGAGTAGCTAGGATTACAGGTGTAAGCCACCGCACCCAGCTAGAAACTTAAAAAAAAAATTATTTCTGGGTCAGAATTGTGGCCTAGTGCTACAGTGCCTGCCTAGCGAGCATGAAGCCCTGGATTCAATTCCTGGCTACCATATATTCAGAAAAATCTGAAAGTGGTGCTAAGGCCCAAGTGGGAGAGCGTTAGCCTTGAGAAAGCCCAAGGACAGTGCCCAGGCCCTGAGACCAAGCCCCAACACTGGCAATCAATCAACCAATTAATCAATCTGTGGTATTGGTGTTTGAAACCAAGGTCTCACATTTCTAGTCAGGCACTCTTATCACTGGGTCATGACTTCAGTACTTAGAATCAGGGACTCCCTTTTTCTGAAGGAAAAAAAAAATCACATTTCTTTTCTACAGATTGCAAAATTTTTAAATCTTTGCAGTATGGGCTTCTATTTTCTCACTACTGATTTCTAAAATTACTATTAAAATCTTATACCTGAATTTTCTCTTTCTTTCTTTAATTTTTTTTTCCATTCCTGGGGCTTGAACTCAGGGCCTGAGCACTGTCCTTGAGCTTTTTCCTCAAGGCTAGCACTCTTCTACTTGAGCCACAACACCATTTCTGGCTTTGTCTATGCATGTGATACCGAGGAATTGAACCCGGGTCTTCGTGCATGCAAGGCAAGCACTCTACCACTAGGCCAAACTCCCGGCCCCTCTTTTTAAAGTTTTTGAGACAAGATCTTGCTATGTGGCCAGCTGCAATTTTCTTTGCAGATAAAAAGTAAATAATAGATTTAACCAAGACCTATCATTGCATAGAAGCAATGAGACAATCAGGTGGTAGAAAACTCCTTATAACAATCTTCACCTGTAAAATGGGCACTTTCCAACCTGGTAATTTTTTCTTTTTCTTTTCTTTTTTGCCAGTCCTGGTGCTTTCAACTCACAGCCTGAGCACTGTCCTTGAGTTTTCTCAATGCTAGAGTTCTACCACTTAAGCCACAGCACCACTTCCAGCTCTTTCTATGTATGTGCTACTGAGGAATCAAACCCAGGTCTTCGTGCATGCTAAGCAAGCACTCTCTACCACTAGGCCAAACTCCAGGCCCTGGTAAAAATTTTCACCTCTTGGCCTAAACAGATCATCTAAATTCACAGGCAGTAATTTCTTTTTAGGTTGTCTGTGAAATGAATATCCTGAAGCCTTTTTTGTTCTCTGATGTAGCTTCTCAGAAGGAATCCTGCCATACTTGGGATACATTGTATATATGTGTGAAGATGTCACAACAGAACCTCCTCACCTTGTACAACTGATATATGCTACTTAAAAAAAAAAATAAAAGAAAGAAAGAAAGTCTGTGGCTCATCCCTGCAATCCTAGCTGAGGATTGAGGTTCCAAGATTGCCCAGAAAGGAAAGTCTGTGCAACTCTTATCTCCAATTAACCACCAAAAAGCCACAAGTGGAGCTCGAGAGCTACAGCACCAGCCTTGTGGGATAAAGCGATGGGACAGTGCCCAGGGCCCTGAGTTCAATTTCCAGTAGTGCAACATGCGCGCGCGCACACACACACACACACACACGCACACACACACACCTTCGCTGGAAGGATCATACACAAATGAGTCTTCCTCTGGAGGCCTTCATACACTATAGATCACAAGGCCATGCCTGGCCATGCCCTAAGCATGACACTGGGAGAACAAATGAACATACACACAATGGTGTACACACTTCGTGGTGTCGACCCTATGCAGTTTTTTTTTTTTTAACTTTTCAACTCCTGTCCCGTTTGTATAAATTCTCTTCCAGTCTGGAACATACACTTTTCACACTACCATTCACAGACTCTCACGTCCCCATAATTCCCTTCCCTCAGACCTGCAAAGGAATACTTTATTTTCACCTTTTGTCTTAATAAGTCCATCTGCTTCTTTTTGTGTGTGTGAGTGTGTGCTTTAAAGGACAGGCCAGGGACGTAGCCAAAAGGCACTCAGGACTGGCAGAGACAACCTAACCCTTCTGGGATGTCCCTTCTTCAACTTGTCACCTTAACACCTGTTCCTTAAATACATCTTTACCCTCCCAAAGCCCTCTCTCATTCCGAAAGCGGATGGACCAGCTACCCCACGAGCCCTTTGTCTGAGGCTTCCTTCCACAATTCCCATCCTCGTTCACACACAGGTAGGAGGGGTCCGCCCGGCCCGGGAACACGGAGCCCAGGTTTCCGCATCTCGATTCCGGATGGGATGGGGTGGCGTTCAAGGACCTCCCCGATCCCCAATTCTGAGCCGGGGAGAACGACTCCGGGGAGGCGACCCTCGTGCTCACAGCGCCTGCTGGCAATGGGATGCGCACAGGCCCCTTCCAGCCTGGCTCTCGGTATCCACGCCTGCGACCTCGGGCACCCGGCCGAGGCCCGGACGGCGCCCGCTCGCGGCAGCGCCAGGCCCTCCCTCACCCTCACCCGCCGCGGCGGGCCGCCTCTCACCTAGCACGCTAGCATCGCCCGTCTAGCGCCTCACCGGAGACCATGGGTCCGGACGGGTCTCGGACGCCACCCGTCCGTCTTGAAGGAGGCTGGCGGGGATACGCGGGCACCGGATTTTAGCGCGCTGACACCGGGAACACGCCGTCCGGTTTCTAAGGAACAGAGGGCTCTGGAAGGGAGGGGCGGGACGGCGGGAGGAAAGCGCATGCTCTGTGATGGGGGTGGACCCGCGCGGGGCGGGGCCAGCGCTAGGAGCTGCGCATGCTCCCTCGTTTGGAGGCGGGGCTTAAAGTCTCTGGGCTGCGAGGTCCTGGTCCTCTTGGTTTCCCCGCAGAGGAGGTGATGGTGGGAGAACCCATCTATCCTTGGCTCACGGATTGGCCTAGAAAAGGCCAGGTCCTGGTTTGGGGTCCCGATTACTAATGTATTCTCTGGTGCCTGTCTGGACGACTCTTCATCTGGACGTTATTTGCTCCTTAAATGTCACTTTTCTAAACTGTGACTTCAGTCTCCTACTGGAGCCTGTGTTCTCCTAAGTAAATATATTTGATAACGAAGCAGTCCTTTGGCTCAGCACATTTCTAGTTTAGGTCTTGGTGTGAAACTAGCTCTGTAGGAATTGTGATTGGAGGTTACTTCTGCCTGGAAAGCCTCTGAGGCCTCTGTTTGTCTGAGGGTCCTAGTGACCCAGTCTCCCATCCATCTGCATCAGGAAGGCCTCTCGGCCAGCTATCATTCCACAGCAGCCAGTGATGACAAGAACAGACCAGCCGACCTGAGGCAATTCTGCCTGGGACCTGCTGACCAGCTGCAGCACTGCACCTTCTTTGACAAACAGAAGTTGTCCCCAAATCTGAGTTTGAGAGGCTTTTAGTTGGAAAAGAAATTGTAGCTTCTAACCTCACTTTTTTTTTTTTTTGGCTGGGTGAAAATGTCATTGTCTCTATTCATTTTTCCAGTCCTGGGGCTTGAACTCAGGGTCTGAGCACTGTCCTTGGGCTTTCTCAAGGCTAGAGCTTTACCACTTGAGCCTCAGCACCACTTCTGGCTTTTTCTACATATGTGGTACCAAGGAATCGAACCCGGGTCTTGGTGCATGCTAGGCAAGCACTTTAACCACTAGGCCAAACTCCTGGCCCTTAGCTTTTAATTTTTTTTTAGCTCTTAATTTTTTTGTTTTGTTTTGTTTTGTTTTTGCCAGTCCTGGGCTTAAGCTCAGTGCCTGAGCACTGTCCTTGGATTTTTCTCAAAGCTAGAGCTCTACCACGTGAGCCTTCGCACCACTTCTGGTTTTTTCTAAGTATGTGGTACCGAGGAACCGAACCCGGGTCTTTGTGCATGCTAGTCAAGCACTCTACCACTAGGCCAAACTCCCGGCCCTTAGCTCTTAATTTTAAGGACATTTGTACTGGATTTAGAAATCAAGGTTGACATTTTTATTTTGAATTTTTAATTTTAACACCTTAGAAGGGTTTTTTTTTGTTTGCTTATTGTTCATATAGCATATGTTAGTTGTATAAAGGGGGTTTGCTGTGGTGGTCCCAGACCCATATATACATATAATATAACCCATATCAGACCCACCCCTCTAAAACTCCTTCTTCCCCATTACCTAGAATATAAGTTCAATAGGGTGCATTGTTATTTTGTCCTATAGGTATTACAATGATTCACTCATATTTACCCCAGACACTATACCTTTTCCTTTTCCTCAGATGAACACTTTTTTTTTTTTTTTTGGTCAGTCATGGGGCTTGAACTCTGGGCCTGGGCAGGTGCTATCCCAGAGCTCTTCAGCTCAAGGCTACTGCCCTACTCCTTGAGCCACAGCCCCATTTCTGGTTTTCTAGTAGTTAATTGGAGATAAGGCTCTTACGGACTTTTTAGTGCCTGGGCTGGCTTTGAACCTCAATCCTCAGATCTCAGCCTTCTGAGTAGCTAGGATTACAGGTATGTGCCAAGCCCTACAGGAACACTCTTAAAATAACAAAATTTCTCCTCCATATGGAGAAAGGCCAGACAAAAAAAAAAAAAGGCAGCAGTCTGGGAGTGTGGCCTGCCCAGCATGCAGAGAGCCCTTGGCTCCATTCTTTGGTACCACATACACTGAAAAAGCTGGATGTGCTGATGTGGTGCAAGTGACAGCACTAGCCTTGAGAAAGCTCAAAGGCAGTGCACAGGCCCCGAGTTTAAGCCCCAGGACTATCAAAAAAAAAAAAAAAAAAAAGCAGAGTCAGTGTACCTGTGTTTAATTCTTTTTATTCACTGTCCATATTTCCAAATCAGGATTTCTCAGCCATTTTGACATTTGGGATCTGGTCTTTCTTGGGCATGGGTAGAGAAAGCACTGTGGGATACTTAGCATCATCACTGGCTTCGAAATGCCAGCGACAATCTCAACCTCAGCTATGATTACCAAGGATATCTTCCAGTTGCCCAATGGTCCCTTGGCAGGGTCAAAGGCAAAATTATTCTACTAGTCTGCAGGAAATGAGCCTACTCCAGGATAATCCACAGGATTATTCTGTGCATAATCTTAAACCCTACTTTACCACCTTACCCCTTAGGCCACAGTTCCAACATCTGGTTTTCTGGTGGTTAACTGGAGACAAGAGTTAAGAGTGTCATGGACGGCCGGGAGTTTGGCCTAGTGGTTAAAGTGCTTGCCTAGCATGCATGAAGACCCGGGTTCGATTCCTCGGTACCACATACATAGAAAAAAGCCGGAAGTGGTGCTGAGGCTCAAGTGGTAGAGCTCTAGCCTTGAGAAAGTCCAAGGACAGTGCTCAGGCCCTGAGCTCAAGCCCAGGACTGGCAAAAAAAAAAAAAAAAAGAGTGTCATGGACTTTTTAGTGCCTGGGCTGGCTTTGAACTGTGATCCTCAGATTTCAGCCTCCTGAGTAGCTAGGATTACAGGCCTGAGCCACCACATTCGGCTTAAACCTTACTCTACCCTAGCTCTCAAGAGATTTGTATGGGGTAGAATGAGTTACGGATCAGGGGTAGAACACTAGCATGTGTAATGTTCTGGGTTCAGTTCCCAGAACTGGGGAAAAAGAAAGTTCTGTATGATGCTACTAATGATGCTACTAAGTGAAACATTCTGCAGTGTAGTGTAATTTTTTTTTTAACAAAAGTCGGTGTTATGTAACAACACAGAATGTTCAGAGCTTTCAAATAGTTAATGATGTTTACTATAGACATAAGACACTTTTTCTGACTTAAGGTCTCTTTAAGATAGGATCATAGATGCTGTCCTTGAGCAAACATCTCTATCCCCAGTAACCTTTAGCTACCACCTGCTTCTTTCTTGTTCTGTATATTATTTTGTGGCATTATTATCCATCCTGTCACTCCAACCATAGTCTTGCCTTGTCTCCTCTCCCACCTCCCTCAGTAGAAAAAGTCACATAACTTGAGCCAACATGTTTTTCTTAGCACTTAACTTGTCTTATTATTTGTGGTCTACTACCTAGTTTGCCTTCAATCTGGTTCTAGTCCCACCTCTGGGTAGACACCAGCATGATTGACTTTTCTCTCTCCTATGCACAAACTTTTTGTTGTTGTGGGGCTTGAACTCAGGGCCTGGGTATTGTCCCTGAGGTTTTTGCTTAAAGCCAACACTCTACCATATTGAGACCCAGAACTACTCCTGGTTTTCTGGTATTACCTGGAGAGGAGTCTTACAGACTTTCCTGCCTGGGCTGGCTTTGAACTGTGATCTTCAGATTTCAGCCTCGTAAGTAGCTAAGATTACAGGTGTGAGCCACCAGTACCCAGCTAAATCCTTGGTTTTATGTGGCCAGGAGAGACAGAATTAGACTAGTCACACCAGAAAACATTCTCATGAAGGAAGAGTGCTCACATGCACTGCGTTCCTAAGTTCCGAGTACTTCTCAATGCATTCAATCATGCTATCATCCCTTGCTTCACAGGATGGATAAATTAGCCACATTGTAAGGATGGGAAACAAGCTGATAAGAGGTCTTTTTCTTTCTTTTCCTTTAGGGCTGAGGATTGAAATCAGGGCCTAGTACTTTACCATTGAGCTACATCTCTGAGAGTTAAACCTTCCCCCCCACACCCCCACACCACAAGTCCTGGGGCTTAAACTAAGGGCCTGGGCACTATCCCTGAGCTTCTTTTGCTCAAGGTTAGCACTCTACCACTGGAGCCACAGCACCACTTCCAGCTTTTTCTGTGCATGTGGTACTGAGGAATCAAATTCAGGCCTTCATGCATACTAGGCAAGCACTCTACCAATAAGTAACATTCCCAGCCCTGACAGGTTAACTTTTAATGGTCACCTAATTAGTAAGTGGTAAGCAGCTGGTCTGGAGCTATGGCTTAAGCAGTAGAGGGGTAGCCTTGAGCAAAGAAGCTCAGGGACAGTGCTCAGGCCTCAAGTTCAAACCCTAGGATTGGCACAAAACAAAACAAAAACAAAAAAAAAAATCCTGCCAAACATGTAATTTTTCTTGTCAGTATTCCCTTAACAATATAGTAGGACTACTTACAAAGCATTTTTCAGATATTGGGAGTAATACAGAAGACATTATACAAAAGGATGTCTGCAGGTCATATACAAGAATTCACTATTTAATATATAAGGGACTTGAACATAAAAGAAGTTAGAAGGTTTTCTGGAACTATTTCCCTGTGGACGCTGAGAACCATGTTCTTACAAATCTTAACTTTTTTTTTTTACCAGTCCTGGGGACTGATCTCCGGGCTTGGACACTGTCCTTGGACACTTTTTGCTCAAGGGTAGCACTCTGCCATTTGAGCCATAGCCCCGAGTCAAACCTAGGGCTTCATGCATGCTAGGTGAGCACTCTACCACTAGGCTACACTCCCAGCCCACAAATCTTAACTTTTATAGGAAATTCTGTGGCTCACCTTTCTGAGGCTGAATTTGCTGATTTCCTTGACTAAGATAGAAGCTGTTTCAAGGTACAGAATTGTAGCTGCAGTGCCCATTCTATTTGGGCTCTTGCAAATGCAAAATTTCAAAGATTCTTTTAATTTTATTTTTCTTGCCAGTCCTGGGCCTTGAACTCAGGGCCTGAGCACTGTCCTTGGGCTTTCTCAAGGCTAGAGCTCTACCACTGGAGCCACAGCGCCATTCCAGCTTTTTTCTAAAAATGTGGTACCAAGGAATCAAACCTGGGTCTTTGTGCATGCTAGGCAAGCACTCTACTACTAGGCCAAACTCCTGACCCTCAAAGGTTCTTAAGACACCTGAGCATGTAAGAGGGCCTGAGCATGTAAGAGGTAGGTTGAAGGCCCCATTTCTCTGGGACAGAACGTATCACACCAACCCCCCAAAAGACTTGAAACAGAGACGAAACAGCCATGACTGCTCATGGATGTGTATTTTAATAAAAATAATTCTGTCAAAATACAACAGGAGTTTTTCTAATCTCAAGTACAATTTTAATAGGATGTTTTGTGTTAGAATTCTCTCGGCCCTCCCAAACCCTAAGTTTCATGCTAATGCCAGATACCAACTAGTGAGGAGAAAGGCAGAACCAGTGTGCATGATGTGAAAGATGCCTGTTTCAGCTGTAGTTAATAATGGAACATATTTTTCAAAGGGGGGGGGGGACTTGGGCAGCCAGAAGCCACCATCTGGCCATTGGTCCAGGTGCCTGGCGGTCAAGTAGGGCTCTGGTGTCCAGCTGCCACACTATGTGCATACCTGAGTTGTGAGCAACCAAAGGAACTTTTAGCTCCAACAGTCCTCTGTCTCAACTTCTTTGTGCTTGCTTAAAGGCTGGGAAGGTGCTGGGTGGCTAGGAATTCTCCACTTGTCTACATGTAGTATCCTGGTTCTGATAGCCTACACACAGCCTCAGACCCATGTGGGTAGGGATAGGGAATTTTGACTTTCTTGGAGTGGCTGCCAGTTTCTGCTCTAAAAAGAGCAACTATCTGGTGCCACCAGCAAGGTGAGTAGAGAAGGCTGCTCCCCCAAGGCCGGACAACCCAATAGTGCCAGGTCTTCCTTGTGCCCCCATAGACCAGGTCCAGCCCTTCACCAGGACTGTTTCCAGGTGCTTTCCTCATTCAGGGATCCTGGAAGCAGGCTGACAGGTCTGGGTGTGCATACAGGGCTCATCTACTGGCAGGTGGGCCTGGACTCTCAATGAAGACAGCCAGCTCAAGCAGCTTGGTTTTGACCTCTCCATGGCTTGTGGGGGCAAAGGCTTATGTCCCAAAGGTGAGCTACCCAACTGGGACAGAGAGCCCCTCCAGAGAGGAACAGAGTAAACAACTTGAATTCAGCTGAAACAGTGAGATAAGGCACAGAAAACAGGGAGGTGGCATGGGTACTGAGTGCGAGCCAGGCAGAGATCCAACCCTATGCAGCACACAGCTGTCCCGAGCCCTCCTGGACCCTCTTCTAGCCGCTCCACAACTCAAGTCCAGGCTTCTATCCCCATCCCTGACACATTCATGGAAGTATTAGTACCAGGCATCACTGGAAGCCATGCCAACCAGACTAACCCCTTATGGGACTCATCTGTTATTTTGCCTCAGGACTAGGAATAAGGTTAGTAGTCCTTATTTTCCTGGATATACCTACTAATTTGCTATGTGAATTTGGCCAAATCACTTATTCTTCTGGATCTCTTATTTCTAAAAGATTTCTAGAGATGTTCTCTAAACTCCTGCAGCTGCAAATGCCTCTGGGTTTAGCTCTAAATCCTGCTAGCTGTGTTTGTGTGTGTGTGTGTGTACACGCATGAGTATGGGAGCAGTGCTGGAGCTTGAACTCAAGACCGGATGCTGTTTCTGAGCATTTTTGCTCAAGGCTAGCACTACTACTTGACCCAAGCAGGAAGATCTCGTGGGAATGAGTGTTCCTCCTGGCAGCCAAGCATACAGCAGCTCTTGGTTTGAAGGCAGATAGTTTTCACTTTGGGCTTTTTTTTTGAGGGGGGAAGGTGGTGGGTGGGGGTGTTAATTGGAGATAAGTCTCATAGACTTTCCTACTCGGGATGGCTTCAAACCTTGATCATCAGATCTTAGTCTCTTGAGTAGTTAGGATTATAGGTGTGAGCCATCAGGTAAGCCACACACTGCATGCGTGTGTGCGTGCGTGCGTGCGTGCGTGCGTGCGTGCGTGTGTGTGTGTCTGTCTGTCTCTGTCTCTCTCTCTCTCTCTGAAGTTTAAGCACAGGATCTTATTATGTGAGCCATACCTCTAGGCTCTCAGGCTGATCATTTTAACAGCCTGATGTTTCCAATCTCTGTGACTGGAGCTTTGTTCTCCCATAATGAATTTCTTTTACAGATAGGACAGTACCTCCTAATTGGTCATGGACTGCCAAATAGAGACCTGGCAAGAACTAAGAAAAAGAAGTAGCCTATAGGATATCCTCCAAGACAAAATTCTGGAAGATATCCGCCAGAGTCTTAGTTCCTCACCAGTGACTAATTTACCACAATTATTTGGTTTTTGTCCAGCTGTGGGCTTAGTAGGGAGGCAGGGACTCAGGCCTTACCAGCCACTCCCATGTCCACTTACAGAGCAGATGCTTTACTTGCAAGTTTAGCTTCTGGCTTTGCATGGCTGACCCTAATCATAGAACTACGTGTGGACTGTTCTCCACATTGTGAAGCAAGTATGGTAATCCCAGCCTCTCTGGGTGTTCTCCATGTAGGCCTCTTCTTCTGACAGCCAGTCTTCTCCACAGATGGCCCACCCAAGTCCTGGCAGCATCTTGGCCCTTCTAGTAGTAGCAGGACCTTTGCTCAACAGCTATAAAGGATCATCTGAAACAACTGGTAAGACATCTGTAAAGCTCACGGAGGTCTCTTCCTCTTCCCTACAATGATGGGCCAATCTGCAAACAGCAGCCTAGCCCAGCTGCAGAAAACCCAGCGCACAGTCAAGAGATCCATCCATTCCAGGGACCCAGCAGCCCAAGAAGCTGCCTCCATGAGGTACTATCATCAATGCCATCAGAGCTGTGCCACGACTGTTAAGACCCAAGCAGGAAGAAAGCAGTCCCTGTCCTCAAGGGCCTCTCTCGTGGGAATGAGTGTTCCTCCCGGCAGCCAAGCATACAGCAGCTCTTGGTTTGAAGGCAGGTAGTTTCCAGGCAATCAATCAATTGAAAATATAAGAATTATTTGGCCACCTTAATAACAAGTAAAGGCAGGGCATTGAGAAGAGAAGAGGGACAAGGCAGGCAGTGAGAGGCAGGGTAGAGTTGTAGACAGTGTGCTAGCCTTCTGCTTCCTTGCTTTGCTGTATGGTCCTGGGCCATACTTAGCACTTCTTTGGACTCCTGGGCCTGCAGCTCTTAGTCCAACTCTCAAAAGTGTAGGGACATCCATACTTAGGGACTCTTATCCAAAAACCCCTTGAGATGCGGCAAAGCAACTTAGCCTGACTCTGCCTACCAAGTCCCCTCCCCCTCCCCAAAGGTCTTTGCAGTTTCTCTGTGTGGCAGCTGGGCCTGTGGCTCAACAAAGAGGGAGCCTAAGATAAATCGCTTTGCTGAGGTGACAGAGATGATATTTTTTTAATGAGTTGGACTCAAATAAAACACATAGTGTCTGGACAGCCTCACCCAAGAGGTGGTGGACAACTAATGCTACGATAAATACTGTGTCTCTCTCTCTCTCTCTCTCTCTCTTTTTTAATATATATATATATTTATATATATAATCTCATTTATTTGTGAGGTTTTTTTTTTTTGCCTTTTTTACTTATGAAAATAATAAGCTATCACCAACCTGGATAGGCTTTATCACTAAATTAGCAGAAACCAGCTCAGCACAAACTCTCCCGAGATAAACACTGGTGGCTCAGTAAGGAGGAAAAAAGATTTAAAAAACCCAACCCCTCCTCAAAATAAAAGCTCCTTTAAAAGAGAAGGCGCTACATGAGTAACCAGCCAATACTGTGTCCCAGGCCTCTGCACATAATGGGGAGAAAGATTCAGGAAAAGAGGGAGTGAGAGGAAGAAGGGGGGGGGGAGGGAGGGAAGGAGGACGGACAGACGGAGGAGAGGCAGGCAGGCCAGGCAGGAGGAATGGACTCTTTCCATGGCTTCCAGGTCCCTGTGCCAGGTGCATATTGAGGACAGGGCAGCTCCAGCTGGGGAGCCAGAGGGCCAGGTGGGGCCAGCCAGTATGGTCAGCTAGTGCAAGTAGTCATCAACTCTGGCAAAGGAGCAAGATCCCAGGCCTGCTCGGGCCATGAGCCGTAGACATTCAGATGCCTGGCCCAGGGCAAGCATCAGAGGAGGCTGCTTTGGCAGGTTCTGAGACTCTGTGGAGGAGATAAAGGGGCCAGTTACTGCCCTAATCAGTGTTTGGAGCCAGGTCAAAGTTCCTTACAGGTAGAAGGAGGAAATGGACAGAATCCCTGTGAAAATCCTAGCTGTCAGGCCATGGTCCTGTAGTTGGTGTATCTGTAAGCAACCCGAGGACCTTGGCTTTCTTTAGAGCAGTCGGCTGGGCTCATGATCATAATCTAGAGCCAACTCAGTTGGAAGGAAGTCAGGATTTAGGTTCAGCCTGGAAACCCAGAAACCCTGTTAGTCATCAGAGATGGTCTGGACCAATCTCACTGTCCTTCACAAGGACAAGGAGAGGCCTCCTAGACATTCATGTGTCAGTGTCTTCTTCAGTTAGATGTACTCACCTAAAATGGCGCTGTTGAGAGCAGCACATACAGGTTCCCTCTGGATGGGGTCAAGCTGCTGGCCAACTGGGCAGCTCCAGGGGTCTGAGTATGCCAGTAGGCTGAAGGCATCCTAAAGAACAAAATACTCTTGAGAGGACTGGGGCACACACTACACTTACTCCATGCTTCTAGAGAGGATAGGGACTACAGTGCCCAAGGACAGATCAATAGACCTGGCAGCAGGCTCGGGCAGGATGTGTACCCTCTCTAGACCAGACATCCGCGTTCCACTAAGGATCTGACGAGAGCCCACTCTGTCCTACTGCTGCTGCCTCTGGATACTTCAGTGTCATCTGGTCCCCAGAATCGAGTGAGGTCCTGCTCACTGTGGTGAGGGCCTGACTCATTCTATACCTGTAACATTTCTGTGTGGGCCAAATTCTTGCCATACTCGCGGCCCAGCTGCTCACTCAGTGCTTGCAACTCGCGGCCAAACAGGATGATCCTCTCTGTGGCAGCCTGGTTGCCCCCGCAGAGCTGCCGTCGTGGATGTCCATCATCTGCACCCAGAGGCCAGCCGAGAGCACATGAGGAGGAAGGAGGAGAAAAAGTCAGGAAGACCCCAAGAAGCTGTAGCTTCTGGCAGTCAGGGGCTCAGAGAACAAGTGGATCAGCTAGAGCACAGGTACTTTCAAGTCTTCCTAGCACACAGTCCAGAGCTGCCCTCTTCCCACCCTGCATAGATGCACAGTGCTCCGCAAATTCTCTCCAGCCTCAAACAAAGGGGTTCTGGTCTCTTGGCAGCAGGCCTGAACCTTCTTGCACGTTTGAAGCCACTTCAGGAACATGTCCGCGAATGGCTAAGAAAACAGTGGACCTAGTCTGACTGGAGTTGCTAAAGCTGCTTAAGGCTTCCATCCCAGCCCCTCCAGAGACACTGTGCATTGCCTTCTCAGGGGCCATCAGGTGGGCCATGCTGGGGCACAGCCCTTACTCACCCATGCTAGACTCATCCGTCTGCAGGTCCTCATGTTTGTAGGCACCATTGACAATGCGTGTGGACATGGTTTCCAGCATGCCATTGGGATAATGTTCTGCTTCCATCTCCATTTCACTGTCACTGGGAAGGAATGAAGTGGGAATTGGGAATTGGCCGAGGGGAAGTTGAACAGCCTCGCTGGGCCTCCATTTAGTCTTTAGCTGTAGTGGCTGCAGATAAACAAGGGCTGCCAGAGCAAGCTTCCCAGGTTCCAAGGATTTGGTACCTACTACAGCTATTTCCAGAGGCTTGTCACCTGGTTCCCACTCTTGACCTCTTGACCTAGAGTTGCCACTGCGATTTTTCTCTTCCTGGCTCTCCTCTGAGCTGACATGTCTCTTTTACACAACTCTGCCATTCCTAATGACTGCGCTCCATGGGCCCCTTGGGCATTTCTGTGGCCTTGGTTGACAGCCAAACTTAGAACATGCAGAGAACCTTTACAAAGCCACCTAGAGCTGTAGTTTGCAGCTCAGATCCTCTATCTGCAACCTGGCTCCTCAGAAGCCAGATCCTATAATAGCTTCCACATACATAAAATACCATGGCAGGGCTAGCCTCCTTGGAAGGTAAGTCCCCACAGAGGAAACCACACTCAGTCAGGCAGAGTCAGCACCTCCAAAGAAAGCCAGGGCCAAGAAAATTGGTGGCTAAATCTTGAGTAGGCCAGAAGCCACTGCTAGCACCTTAGGCATAGACCTATGATAGAGGTGGAGGTGAAGTGCTGGGGACAGCACTTGACTTGAAGGACAGGCTGCAATGGGCCCAGCAGGTGCAGAGCAGAAGCAGAGTGGAGGGAGCATAGCAAGACAGGCACCTGGTCTCCTGGTTACTGGTACTGCTGTGGGGCTGGGACTTGGTAGAGTCTGTTGAGTTGGACTCGGAGTAATTGACGGAGGACGGGGAGGAGGAGGACGAGGAGGACGAGGACGAGGAGGAGGAGCTGGGTGCGGGGTATTTACTGTGGTTCTGTTTGCTCTTGGTGGATGCGACGCCATTGCTGCAGCTGGGACTGTCTGCTCCTAGAAGCCGGGGATGGTCAGAGGAGGAGGGGCAGCTTGCCATCAAGCAGGACCTGGGGTTTGCCACAGTGGTCCCTTTCCCTTCCCCCCAATCCAGCAGCCAGCCCTGAGCCCAGTGTAGGGAAGGGCATATAGGGTGGCCATTTTTCTCCACACCAGCTCTTCCCAGAGCCCTCTGGAGAGTGGCTGACCTGTGTTGTGCATGTGGGAACTACTGGGACCATGTCGGGGGCTGAGGCTTGGGGAGCCAGGATAGCTGTCTTGGGACTTGGGGCTTCGGGAGCTCAAGCTGCGGACCTCACTGTCGGTGCCATTCACCATCTCCACAAATTGTCGGCACCTGTGGAGGGAGCATAGCAGCGAAGCTCTGGGCCTGGCCTGGGCTGCAGGTTCCTGCCACCAGCTAAGGAGCTGGGCTCTGAGACTGACAGACCTAACTTACTTGAGCATGAAAAGCAGGTTGGGGTTGTGCTCCAGCAGCCCAGGGTAGAAGCGCTGAGTTGTCTCAATGGCTTCGCCCACCCGGCCCTCCAGCACCAGTTTCTGGATCTCTGCAGAGAGCAAGAACACAGCCATGAGTGAGAACCATAGGATCTTCACAGCTACACATATGGGATATGGCCAGCCTCAAGGAAGAAGCCAGCCAAGAGTTACGTGAGGTAGTTCAGAGTGCCCTGATGCCTGAAGATGCTCATAGAAGAGGCTAAAGAGAAAATGTAGCAGGGCATGGTTTCTGCCAAGTGTCAAGGATTACTCAAGAATAATAGAGAGGGGCCGGGAGTTTGGCCTAGTGGTAAAATGCTTGCCTAGGATGCACAAAGATCCAGGTTTAATTCCTCGGTACCACATACATAGAAAAATGCTGAAAGTGGTGCTGAGGCTCAAGTGGTAGAGCTCTAGTCTTGAGAAAGACCAAGGACAGTGCTCAGGCCCTGAGCTCAAGCCCAGGACTGGCAAAAAAAAATAAATAAATAAGAGAAGAAAATGAAGGGACCTTGTTCCTCAGAGACAGAAAGGGAATTTGGAGTCTCACTCCCTTGTGACAGAGCTGAAGGGAAGACGCTGGCTATGGCAGCATAATCTTCGGATGGACACCCAGGAAGCTAGTGACCTAAGGCTTCTCTTCAAACACTCCTCTTTCTCCAGGCCCTGCAGGGGACTGGCGAAGTGCACTGGTTTAGACCAGAGCCCTTACACTGACAATTTGTGGGAGCTGCAGCATGCATCTGGGAGAGGAGGTCATCCTCAAACCGGCATCTCCAATGATGGCCTCCTGGGCCAGCAGCATCTTCATGCTGCCTCCTCGGTCTTGCTGGGAGTGACTTCTAAGTCAGGCTCTCTCATGCATGGATCCCAAGTCTGGGATCCCTTTCCATATGTTTGGGTGAGAGCAGATTCTCTGGGAGACACAGACACATGAACATATACAGAGACAAAAGACTGAGAGAATCAAGCACTCAGACGTACATGTCCACAAACATCCACTTACTCCCATCTTCTTGTCTTTCTCCTATCTCATTTCTGGCAACCCTTCCTTTGGCTAAGGGGCCCCAAACACACAGTACACAGGCAATATGAATACAAGGAAAGTTGCCTTAGGCAAAAAAGAACAAGGCTATCTGCAAAGGGCAGGAGCAATGGCTGGAAGCAAAGAAAATCACTGCAAAGCATCAGCTTTGCCCTGTCTGACCATTAAGTCCCCTTTCTGGCAAGGAACAAGCAGCACTACCAAGGTTGAGTAAATAGTTGGAAAGTAGAATATGGGTATCATAAGATGCAAATAATCTTCATGGAAGACCATGAATAGGAGATTGAGTAGAATCCAGGTCTCAGAGGGAGGAAGATGACGTAAGGAACAGGATCTAGCCGGTCCAGAACCAGACCCCACCTGGCTTTCAAGAGTGCAGGTTAATGAGGCTGCTCTGAGACCTTCCTTTAGCTGTTCACATGGGCAGTGCTGTGTGGGAAAAGGAACAAAAGCAGCAGGGTCCGGGACTAGCTTTGGGCTGGTCTCCAGAGTGGTGAGGACTGGACTCCTAGCATGTTAACTAGGGCTGGCATGAGTTAGAGATTAGAATCGAGGACAGGTGAAAGACAAGGGTAGAAGAGAATTAACCTTACTTTGTCTGTTCTTTATGGACGCCTGTTCTTCCTGAATCGGGGTTTCAGTCATTCGGGAAAAAGCCGTGGCCGTGGCACAATACCCATGATGCACCAGGTAAGACGAGACCATGCTAGAAAAAAGGAAGAGCTTGAGGTGACACTCAAGAACCATATTTCTCATGAACTCTTGATGAGACAGACTACTTCCCTATGAAGTTTTCCCTAAACACATCTTGGAGATTGTAACACCCATAGAACTGAGAAGACTGGAGCAAAATGAAAATTTGCCTCAGTGTTCATGCCATCAGAAAGGGAAAGGGGCTGGTCACATCTGTGCTCACAGCTTGGAAGAAGGTCTGCGGGTCTACGTTTCTCTGGGACATGATGCCCCAACCTCATAAAAGCAACTGTCTTCTGGTAAACACAAGCAAGCCTAGAGCTAGCCAACTGTCTCACCCCGGGCTTCCTGAAATGACAGCCAGAAAGTGTAGCAGCTGGCCAGACACAGAGCATGCCTGCCACGTGCCAGACACACAGGAGCTCCTCTAGGGCTGCCTACACTCTAGTGATTCTGCCCTTTTACAGTACTGGGTCTAACAGTGATGGCAGCTAACTCATAAGCCAAAGTTATTCGATGATATGCCACAGATAAAGGGCCTGAGATGGGAAGATATCAGGGTGATCTTGTTATAAAGGGACAGACACCAGCAGGACTAACAGGAACACAATCTTTGGAAAAAGGACTTACTGTCCATTAGGCATTTAACCCATCTGAAGCATCTGAAGCTGTTTCAGCAGTGGCATATGTGTGCATGTATGTGAGAGTGTATGTATATGTAGTGAGCAGAGGATGAGTCTTCATGTCTGATGTAAACAGGAATAAATATGCCAGGCATTGGTGGCTCATGCCTGTACTTGTAGCTACTCAGCAGGCTGAGCTCTTCAGCTCAAGGTTACTGCCCTACTCCTGAGCCACAGCCCCACTATCCACTTTCTAGTGATTAATTGGAGATGAGACTATTAGCTCCACTAATGACCAAAAAACCAGAAGGGGAGCTGTGGCTCAAAGTGGCAGAGTACTAGCCTTGAGCACAAAGAGGCTCAGGGATAGCACCTAGGCCCTGAGTTCAAGGCCCCCCGCCCGCCCCACCAACAACCCCACCCCCTTTTTTTGGCCAGTACTGGGGCTTGAACTCAAGGCCTGGGGTACTATCCTTGAACACTTTTGTTCAAGGCTAGTGCTCCACCACTTGAGCCACAGAGCTACTTCTAGCTTTTTCTGTGTATGCGGTACAGAGGAATAGAACCCAGGACTTTGTGCATGCCAGGTGAGCACTCTACCACTAGGCTATGCTCCCTGTTCCGAATTTTTTTTTTTTTAAATGTAAGAAAGGGTCACCCAAACCAGGAAAAAGAAAAAAGAAAAATTAAAAAAAAAAGGGGGGGGCGGGAGTTTGGCTTACTGGTAGAGTGCTTGCTGAGCATGCATGAAGACCTGGGTTCAATTCCTCCATACCACATACATAGAAAAAAGCCAGAAGTGGTGCCGAGGCTCAAGTGGTAGAGCTCTAGCCTTGAGAAAGTCCAAGGACAGTGCTCAGGCCCTGAGCTCAAGACCAGGACTGGCAAAAATAAAATAAAATAAAGCAAGAAAGAAAAAGAAAAAGAAGCCGGGCACGGTGGCTCACGCCTGTAATCCTAAGTACTCAGGAGGCTGAGATCTGAAGGACTGCTGTTCAAAGCCAGCTCAGGCACTAAGAGACCAACTGTAAGACTCTTATCTCCAATTAAACACCAGAAAAGTGGAAGTGGTGCTGTGGCTCAAGGGATAGGGCAATAGCCTTGAGCTAAAGTGCTCAGGGACAATGCCCAGGCCCAGAGTCCAAACTCCATGACCAACAAAAAACAAACAAACAAAAAACAGGATTGGGGTGTGGGTGAGTGGTACAATGCTTGTCTAGCATGTGTGAGGCCCTGGATTCTATCCTCAACATCACAAAATCTAAAAAAAATTAAAAACAAAGAGGCAGAAAAATAAAATATAATAAAATATCTACCAGGGGAAGCCAGCTGAAGAGCTTGTGGCAGTTAGATAGCCTAATTATTTCCAATACTTATTAAATAAAGCTATGTGAAACAATGAAACACAAATTATATACAAGTTTTGACAAATTCTGCCTAGGAACACATACAGGCACATGGATACACACATAGAAACAAAACAACCATGCGCTGAGCCTGCGCCCTGAAATCTAAAGGTGTAAGTCCCTCTTACAGGGGGCCAGGTAGCTCCATCATTTCTTCTCAAGCAAGCCTGCTGTGGGAAGCAGCATTATCCTAGTCATGGGAAGAAACATTTCTGATCTGCTTGAGGGCTGAGAACTAGCGGTGGCTGTGCTATTTTTTTCTGAGATAGGTCTGGCCATCTAGCCTGTGCCTTAGCCCTCATTTAAGGCTGCTTTAATACCAATTTCTCAATAAAAGGAAGGTTGCATAAAAAACCTAGGGTACATCCTAATCCCACATAAGGGACCCTGGCACCCTGGTATCTCTACGGGGCAAGGACGAGGGCTAGTGGAAGCCAAACCCTTCTCTACCCTTAGGGCCAAGTTACTAGCCCTCCTCCTAACAGAGAGGGTATCGTCATTGTCTCACTCAGGACTGCAGCTGGCCAAAGAAAAACTCAAACCTGGCCTCTATGGAGTCTCAGCAATGCTAGCTTCCAGGACAGATTGGGAATTAATCAGTGAAGGAGCTGGCCTGGCTGGTCTTGCCACCACTGGTGTGGATGCACCAGCCTTAACAGACTACTAACCTGTGGTCTGACCACAGGTATGACTTCCTCAGGCCAGAATTTGGATGGGTGGATACTTCCTAGAAAATACTGTCCACAGAGGAAGAGACCACAAGGCATTCTACAACATCTTCTACAAGAGATGGCTGGGTGCTGGTGGCTATGCCTATAATCCTAGCTACTCAGGAGACTGAGATCTGAAGATAGCAGTTTGAAGCCAGCCTAGACAGGAAACACTGTGACACTTATCTCCAATAAACTACTCAGAAAAAGCCAGAAGTGGTGCTGTGGTAGAGTGATAGTTTTGAGCAAAAAGAAGCTCAGGGACAGAGTTAAGAGTCTGAGTTCAAGCCCCTAGGTCTGGGAGAGGAACACAGTTGCTGCAGATGTGTTATAATGTTATACACAGAGCCTTCCAACAGCTGACTGAGGTGCAAATGTTTGACCAGAAGCAGCTCATGTTGAGAGAGAAGCAGGCAACTGCTAAATCACCTAGGAGTGCTTCCTGTGAGTATGCTTCTTTACAGAATTCCTACGAGCAACCTACAGGAGCATCAGAGGGATTGACACTCACTTCTGCAGCACCGCCTGCCATTCGCCAAGCCGGGCGCTGATAGGAAAGCCGTGGACAGTGCCCTGGACCTTAGCACGCCACTCCCGCATGTAGTCTTCAATGTCGAACAGGAAGGGCTGCTGCCCGAAGTTGGCATCCACAATCTCTCCAGGTGTCTGGAGGCCTACGGTGGGGTAGAGGTTGGCCTGAGGAGGAGAATGAATGTCAGGTCAGGCCCTGAGGGATAGCAGAGCCTGCTTTATCTCCATGGCTCCTGCCAGCCAACACTAGTGCTAGAAGAAAGTTGCAAAATAGGTAGTAGAGCTAAACTACATTTGGCCCACCTCCCTACCAGGGACGCTATAACCCGAAGTTTAAACAGAGAAAGCAAAAGAAAGCAAGCAAGGCTCAATATGAAGCATCTCCTGCCTTGCACCACATACACTGTGTACCCAAGGCCCAAAAGTCCCTTCTAAAACTTATCCAGGACACAGCAGTGCAGGCTGGGCACAACCCTGCAGGCATGTCCATGAAAGTGGCTGCATGGATCTATGATGGCGCCTCTCAGAAAGATCCAGGGCTAAGAACTCCTTGGCCACACACACACACACACACAAAGAGCTACATAACGGGGGAAAGGAAGGGTCAGAACTGAAACAAAAGACAAGGGAAGAGAAATGCAGACAAAGGGTTAGGTGAGTGGTACTAGGTTGGCAAAAGGGAGTGAGAAACCATTATCTTTCCAGAGAGCACTGAGCAGAATATCTATGGGCAATGAAGTATGGGGCTCCCACACTTTCTCCTCTGCCATATCAAGTTTCTGCCAGCTTCTACCACTCAGTGCCTTCTGTGGCTCCCATCACCTCTGCCTAGAGCCTTATCTACCTTCTCTAAGTAATTGTACCTCATCTTTCCAGGGTCCCCCAGTCTCTTCTTTGCCTCCCATTCTTAGACCAAATGTCACTCCTGAGTACCATGCACCTTTCCTTGGCAAGCTGGGTTCATCCAGCCCACTATGAGCTCTCCTTCCTCCCTTTTCCTCACTGACCCATCACTGTCCACAGGGATAGTAATTTCCTATACTTTCTAGAACTTGACAGAATACTGCTTTCACTTACGTCCACTCATTTCATGTCATGTTTCCACCTAGATTCTTCCCCAGCTAGGGTCAGAATTTTCCTAGGTTCCTTCTAGGTTTTCAGGTGGAAGACAGGGATTCCAATGCATATACAGGAGATTTGAACATGGCCCTGGATGCTGTAATTAGATTGAGGTCCCCTCAGATCACAAGGACATTCCCTAGGGCATTCATTATAGGGTACTCAGGATCCCTAAACATCCAACACAGTCAGTAAACCTTCCTTCCTTCTTTCCTTCCTTCCTTCCTTCCTTCGTCAGTGCACATACAGTCAGGCCAGGCTCCTTGCATTCTGGGTGGAGGCCCTGCATGAGACCATGTCTGCTGACTCATAGCGAAGCATTGGCAACAAGAGATGAAAGAGCCCTGAACTTATAAGCTCTGGCAACTCTAAACCCATCCTTTTCTAAGAGGAGAAAACCTAACAGTTAAGCTTATCTCTCTTACTTTGGGAGGAACCCAAAATGGTAGCAATGTAGATCCCTGAGGGCCTTGGGGTGCCCCAGGGATTTCTGATGGGCACATTCAAGAACTGGCTTCCTAAAATAGTTCAGAAATAATTTCCTATACTGTGCACCCAGCCCACTGGCTGTAAGCCACATGGAGCTGGCTCAGCCAGCTAAGCCATGGAGCTATTCTAATACCAACATCTTTCCACCCTACCCACCCCACAGCTGCCTTTGGAAATACCACAAATTTCTGTCACCTGCTAAGAGTCGTGGAGGAAGACCAGGCCTTGCTGCTGGAGAGAGAGAGGAAGACCAGCAGGTACCCCCCATTGGTACCCTCAAGCTGACAGCACAGCACACATCCCTGGTTGAGGAAAGGGTCAGACTCCACACTGTGCACTTACAGGTACTCCCATGCCCCATCCCAGGCAGCCCCCAATAGCCCAGGAAGGGGCAGGCCCACTGGTGGTACTTACCGGTAGGTCTGTGAAGGCTATACCTGTAGGGCAAAAGAAACAGTGATCAGGCCACTAGACAGGGCTAGTCCCTTGCTCTCCTCGGCCACTGTATGTGTGTGATGGCCAAGGACCTAGCCTGACAGTTTTAGGCCAGAGAGGAAGTCAGGTGAGTAGGTAACTGTCCACAGCTCTTCTAATTTCTCAAGGAAAATGTACTAGAAGAGACTAAGCCCAAGCTATCACCTCCTCAGGCTCTTCAAGACCAAAGCTCCTCTTGATCTAATCATTGTTTATGGAAAACCAATTGTTGTACTAAACTCTTTGTACCCATTACCTAATCCAACCATCTACCAATTCTGCGGAGCAGGCATTCTTATCCCATTTCACAGACAAGGAAAGTACATTTCAGGTTAAATGAATTGCCAACAGTAACAGTGCTGCCAGAAGTGAAGGAATTTCTAGTCTGAGTTTGATGCTCCAGTGGCATGGCTACGTTGATAGAGAAGCAGAGGCAGACAGGGTGGCCTTTGCCCATCTGTAGACCACACTCATTCCTCAGTGCTCCAAGCTTGCAAACCCCAGTCAACAATGGTCTGTATTATCCTGCAAACCCTCCTGCCAGAAGAAGGGGCTGGATGTCCAAAGTCCTTAGTCATAAGCTGGAGTGTCAGTGGAAGAAGTGGGGCCTCAGAATATCCACCAAAATGTTCATGTTTGCCCAACTGAGAAATAATGTAGGGGCCGGGCATGGGAGCCCCTGCCAATACCTCATAGCCCTTCCATTTTTAGATAAAGTCTGTATCTTATGAGTCTCTAGTCTGAAAGGTTTTCAATTGACTGACTCATAGGAAATCCCCAGTCTACTCCTCTAATCCAGACTTTATCCAGAAAAGAATCTGAGGGCCAGGGCAAGTGGCTCACACCTGTAATCCTGGCTACTCAGGAGGCTGAGATCTGAGCATTGCTGTTCAAAACCAGCCTGGGCACTAAAGTACATGGGACTCTTATCTCCAGTTAACCACTAGAAAATCAGAAGTGGTGCTGTGGCTCAAGTTGGTAGCCTGGAGCTCAGGGACAACACCCAGGCCCAAGGGTAGGGTGGTAGCCTTTTCTGAAGAGCTCAGAGACAGCGCCCAGGCCCAGAGGTCAAGCCCCCACAACTGACCAAAAAGAAAGAAGAAAGAAAAGAATCTGAAATCTAGCTAGACAGAACACATGAAGCCTGACCACAGCTCTCCTAGAAAAGCCTTGGAAGGGGCACACTGTCTCTAGCACTCATTTATGGATAAAATACCAAGAAACAGATGATCTTCATTTTTGCTGAGTTACTCTACTCCCCAATGGGGGAAAATCATAAACTCAATAGTCTGAGGTCACTTATGAACCCCACATGCAGGATCAGCAGTCCCTTGGCAACTCTCCAGTCTGGCAAAGAGCTGCCCTCAAAGATGAGTGGCCAGGATTTTGCTCACTCTTGGAGAAGGCTCAGTTTACCCTGGAAGAAGAAGGAATCCAGCTCTATCAGTTATGATGCAGTATGATTTTTGGTAAGTAACTCAACCTCTCTGGACTCATCTGTAGAATGGGGTAATCTTTCAGCTCAAGAAGGAAAAAAGAACACAAGGCAATCTGTAGAAGGTGCTTCAGAAGCCATGAGGTCTAGGTCTAGGTGAGTTGTGGTTGGACTATAAGAGTGAAGCAACTGTCATACTTCTGGGCAAAAGATAAGTATTCAGGCCTGTCCACCTCTGTCACATAATGGCACTCAGGAAACAGGCCTTGAGGACAAGGAAAGAACTCCCTCCTCATACCACTTCACAAGACAATGGTGTTCCTCCAGCCCTTTGTAAGCCTGTGATAGCAAGAACTAAGTTGACCCACATGAAGAATGACTAGATCAAGATCAGACACAAAGGCTTGCCAAATGTACTGATAAGACGAGTTCTAGGCCAAGACTTGGAATATGGTTCATGCATTAGAAATGCCTAAAGATTGGAAAAAAAAAAAAAAAAAAAAGGCTGGGTACTGGTGGCTCATGCCTAAAATCCAAGCTACTAAGGAGGCTGAAATCTGAGGATTGAGGTTTGAAGCCAGCCCAGGCCAGAAAGTCTGAGATTCTTTATCAACAATTAACCACCAGAAAACCAGAAGTGGAGCTGTGATTCTAAGTAGAAGAGCACTACCCTTGAGCAAGTAAGAGCTCAGGGACAGTGCCCAGGTCCTGAGTTCAAGTCCCATGACTGACAAAAGAAAAATGGAAAAAGACCCAGGCATAACTAGTCAGAAGTCTGGGGTACAGAGGCTGAGAATGGAGGATCTTGTAAGAGCATAGTGCTCTGTGCTAACTCTGAAAGCACAGACCACCTGTGAATTCAACTTCACTTTCCTGTCTCCATTTACTCATTCATTCCTCTTCAAGTACTGGCTGAGGCCTCAGTGGCCTGGACTTGTAATAGGTCTAGAGAAACAGCTGCAAGCTGGGTCCTTAAAGTGCTTCCAAATCCAGCAAGAGATGGCATGTGACACAGACAACTGAGTAATGGCACACAAAGCAAGTACTGTGACAGAGGAAGGGAGCAGGAAGGACAGAGGCAAGAAAGGCCATCCTGCCCCTCTAATGAGGACAGGATTAGAGTATGAAGCACATTATTGATAAGATGGTTTATGAGAAGGAAATGGGGACAAGAGAAGATTCAGCAAGAATTGGCCACTCTAGCTTCATTAAATGCTAAGTTTCTCCACATTCACAGATGGCTCTCCTTCCAAAGGACCCTTCAGGCACATCTCCAGGCTGATTACTCCTGTATGCTCTACTAGTCCAACTACTTCTTGCCTTTCCTTGTTTGTTTTGTTTTGTTTTTTGGTCAGTCACAGGGCTTGAACTCAGGGTCTAGGTACTGTCCTTGAGCTCTTTTTGCTGCGGTGAGCCAGCTTGCTTTTCCTTTTCCTTTTTTGGTCAAGTTGCTTGAACTCAGGGCCTAGGCACTGTGCCTGAGACTCATTGTGCTCAAGGTCAAAGTGCTCTCCTAATTGAGCCATAGCTCCACTTTCAGTTTTTTTCAGTGATTAGAGATAAGAGTCTCATGGGGACTTTTCTTCCCCGGCTGACTTCTAACTGCAATTCTCAGATCTCAGCCTCCTGAGTAATTAGAATTACTGGTATAAACCACCAGCTTCTGGATCCCTTCCTTCTTGAAAGTGCACCCTGGTCTGGGAATGTAATTTAGTGGCAGAGTGCTTGCCTAGAATGCCTGAAGCCTCAGTATCACCTAAACAGATAAAGCTGGAAGTGGCACTGTGGTTAAAGAGATAGAGTGATGGGCCTGGAGTTTGACCTAGTGGAGTGCTTGCCTACCATGGACAAAGACCGAAGTTCAACTCCTTGGTACCATATACACAGAAAAAACCTGGAGCTAGACGAGGTGGGTCACGCCTATAATCCTAGCTACTCAGGAGGCTGAGATCTGAGGATCAAGGTTCAAAGCCAGCCCAGGCACAAAAGGACCTGAGGCTCTTATCTCCAATTAACCTCTAGAGAATGGCAAGTGGAGCTCGACTCCAGGGTAGGACGGTAGTCTTGAGTAGAGGAGTTCAGGGACAATGTCCAGGCCCAGGGGTAGGGTGGCAGCCTTGAGCTGAAGAGCTCAGGGACAGTGCCCAGGCTAGTTCTATCCATGATCCCTTCCTCCCTCCCCCCCCCCAAAAAAAGCCGGGAGCTGGAAGTTTGGCCTAGTGGTAGAGTGCTTGCCTAGCATGCATGAAGACCTGAGTTCGATTCCTCTGTACCACATACATAGAAAAAGCCAGAAATGGTACTGTGCTCAAGTGGTAGAGGGCTAGCCTTGAGAAAGCCCAAGGACAGTGCTGAGGCCCTGAGCTTAAGTCCCAGGACAAAAAAAAAGAAAGGAAGAAGCCAGAAGTGGTGATGTGGCTCAAGTAGGAGAGTTCTAGCCTTGAGAAAATCCAAGAACAGTGCTCAGGCACTGAGTTCAAGCCCTTGGACTGGCAAAACAACAACAAAACAAAAAACAACAAAAACAAGTGATAGGGTGATAGCCCTGAACAAAAGAAAGCAGCCAGGCTGCAGCTGTACCTTTAATGTGTTTGACCTCACTTCCTAGACCCCTTCCTACTGTTCTTACTTCAGGCTATCTGTCCTTTCCTCTGGCTTTTCTCTATTCTATCCTGTCTCTGTTGATTTCAAAGGGTAATTTTGCCAAGGCTGTTGTGCATCAACCATGAGCAGGCCAGGGATCTGTCTTGTCTATCTCTTTATCTCCCATCCTGTAACCATCCATGTTACTCCACAACAACCAGCATGTTGACCATCCTGACTGTGCCAAGTCTGGGTCAGGGCACAGGAATGCAAATACCCACAACTGTCAACCATGTTTATGGGACTCTCAAATTTCTTATCCAATGCCTGCCCCAACAAGTGCCTCAGGCAGGTCATGAGCAAAGCACTGCTGCACTCTCAACACCCAGGCTGATTAAACTTGCTGACTAGACAGGTGAACAACAGCTGCCTTCCCTGCTCTCGTTTGCTACCCTCCATTCACCTAAAAAAAGGGTTTGAATGGCTGAAAATGGCTGTAGCTCCCCAAAACTCAGCAGAGGCTTTGAGACACTGGTTTAACTTCAAGGCCTGCCTTGAACCAACACTAAAATAGTTCCATAACACAGACCCTCCAAGGTCTCCTTTGCACCTACCAAGACTGTGGCCGTTCTTAGTGTAGAAGCAGGTGCCGTTGATGAGGTTGACACAGCAGCCGATCACATCTCCTGTGGTGAATGTGGGACCATATGGCTGGCCAGTCCCAGAGGAGCAGAAGGAATGCCCATCATCACCATGGTAACCATAAGAATGCTTGTCCCAACCTGTGAGTGAAGAGAGTGGCAATAGCTGAAATGATGTATTTGAGGGGAACATATCAGTCACAGAAACCACCCCCCTTCCTCACTTTCCCTCCCCAATTTGCTCTAGTCTTAGTCAGCACTCATGGGCATGGCCTCTGGTACAGCCACCTCACGGAGAGTCTTGCTGTACCCTAAGCACATTCTGATAGTAAGTCCAAAGCAACTGAGAAGCTATGTCAGGAACCAAAACTGGGAAAGGACTTACCAGAAAGCACTCAGGGAGAGAGCTGGAACTGGCCTCACAAGTCTACCATTGGCAGATCCACCCAGAAGTGAAGAATCTAGGTCCTTATCTGTGGGCAGAAGCCCTGACCCCTGCCTGGGGTGTTGCAGTGTATTCATATCACTGACCTAAGAATTCATCTTGTTCTTAGGCTAGAAGCACCAACTCCATGTTCCCCCAGTCTCTTACATGGTCCATTCAACTGCTTTTGCCTGGTAGCCACCTACTTAAGGGAGACTACACATGTCCGCTAACCTACACCCCTGCATGTTCAGCACAGACAGGCAGATTATGACCACCTCTCAGTCACAGTCAGTGACCCCATTAACTCTAGCATGTCTACTTTAAACACATTAATTAAAATTTCCCGTGGGAAAGCTGCTTGGATAATTTCCTGGGCCCAACAAAGGTATTGGCACAGGAGGCCCACTCCTCTCCCCTCCCTTCTTTTTCTAACTCTTCATCATTCCTGTTTCATACTATGCAAGTGATGTACTGGTGAGATAACAATTCCTAGCCGTTAAGCCAATGTTGGGGACTCACATCTGTAATCCTAGCTACTCAGGAGACTAAGATCTGATGACTAAAATTCAAAACCAACCCAGACTAGGCTGAGATCTGAGGATCAAGGTTCAAAGCCAGCCCGGGCACAAAAGGACCTGAGACTCTCATCTCCAATTAACCTCTAGAAAATGGGAAATGGATCTTGGCTTAAGGGTAGGGCAGTAGCCTTGAGCTGAAGAGAGCTCAGGGACAGCTCCCAGGCCCAGCTCAAGCCCTATGACCCACCCAAAAAAAAAAAAAAGGACGGCTGGAGCTGCACAATGGAGACAACACTCTGACAGAGTGCCACTCAATTTACCATTCTTTCCTCTCCAAAGAGATTAGGCCTTGTCATTCCCAAAGAGAATTAATGGGTAGGCGGCAGCCTAACACCCACACAGAGAAGCCCATCCCTTGCCACGTCAGGCACCTATCAGATGCTAGTGATGCAAGAAGCCACATGACAGATGGGCCAGGAAGAGGCCACCGTGCTCAGTTCAGATGCTGCAGCACCACCCACTTCCTCTGCCTCATCAGTCAGATGAGAAGATCCAACATAGAAGTACAGAGTAGACGAGGAAATGGCTCATCATCTTGGCATCCCCAGACACCACTCCTAGTTACAGTGACCCAGAAGTAGGAAACTCCCTGTAGGAATGCTGGAGACTCCAACATAATTTTTTTTTTCCTTCCCAGTCTTGGGGCTTGATCTCACAGCCTGGGAACTGTCCCTGAGCTTTTTTGCTTAAGGTTAGCACTCTACCACTCAAGCCATAGCAGCATTTTCAGCTTTTTGGTGGTTAATTGGAAATAAGAGTTTCATGGAGGGCCAGGAGCATGGCCCAGTGGTAGAGTAGTTGCCTAGCATACATGAAGCCCTGGGTTTGATTCCTTGGTATCATATACACAGAAAAAGCCAGAAGTGGCTGTGGCTCAAGTGGTAGAGCACTAGCCTTGAGAAAGCCCAAGGACAGTGCCCAGGAAATGCGCTCAAGCCCCAGGAATGACGGGGGGGAAGGGGGGGAAGAAAGGAAGAAAGAACAAAAGAAAGAAAGAGAGAGAAAGAAAGAAAGAAAGAAAGAGCAAAGAAAAGAAAAGAAAGTTTCATGGACTCTCCTTCCTACGCTGGCTTCAAACAGTGATCCTCAGATCTCAGATTCCAGAGTAGCTAAGATTAAAGATGGAGCCCACCAACACCCAGATTCCATCGTGACTTTTTTTTTCCCTAGGAGCTTACCCATACCATCCCACTTGCCAGGACACATTAAGGGCCTCAGTCCCAGAGTAGAGGAGCATGGAGAGGGCTCTACTACTGAACGACATCAGCATATTAGCCCAGAACCCTAAAATGGGACCAGGATTGTGGCTGATTGAAGGTTGACCAGGTAAGGGGTAACCCCCCATGCCTCATCCACAAAGCTTTTTTTTTTTGGCCAGTCTTAGGGCCTGAACTCAGGGCCTGGGTACTGTTCACAAGCTTCTTTTGCTCAAGGTTAGCATTCTACCACCTGATCCACAGCAACACTTCTGGCTTTTTCTCTTTATGTGGTTCCAAAGAATTGAACCCAGGGCTTTATGCATGGTAGGCAAGCACTTTGCCACTAAGCCACATTCCCAGCCCCAAAGAAAGTTGATTTTCTTTGGGAGGGGAAGGTCATTGTTGGGCTTGAACTCAGTGTCTGCCTGTTATCTCTGACCTTCTTTGTGCTCAAGGCTAGTACTATACCAGTTGAACCACAGCCCCACTTCCCATGAAGATAACTTGAATACAAAGCAGTCATCTCCCCAATAAATGTCATCTAGCCACCAATGGACTTTGAGATCAAGGACTTGAATTTGTTTATGTTCCTTTTTTTTTGTTGTTGTTGTTTTTTGTTGTTGTTTTTGTGGATCATGGGGCTTGAACTCTGGGCCAGGGCGCTATGCCTGAGCTCTTCAGTTCAAGGCTACTGTCATATCCATGAAGCCACAGCCCCACTTCCCATTTTCTAGTGATTAATTGGAGATAAGAGTCTCATGTTCTTTAATGCCCAGGCTAGCTTTGAACCATGATCCTCAGATCTCAGACTCCTGAGTAACTAGGATTACAGGCATGAGCTACCGCACCTGGCTTTCTGTTTTTTTTTTTTTTTTTTGCTTTTTTTTTTTGAGATGGAAGTTTGCCCACGCGGGTCTCAAACTCTTGGACTCACGTTATCTTTCTGCCTTACTCTGATTTTAAATCCTAATTCTGACACTTAGCCCCTGGGTTCCCTCAGGTAAACTTCTTTCAGGGCTTTAGTCTCTCCACCTTGAGTACTAACTTAGTTGTTATACCTAGATGTATTATACCTTCTTGTTGTTAGCCTGTGACCTGAGTGGACCTGGGCCACGCTGGTCATTATCCTCCTGTCCCAATGATACCTACCTCACCCAGTAAATAACCTGACTATCTGCTCTTCCATGTCCTTGTTTCCTGGGGAAGCCGCGTGGTTTTTACAGCACTTAGCAGAAATCAATGGTCATACCAATAGCTATTAGATTGTCACCCTCAAGGCCAGCCATGGAGGGGAAAGGTCTGCAGCTGGATGGCGAAGGGACCTTTGAGCATGGGGCTGCTGTGGAGGGCCCCCTGTGCCATGGAGGACATTATGTTAGGGTTATTTAACATGTTGAGTCACACCTCTTCAGACAGATGCTTTCTCTATGATCCCAACTATCTTTTGTTTTTTTTTGGTGGTCATGGGGCTGGAACTAGCCTGGGTGCTGTCCCTGAGCAATTCAGCTTAAGGCTACCACCCTACCCTTAAGCCATGCCCCACTTCCTATTTTCTAGAGGTTAACTGGAGATAATAGTCTCAGGTTCTTTTGTGCCCGAGCTGGCTTTGAACCTTGATCCTCAGATCTTATCCTACTGAGTAGCTAGGATTACAGACATGAGCCACCTCTCCAACTATCTTTAAAAACAAAAACAAAACAAAACAAAACAAAACCTAGGCACGTGGCTCATGCCTGTAATCCTAGCTACTTAGGAGGCTGAGATCTGAAGATCACAGTTCAAAGCCAGACAGGGCACGAAAGACTATGAGACTCTTATAGAGGTAGCCTTTAGCTGAAGAGCTCAGGAACAGCGCCTAGGCCCAGAGTTCAAGCCCCATGACCCACAGACAACAATAACAAAAAAACCCAAAAAGGTCTATTGCCTTGAACAGTTTAACAATGGGAAAGCAGAAGAGATTTTTCATTCAGAAGATGCTGAAAGGCAACAGAAAATAATCTTGTCACAACATTTCCCTGTCACAGCACCCTCATGGCTATTATCTTGAGCTTTCAGAATCCTGAATCAAGGCAAACCTAAAGCTAAAACCCTTTGGCAGCTGCCAGCAGAAAGGACAGCTGGACTCTGGGTGCATGGTCTTTTTCTTCATAGTGCTTCCTCAAGAATGTCACAGTAAAGAAGCAGAGGGAAAAAAAAAAGCCTCTGCAGGTAGTTTATGATAACAGGGATGAAACCAGGTGGAATGATATCATGCCTTCCCAGGGGCTCCAAGGCTTTCCACTGAGTTCAGTGTTGCCTTAAAGCCTTGGAGCTTTGAAGTGTTGGGGAGGATATAGCCTGCCCTACATAGAAAGGAGCCTTCCATAGGTTATATTTGTGTCATTCTTGATATCCAGGAGAGGCCAGAGGCAGCCAGGAAGGTCTTAGCTGGGTCTGCACAGGACAAGGCTCACATAGTGGCTAGTTTATCCTATGGAGTTATATACTCTAGGCTCCCTCCCATTTTCCCCCAGAACAAGCTAGGCCGTTCATTCACCTTAAACTAGGCTAAAGAAAAGGATGACACGGTCTTGTGAAACAGATATAGCCAGGTGCACCTATAAACCTAGCTACACAGGAGGCTGAGACCTGAGGATCTCTGTGCCAGCCCAGACAGACAAATCCAAGACTTCAAAAAGTAGCCAAGCATACTAGAGATGCTACAGAAATACACATCTCCTATGGGTGAAGACAGAGGCCCTTGCAGAAGGAACATGGCTAAGGTCACAAGGCCCAACAGGGAGAGATAGAGAGTGTCATACATAAAATAAGCTCCTCCTTGGGGACCATAGTGTATGTTGGGCACTGATATTATTCATCACACCATGATTGCCACCAATAATTCTGACCAGCTCCTTGCCCCTGGGGCCCAAATGCCAAACATCTTGTGTTCTAGACTATCCTGTTGAACCTGTTGCCAGGGCTCTAAAGCCTCTGGAAAGCTACTCCTTCAGTTCCAGCCACAATATCCTCCAAGGATATCTCAGAGAAGGGACAGGATGAGAAAGACAACATAGGTTGGAGAGTTCTAGGTTTACAAGCCTCAAAACTCTTCTCACAGCCCTGTTCTGGGCAGCTGCTCAGTGGCTTCAAAGAATCTCTTGCTGATCCTTTTCCAGACAGGCTTCCTCAAGACACTCTATGGGACTGAATCACAGGCAACAACCAGATGGCTTTTCTCTACTGGTCTCAGGTAATGGCTTGAGAGGTCTGCATAGGCCTACAGTCATACCAGGCTTGTGCCCAAGTGCTCTGCTGAGGTGAGGAAGATAGACATCCCAGGGGAGCCCTGAGGGTTCAATTCACTCAGCTAGAGAAGAACATGGCTTCCTCCATGGAAGGCCTCAGTGGCACCATGACAGGCACTTCTGAAGCACTGTAGATTCTGGAGTAAAATCACAAGCTCTCCGAGAGCATAGGGTTAATTGTCAATCTGGCAGGGCTTATCAGCTATGAGCGACAAGGGTCCCATCCTACAGAGTGGGTAGTTTGTTCGCAGGTATAAAGAAAACAGCATTTCCAAATTACTAGAAACCCATCTGCTGTTCCATACCTCTGTACTGCTATTTGTTCTAGGCAGACAACTTTTGCTGCATGTGTTACACCCTTAGAGGGGTACAGAGGAAAGATACTGAACATCATGTAATTATTCACCCTTTTTCATCAATCTGGCACAGAGCCCTGGTACTCTGCCATGATCTTTGTTATCAGTGGTTCCTCTCTCATGGCATGTGCAGATGGGAAGGATCATCTGTTTGCAGAGTGTGACCCACCTAACAGAGGCAACTTCCTGCTGAGTCTATGCTCCTAACAGACCACTCAGAGTGGGTTTGGTAAGGTGGGCTCTAGGAGAGCAAAGATGCACACCTGATCACTACTATGCTAGCAGACAGTCCTCTCTCACCCTTCTTCCTGCCCTTCCAGGTCAAGGCTTCAGTATCAGGGGCTTCAGGAGATACTTTCCTGTATTCCCAATCCTCAATTGTGATTCTTCTAGCTATCCCCTTTCTATAGCTTCAATCAAGGAAGGTATGTCTCAGTGGGCCAGGATTTTCATTTGAAGGACTGTACTAATCACAGTAATGTGTACCACACCTTGTGCCTTTCCACATAAAAAAGGAAAAGAGAATGACAGCTACCCAATACTAATGCAAGTGAACCTCTTATCAACACACCCTGGGTCTCCCTAGCTCTAAAGCACAGGCAGGACACAGAAGCAAGATGTAAGCACCTGAGCTTGGGAGAAGTCAAAATCCCACTCTCTATCAGCAACTCCAGCAATCTCTTCCTGGGATAAAAGCCCCTGCCCTGCCCTGCCAGGCTATACCAATTTACCAAGACAAGGGTGAGGCTGAGGTACACTCACCTGCCTACAGATCATCCTGCCCTGATTCTGAGTCATTTAGCCAAGGATTCTGACATTCTTACTTTGAGACCACACCTCACACTTGGTTTCACACTTGAGGCCAAAGAACACCTTGCAAAAGGTAAACAAAACTTCCACATCTTCCCACAGAAATCTTTGCTATTGCAAACTAACACCCATAAGCTCCCAAGGTCTGAGTCGAACAGTCCCAAGTATGAAATATTCCTGTTATCACATGCCCCAGTGAGATCCTACAGAGCATTCCCTTTGCCCCTGACAGTCCTAGAGGCAAAGATGTCCCTGCTGAGCAGTACAACCTGTAAGAAAGCACAGGAAAAACAACATCCTGACTGGATGCATCATCTTTCACCATCCTGCTCTGGCTAGAAGGTAGCACTCAGGTCTACTAAATACTCACTTGAGAAAATGCAATTTTGATGATAGCTAAATTCACTATGTTAGGCAGACATTCATATAAGAACTTTGAATGTCCTTTAGGTAAAGGAAAATTACTGCTACCAATAACAATAACAATAATAACAGCTATTCCTTCAGCACGTCTTTTTATTTATTTGTTTATTTATTTATTTTTGCCAGTCCTGGGGCTTGAACTCAGGGCCTAGGCACTGTCTATGAGCATTTGAGCACTTTTGCTCAAGGATAGTGCTCTGTTACTTGAGCCATAGCACCTCTTCTGGATTTTTCTGTGTATGTGGTACCAAGGAATTGAATCCAGGGCTTTGTGCATACTAGTCAAGCACTCTACCTCTAGGTCACACTTTTGGCCCAAGTATACCTTTTTTTTGTGTGTATTTCTAAGCATTTTAGAGCATTTAATTAATTTAATTCTCATAACCATCACCTTATTTACCAATGCCACTTCTACTTTATAGATGGTAAACTAAAAGCACTGGGCAATTAAATAATCACTACTGTTAGCAAAGCTGCCAGGATATGATTGTAGACAACATGGCTCAAGAGCCACATCCTTAGCCGCTAGGCCATACTATTTTACAATCTGGCTACAGTCTTCCCCCCTCCACCCCAGTCCTGGGCCTTGAGCTCAGGGCCTGAGCACTGTCCTTGAGCTTTCTCTAGGCTAGAACTCTACCACTTGAGCCACAGCACCACTTCTGGCTTTTTTCTATGTATTTGGTACCAAGAAATCAAACTAGGCAAGCACTCTACCACTAGGACAAACTCCCGGCCCCAAAGGCTATAGTCTTTGAGCTCTGTTTTCTACCATGACTAAGGAGAGCCAGTTTGTGCATGTGAGAGTGTGAGTGTGCATGTGTGCATGTGTGCACACTCCTGGTGCTTGAGCTCAGGGCCTGGGAGATGTCTCTAAGCTTCTTTTTGATCAAGGCTGGTGTTCTACTACTTGAGCTACAGCTCCACATCCACCTTTTTTTGATAGTTTATTAGAGAGATAAAGAGTCTCACAGACTCCTTCTGAGGCTGGCTTTGAACTGCAATCCCCAGATATCAGCCATTTGAACAGCCAGGATGATAGGCATGAGCCACCAGTGACTAGCATGACTCTGCTTCTGGTTCAATAACTCTGAGTACTGATATATAGAGTGGAACAGTGGGGAAAGCCTGGAAATGTGGCTTAGTGGTAGAGGGTTTGCCTAGCATGCATGAGGCCCTGAGTTCTATTCCTCAGTACTATATAAAGAAAAAAATAATAATAGCCAGGTGCTGGTGGCTCATACCTATAATCCTAGCTACTCAGGAGGCTGAGATCTGAGGATCCTGGTTCAAAACCAACCCAGGCACTGAAGTCTGAGAGACTCTTTTTTTTTTTTGCCAGTCCTGGGTTTGAGCTCAGGGCCTGAGCACTGTCCTTGGACTTTCTCAAGGCTAGAGCTCTACCACTTGAGCCTCAGCACCACTTCCAGCTTTTTTTCTACGTATGTGGTACCGAGGAATCCAACCCGGTCTTCATGCATGCTAGGCAAGCACTTTAACCACTAGGCCAAACTCCGGGCCCCGGCGAGACTCTTATCTCCAGTTAACCACCAGATAACCAGAAGTGAACTGTGGCTCAAGTAGAGGAGCATTAGCCTTGCACTGAAGAGTTCAGGGACAGTGCCCAGGCCCTGAGTTCAAGACCCAGAACTGATACAAGAAAATAAAAACATTTAAATAATAAAACATTTTTTTTTTTAAAGCAGTGGGGGCATTCAACCTGGTAACAGGACATTAGTTGGGCAAGGCCTTGTGGTTCTATCAGCACTAAGAGAAAACAAGAAAAATCTCAAAAACAAGAGAGAGAAAGAAAATCAGAAAGCAAAACTGTCACTCCTCCTACGCAGTCACTGCTACAAGGTTACATCAGTTTGGTGAAACTGGGCTCCAAATGAAGGTCTCCAAATTGAAGGCAGGCTGCAGCCAAGAGACCTGACTGCAGACAGGTACCAGGACCAAAGATGGCTTCTTGAAGCCCACCACATTGATAAAACACAGTAAGACAAACAACAGTCTCAACTCATGTAGCCATGATAGGATGCAAGGGGCAGAGGGTAGCTGAAGATGTGGCTGAAGAAGAAACTTCTGGTAACAGAGTCAGTGGCCCAAAGCAGACAAGGAGTACTAATCACAGAGTAGAAAAGCGGTCTGATATGGACACACCAATCATGGCCATAGAAGTAGCCCAAGAAATAACCCATGGGAGAGACAATGGCATAGGGATGGAAGAAGGGGGCATATTAGAAAGCAGTAGAGTTGCTGTGGGATAAAGAACAGGAGGGACTAAAAATTACTCTGAGCAGCTCACTTGGAAGCTGAAGAGGTAGTGAATGAGCAAGGCAGGAAACACGGGAGGACCTGGCCTTTGCAGGAAAATAGCCTCCATTCCTGCTGGACCTTATGCAAAGAGCTGTTGTTTCTGAAGGGGTGACCTGCTCAAAGGTGAGTGAAATCAATGGAGCAAACTGAGTTCTGCCAAAGGGCCCCTTGGCTGCCCCTTCTCTGCCATTTTAAGGGCAGCCAAGCTCAACTTACTATCTGCAGACCACAGCAAAGTCTGAGAACCTCTCAGTTCTCAAGGAAGGCAAACACTATGCTCCCATCTTCATTCCCACTTCACTAATTAAGAACTCAAAAGGAACAGAGAAACAAGGAGCTCAGGAAAAAGGAAAGCAGAGACAGACAATCCTCTATAGTGGAGGAGCATTTACCTAAGAGAGAAAGGGGAAGGAATCAAGTCAGTCTGGCATCAGTTCAGATTGGCTTCACATACTTGACAGGATCAGGGCTGTAAGAAAAATAGCTTCCTTCCACACATGGGCTGCTCATCCCTCACAAGCTTCTCTCCCAAGGGCTCAAAAGATGAAGAATCAAGAGCCAAAGACCAAGTACTAGCAGTTGGAAAGACCAAAGCTGGGCTTCCTATATTAATCTCTTTCTTGGACTGACTCAGACAAGGGCTACTAGACTCACTCTCCAGCTCCTTCTGCTCCTAATGTGACTGAGGCTTGGCATCTACATTGCCACTGCCATGCCATTTTTTAAATAAAAGCTTGCCTTTTCTGTGGTCTGTACTGGGGTTTAAACTCAAGATCTTATGATTCCTGGGGCAGATACTTCTACCTACCTAAACCGCATTCCCACCCCTTTTTTGCTTTAGTTATTTTTCTAGGAGAACCTACCATCTATATGGCTTCCTGAATAGTTAGGATCACTAATATACACTACCATTCCAAATGACATGGGGGTCTCACAGTTTGCTTAGGCTGTCCTTGACCCACTATCCTTTGCTATCTCTATCTGCCAAGTCGCTGATGACTCAACCATTACACCTAGTCACCAAAAAAAAAAAGCATTCTTGAAGCCAGGTGCGGTGGCTAACGCCTATAATCCTAGCTACTCAGGAGGCTGAGATCTAAGGATCATGGTTCAAAGCCAGCCTAGGCACTAAAGTCCACGAGACTCTTATCTCCAATTAACCACCAGAAGACCAGAATGGCCTTGTGGCTCAAGGATCAGGACAGTAGCCTTGAGGTGAATATCTCAGAGATAGCATTCAGGCCTAGAGTTTAAGTCCTACATCCAACAACAACAACAACAAAAAAGCATTCTTAGAGAAGTGGTCAGCAACAATGGAGGCACATCGTTAGTGGCTTATAGTTCAATTATCCATTAACCTGACCATACTGAGTTCAGCTAAATTACCTCCTAAAGGCCTTGTCATTTCCACCCTCTCCTCCTGTCTTTCTAGGACAAGTTATTACATGCTCTTCTGGACTACGTCTCAGTAGTCCATGTCCTAACTTGGCCTTCTTGCATCTGCTGCTGTCCTTCCCAGGGGTATGCAATCTTCTGTCCCAACAAAACACCTGGGGAAACCCATACTTTCCTCACCAAGCCCTGTCAGCTACACAGAGCAGCCCCACTGGCCTACATCCAACTCCCAGCACTCAGCTCTTTTCTATTTCCTTCACAATTGTGTTTAGAACTCTCCTCCTCCCTATTAAGCCTTCCTCAATTCTTGTCATCCCATCACTCCTCACCTGATTCTCATCCTTCAGATTACTGCCTGAATGTCACCTGCCAGGAACACCTGAATCTAGAACATTCTCAAGGCATCCTGTACTATCCTGACCAAAGTGCAAAGAGCCCAGTCAAGGTGAGGTTATCAAAGTACAGGTCTCTTCTACCGGGAAAAGTTCACAGGGACAGGAACTGGGACCAAGTCTGTTTATCCTGTGCTGGGCTTGGTGCCTAATACAAAGTAGGTACACAATCAACTACCAATGTCATATGGTTATGATGAAATGAGATGCACTCTATAAAGCATCTAGCACAGTGTCTGGAACATAGGGGCACTAGATCACCCACAGCTCTAACAGGAGCTGGGTGGCGAAGAAGAATCTCTGTTCACTCTGCCATAATGCTGCTGGAGAGCAGCCCTTCAAGCTTTCAAGCTTCTCATGGAGAAAAGCAAACTGCCTGGTGACAATCCCCCAGGAGCTCAATGGCACAAGGATACACAGAAGGATTGCCAGTGCTAATGTTTACAACCAAGGCCTGATCCAGAGAGGACAGACATCTCAGGAGACAGTACCTGCTCTGACAAGTTTCCTTGTAACACTGGAAGGGCCACCCCACAGGGCTAACCCCAGGGCCTCCCTGGCCCAGATCAAGGGTGATTCTTTTCATTCTATAGCCTCTTCTAGGATGAAAGAGTATTGCCTGCCATCACTTTTTTTTTTTTTTTTTTTTTTTTTTTTTTTTTTGCCAGTCCTGGGCTTGAGCTCAGGGCCTGAGCACTGTCCTTGGACTTTCTCAAGGCTAGAGCTCTACCACTTGAGCCTCAGCACCACTTCCGGCTTTTTTCTATGTATGTGGTACCGAGGAATCGAACCCAGGTCTTCATGCATGCTAGGCAAGCACTTTAACCACTAGGCCAAACTCCCGGCCCTGCTGCCATCACTTTTGAATGCTGAAGCAGCAGCCTGAAACTAACCCCACTCAGCAATCCAGACTGGCTGCCAAGATAATAGGACAGACAAGTCAATGGACTCAGTGTATCTACTTGTCTCACTACTTACACCTGCTGATGTTTTTAGTGTGTGTGGGGGGGTGGTAACTATTATTATTTAATTTATTAAGAAAGCTGGCTTGAAATTCACTATGCTACCCAAACGGGCTTAGAATCTGTGCTCCTTCTGCCCACCAATCACACTCCAAACAACTCAAACAGCCTTCATGTCAACCAATGGCCTCTAAGAAATGAGAAACAGCAGTTGCAGAATGGCTTGTAATGCTATCCTTTGCCTCAATCGCTTGGCTTAAGATAAGCACCCTGAAAATAAAATTTTCCTCAGTCTCTGAGCTGCTCTCATGATTCTTCATGAATCAGGAGAGGCTAGGAGAACAGAGCAAATGTTCTTTTAAACAGTAACTCACCAGGAAGTCTGTTCATGTTGACTCCTTGAGCTGAGAGTCCTATTCCCATGTACCTTCAAAAAAAAGCACACACACAAAATTTTTGGTTATCAACTGAGTATTCCTTCTCCCTTTTTAAATATTTCTTGGTAAAAGACAAGGAAAATGGTAAAAAGTAATAAATGTAGCATCTTCTGACACACTAGCTGCACTTGGAAAGCTTTTACATTTTTGATTTCTAATGAAAAGAATCTTACTCCCTCTGTACCTAAAGAAACACAAAGTTGTCTATAACCATGACCCCTCTGGCTTTAGCCAGAGTACCACAAAGTACCACAGCTTCCAGCTTCCTGCCTTTCTTGCTTCAGCTAAAAAAGTAAAATCTATCCTAGGTAGTAATTGACAAGAGAAATGCAAACTCAAACCCACTCTTCAGCCAGATGCTGGTGGTATGCATTTATAATCCTAGGAAGCAAAGATCTGAGGATCAGGGTTCAAAGCCAGACTGGGCAGAAACATTAGTGAGAGTCTTATCTCCCCAGTTAATTACCAAAAAGCCAGAAGGAGAGCTGTGGCTCATGTGGAAGAGTGCCAGCCTTGAGGAAAATAAATAAATAAAAGCTCAAGCACTGAATTCAAGCCCCAGTACTACAACACACATGCACACACACACACACACACAGAAGTCTGGAGGTATGACTCAAGTAGTAGAGCACTTGCCCAGCATGTGCAAAGCCCTGCACATCTCCAATATCACCAAAACAAAACAAGAGCAAAAGATTTGACAGATTTTTCTCAAAAGAAGGTATACAAATGGTCAAGAAGCATATAAAAGACGTCAAACTAATCGTAAAGGATATGCAAAGCAGAATCATACTCAAGAATATGATGAGAACAGATGCAAGGTGTGGTAACTCATGCCTGTAGTCCTAGCTTCTCAGGAGGCTGAGATCTGAGGATCATAGTTAAAAGCTAGCCTGGGTGCTAAAGTCTCAGAGACTCTTATCTCCAATTAACCACTAGAAAACCAGAAGTGGCACTGTGGCTCAAGGGGTAGGGCAGTAACCTTAAGCTGAAGAGCTCATGCACAAGCCCAGAGTTCAAACCCCACAATTGACTGAAGAAAAAAAAAAGGATATGATGGGACTGTGAGCTGGTGGCTCATACCTGTAATCCTAGCTATTTAGGAGGCTGAAATCGGAGGATCGCAGTTCAAAGCCACCCTGGGCACTAAAGTCTGTGAGACTCTTAGCTCCAATTAACCACCAGAAAACCAGAAGTGGTGCTGTGGGTTCAATATGGTAGAGTACCAGCCTTGAGCTGAAGAGCTCAGGGACAAGGCCTAGGCCTAGAGTTCAGGCCGCACGACTGACCAAAAAAAAGAATATGATGGGGGCTAGGAATGTGGCTTAGTGTTAGAATGCTTACCCAGCATGCATGAAGCTCTGGGTTTGATTCCTCAGTACCATATAAACAGAAAAATACAGGAGTGGCACTGTGGCTAAAGTGGTAGAAAGCTAGCCTTGAACAAAAGCAGCTCAATGACAGTGCCCAGGCCCTGAGTTCAAGCCCCAGGACTGGCCAAAAAAAGAAGGAAGGAAAATATGATGATGGGCATGATGAAAAATTTAAAGCCAAACCTATTTTCCTAGACACATGCTGCAGGACCTTCATATCTAAGGAGCCAGAAATACAACTCCTCTGGTGGGCTCAGGAGGCACTTAGAAATGACTGAGCTTTCCAGAGGTCCTTGCTAAAGTTGAGTAATTCCGTAAGAATAGGTGTGGTAAATTTTTCTTCAGCAAGCCCTTGAAGTCATTCATGCTTTCCACAGGCTGTGTTACAACAGTGCTAAGGACAGGAGAGTGGGGTGCTGGATTCAGGCCTTCAAAGTGTCAAGTCAGGGGTGAGTTAGAGAGCCAGGGTTCACTGACTCAAAGCTGAGGATTCCCTGAGGGAAGTGAAAGACCTGGTGAAATAGGCAAGAGGAAAAAAGAAGTGTTATGTGCCAGGCAGATGCAGCCGAGGGATGCAAGACATACAGGCAAGGAAGCTGCCACACAGTGGAAGAACTGAGAAATCAGTATGACTGGAACACAGGCTGGGAAGACCTAAAAAGAGCCGAAGCTGGGCAGGAAATGAAGACTGTGAACACAGTCCACATGCTAGCTTAAGGAGCTTGAACTTCATGGAAGGTCAAGGGGAAGCCACCGAAGGTGTAGCAAGGGCACAGATGAACAAACGATATGCAGGAAATAGATTGAAGAAGCAAAAGTGAATGTTACCAACATCCCTGTGGAAAACGACAACTATTAGAAAAGACCAGGAGCTTGAGAAAGTCAAGCTCACTTTAGAATGCAGTGAAAAGCTGGGTGTTGGTGGCTCATACCTGCAATCCTAGCTACTCACGAGGCTGAGATCTGAGGATCTTGAAGCTAGCCTAGGCAAGAAAGACCATGAGACTCATCTCCTATTATCTACCAAAAAGAACCATAAGAATGGCTCAAGTGGTAGAGTGCTAGCCTTGAACAAAAAAGCTCAGGGGCAGCAAATAGTCATCAAACCAAGGTCAATTCTCTGAGATCTACTCAGACTTTTTAGAGCCAAGATACTCAGCAGGCACCAGAGGTACCAATTCCACAGTTCTGTTCCTACCCTGGTGTTGTTATCATGCACAAATGTCTGGATGAGAAATATCCTAGCAAAGAATATACTGAACGTTCTCAGATTCAAATCTCACTTCTGTCCCCAAATTCACCATGGGCCCGCGGCCCAGCAATTAACAAGAGCCCAGAGACACTTCAGTATGGCCACTTACAGACTCAGACAATGGAGTAGATGGACTGGTGTTTAGGGAGGGCTAAGAACCCCACTGCTCATTGTATTATGCACTGGGGACTCTTCCAGCAGCAAAATCTGGTAAATCACTCCATTCTCAAAAGACCAATCCTGGTACATCTAAAAACAAATGCCTGTTTACCTGGGATTGCTAAGGAAAAGAAGGTGAGTATTTGCTTCCTGGTTGGTAACAAGCCAGGCTATGCTAACAACACAAAGGTTACAGGCTGTCTTGGGACAATCTGGAAAGAATGGAGAAAGTAAGGGTTCTCATTTCCTAAGCAAGTGGCAGGACAGAGATGGAACAGCTTGGCTCCCCAACACTTCACTTCTAGGCTGATACATTCTGAGATCAGAATCTATCTGAGGTGCCTTAAAGGGGAGTGCTCTAATCTATATAAGTCTTCTTCTATATAAGGGCAACATGGGAGAGGAAATAACACTTGACAGACAGGTGAGACAGCCAGGAAGTCTAAAGGAAGAACAGACAAGCTCTTCATGGCAGCAAAGCCATGAGTTACCCTTTAAAGTCTCAGTTTCTATCCTTTACGACCAAAACCACAACGCAAGCTAGAGTTACAAGGAAAGTCACTTAGCCAGCTGTGTGGCTCCAGAGTGAAGCAGGCACTGTGTGGGCCACAGTAAGCAGAAATCCACCAGACAGTGATTTGGAAGAATAGTTGCAGCAAACAGTCTCAGCCAAACACCTAAAGCAGGTGATTGGCAACCCCAAAAGGTCCACATTGAAGCTCCTACCATACACCATCAAGCAGCAAGAAGTCAGATTAGGGCCCTAAAAAGAGGGCTGCCTTGAGCTAGGAGCTGGTGGCTCACATCTCTATTTTTGAAGGCAGACTTGGCAGGAAAGTCCACATGACTTTTATTTTCAATTAAGCACCAAAAATGCCAGAAAGTCAGGCTGTGGCTCAAGTGGTAGAGCACTGGCCTTGAGGAAAAAAAAAAAAAAAAAGGCTCACAGATAGTGCCTAGGCCCTGAGTGCAAGCAGTAAGACCAGCACAAAAAATAAAAACAACAACAAAAGATTGCCTAGCCGGGCATGGTAGCTCAGACCTATAATCCTAGCTATTCAGGAGGCTGAGATTTGAGGATCAAGGTTCAGAGCAGCCAGGGCACTGAAGTCTGTGTGACTCTATCTTCAATCAATCACCAGAAAACCAGAAGTGGCGCTGTGGCTCAAGTGGTAGTCTTGAGCTGAAGAGCTCAGGGACATAGCCCATGCCCAGAATTCAAGCACCACAACCGACCAAAAGAGAAAATAAAAAAGAATAGATGTGGGTCGGGAGTTTGGCCTAGTGGTAGAGTGCTTGCCTAGCATGCACGAATACCTGGGTTTGATTCCTCGGTACCACATACATAATAATAATAATAATAAAAAAAAGGCGGAAGCGGTGCTGAGGCTCAAATGGTAGAGCTCTAGCCTTGAGAAAATCCAAGCACAGTGCTCAGGCCCTGAGCCCAAGCCCAAGACTGGCAAAAAGAAAAAAAAAAAAAAAATAGCTGTGACTCCCGAGGCCTAGGCTCCTCAACACATGCCTGCCCCTTCTGCCAAATAAGCAGGTGAACCTCAAGTCACACGGAGAGACACAAGTTCACTTGTCAGCTTAGATCCTTTTTTCCTCTAGTTTGTTTATTTTATTTTTATTTGATATTTTGTGGGTCATAGGGCTTGAACTTGGCCTGGACGCTGTCCCCAAGCTCTTCAGCTCAAGGCTACCTCCCTACCCCTGGACCTGGGTGTAGTCCCTGAGCTCTTCAGCTCAAGGCCACGTCCCTACCCTTGAGCCATGCCCCACTTTCTGGAATTCTAGAGATTAACTGGAGATAAGAGTCTCAGGTCCTTTCCTGTCCAGCTTGGCTTTGAATCTTGATCCTCAAATCTCAGCCTCCTGAGTAGCAAGTATTACAGGTGTGAACCATCAGTCCAGCTTTTCTCTAGTTTTCTACAATTAACACTAACTGCCTGGCTTGTTGTTTGTTTTGAGACTGGACCCTACTATGTAGCCCATGTGACTTCCAAGTTACAACCCTTGTGCCTCAACTTCCTATGTGCAGGGACTTCAGTACAGATGTGTGCCACTACACCCAGCCCTGAATAACTTTCACAGAAAAACCGCTATGGCTTTTTGGTTTTTGTTTTGTTCTTCTTTTTTTGGTGGTACTGGGATTTGAATTCACAGCTTCATACTTGCTAAGCCATGCCTCTAGGGGGAAAAATCAGTGCTGACTGTGCCCATCAGACTCTCTGGATGATCCCAGGCTGAACAGTACAGGTAAGACCCAGACTCACTTGGCACCTCCTGCTCCCAACCACAACCACAGCGTACTCTCAGGAACCCTGCTGCCATGTGACAGACTGTTCAGGTCTGCTGTGATCCAGGCAGGCCTGGTAGTGGATAGAGAACAGGATCTTAGAAACTGAGGCCACCTGTCTTTCATACCTTCCAGACATGTACAAGGCTAGAGGGAGGAGTCCACTTCTTTGCCACTTCCTACCAGTCCTGAGAGAGCTGGGAGTCCCCTGCATGGGAAGCTCCATTAGCAACAGGTCTGGTGCTCCCTTCCAACTTCTGGAAGGAAAGCACCTGATGAGTATTAAGGTGACAGAAAATACTTCACAGCAGAACTTAAATACCCCTGACTCTGAAAAGTTGGTGTCGTACACTCCAATCTAATTCAGAACCATGGGTCTTGGATTTCAACCCTTCATCTCAGGTTCCCTATGAGAAGATAAGATGTTAAGACTAAAGGACTCCTGAACTTCTTTCTAGCTCTGACCTAGAGACTTCAGTTCTTAGCAACACATTTCTTAGCAAAGTAACATCAATATGTGCATGGTATATATTGCAAATGTGCTGCACATAAATGCAAACCTAAGATGAGGCAGACCAAAGTCACCAAGGCACATATCTATCTTCTCAGTACTTAGAAGGAGTTTGAGCTTGGGGCCAGCCTGGGCTACACAGTAAAACCCTGCTTCAATAAACAAGTAACATTACCAAAGCTGGGCACCATTGGTTAATCTCATATTGTTACTGTACCTGACTTTGTTACCTGGTATATTGTATATACATTTATTTATTTGAAATAGGAAAGGGAAGGGGAAAAATAAGATGATTGGGAGGGGGTGGGGAGAGGGAAATGGGGACAAAAACATGAGAAGGGGTATCAATGTGTGAGAAGTAATGCCCCTACTACCTGGCAAATGTAACTGTAACCCCTCTATACATTACCCCAACAATTAAAAAAAACAAAAAGCTGGGCACCAGTAGCTCACACCTATAATCCTAGCTACTCAAGAGGCTTCTGTGAGATTCTTATCTCCAATAAACTATTCATAAAAAGCCAGATGTGGGGCCAGAAGTTTGGCCTAGTGGTAGAGTGCTTGCCTAGCATGCACGGAGACCTGGGTTCGATTCTTCAATACCATATATACATAGAAAAAAAGCCAGAAATGGTGCTGTGGCTCAAGTGGTAGAGCTCTAGCCTTGAGAGAGCCCAAGGACACTGCTCAGGTCCTGAGTTCAAGGCCCAGGACTAAGGACAAAAAAAAAAAAAAAGCCAGATGTGATACTAGCTCAAGTGGTAAAGCTAAGGCCTTGAGCACAGAGGCTCAGGACAGAGCCCAGGCCGAGTTCAAGTCCAAGACTGATTAAAAAAAAAAAAAAGAGGGCCAAGAGTTTGGCCTAGTGGTAGAGTGCTTGCCTAGCATGCACAAAAACCCAATTCCTCGGTACCCCACATACATAGCAAAAAGCCGGAAGTGGTGCTGAGGCTCAAGTGGTAGAGCTCTAGCCTTGAGAAAGCCCAAGGACAATGCTCAAGCCCTGAGCCCAAGCCCAGGACTGGCAAAAAAAAAAAAAAAAAAAAAGAAAGAAAAAGAGAATATATATATATATATATATATATATATATGTATAAAGTCAACTGGACACCAGTGGGTCAGGCCTATAATCCTAGCTTCTCAGGATGTGTAGCTGAGCAGACAAATGTCAACAACTTTTATCTCCAATCAACCACCAAAAAAGCCAGAAGTGGAAGCGTAGCTCAAGTGCTAGAGTTTAGATGAAAACAAAAATACAGTGAGAGAGCTGGGTGTGGTGGCTCGGGCCTATAATCCTAGCTACTAAGGAGCTGTGATCTGAGGATGGAGGTTCAAAGCCATCCCAGATACACTAAAATGTGAGACTCTTATCTCCCATCAATCCCTAGAAAAAAGAGAAGTGGGGCTATGGCTCAGGAGTAGGGCAGTAGCCTAGAAGAACTCAGAGATAACACCCAAGCCCAGGGGTAGAGGGTAGCCTTGAGGGGTACGCTTGAGGGATAGCACCCATGCCCAGAGTTCAAGCCCCATGCCCCCAACCCACATAGAAATACAGTGAAGGCCTGAATTTGAAGGCCCTGAATTTGAACTCTAATATTCCCCCCAACAAAAAGGATGAAAAAGTCAATTGACCAAATTATATGGACATACAAGGGTCCCCAATGAGCTAGGAACATTTTGAAGAGGCAAAACAAGGAAGCCAGGTGTAGTGGCTCACGCCTATAATCCTAGCTACTCAGGAGATCTGAGGATCAAGGTTCAAAGCCAGTGTAGGCACAAAAGGACCTGAGACTTATCGCCAATTAATTTATAGAAAATGGGAACTGGGGCTTGGCTCAAGGGTAATGTGGTAGGGTTGAGCTGAAGAGCTCAAGGATAGCGCCACCCAGGCCACCCAGATCAAGTTCAAGCCCCATGACCCACAAAAAAAAAAAAAAAAAAAAAAAGTTAGATGACTCATACTTCATGATTTCTGTACTAAAACATTACAGTAATCAAAACAGTGTTAATGGCATAAGGCAGACATATAGAACAAAGAAATGAAAAGTAAAGGCAAGAAATACACCCAAATTACTTTGGGTCATGATCAGACATAAGTTGTGACTGCAGAGGTAGAGTGCCTGCCTTGCAAGCTCAAGGTTCTGAGTTCAAATCCAAGTGCTCTCCCATCACACACAAAAAGGAAGAGTGCCAAGACCATTCATATAAGAAAAAAAGCAATTTCTTCAACAAACACTGATGGTGCAACTGGATTTCTACACACAAAATAGTGAAAGTGATGCCTCAGCATTATAAAATTAAGTCATAATTATATATAAAATTAAGTCAAGGAGCTGTAGCCATCTCTCAGTTTAACAGCACTTGATTTGTATGAACAAGGCCCTAGGACCTCAAAATAAAACAAAACAAAAAAATCCACAAAATGGATTAGTGACCTAAATATATAGTTAAAATTATAAAATTATTAGAAGATTCTTGATCTTGGATGAGGCATTAAATTCTTTTTTCTATTTTTTTTTTCCAGTTTTACCGCTGAGCTACATTCCTAGCTCAGTGGATTTCAAAAGCATGAAAAAACGAAAGATCAAAAAATTATACTTTAGGGCCGGTAGTTTGGTCTAGTGGTAGACTGCTTGCCTAGCATGCATGAAGAGCTAGGTTTGATTCCTCAGTTCCATATACATAGAAAAAGCAGGAAGTAGTACTGTGGCTTAAGTGGTAGAGCACCAGCCTTGAGAAAGCCCAAGGACAGTGCTCATTTTGGGTCAGGAGTTGGCCTAGTGGTATAGAGTGCTTGCCTAGCATACACCAAGACCCAGGTTCAATTGTTAGTACCACATACATAGAAAAAAGCTGGAAGGCAGGGCGCGGTAGCTCATACTTTTAATCCTAGCTGCACAGGAGGCTGAGATCTGAGGATCAAGGTTCAAAGCCAGCCCAGGAACAAAAGGACCTGAGACTCTTATCTCCAATTAACCTTTGGAAAATGGGAAGTGGGGCTTGGTTCAAGGGTAGGGAGGTAGCCTTGAGCTAAAGAGCTCAGGGACAATATCCAGGCTGAGTTCAAGCGCTATGACCCACAAAAAAATAAAAAAGCTAGAAGTGGTGCTGTGGCTCAAGTGGTAGAGCTCTAGCCTTGAGAACAGTCCATGGACACTGCTCAGGCCCTAAGTTCAAGCCCCAAGACTGCCCCCCCCAAAAATATATATATATAAATTATACTTTATCCAAATTAAAAGTGTTGTACATCAGGGGCCGGGAGTTTGGCCTAGTGGTAGAAGACTTGCCTAGCATGCATGAAAACCCGGGTTCTAGTCCTCAGTACCACATACATAGGGGAAAAAAGCCAGAAGTGGTGCTGTGGTTCAAGTGGTAGTACTCTAGCCTTGAGAAAAAACCCAAGGACAGTGCTTAGGCCTTGAGTCTAAGCCCAGGACTAGCAAAAAATAAAAAAATAAAATGTTGTATATCAAAAGCCATCAGAGTAATCCTAGCTACTCAAAAGGCAGAGATCTGAGGATTTTTTTTTGGGGGGGGGGGGGTAGGTCATGGGGCTTGAACTTAGCCTGGGCGATGTCCCTGAGCTCTTCAGCTCAAGGCTACCCTACCCTTGAGCCAAGCCCCACTTCCCATTTTTTAGGAGTTAATTGGAGATAAGAGTCTGAGGTCCTTTTGTACCTGGGCTGGCTTTAAACCATGATCCTCAGATCTCAGCCTCCTGAGTAGCTAGGATTATAGGTGTGAGCCACCTGATCTGAGGATTTTGATTGGAAATCAGTTCAGGCAGAAATGTCTATAATACTCTTATCTCTAATTAGTCACCAAAAAGCCAGAAGCAAAACTTTAGCTCAAGTGGTGGGATATCAGACTTGAGCCAAAAAAAGCTAAGGGACCCAATGCTATGGACATGGTATTAGAAATATAAACACAACTACATAGACATAAAAACTTATGACTCTAGAGATATAATGTTTTATTTCATAAATTAATATGTATCTATGATATACAAACCCTTAGCCTAATTTTGATTATGTTCTAAAAACTAAGTGCCAGTGATTGTATAGATTCCCTTCTTGAACACTTGTTTGTTAAATATGTCATATGAAATATGATGTAAAAATCAATGTTAATAAATTATTTAATAAAAAAAAAGTTAAGGGAGAGTGCTCAGGCCCTGAGTTCAAGCCACAATATTGACAGGGCACACACTTGGACATGGACACAGAGACACACACATAAATCCTTGAAAATGTTGCTACATGAAACAAATCAGACAAAAAGGACACACTATAGGTGTCCATTTGCAAAGGCTAACTAGAATAAGCAAATACATAGAGACAGAATGGGAAGAAATAAAAGGCTAAGAGGAAGAGGAAGAGGAAACAAAGTACTGCTTAATGAGTAGTTTCTGTTTTGAGTGATGGAAAGACTGTAGAAGTAGGGTGATAGTTTTATAACATCACAAATGTATATCACTAAACTGCACATTTAAAATGTGTTAATTGCATATTTTATGTCATAGATAATTAGTACATATGCAGAGTCACACCCCTATGGGTATGCATGACAGTATGAGCCTCATCTGGCTTTCCTGATAACACAAGTAGGCCCTTGGCACAGAGCTCAATGGAAAGCATCAGAGTATTTTGTATTCTGGCCTCCTGTCAGGGCCAGAAATAAGAAGGCCCTCTCCGCCAGCACAGAGCAAATGAGAAGAGTGAAGAACACAAACCCAGCTCTTTTTACTTTCTATCGATTTCTTCTTGGAGAGAAAGATTTTATGGGCTGGCAAACCCATAGGCACTTTTAATAATGATTGCATGAGACACATGAATCAATGGCTAAGAGACTTGAATATTTTTATTTAACCTCCATCAATGGGATGTCTCCAGACCAACAGGGCTCTAATAGGAAGTGATGAAGAAGAGAAGAGACAGACAAGGTCCTCAGCTATAGAGTGAAGATGGTTCTTAGTTCTTAAGGGTCTATGGGGAAAGTGTAGCCTCTCAGATGAGAGTCTGTCAACACTGTCCCCTACTCTAGACCTCAAGGAGCTCTTGGAATCAAATCTGACAGCTTCATCTTGACACCTAACACCTCAGCCATGGCTTAGTAGGCAATCTTATTCCTATCAAGACTTGCCCCAGAAAAAAAGAAATCAACAGCCTCTAAAACAGAGAGGACTCTGGAACTGTGGCTACAAAATGGTCCAAGGGGACCATTCAGGAAAAACACCAACTGACATTTAGGTCTGAAATGAGGGCTAGAATTTGACACTGGGAATGTGTATGGGTGTGTGCACGTGTGTGTGTGCGCATGCATGTGCACACTCAGGAAAAAGATGACCTCAGTCTTTTCCCGCATCCCTACCTAGTCCAGGGCATCTTATTTTGGTCCTTGGTGACAGAGGGGCTGAGCTCTACTCCATGGCCAAGTCCTCCAGCCTCACGGCTTGCAACATATCCACTTCATATTTCATTAATAACAAAACCCCAACAATCCCAGAATTACAAAAATGTTCCATTTGTACTTTTTTTTTTGGGGGGGGGGGTCATGGGGCTTGAACTTTGGGTCTGGGTGCTGTCCCTGAACTACTCTACAGCTCAAGGATAAGGCCCTACCCCTGGGCCTGTGCACTGTGCCTGAGTTCTTAAGCTAAGGCTATCGCCCTACCCTGGAGCCAAGCCCTACTTCCCATTTTCTAGAGGTTAATTAGAGATAAGAGTTCTTTTGTTCCTGGGCTGGCTTTGAACCTTGATCCTCAAATCTCAGCCTCCTGAGTAGCTAGGATTACAGGCGTAAGCCACTATACCTGGCTTCCATTTGTATTTTATTCATATATTTTTATTGTAATTAATAGAAGGGTTACATTATATTCACCAGATAGAAGGTACATTACTTCACAAACACTGATACCCTTTCTCATGTCTTGGTCCCCATTTCCCTCCCCCCAACCCCTTCCATTTGTATTTTCTTTTTTTTTTTTTTCTTTTTTTCTTTTTTTGCCAGTCCTGGGCCATGAACTCAGGGCCTAAGCACTGTCCTTGGACTTTCTCAAGGCTAGAGCTCTACCACTTGAGCCTCAGCACCACTTCTGGCTTTTTTCTATGTATGTGGTACCAAGGAATTGAACCTGGATCCTCGTGCATGCTAGGCAAGCACTCTACCACTAGGCTAAACTCCAGGCCCCTCCATTTGTATTTTGAAGAAAATTTCAGACATATATCTTTTAGATACAACCATCCATCCATCTCTTAGTGATGGTTACCTTTTTTTCCAACTTGATCCCTCACCACATAAACTTACTCCAGGACCCTTTATTCTTTTCCAGTGCCCCCCAAATAAAAATGGCATGTGATGAGCTAGAGATGTGGCTCAAGTGTTACAGCACTTGCCTAGCAAGATGAAGATCCTGATTTTAAGTCCCAATATTTGAGGGGAGGAGGGAGAGGGAAGGGAGGGGAAAAGGAAGAGACAAAGGGGAGGGAAGGCGAGATAAAAAAGAAAAGGTAGATGGTACCTACTAAGTTCAGGGCTCCAACCTGATGAGCCCTGTCTTCCTTTCAAATAGGCAATCTTCCCTACATACTAATCTAAGGGGAGACAGCATCTAGAAATTTCTTAGAAAATTTGTAGAAATTTCTCTAGAGGCTGTTCTTTGACCAAGGAAGGTTTCAGATATAAAGAATCAGCCATACTTCTCACTCTCAACTCACAGTTGGAAGTGAGTGGGGAGACCTCACCAGGGCAGTGGACAGCAGGCAGGCTCTAGTTCTCTCAGCCTATACCATACTCCAGGGTACCAACCCTAGACTAGAGCTTTCATCTTCAACACAGGTAAGGCACATGACAACTCAAGAGGCTCTAGAGTCCAAATAGCATGTTTCCAGAAGTAGCACAATGAATATGTCACCTGGGGAGAGACGTAGCCCAAATGCCAGCAGCCACCTGTGAGGGCATCAGCTCTGGGGAGGAGGGGGGGGCAGTCAGGGAGAACAGGGCTCAACCACCCCTGTACCTGCCTTGGGCAAGGACAGCACCTACTTTTCAGGACAGGCAGGCAGGACAAAGCCTTCCACAATCCACAGATAAGCAATGAACTTCTTCCCAGCAATTGTCTGACATGTTTCTATAGGGTAAGGGCCTGGATTCCGGAGCTCTCTAGACCAGACCAGGATGATGGCAGGGGAAGTCTTTTTTTTTTTTTTTTTTTTTGGTCAGGTGTGGGGCTTGAACTCAAAGCCTAGGCATTGTCCCTGAGCTTTTTTGCTCAAGGCTAGTGCTCTGTATCTTTGAGCCACAGCACCACTTCCAACTCTAACTCTAACATTCTCTCTCTCTCTCTCTCTCTCTCTCTCTCTCTGCTAATGGACAACAGATAAGAGTCTCCTGGATTTGCCTACCCAGACTAGCTCTGAATCATGATTCTCAGATCTCAGCTTCCTGAGTAGTTTGGATTATAGGCTTGAGCCACCAATGCCCTGGCAACTGGACTCAGTGGTTCTTTAAAACTCTATGGAAAATCACGTTGGGTGATCCTGACTCACAAGAAGGAAACTCTTGAACATGACATGGGACAGTGTTAACTTTCAGATTAAAGGTGGCAAAGGCAAACCGTACAAAACTCTAACACAAGCAGTCACTTTACTTGAGAAGCCTCCCTGGTTATTGTCTTCAATACCCCTCCCCTGCATCTCCCATATAGGCAAAAGGGGAAAAGACAACAACTGTGAGAACTATGCCCTGAGTAGAGGACCTAAAGCTCCTGGCCCCCACTGGAATGATAAACCAGACCAGCAGAGTCTCTTCTTCCCCAGGCAGAATCCGTTCATGGCAACTGCGCTCAGGACAAAGTCCACACTTTGGCCACAGTACACAAGAGGTTTTCAGTTTGGCTGCTGCCTACCTCATGCCCTGGTCTCACATCGGGTTTTTTTGTTGGTTTGTTTTTGTTTTTGTTGGGGGGAGGTGATAGAGAGAAAGGGGAGAGTGGGGAGAGGGGGAAGGGGGAAACTGGGGATTCCATTCAGGGTCTTGTGCTATTATCGTATTTTTGAGACAGGGTCTCATGGTTCCCTAGGCTAGCCCAAAACTCCTGAACTTAACTGATCCTCTTGTATAGAGCAGCTAGGACCACAGGTGTGCCACCAGGATCAGCTGTGCCTTCACATTATTTTAGCACCGTCTTCTGCCTGAAAATATCTGTCACCTCAAACACTCTCTTTCTGTTCAGCATCACTAACTCTTCTAGATGCTTTTCCCAAACTTGGAGGTAGAGAAGGAAGTCTATGCTGTGAACTACCCTGGATAGGAACCAGAGGCTGACCCTTGCTATATGCAATGTGAGGCTATGTGTAGAAACTTATCTCTCTTCTCTCTAGACAAGCATCAAGTAAGTCTGTGCTCTTGGAGCCCAACCTAGGATAAAATAATGTAGCAGGAATGGATAAGTGGCACTGCTGCCTGACCAAAGAAAGTCAGCAGTAGGAGAAAGCTGGTTGGCTGTGGCCAGCAATTCCTGTTCAAGGCTTAGCTGCAGAGAATAATCTCCACCCCTCCCCACACCATCCAATGCTCTAGTCTAGGCTTGCTGTTCTTGGGTAGAGCCACTCATCACATGTCAGGAGGCCTCTGCCACTGGGATGATATTACAGTCTATTTTGAGGGTCACACTGGAGCATTTGTCAGCTGGGCCAACCACACCCTCCATGTGTCATCACTAAGAGCCGGGACACTCACAGGTCTATAAATTCTGCCCAAGGAAGCTGTTCTTACTCCAAAGACCATCAGCTTCAGAGTCTGCTTGGTTTCTTGGAAAGATCAACCCTTATCTTCTGGTACCAGTGACAGTGTTCAGACATCTTCTCACCCCATCAGACCTGTTCCCAAGGTTCACAGCTCTGGTGACTTGGCAAAATACAGCTGAAGGCAATAAGTCTGTGCCAAGCTCTTAGCTCAAACACGGCCCCTCCCTCAGAGTACTCCCAAAAATGTGGGCAGAGCCCCAAAGCCCAACACCCTGACATGGAGCTAATTACCCTTCAGACTGATAAGTCCACAGGTTCTATCTGCTAAGAAACTCCTATTCATGCCTCATAACCAAGCTCAAGCTTTGCCTCCTCTTGAAAAGAACCTTTTGGTACATTCTCAGTTACTAGCAGGCCACAGGCTCCCTGAGGACAAGGCTGGCCTATGCTGGCTTGACTTCTGTTTTCATGCACCTGGCACAGGGTCTGGAACAAAGAAGGACAACTGAATACTCTATAAACCCTTCAAATAAAACCTTTCGGATCAAAGTAGTTTAGTGGGTTCTTCCACAAAAGATGTGAGGGCTGGGGGGTCTGACCTAGTGGTAGAGTGCTTGTCTAGCATCCATGAAGATCTGGGTTCCATTCCTCGGTACCACATACATAGAAAAGCCAGAAGTGGTGCTGTGGCTCAAGTGGTAAAACACTAGCCTTGAGGAAAGCCAAACGACAGTGCTCAGGCCCTGAGTGCAGTCCCCAAGAGTGGGGAAAAAAAAATGTTGTGAGAACAAGGGCATTTCGGGAAAACTACAACACTAAAAATGGATTCATGAATACCTTCTACAAAGGTGATATATGCCAATCTACAGAAAAGCCACATAGTCAATGAATAAGTACACTGATGAACCTAGCACATAGCTGTCATACTTTTCTAGTCCCACTCAGCACTGAGCCCCTTCCCTCCTTTCTGCTCGGTCCCCTAACACTATGATCCTATAAGAACCTAAGATGTTCCTTCTCTAACCCAGAGAAAGAATACAATAGCAGCATATACACATATATCTGGGAACAAGCAAGAACACATGGCAGGTTAAGCTATTCTATTGCACATTTTAAGCCCATAAGCCAAAGAAAGCCACCAAATAGCTCAGGGATTCAGGCCACTCTGACAAAATAGTTACATCTTAATTGTTCCATTTTCTAGAGATGCTGTAAAGCTAAATGAGACAACACAAGAAACTACAGAAGCAATTAATGCTTGGGCCATGAACAAAACTAGGGTTAAAAATATACCTCTAGGGCCAGGAGTTTGCCCTATTGGCAGAGTGCTTACCTAACATGCATGAAGACCTGGGTTCCATTCCTCAGTACCACATACATAGAAAAAGCCAGAAGAGGTGCTGTGGCTCAAGTGGTAGAGCTCTACCCTTGAGAAACCCGAAGACAGTGCTCAGGTCCTGAGTTCAAGGCCAGGACTGGCAAAAAAAAAAAAAATACACACACACACACCTCTAACACTGGCAGAAAAGAGGAAACATGTCAGTCAATGCCTATAACTGCTTGTGGCCTTGAAACTACTCCTGAGCTGGGTACCAGTGGCTCATGCCTGTAATCTTAACTATTCAGAAGGCTGAGATCTGAGGAGCGCAGTTCAAAGCCAGTCTAGGTAGGAATGTCTATGAGACTCTTATCTCCAATCAACCACCAAAAAAAAGCCAGAAGTAGAGCTGTGATACAAATGGTAGAGCACTAACACTGAGCAAAAAAAGCACAAGGACAGCACTTAGGTCCTGAGTTCAAGTCCCAGGGCCAGCACAAATAAAACAAACAAACAAACAAACAAAATACTCCCTAAGCTGGGTACCATGGCTCACGCCTGTAATCCTAGCTACTCAGGAGGCTGAGATCTGAGGATCGAGGTTCAAAGCCAACCCAGGCACTAAAGTCCATGAGACTCTTATTTCCAATTAACCACTAGAAAACTGGAAGTGGTGCTATGGTTCAAGGGGTAGAGTGGTAGCTTTGAGATGAAGAGGTTAAGGACAATACCCAGCTCAGAGTTCAAGTCCCATGACCAACAACAACAACAACAAAAAAAACCAAAACCCTGACCCACATCAATATCTGGCTACATGTTAACCATGAAAAGGCTTTCAGAGATTCCATAAAATGGATATGAAGAGCCATTCATACACTTTTCTATCAATGGTTAGCTGAAGCAGGCCATTGTAGACTTACAGACAACCCAAAGGACACAGATCCACTTAAATATTAAAAGCCAATACAGATTTCTTAAATACTCCTCTTCAGAGAAGTTGTTCATCTCTAAGTAGCTCAGCTGATATAGATAAAAAAGACTATAAAGAAAAACTCTCTTGCCTGTAATCCTAGTTACTCAAGAGGCTGAGATCTGAGGATCACTATACAAAGCCAGCCTGGGCGCTAAAGAAGGTGACACTCTTATCTCCACTTAATTACAAGAAAATGGGAAGTGGGTCTGTGGTTCAAGGGCTAGGGAGGCAGCCTTGAGCTGAAGAGCTCAGGGACAGCATTCAGGCCCAGGGTTCAAGCCCCATGACCCACTTAAAAAAAAAAAAAGAGAAGAAAAGCTCCATTTTCTTCCCTACACATTAAGAAATGCCCCTCGGCTTCCTTAGCAATATAAGACTCAAGCACCAACATCTGGGTCAACTTCATAACTATTTTAGAGGTGTTTAAGAAGTCATTTTCATTTACACTAGCTCAACCAAACTACATATTCTTTTATCAGATCACAGGAAGAGACTTTAAAGCCCCCTATCTGAAACTTAAATGTAAGTGTCTTATCTATAAAGGAACTAGATAGGGATGAAAGTGAAAGATGTAACATCTTTCCAATTAGAATTTTAGAGTCATAAGCCAGGCACCAATGGCTCACACCTGTAATTCTAGCTACTGAAGAGGTGAAGATCTGAGGATCACAGTTCAAAGCCAGCCTGGGCAACTCCTGAGACTCTTATCTCCAATTAACCTCCAGAAAACAGGAAGTGGCTTGGTGGCTCACACCTGAGTAGACTGAGATGTGAGAATCAGGTTCAAAGCCAGCCCATGCAGGAAAGGCCCTGAGATTGTTATCTCCAATTACACACACACACACGCACACACACACACACACACACACACACACACACACACACACACGAAGCTGGAAGTGGTACTGTGGCTCTAAGAGCCCTAGAAGAGCTCCCAAGCCCATGATTGACCACCCCCCCCCCCAAAAAAAGCTCAGGGGTAGTGCCCAGAAAAAGTTCAAGACCCATGACCGACAAAAAAAAAACAAAAACAAAAACAAAAAAACCTCAGAGACAGACACATCACATTCTAGAGTTAAAGGCAGCTTAGATGTTGGCCCTAGCAGCTGTCAGTACAGAAGAAACTGAAGTACAAGATGTACTCAAGCCCACAGAGCCCTCCCAGGAAAGGGAGTTAAAACAACACAGAGAAAACAGGCAAGATTCTGATTTTAGCAGTTCTGCTCCCATTTCAGCCACTTTATCAGATATTTTGCACACACCGTAAGAGGAGCAGTCCCCAGGAAAGAAAAACTACTCAAAACTCTTAGAAACACACACTCAAATCAAAGAAAAAGTGTGGCAAACTTCCCACATCAAGCCTGAGAAATAATTAAGAAAGCTTTTACCAAAGCAGTTACAGTCATGGTATTTCATATCGTAAACACAAGTTTTGTTGCAATCACTGGGAAAAAAAGATGACTGGAAAAAGAAAGGAAAAGAGAGTGAAAAACGTTCACTCTGATGTTTTTGTGTCTGTTTAGATAATCCTCAAGTAGGGTGTTGCCCTAATGCTGACTTTAATGAGGACCTTCTAAAGCTGGTCAGACTGGTGTTCAAGTCCCTGGACTGAAAAACAAATTTATGAACAATAAGGTCACTTGATTCTGACCATGTGTATATTGTTTACCAAGATGACAGTTGCTACCAGAGTTCTGATGAAAGCTGCGAAGACTTTTCTATTCCTTTGAAGTCTACTAGAGGCTCTATATGACTAAATGCCATAAAAAAGACCTTGAGTACAAAAGGAGGGAAGTCATGAACAGCACAGGCTAGTAGGGAAAATCCCATTCTGTGTGCTGAATTATTAATGTAAACTTGTTATTTGTGTTTCTGATCTATGAAATATCTAATTACATTGCTTAAAAAAAAAAAAAAAAAAAGAGGTCCCTGATTTACCCACAATGTGTCTACTTTCTATCATGGCCCAGTACTTAGCCCAGACCATGTCCCTAGTTAAGGAAGAGAGTTAACTCAAACCTGAGCAACTCAGCAAGTAGTATCAGCCACAGAAGACTCACCACAAGGAACAGCTCAGTGAGGAGGAAGGGAGGGAGAAAAGGGTAATAAAAAGGGCTTTACCCATCTCTTCCTTTGCTGATGATCTTCACCTCAAAGTAATAAATACCACAGGCAGCGGGTATGGGGTGAGTAGCTCGAACTGAGGCTGCATCTTTGTGATTTTTGCCATGACCTAATGGGAGAGGACAAGAAACAAATTTCGGCAGAAACAAATGCAAGTGGAAATCTCATTCTTCCCTGCTCCACTGCAACTTCATCCTCCTTGGCTGGAAGTAGCACTTATAGTCCAAGGAATAATTGGACAACTGAGTAAACACATAAAAATCCCACCTCTGGCTCACCTCCTTTTGATACTAACAGCCCGCCCTAAGCCACTGCCCTCCATAATAACAAAACAGGGTATAGACAAGGTGGAAGCTTGCAAGAGATATTGAGCTTCCTGGTAGACAACCCAGAACCCAGGCAGCCTGCCTGAGAGATCTAGAGGAAGGGGGAGGCAAACATGGATAATACTCCCAACAACAACAACTTTATCACAGAACCCCAGCCTCGTAGAGGATGACTAGCAGGCAGGACAATCCATTCACCAATTACTAATGGTGGGACGGTATCACCTCTTTTTGTAGACACCCTTGACACTAAGCAGAGGTAAACAGCCAGCCCACAGAGGCCCTAAGTACAAGAGCTAGCTCAGCACGAAGTTTGGACACCTGTTGGAGTTCTCTTGACCATTGGGTGTCTCAGGGCAGGCAAAGCAGGCAGTCACCCCTCGGCCTGGTCTGCCCCACCACTCTGAACACTTCACAGGGGGCTCCGGCCTAACCCGGAACACCCAGACAAGGAAAGGGGCGTGATGGAATGGTGTTAAATAACACAGCAGACGTTCTGGGCTGGTTCCCCCAGCAGCCAGATGGGTCGATACCTTTGTAGTGGACACGGAGGTTGCCCTGAGAGAGGCCGATGTAGTTGTACTTGTCCTTGGGGCTCCAGGAACGCGGCAATGGAGTCTCGTGCTGGTTGACTGCGGGGTACAGACGTTGCAGGCGCCGGCTCAGCTCCTGATCCCCGGGCGACGGCAGCCCACCTCCGGCCCCCCCACTGGGGGAGTCCCCAGCCTGCGGGCCCCCTGCTCCCGAGTCCGCCGCCGCCGCCGCCGCCGCCATCTTGGTGGGAGCTGCTATTGTGTCACTGGAGGCGGGGAAGAGCGTGACCAGAGCCTCCCCACACAGCCAATGGCCCACGAGCCTCCCGGGGCCGCAGGGAAACCGAGTCCGAGTCCAGCGCCTCTCTTTGGACATTGCTGATCTTGCCACATTTCAAACTCCATATCCCACAATGCAGAGCGCCCCAGAGGCGGCCCGAAGATAACCGGCAAGGCACGTCGGGAGATGTAGTTCATGGCCCTAGCTATAAGGCTAGCCAGCCGATACACTAAGACACGGAAAACTACAACTCCCGCCGACAAAGTGGCCCAGGATTCTCAGCTCTCCTTCCTCCTCCATGGCCTCAGTTTATTCCCCTGCTTCATTTCTCAAGCTAATGCCAAATCTGCCGCAGTGCATGGCTCTCGGAGCACCCCGCCACTGGGTTCCAGTACATCTTTGCTCCTTTGCTTTTTCCCCCACTCAGAAAGCGAGGGGCTAGGGGCGTGGCACGACCCTGGTCTCGCCCTCACCGCAGGGTTAGCTGGGAGCTAGTTGCCAAGGCGATAGGCTGTACACTATCTCGGCTTCTTAGTCTGCGGGTGCTGGCCGCCCGCCTGCCAGAGGGTCATGGCTAACCCACAGCAGCGTATCTACAGCTTCTCCAAGCCGAGGTAGGCGTTGGTAAAGCTGAGGGAGGAGAGACGGGCTTAAGTACACTTTCGAAAAAGATGACACCTGGTCAGGATCTCTGCCCTGCACATCGACCTCTGTTCTTCGTGTTGGGGCTCCAGTGCCACAGAATCAGTTGATGCAGAATCAGAATCTTGGTTTGTCAGCCTAGTGAGGAAGTTAGGTGCTATCAAAAGGGCAGGCTCCCGCCTGTAATCCTATCTACTCAGGAGGCTGAGATTGAGGATTGCAGTCGAAAGCCAGCCTGCGCAGAAAACACAATTAACTACCAGAAAACCGAACGTAGAGCTGTGGCTCAACGTGGTTGAGTGCTAGCCTCGAGGAAAAGAGCTCATTCAGGTCACTCAAGGACAGCACCCAGGCCCAGAATTCAAGCCCCAAGACGGGGTCGGGGAGGGTGGGGAGCGGAAGACCAGGGTAGAGCTCAGTGGCTGTAATCCTAGCTACTCAAGAAGTTGAGAGCTCAGGGTCAAGGTTCAAAGCCACCAGGGGCAGAAAAATCTGCCTGGTTGCCTGCACTGGGACTTCAACTCAGGTCCTTTTATTTAAGTCATTTCCTTCTCTTTGTGCGTGTTGGCTAATTGGAAATAAGAATCTTTAATATTTTTTGCCAGACCTGGGGCTTGCATTCAGGACTTGGCACTGTCCCTGAGCTTCTTTTGCTCAAGGCTAGCACTCTATCACTTGAGCCACAGTACCATTTGTGGCTTTTTCTGATTATGTGGGACTGAGGAATTGAACCCAGGGCTTCATGCATGCTAGACAAGCACACCATCACTAAGCCACATTCCCAGCCCCTCTTTAAGATTTTTCTACCCATGCTGGCTTCAAACTATGATGGGTCCCCAAATCTCAGTCTCCTGAGTGGCTAGATACAGGGAACAGTCACAGGAGCCTGGGCTTTCTAGGTTCCTGCTGAAGCAGGAGTTAGTGAGATTCATTTGATGAGAAGAATGCTTCTGGGAATGTATGAAAATGGTCTGGGCTCAGAGCCACGGGCTTGCTGAGCTGCATCTCTGGGAATCTAGATGCAGTGCTGGGAAGACTCAGGGCCTTACCCTGAGGAGAGCAGAGGGCATGCCTTTTGGATTTTGCAATGGTTAAAAGGGCTCTCTCTATTCTGGACTCTGTCACCCATGACCAAATTCTCCTATGTGCAGATCACAGCCACAGTCTTCAAAAGGAACTTCAGATGATGAATCCCCTTACGGAGACTTAAAATGCACCCAGAAACGCAAATATTCTAAGAAATGGAAGTCACTGGTTAGTAATAATATTTTGGAACCCCACATCAGACTCTGTGAATTGTCTCCTTGTCTACAACCATCAAGAAGCATTTACCTGAATTGACCAGAGGAGCTTCTTCCCAATCAAGGGCACATAGCTCACAGATGCCCACTACGCTTTGGGGAGGAGGGAGTGCATACTAGTTTCTGAAAGGCCTTGCCAGACCTCCCTAGACAGAGAGAGACTTCGGCCACTGCCCTCAGATCCCCTTTCTCTGCACCTCACCATTCTGGAATGGATCTCATTTCTTCATCCAGCAGGCCATATGATAGGCACTGTGATTGATACTAGAACGATCACACTTTCTTTGCCAAGTTCCTTCAGTTCTGTGACTATGCCTTTTTGTCTTTATGTCTGTTAGGGTCCTTCAGTGGTTAACATATTTGTTTGGGGTTTGAACTCAGGGCCTGGGCACTGATCTCAGCCTCCTGAGGAGCTAGGTGTCAGCCATGAGTGCCTGTCTGTGACTGATATATATCAAAAACACCATAATGAGCAGGGGTATGAAAGCTCAAGGCTACCACCCTACCCCTGGGCCTGGGGTTCGACTCCTTGGTACCACATACATAGAAAAAGCCGGAAGTGGCTCCAGTGGTAGAGCTCTAGCTTTGGGAAAGTCCAATGTCAGTGTTCAGGCCCTGAGTTCAAGCCCCTGGACTGGCAAAAATTAAAAAAAAACAGATTTGACTAAACTTATAACTCCAACTTACTGTGAAACCAGACTGTGTGATGGTTTTCATTTGTGTGTTTCTTATGGAGAATTTAAGAACATATGCACCATACACTTTGTGAGGATGGAAACTTTCTGTCCAGGGAGGATACAGGGAATAACATGTAATCTCCATAAAACACATCCTGGCAGGGCAGACTCCAGCTCCTTGCTCCCATTAGCTCTCATAATTCTGTGAACCTGGGGCCAGGTTCATTTGGGCTTTTTTTCTGCGTGGCTATTGTCAACCACTAGGGGACACTGTTTCTTCTACCAATGCTCTGTAGCTGCCTTTGCATTTTCACCTACAGGGGGCAATACAGTCACAACCTGCCCAAGCTGGTTATAAATCTGTTCACCTGGCATCAATTGTTATCCTTGAAACTGGCATTCCTTTCCTTTCTCTACTTGGTGTAGTTTATCCTGATAGGGCATTAAACTAATTCTTTCATCTTTCTCCCCACCTATATTTTCTTTTTCTTTTTTGTGCTGGTCCTGGGGCTTGAACTCAGGGCCTGGTTGCTCAAGGCTAGAGCTGTATCATTTGTACTATAGCTCCACTACTGGATGTGTTGGTGCTACATTGGAGATAAGAGTCTTGTTGACAGACTGGTAACGTGGCTTAGTGGTAGAATGCTTGCCTAGCGTGCACAAAGCCCTGGGTTCGATTCCTCAGTATCACATAAACAGAAAAAGTGGTTCTGTAGCTCAAGTGGCAGAACGCTACCCTTGAGCACAGAGAGGCTCAGGGACAAAGCCTAGTCTCTGAGTTCAAGCCCCAGGACTGGCAAAACAAAAAACAAGCTGGGCCCGGTAGCTCACCCCTGTAATGCTAGCTATTTAGGAGGCTGAGATCTGAGAATTGCCGTTCAAAGACAGCCTGGGTACTAAAGTTTAAAGTCCATGAAACTCCAGTTAACCACCAAAAAAACCAGAAGTGGCACTGTGGCTTAAGGGGTATGATGGTAGCCTTGATCAGCTCAGGGACAGCGCCGAGGCCCAGAGTTCAAGCCCCACAACCAGGGGGAAAAAATAAACAAAAAAGCTAGCTCAGGCAGACAAACCTGAGAGACTCATCTCCAATTAAACGGAAGTGGAGATGCGGCTCAAGTGGTAGGGTGCTAGCCTTGAACAGAAAAACTCAAGGACAGTACCCAAGTTCTGAGTTCAAGCCCTAGTATTGTCACAAAAGAAAAAGGAGGAGAAGGAAAAGAAGAGGAGGAGAAGGTGGAAGAGGAAATAAAAATACACTGCTGGTTGGGCCTGAATGTCTGTGTCTTTGACCACATTATGTCATGGGGCCAGAGGTAGGGCTGTCCGGTAACTCATAATCTGTTTCCACAGCACAGGTATTCAATACTCACTGACTTAATACAGAAGAGACTAGCTCACTTTTATTGAGTCCTAAGCAGAGCCAGAGTGTCATGGCACTTTACCTCAGTACAGGAGAGTGGTGACTACATCATCCCTATGGTGGAGATATAAAGATGAGGCTCCGAGAAGTTAAGCCCATGGCCACACAGTTAATAAGGGAGATAAGAGACTTAATCCATGCCCTAATTCAAGGACCATAGTCTTAATTATAAACCATATTAAGAGATGTTTATAGCCAAACATGATGACATACACTTGTCCTCCTCCTCAGAGGAGGAAGTAGAATATTAAGTTTGAGGCCAACCTGGAATATATAATAGTTCAAAGCCAGCCTGGACTATATATAGTGAGACCATGTCTCCAAAAGGAGGGAGAGAGAGGGAGAGGGCAAGAGAGGGGGGGAGGACAGGGAGAGGGGGAAAAGGAGAGAAAGAGAAAGAGGGAGAGAGGAGAGGGAGAGAGAGAGCACACCAGATGGGAATGGTGGCAGGGAAAACAAATCAGGAGTGTGGGAGAAAGGATGTAAGAATATTAGGAAGGACGGGGCCGGGAGTTTGGCCTAGTGGTTAAAGTGCTTGCCTAGCATGCACGAAGACCCGGGTTCGATTCCTTGGTACCATATATATAGAAAAAGCCGAAAGTGGTGCTGAGCTCTCAAGTGGTAGAGTTCTAGCCTTGAGAAAGTCCAAGGACAGTGCTCAGGCCCTGAGCTCAAGCTCCGGACTGACAAAAAAAAAATATATATATATATACATATATATACATATATATGTATATATATATATTAGGAAGGAGAGAGTAATGTTGCCATAGTATTTTCTCCTTGAAGCCCTGGCAGTTCTCCCTGAGTGGCCATCTGTCCCCATGGCCCACATTCGCCACTGGCCAGACCATTCTGCAAAATCGAAAGCCCTGTTCCACTGAGTACCAGAAACGACCTAGGTAAGGCAGGGTTCGCCTGATGGTGGGTGGGCTGGTATATACCTGGCAGGTAGGGTTGAGATACGTGATGTCCCAGGCCAAGGGTGCTGGTGACATCTCAGCCTACATTCTTTTCAATAGCTGGCAGCAGAATCCTCTGGGCATGGCCAAGCCCAAGTACCTGGAACAGCTTGAAAACTACCTACGCAAGGAACTCCTCCTGCTAGACCTGGGCACAGATTCTACACAGGAACTGAGGCTGCAGGTCAGCATCACAGATTCAACATGGGACAGGGCAGGAAGAAACCTCACCCACTGACACTGAGCCGATAGCCAGAGGGAGATAGCCTTTCCCAGCTCATATAGATCTCTCCCTGAAGAGAAGAATATCCTATAACAAAGTCAACAAGCTAGGTCTTGATGGCTCACAGGTATGAGCTACTCAGAAGGGTGACATCTGAGGATTGTCATTCAAAGCCAGCATGGGCAGGAAAGTCCATGAAACTCTTATCTCCAAATAACCAGCTAACAGCCAGAAATGGAGCTGTGGCTCAAGTGATGGAGCACCATATCTGAGTGAAAAATAAAAAAAGCCAAAGAACAGTACCTAAGTCCTGAGCTGCGTTCAAGACTCAGTACCAACACAAAATCAGACAAAAAGACCACCAAAATCAATAGACAGGCTGTGTGGAACCAAAAGTACTGACGCTGGAGTTTTCTCACTAAATTGGGTAGACTGGATGCTCTCTCCTATTCCTTCAGCTGCCAGGCTGGCTCCAAAGATATCACTGAATGGGAGCTGTGTGCCTGTGGTTCACATGTGTACTGATAGCTACTCAAGACACTAAGATCTGAGGATTATAGTTTGATGCCAGCCTGGGCAGAAAAGTCCATTCCATTCTTCTTTGTATGTGGGGGGGGGTCATGGGGCTTGAACTCTGAGCCTGGGTGCTGTCCCTGAGCATTTCAGCTCAAGGGTACCACCCTATCCCTTGAGCCATAGCCCCACTTCCCCTTTTCTAGTGATTAATTGGAGATAAGAGTTTCAGGTTCTTTAGTACCTAGGCTGGCTTCAATCATCAGATCTCGGCCTCCTGAGTAGCTAGGATTACAGGTATGAGCCACCACACCCAGCAAGTCCTTTCCATAAGTCCTTTCATTCTTAACTCCCAAAACGCCAGCAGTGGAACTATGTTTAAGTGATACAGCATTAGCTTTTTTTTTTTTGCCAGTCCTGGTTGAACTCAGGGCCTGGGCACTGTCCTTGGACATGTTTTGCTCAGAGCTAGCGCTCTGCCACTTGAGCCACAGCACACTTCTGGCTTTTTCTGTGTATGTGGTACCAAGGAATCAAACCCAGGGCTTTCTGCATGCTGGGCAAGCACTCTACCAGTAGGCCATGCTCCTGGCCCTGACAACCCTAATCTTGAGGAATGAGTTCAGAGGCAGAGGAAGGAAAGAGAAAAGGACAGAGAGGAAAAGGAGGGAGAGAGTGAGAGAGAAGGAAGGAGAGATGAGAGATTGGTCTAGACGCAACTATGCCTGGCATACTTGCTGATTTTTGTGTCTGCAAATCTAGAAGCCCCCCATTTCACATCAGGCACCCCTTCCAAAAGGAAAAAAAAGGGGGGGCCGGATATTTGGCCTAGTGGTAAGAGTGCTTGCCTTCCTTGGTACTGTATACATAGAAAAAGCCAGAAGTGGTGCTATGGCTCAAGTAGTAGAGCTCTAGCTTTGAGAAAGATCAAGGACAGTGCTTAGGCCCAGAGTTCAAGCCCCAGGACTGGCAAAAAAAAAGTCACTCTGTGCCCAAATGGGACAGGAGCCCACACTTCTACTGTAGAATCAAAATGCAAGGCTAGAATCTTCAGTCTTGCTCCAACAGGACTTTGAGATAGAGGAGGGATACAGCTCAGAGGTGCAGTCTAGAAAGCAAGAAGCTGTTTACATAGCCAAAGAAAATGGCAAATTTAGTCAATGGTAGTTTGCTAGGTCTCAGAAACAACACCATGAAAGCCCTTCAGAGAACTCCAACCCAAACTCTATGGCACATGTGAGATCTACGTGGCTCTCAGAACATTTTTTTGCTATGGCTTACCTAATAGCTTCAAGGTGGCAGGTATGGGCTAGGAAGTGACAGGTTCCCTTTTCTGGTTAGCCTTACAGAGAAATCTTTGACTTCTTCATAGAAGATTTCAAGACATATAAGCCATTGCTGTCCTCCATCAAGAATGCATATGAGCTGATGCTGGGTAAGAAGGTAGCTTCTTTCCTGTGCCCAAATAGGAATGGCAACAGATGATTCTCTTTCAATTTTTCTAGGACTCCATAGTAGAGCTGGGGCAGCTACTAACTTGGGCCTTAAGGTCACTCAGGGTACTTCAGGCCTCTCATCATTGTGAAAGCTAGAGAAGTAGTATCTACAGGAAACAACTCCAGGAGAATAAGCACTTGCCAGGTTCAGGGGTGGGAAGAGAGTGGAGCTCAGGACTAGAGGCATAGGTGTATAACTGTGATTTCAGATCCCAAAAGCAAGTGTGGAAAGGCTTGAAGCAGGGGTCATAGCTTTGAACAAGGCCAGCATGGACTCAAAGTTGGTAACTGACAGCATCTGTCTTCTGGCTATTTGTTCCCCTTGGATGGAAAAGGACTCTTCCATCTATCCCTGCTTAGCCTACCAAAGGGAGAAGATTCGAACCCTGGAGCCCCTAAAGGCCAAGCTTATCACTATGAATGAAGACTGCAATGAGAGGATCCTGGCCATGAGGGCTGAGGAGAAGTGTGAAATCTCTGTGTTGAAGAAAGAGAAGATGAATTTGCTAAAACTCATTGACAAAAAGAATGAAGAGAAGGTCTCGTTGCAGAGTGAGGTAAATGAAAGTAGTGTGATGACCCAACTCCTGAATTCCTGTTTTACTTTGACCACAGGGATGACCTGCACACTGAAGAAACCCCTAACCTCATTCTCCCTTCTGCCTGGACTGCCACAGAGCTATTTGGTCTCTTGGAGCCCATATTTCCATCACCTTCTGCTCTGCTGGGAAAGTTTGGCACAGACTCAGTGTGGCTCGCAGTACTAGCAGCTTTGGGGAGGAAAACCTGGGAACTTGGCTGGGTTTCTGGGACTAGCCACTTTCTTTCTTATACCTTTCTTGTTTCTAAGCCAAGGGTACCACCCAACCCCCACCTTACCCCCTATGGTAATTAGCTGACCCTAACTACACAGACAACTTTGCAACAGGTGTCCAAACTAAGGAAGAGCTTGGCTGAAGAGTACTTGCGCTATCTCAGTGAGAGAGATGCCCGTAAGATTCTCATTGGGGACCTGAATGAGCTACGGTACCAGCGGGAAGATATGTCATTAGCCCAGTCTCCAGGTAACCAGAGTCAAGTTTCTCTTATTCTGAAGGATGGGAGAGAAGTCCCACTCTCATCATTCACCCCATTCATTCAACATTTTTTTTTTGGGGGGGGATCAGTCATAGAGCTTGAACTTGGGGCCCTGTAACTGAGGTATTTTGCTCAATGCTAGCACTCTACTTTGACTCACAACACGACTACCAGTTTTTGAGTGGTTAGTTGGAGATAAGAGTCTCACAGATTTTCCTGCCTGGGCTGGCTTTGACCTGTGATCCTCAGATCTCAGCTTCTTGAGTAACTAGGATTGCAGGTATGAGCCACCAGTGGCCTGGCCTCACTCAGCATTTCTAATACTACATATGGGAGATATCCCTGCCATCAGTCAGGGCTGGGGATCTTTTGAGCTGAACTGAGACTCACAGGATCATGAAGTAGGACCATTTTTTTCTTCTTCCTCTTTTTTTCAATTATATTGTCAGGGTAATGTTTAGAGGGGTTACAGTCACATTCATCTGGTAGCGGGTACATTACTTCTTGAACATTGATACCTCTCAAGTAGGACCATTTCTGAAAGGCGAAGTTGCATGTCCTGGGCTTCTCTACTTAAGCCTAGGCTGGTAGTACTGTGGGGAAGGCCTAGTCCAGAGAGCATGCCCCAAAAGCTATTCAACCCAGCCCTGGGCTTCAGACTCCAGAGCCCAGGTGACATAGGCTGGCGGGCTCCCTGGCAGGCGTCTGGGGGGAAGACCCCGTGAAGCTAACACTGGCTCTGAAGATGACCCGTCAAGACCTGACCCGTACACAGATGGAACTCAACACCATGAAAGCCAACTTTGGAGATGTGGTACCAAGGAGGGATTTTGAAATGCAGGAGAAGACCAACAAGGATCTTCAAGAGCAGGTGCTGGTGGCCCGGCAAGGCTAAGCTAGACCTGGTAAGTAAGGAAGGATCAGGCAGATGGGTAGGTAGGATCAATCCACATTGCCTACAGCTGGATGCCCTGAAAGCTGACTATGAGGAGGTGTGCAAGGAACATGAGGTATTGCTGCAGTTACACATGATGACACTGAAGGAGCGAGACCAGTTCTCAGCTGAGCTGCAAGAGATCCAGCGTACCTCTACACCCCGACCTGACTGGACCAAGTGTGAAGGTAATTATGGCTATCGGGGATCCAGGGCTTACAGAATGGCCTGACCTGGATTCTAGCTCCCTCTCTCCACTTGCAGATGTGATAGCTGGGGGCTCAGAAAGGTGGCGAATTCTGGCAGAGGGCAAGAACAGCGACCAGCTGGTGGATGTACTCCTGGAGGAGATTGGAGAGGGCCTGCTCCGAGGGAAAGACTCCTTCCGTGGTCTGGTAGGGGAGTCCCTGAGTGGGAGAGAGACCTAGAGCTACAGCCCTCAGTCCTTGCTAATGAGGAGATAAGCTTTTGCTTTTTTTTTTTTTTTTGCCAGTCCCGGGCTTGAGCTCAGGACCTGAGTGCTGTCCTTGGACTTTCTTAAGGCTAGAGCTCTACCACTTGAGCCTCAGCACCACTTCCGGCTTTTTTGTATGTATGTGGTACCAAGGAATCAAACCCGGGTCTTCATGCATGCTAGGCAAGCACTTTAACCACTAGGCCAAACTCCCGGCCCCAGGAGATAAGCTTTTGGAGGGACTACCTGGGGCTTTTGGTGGTGGGGACACAGAGCTGATATTCTGCCTTCCAGGGCTATGGGGAAGATGTCCCTCCTTTCCTTCGGTTTGACGGCATTGTGGAGAACAAGAAGCCAAGTAAAAAGTTTGTGGTGGACCTCCTCCAGGATGCCTGGAAGGAACGGCTCGGAGATGAGGTCAGTTCTCTCTCCAGTTCTTTTGGCCTTGTGTGGCCTTCAAATCCAGAGTTCTCTGGTAATGTGGGGGTCACCTCAAGGTGTTAGGAAGTAAGGAGGGAGCCAACCCTGGCAAGCTCACCAAGCATTCCTCCCATCCTGCAGAAATCGAAATTCCAAGATTTCTTCTTCAACTTCTTGGAGCGTCGCTTTGGGACCAATGATGCCATGGCCTGGGCTTACACCATTTTTGAAAACATTAAGCTCTTCCGCACCAATGAAGTCATGAGTCATTTCTATGCAGTCTTGATGGGAAAGGTGAACCTGGCCCCTGGTTGTTCCACTTGAGATTAAAAGGACCTCTGCATGGATGTGGTGGCCCATGCCTGTAATCTTAGTCACTCAGGAGTCTGTGAGATTCTTATCTCCAATTAACCACTAGAAAACCGGAAGTGGTGCTGTGGCTCAAGGGGTAGGGTGGTAGCCTTGAGCTGAAGAGCTCAGGGACAGCACCCAGGCCCAGAGTCCAAGCCCGAAGGCCAACAAAAAAAAAAAGACCTCTGATCCCAGCAAAGCCCAGCTCTGTGCCCACTACTCCAGGAAGCAGCACATTAATGAATGTGTCCTTTCCTGTAGATGATGGAGAGTGTATATATCAACCACAAGAATACAGTAGCCAAGCTGCTGAAGGAGATGACGAATGCTGACACTCAGAATGAAGGGTTACTAACCAATGAGCAGTTCAGGTAAGAGGCCAGTCCAGGCCATCCCAAACTCCAGCACAACATCTTCACTGGCCTGGCTCCCAGGTATGCAGGGCAAAGGAAGCCTGCAGGAAGGCACACAACCTTAGAGCTCAGTACTTCCTAACACTGTGATCCCCCCAAATGGGGATGAAGAGAGGGATGGGCAACCTCAGCCAGGCCCTTGTGGACCTTATTGTGTTTCCTTCTCCCACAGCACCATTCTCAAGAACTTTTTCCCCCTCAAAAAGGAAGAGGACATTCAGGAGCTGTTGGAGTCAGGGGGCTGGAATGCCAACAGTGAGGATGTGTTGAACTACCGCTTTTTGTTTATAGAGGTGGGTATAGGGCCTAGGAAATTGCTCTACTCCTACCCTAACCTTAACCCTAACTGGGCTCCAGTTATTGTGGCTTTACCCTACCTTGTGGCCCCTTCCAGACAGAGGAGGGCCAGAGTGAGCCATTCGTACAAAAGCTGTGGGAACAGTATGAAAAGGAGAAGGAAGAATACCTGCAGGAAATAAAGCAGCAGCTGGGCCTGACAGTGTAAGTGACCTGGGAGCCCCTAGGCCCACTCAGCCACTGGTGAATTGCCCACAGGGTAGCATCTCAAGCCCACAAGTCTCCCTGTGCTGCTGGACACTATAAACTGCTCAAGCTGGGCAGAAAGGAGGGCACTGGAGGGCTCAAGCCTCTCTCTCTTTCCTTGGGGGGCAGCAATGAGACAGTGACTCTATCCAAGCTGCGAAAGGCCCTGATGACCATCGACCCCAGCCTAGACAAACACACACTGCGTGCCTACCTGAGCCAGGCCTTCCTGATTCCCGAGTCAGATTTGTTAGAACTGGAAAAGGAGAAGGAAGAAGAGGAGGAGGAGGAGGTGGAAGTGGTAGAAGAGAGCGCTGGAGTAGTGCTCCACAAGGTACTGGAACGACTTCGAATTGCTGACACCAAGCGCATGGGGCCTCGAGAGCTAGAGCCCACAAGCTAGGATCATGGTAGGCAATATTGAGTATTCCAGTGCTAACTCCATTTCTCTAATAAAACTGTTTATTCCAGGCTGTATTGGGAAGTCAGTGACTAAGGGATAAAGGGTATCTGGGCTGGCCCCAGGACATGCACCAAAAAGCAAAATTTTCTGTTTGTGATAACTTATTGATCTTAGGGGAAAGGACAGAGAGTTGGAGAATGATATGAATTACAAGGTCCGGGGTATAGACAGCAAGGATTGAGGCCTGACCATCACTGGGCAGGGAAAACAGAATTGCCACTGAATGCACAGGGGATGAGCAGCTGGCGGTACTCCAGGGGCAGGTGTCGTTCCACAAGCACATGCAAGGAGACTTGCTCGGTGACCAGACCCTGCCTGCAGTAGAGGAAGAGGAGCAGAGCACATCAGAATCAGCGCCCTCCCCTACCCCCTCTTCTCCAGCTTCTCTTTTCCACACTCTTACCGTCGCATCAATAGCTCCAAATCCTCTGGCTTCACAGTCTTGCGGCCAGCATGAGCAGCAAACACCTCCAGGTCATTGCAAAGGTGCTGGAAATACTTATCTAGGCTGCCGTGGAAGTTGAGGGGGAGAGCACACTGAGTAAGTCTATTCATAACCTAAAAGGCTGTTCTATTAACTCAGACGTACAATATGCACTCACCACTTCTCCACCACCTCAAGAGCTTTCTTCTCAATAGGCATCTTGGCATAGAAGCTAAAGAGTTTTGCATAGTGGCTCAGTCCAGTTCTATAAGGATCTTGACGTCTGGGGCCAGCAGTCCGGGGCCTGAGGGGAAGTTTGGCTGGTACAGGCTCGATAGGCTCTGGAGGCAAGCTAGACAAGAGGCAGGAGTAGACAGAGGTGACTGAATAGATACTTGAAGAAGACCCTATTCAAGTTCTGTTTGCTCCTACTAGTACCGGGCCTAGGTGCTTCTTGGCTAACCTAGATGAGCAGTTCCTACCATCCATTGAGGGGCAGCATGGTAAAGAGGCCACACGGAAGTTTTTCCTTTAGGTCCTATCCTTCCAGTCTGGACTCCAAATCCTAGTCTAGCCTTATACACAGTCACTTATTCAGACCTGTGACACTCCCCAGCCCAATCCTAAGAATGGACAATCTCTCTCATCCTTTTCTTTTTTGTGCTGGTCTTAAGGCTTGAACTCAGGGGCCTGGGTGCTGTCCCTGAGCTTTTTCGCTCAAGGCTAGCACTCTATCATTCATTCGAGCCACACAGTCCACTTCTGGCTTTTTAGCAGTTAATTGAACATGAGAGTCTCTTGGACTTTTTTGCTCCGCCTGGCTTCAAACTATGATCCTCAGATCTCAGCTTCCTCAATACCTAGGGTTAGAGGTTTGAGCCACCAGTGCCTGGCCTAGTCTCTTCCCTTTGGAATCTATCACTGCCTGTCTCAATTCCATCAATCATCCTCCAGGAAGCCTTCTCTGACTACACACTAACCCAGGTACTTCTCCCTCACTCAGGCTCCTCTATACCGCTGGAGGTAGGCTTCAAGATGACTTTTTTTTTTTTTTGCCAGTCCTGGGCTTGAGCTCAGGGCCTGAGCACTGTCCTTGGACTTTCTCAAGGCTAGAGCTCTACCACTTGAGCCTCAGCACCACTTCCGGCTTTTTTCTATGTATGTGGTACCGAGGAATCGAACCCGGGTCTTCGTGCATGCTAGGCAAGCACTTTAACCACTAGGCCAAACTCCCGGTCCCCCTGAGCTTCTTTTGCTCAAGGCTAGCACTTTACCACTTGAGCCACAGTGCCACTTCTGGCCTTTTCTGTTTCTGTGGTACAGAGGAATCAAACCCAGGGCTTCATGTATGCTAGGTAAGCATTTTACCATATGCCACATTCCCAGCCTGACAAATATGTTCTTGGGGGACACCCTGTATCCAGCTCAGGCTATTGGCTGGGAGATCTGCATATTCAGGGGTGATACAAAGGGTGATAACAGTCTGTACAGGTGCCAAATGCCAACCTCAGTGCCTGTCCCCTTCCCAAGAGGCCCAGGATCCTGGATTCTTACACTGCAACATCAGGCTGTGGTGGAGCGGGCTCAAGAAACTGATGGGATCGCTTGGCCTGGAGGAACTCAGGGGTGCTGGAGGTCAATTCTGGACTTGCTGTAGAGAAAGGGCAGGGTCACAGGGACTCAAGTTTGAGCATCTCAATCAGCTGTGCAGGTCCAGTCTCCTTGTCATATTTCTCAAGGGTTTTACCCAGCTCTAGTCAACCAAGTGCCTTTCAGAGTTTCTCTTCTCCACTAATACCACCAGTTCTCAATTCCCAGGCAAGTCCCTTCTGTGTGCCAGGGCCTTAACACAGTTATTACCAACCCCCTGCTGATTCCTACATTGCCTTTTACCTGGCCTGCCAGGAAAGTCTTCATCCTGTATAGATTCTTCTGGCTCCTTGTCCTCCACAGCTCTCTGAGGTCTCTCCACTTCTGTCACCTCTGTAGAAGCAGCAGGACAACGCTGTAGGTCTGAGAGGGGTAAAGATGGAGCAGCAAAGCCAGCCTCTGAGAAGAAAGCATGCCAAAGGCAGCACCAGCATATTGGTTTGAAATTTCTTGGCCCAACACTGACTCTGCTTCTGGGTGGAGGAGTTCCTAGCCAGGAATTCCAGCTAGGAAACAAACATGGGATCTGGGAGGAAAAGCTACCACGGCCAATTCTTGCCAAAAATAACCTTGGTTCAAGACCACCTGCCCTACATACTCACTGTGGTTCTGTAACTCTAGCCCACTGCTATATGTCCTGTGACTCAAAGTCCTCTCAGAATCTTCAGTGCCAACGTGAGAGGAGTGGGCTACAGAGGGACGCACACTGGGAGAGTGGCCAACCAAGGGCTGTGAGAAGGGCTGGGTGTCCTCCAATACTGTATCCGTTGGCAAAGTAGCAACAGTAGCTCTGAGACTTTCACCTAGAGATGAAAGGCGGGCTGTAACTCAGTGTTTTCTAGGCCTACCTGCTAAACCCTGAGTTGCCAGAGACCACACAGTGGGCCCTATGGGTATGCTCTGCCTTTATGGCTTTCGGAGAAAGATCCTGAACCCTACTTATCTCTTTTCCACAGCTGTCCTTGATTACCTTCTTGTTCCTTGGCCTGGCATTTCTAAGCCTCTATGCCTTGCTCTTCCTCCCACCCTCCACTCCCAACCACTTACCATTCTTTTACTCTCCACTTCTCCCCTGCCCAGAACCATCCTTCTACTCTGGGGATCTTGTCTTCTAGAATCAGGATCCTAGGTCAATTCTAACTAGCTAGCTGATGATGAACTCAGTCACTATACACACCTCTTTCCTACTACTTTCAGCTTGGTAGCTCAAAAATATGAGCTTCTGGAAGGTATAGACATGACATTAAGGCCAGAAGTACTTGTGGAAAGGAAGCAGAAACTACTTATTAAAGTACTGATTATTGTCCTTGACCCTACCAGCAGAGGAGCAATCCTGGACTGAGTTGTACCTCTTTTCTGTCATGGAGGCAGGAGGGGAGGAATTTTCCCCCAAAGGCTAGAAGGGGAAAACCTCAACCTTACCTGGAGGGGCTAAGGAATTATCTTGAAGATCTTGCAACAAGACACCCATATCTACAGGCCTTCGGGTAGGAGGTCTGCGGGCCAAACCAGGTCTCCTCACTGACTGTGGTTGAAGAGGTGTAGCAAATGTCAGGTTGAGGGAACTGGTATGAGGGAAGAAGCATAGGAAAGTAAGGTACCCAAGGCCCACTTTAGCCAAAGGACTCCCTCTTTTCCCTGGCACTCATATCTTAGAAGTGGCTACCAGTGAGTACCTCCCTTCCCAGACTTCGATTCCATCAATCCCCAAAAGAGGTAATTGCACCTGGTGAGAGATGAAGCATCAGCATTCCCTGCAGGCTCTGTCAGTGACCAGTGAAAGAATATAAAAAAAAGAAGAAACCATGGTAAGTTATCCGGGCCCAAGAAAGTCTTCTCTTAGGTGTCTTCTACCTCTCCAGAGGCCAGGAGAGAGGGGACAGCAACAGAGTTCTATCTTCACCTTGGGAGAGAGGCAGCGCCTGGTTTATTTCTTGCTGAAACAATGACAATCTCAGCCTCTGCTTCCTCTTGCTTGGGGCTGGCAGACTTGGAGCTAGGGTTGTGGAGGGCTCTAGTTCAGGAAGTTGCAGCTCCAGACTGTAAGAATATAGTTTATCTCAGATAGGCCAGGAAACCAAATTCTACTATTTGTGCCCCTGATGAAGCTCCTAGACCCGAGCTGTCCAACAACCTAGCCCATGAGGGAGTTCACTGTGCACCTGCCCTGACTGCTTTCCCGTCTGGAGGGCTGGACCACCTGTAGTGCTGGTACCGGCTTTACCATTGTTTCTGGCACCAGGATGGAAGATTCGGGGGCTGCAGAAACACCAAAAAGATGATGGAGCTGAGAAGGTTACAGGACTGGTGTTGGACTAGCACCTAACTTTAGCAAGCTAGTGCTCACTTACCAGTTAGCAGGATGTTCTTCAGCAGGGTCCTAGGTGTTTGTTCCTCCAGATTCCCACTGGCTTGAACATGGGCTAACCTGCCAATGGACTATGGGTGAAAGCACCATGAATCTAATCTGTTTTTCTGCCCTCAAGGTAGGATCCAGAGCAGAAACACACCTCAGGGCCCTAACCAGAATTCTAGAGTGATCAGTGACTGGGCACTTACCCTGCCTCCATGGGAACGCTGTCTGGCAGTTGTCTTTGTTTGGCTCCTCAGTCTCCTGGAGGAATGTGTTTCAAGCAGGGTTTTCTGGGCACTGTGTAAAAACCAACAGCTCTGAGAATTCTTTTTTTTTTTTTCCCGTAGGTTGTAGGGTCTGAACTCAGGGACTGAACACTGTTCCTGAGCTCTTTTACTCAAAGCTAGTGTTCTACCACTTTGAGCCAAGATCTCCTTTTGTGTTTTAGGTGGTTAACTGGGGATAAGAGTACTATGAGGTGGGCCGGGAGTTTGGCCTAGTGGTTAAAGTGCTTGCCTAGCATGCATGAAGACCTGGGTTCAATTCCTTGGTACCACATACATAGAAAAAAGCCGGAAGTGGTGCTGAGGCTCAAGTGGTAGAGCTCTAGCCTTGAGAAAATCCAAGGACAGTGCTCAGGCCCTGAGCTCAAGCCCAGGACTGGCAAAAAAAAAAAAAAAAAAAAAAAAGTACTATGAGGACCTGGGAGTTTGGCCTAGTGGTAGAGTGCTTGCCTAGCATGCACGAAGACCTGGGTTCAATTCCTTGGAACCACATGCATAGAAAAAAGCTGGAAGTGGTGCTGAGGCTCAAGTGGAAGAGCTCTAGCCTTAAGTCCAAGGACAGTGCTCAGGCCCTGAGCTAAAAGCCCAGGACTGGCAAAAAAAAAAAAAAAAGAGTACTATGAGGCTGGGAGTTTGGCCTAGTGGTAGAGTGCTTGTCTAGCATGCATGAAGACCAGGGTTTGATTCCTCAGTACCACATACATAGAAAAAAGCCAGAAGTGGTGCTGTGGCTCAAATGGTAGAGCTCTAGCCATGAGAAAACCCAAGGCCAGTGCTCAGGCCCTGAGTTCATGCCCCAGGACTGGCCAAAAAAAAAAAAAAAAGAGTACTATGAGCTTTCCTGTCCTGGCTGGCTTCAAACTACGATCTTCAGATCTTGCCTTCTGAGTAGCTAGGATTACCAGCATGAACCACCTGAACATGGCATCTGAGTTGTTTTTTTTTTAATTTTTGCTTTAACTTTTTTTTTTCATCCGCGAATTCTTAAGGAATGGGATGAAGGGACAGGGGATATAGATATAGGCCTTTACCAGAATTCCTAGCTGAATGCCCTTTTGCCTTCAGGAACAGGAACCCAGAAACTACTTGTACTTTCCACTTCTGTGTTTCCAAGCCAGAAGTCAACAGGGATCCAGATAGCCTGAGTTATAAGAAGGGAGGGATTATCTAGCTAGGAATGGAGGCTGAGAACAATTTCACAGAGGTGACCTGAGCAGAATTGTAAAGAATAAAAGCCAGGCACTGGTGGCACATAGCTATTCAGGAGGTTGAAATCTGAGGATCAGGTTCAAAGCTAGACCAGGAAGGCAAGTCCATGAGACTCTTACCTCCAATTATCTAGCAAAAAACCAGAAGGTGAGCTGTAGTTCAAATGGGAGTGTTAGCCTTGAGCAGAAAAGCTCAGGAACAATGTCCACACCCTGAATTCAAGCTCCATGACCAATAAAAGAATAAAAAAGGTTTTCCATACATACAAGGAAAAAAAAAAGAGAGGAGTATCCATTCCAGACCTCAAAATAATCCAATCCAAGGATATTTAAAAGATTTTTTTTGTGTGTGTGGGCCCAATTTTCTGTCCAATTCCTGTCAAAATGTTCTGTGGGGCTGGGAGCATGACACAGAGGTAGTGTGCTGGCCTAGTATGCACTAAGCCCTGGGTTCAAGTCCCCAGAACTGCATGCACAGAAAAGGGGGGAAGTGGTGCTGTGGCTCAAGTGACAGAGTGGTAGCCTTGAGCAAAAGAGTGTCCAAGGACAGTGCCCAGGCCCTGAGTTCAAGCCCCAGGACTGGCAAAAAACAAAACAAAAACCACCAAAATGTTCTCTGACTCCAGCTCCATCATTCATAGGTCTAAAACCCATCATAAATGACTTGCCATTGCTCTATAAGGATTATGACACTATACCAGGCTGGCAGATGCCAACTTCTGCCCTTTCTACCACATGAGCCTCACCTCTGCCAGCGACACTTCAACCAAACGTCAGAACCAGGCCCTGCTTCCTAGCAAAGCACCTTTCCGGTGTCCCCTTCCTGATTTTCTTGCAAATGATGCTTTCTAACGCTTTTTTCACGTCAAATCAGGAGCCACCGGGCAAGTAGAACTGAATAGGCAAGGAAAAGTAGGGCCACCTGGAAAGGCAGGGCCAGATATCTGGCCACACCCTGGGCTGGTGTGGGCTAAGTAATCCGAGGACACAATGCAAGTATTTTGGTGCACAGGTCCAAGTTTGGAGGCAGCAACAGATAAGCTCCGCGGGGCTGGGAGAGTTGGGTCAGCTGTCAGGGCCCGGGGCGCTGACAGTATTTCTCTCCAACTCAGACCCCACTCCCCGATCGTTCTGGCAGCGCCCATACAAACCCAACTCGAGCACTTCGGCGTCGCCGCGGAGTGCGCGAGTCCGCTGTGTCCAGCACACGCCGTAGCAGGGTGCGTGTCGTGGGCTCGCTGTCTGAAGAGAAACCGTCCGCCATTCTGTCAGCCGCCGCCCCCAGCAAAAGCTCAAAAACAGCGGCCGGCTCAGCGTTCCCGCCGCCGCGTTTAAGAAAAAGCTCGCGATACTGCCGCAAAGGCACACGGGAAATGTAGTTCTTCTACAGCTCTGTGCCACGTTGGTCAGGTCAAGATTAGTCTGCCCTTACCAAAGCTAAGATTGGGCAAATATATGCCACCCCTCCAAATGGTTTGATCATGTGTACGTTGTGGATTATAACCAGCTGGTCAAGGTCTGGTAAATAATTGTTTTGCCGTGCATCGGTGGCTCTGCCTGTAAATCCTAGCTACTCAAGAGGTTGAGGACTGAGGATTAAGGTTCAAACCAGCCAGGGCACAAAGTCCATGAGACTCATATCCAGTTAACCACCAGGTAACCAGAAGTGTCGCTGTGGCTCAATGTAGAAGAGTGCTGAAAAAGACAGTGCTCAGGCTGAGTTCAAGCCCCAAGACTAACAACAACAACAACAAAATTGTTTATGCCCAGGTTAGACACTTTCCCCCCCGCATGTTTTTAATTTTGTTTTTTTTTATTGTTGGGGTACTGGATAGAAGAGTTACAGTTGCATTCACCAAGGAGTAGGTGCATTACTTCTCACTCGTTGATACCCCAGGTTAGACACTTTTTACATTAATAAATTGGTTGTGATTTAAAAAATAATTACAGCTGGGAATGTGGCTTATCTAGCATGCATGAAGCCCTGGTTCGATTCCTCAGTACCATATCGACAGAAAAAGTTGGAAGTGGCATTGCAGCTCAAGTGGTAAAGTGCTAGCCTTAAGCAAAAGAAGCTCAGGGACAGTGCCCAAGCCCTGAGTTCAAGACCCAGGATTGGAGGGAAGAAGAAGAAGGAGGAGGAGGAGGAGGAGGAGGAGAGAACAGGCATAGACCTACATTGGTGATCCCATCTATGTGGGAAGTGAAGGCAGAGGATCAAGATAGTTTCCATCCAGGAGAGGTGGCTCATGCCTGTAATCCTAGCTACTCAGGAGGCTGAGATCTGAGGATCTTAGTTTAAAGCCAGCCTAGGTATGAAAGTCTCTTAACTCCAATTAACCACCAGAAAACTGAAAGGGATGCTTGGCTCAAAGTGGTAGAGTGCTAGCCTTGAGCTGAACAGCTCAGGGACAGTGCCCAGGCCCAGGGTTCAAGCCCTAGGACACACATACAAAAACAACAACAACAACAACATCAACAACAACTTTCCAGGCCAGCCTAAACAAGATTAGTGAGATCCTAGCTCCTAGCTGAAAGTACAAACAGACATGACTTAAGTGATAGGTAACAGAGTGGGTTCAATCCCCAGTATTGGGAAGCTGGGGGAGGGACTAAAAACAAACCAAACAAAACTGGGTTAACGTGAAGAAAGGAGGAATGAGAAAGACTAGCAAGAGTCAGGTTGCATGGGATTTTGCAGGCTCTAGAAAGAATCTGGATAGTGTTCTAAATGGAATAGGAAACCTGTGGAGGGACTTAAGTAGAAATATAATGTAATTAAGTTTTCTTTGGCAGCCATGTGAAGAGCAGATTGTAGAAGAGCTAAGATTTGTTTCTTTTATGTGTTTGTGCTATGCTATTAAGACTTGAACTCAGGATCTTCTGTTCTTACTTAGCTTTTTTTTTTTTGCCATATTTCTGGCTTTTTGATGGTTAATTGAAGATAGGAGCCTCACTTGGGGACAGGAGTTTGGCCTAGTGATAGAGTGCTTGCCTAGCACACATGCTTTGATTCCTCAAGTACCACATACATAAAAGAAGCCAGAAGTAGAGCCCGGTGCGGTAGCTCACATTTACTCAGGAGGCTGAGATCTGAGGATTATGGTTCAAAACCAGCACAAGCACTAAAGTTCATGAGACTCTTATCTCCAATTAACCACCAGAAAAGTGGTGCTGTGGCTCAAGGGGTAGGGTGGTAGCCTTGAACTGAGGAGCATAGGGACAAGGCAGAGGTCCAGAGTTCAAGTCCCACAACCACCACCACCACCAACAACAACAACAAAAAAGCCAGAAGTGGGCCAGGAGCATAGCCTAGTGGTGGAGTGCTTGTCTAGTATGCACAAAGTCTTGGGTTTGATTCCTTTCAACCACATACACAAAAAAACCCAGAAGTTGTGCTGTGGCTCAAGTGGCAGAGTGCTATCCTTGAGCAACAATTATCCAAGGACAGTGCCCAGGCCCTGAGTTCAGTCCTCAGGACTGGCAAAAAAAAAAAGGAAAAACGAAAAAAGAAAAGCCAGAAGTGGTGCTATGGCTCAAATGGTAGAGCTCTAGCCTTGAGAAAGCCCAAAGACAGTGCTCAGGCCTTGAGTTCATGCCCCAGGACTGACCAAAAAACAAAAAAACAAAAAAAAACCCACCTCACTAGCTTTTAACTGGGATTCTTAGATCTCAGTCTCCTGTGCAGCCAAGATAACAAGTGTAATCAACCAGCACCTGGCTCTTGAAATGTTTATTTACTTTTATTTTTCTTTGGGGTGGGGGAGGGGAAAGTGTTCCTGGGGCTTAAACTCGGGGCCTAAATGCTGTCCTTGAGCTTCTTTTGCTTAATGCCATTTGAACCATAGCACTTCTGGCTTTTTCTGAGTAGTTGGAGATAACAGTGTCTTGGACAGCTGGGCATTGGTGGCTCACACTTGTAATCCTACTCAGGGAGGCTGAGATCTGAGGACTGTAGTTTAGAACTAGCCCTAGCTGGAAAGTCTATGAGATTCATCTCCAATCAACTTTCAGGAAACAGGAAGTGGGGATATGGCTCAAAGTGGTAGAGCAGTAGTCTTGAGCAAAAGAACTCAGGCACAGCTCCAGGGCCTTACTTACTTCAAACCCCACAACCACTGCCCAAAACAAAAAGTGTCATGGGGGCTGGTAATGTGGCTTAGTGGTAGAGAGCTTGCCTAGCATGCATGAAGCCCTGGCTTCAATTCCCCAAAACCACATAAATAGAAAAAGCCAGAATTGGTGTTGTGGCTTAAGTAGTAGAGTGCTAGCCTTTTAAGTAAAAAGAAGCTCAGGGAAGTGCCCAAGTCCTGAGTTCAATCCCCAGGACTGGCAAAAACAAAACAAAAACCACCACCACCAACAAAAAACAACTTCATGATTTCCAATCGTCTGCACAATAAAATTCCCAATTTTCTCATATGGTCCAATTTAAGATCTCTTATTGCTTCTCTGACCATTTAGTAACAGAAGCCTCTTTAATGGAAGGCCTAGCTCTTTCCTGACTAAGGATCCCAAAAGGCTGGTTTCTCAGGGTGAGACTGGGGGTGAGGCAAGACCTGGCTACCATTCCCTATTAAGGTTTTCAGCATTCCACCCTCTCAAGGCCTCAAGTTCATTGCTTCCTAGCGTTTATTTCTGACTAGACATGTACTTGCGTGTATTCCCATCTATTCATCTATTACCTAGTAGGCAGGGGCTTCTCCCTCCTGGTGGTGGGGTTCCTCTGGAGGGGGAGAGGGGACAGGTCTCCGCAACTCCGCATTGTGTGTGGAGCACAGTAGGCGCTTATGAATGATTCAAAGCAGATAGTCAGGGAAGAGATCTCCCGAAGCAGAAATGGTGGCTCCTTGGCTCCTCCAGGGAAGAGAGGCACAGATTTCCTTTCCCTCCTACAGAATCCGGTCCAGAAAAGGGGATGGGGTGAAGAGCATAGCCAGCCTCCCCTGAAACCCGGCTCGCAGTAACCCGGTGTTTCCCTTAGGCGGCGCTACGGGCCGAAGCGTCTGAGTTCTCGCGAGCATCCCGGGACTTGTAGTATCCGTGGGCACATACCCACAGCGCTTGCGCAAAGGTGAGGCGCGTATTTCCCTCCCGCCCCCATCAAGATTCCGGATCCTTGTGATGGGCAGTGTGTACGACAACGTTCCAGTTGAATAGGCTTCTTTCGCTGCCCGAAGACGAGCCGAGTCTGGAAAAGAATCTGCTCTCTGAGGTTTGTTGCGGTCCCTTGGAAAGAAGCCGGAATAAGCACGCCCCGCCCCGGAAGTGAGCGGCTTGTGGCGCGGTGCATTGTGGGGGGCGTAGTCCTCCTTTCCAGGCGGTCCTTCGCGGAGTCCCCCGGGCAGACTCCGGAGCGCAGGCAGGCAGGCGGCGCGGTGCGGCGCGGGCCAGCAGGCAGCGTATTCTGGGCACGGGGCACCCAGCGTAGCCGGCTGCGCCGGGCGGCAATAGTGAGAGGCCGCCCAAGGCCTCGCGCAGCACTGCCCGTCGGGGAGCTGGTGGTGGCGCACCGACCGGGCCGTCGAAGAGCGCAGGAGGCCGGTGGGCCGGGCCGGGCCGCGTTGAGTAGCCATGCCAGGCTTTACGTGCTGCGTACCCGGCTGCTACAACAACTCGCACCGGGACAAGGCACTGCACTTCTATACCTTTCCCAAGGACGCTGAGCTACGGCGCCTCTGGCTCAAGAACGTGTCCCGTGCCGGCGTCAGTGGGTGCTTCTCCACCTTCCAGCCCACCACGGGCCACCGTCTGTGCAGCGTTCACTTCCAGGGCGGCCGCAAGACCTACACGGTGCGCGTTCCCACCATCTTCCCGCTGCGCGGCGTGAATGAGCGCAAAGTAGCGCGCCGACCCGCAGGGGCTGCAGCCGCCCGCCGAAGGCAGCAGCAGCAGCAACAGCAGCAGCAGCAACAACAACAGCAGCCGCAGCAAACCCCGCAACCGCAGTCGTCGCCGTCCGCCTCCAGTGCTCAGACCTCTCAGCTGCAGCCGAACCTGGTGTCTGCCTCCGCAGCTGTGCTCCTCACCCTTCAGGCCGCTGTAGACAGCAGCCAGGCTCCAGGATCCGCGCCACCAGCGCCCACCACTCCCGCCGGAGATGATGCAAAGCCCATCGATCTTACTGTGCAAGTGGAGTTCGCAGCCGCAGAAGGCGCAGCCGCCGCAGCCGCGGCATCGGAGCTAGAGGCTGCAACAGCGGGGTTGGAGGCCGCTGAGTGCCCCATGGGTCCCCAGTTGGTGGTAGTAGGGGAAGAGGGCTTTCCTGATACTGGCTCCGACCACTCGTACTCGTTGTCATCAGGCACCACGGAAGAGGAGCTCCTGCGCAAGCTGAATGAACAGCGGGATATCCTGGCGCTGATGGAAGTGAAGATGAAGGAAATGAAGGGGAGCATCCGCCACCTGCGTCTCACTGAGGCCAAACTGCGGGAAGAACTTCGAGAGAAGGATCGCCTGCTTGCTATGGCTGTCATCCGGAAGAAACACGGAATGTGAACGGGACGTCCTGCAGCCTGTAGAACTGGTGGACCCCTTCCAGCCCAAGGAATTCCCAGGCCGATGTTGAACTCCCCTATATTCTGGTTGACAGTAGTGAGGCTTAGCTAGACTGGCTGGTGGTTTGGCACCCTCACTTGTTCCCTCTTGAAGCAGGAGTTTGGGGCCTCAGACTCTGTTATAGTGACACCAGCATTACTGACTGTCTACTCTCCCTCCCCAGTTTATGTTGCAGATTCTGGTTAAGCAGAGGCTTCAGAAACACTGAACCTGAGACTTACCTGGAGGGATAAAGGTGGGATACCCAATGACTGGGGGTTTGGGAAAACCACATAGTAAGCTTGGCCATCAATCTGAGAAAACTCTGTTGTGTGTAGTGATAAGAGATTCAAGTAACATCAGTTTTTTAAAATGCTTACCCTTTGGAGATGCAGTCTGTGATTCTGATAGGGACTAGCTGATCTGTGCCTCTGCCTCCTAGGATCTCCCTACAGATGGGGGCATTTGCCCAGGGGATCTGGATGTCAGGATGACTTGCTGATGGAGATCCAGCTTGCCAGGGACTTGGTTATGTTTGCTACTGGTTACAAATTCTATTTTCTGTACAATTAGTCAGACTAAAGTTTTCACTGTGTTTGTTTGGCAAAACAAATTAAAGAAAAAGTAAGGTTTTTATTTGGGTTTCACCATTTTTTTATGAAAACTCAGTGAAGTGTCTTTGAAATGTGGGGAAATAGACTTTGGCTTAAAAGAGGCTAATCCAGAGAGTGGAGCTTTCAATGACCAGATTTTTCCCATAAAGAAGCTCTAAATATGTAGACTCTGGTCTCATAAGGTCCTTAGAAAGTTCTGGTCCAGGAGCCAGGAGTTTGGCCTACTGGTTAAAGTGCTTGCCTAGCATGCATGAAGACCCAGGTTCGATTCTGCGGTACCACATACATAGAAAAAAGCCGGAAGTGGTGCTGAGGCTCAAGTGGTAGAGCTCTAGCCTTGAGAAAGTCCAGGGACAGTGCTCAGGCCCTGAGCTCAAGCCCAGGACTGGCAAAAAAAAAAAAAAGAAAGTTCTGGTCCAGTTCATGCCAAAGAATTTGTAAACTGCACCAAATAATTCCTGTTTACAGTTCATGAATTTTCTCCCTGCATTTTCAAGATAGTGCAACTGAGAACTAAGCTAAATTGTTGAGTTCCTTCTGCTCTGAAGGTTTTTAAAATTATTTCTTAAATTCTCAGCAAGAGTTGAGGTTTGCTCACTGTTTCATCCCTTACGCTTTATACAGCATCTTACTACACATTTAATGTAGTTTAATGAACCAGTGATGATTAAAACTAGAACCAGCCATGGCTCTTTCAGGCACAATGACTCTTGTACATATACCTCGGCCTTAGTACACCTTCAGTAGAAAAAGCTGGATCAGTAGAGGGCACTGAGGAATTGGGATATGTGACCCTTTGACTTACTTTTTTTTTTTTAGCCAGTCCTGGGCTTGCGCTCAGGGCCTGAGCACTGTCCTTGAACTTTCTCAAGGCTAAAGCTCTACCACTTGAGCCTCAGCACCACTTCCAGCTTTCTTCTATGTATGTAGTACTGAGGAATCGAACTTGGGTCTTCGTGCATGCTAGGCAAACACTCTACCACTAGGCCAAACTCCCAGCCCTGACTTACCTTTTTTTTTTTTTGTCATGGGGCTTAAACTCCAGGTCTAGATGCTGTCCTTGGGCTCTTCAGCTCAAGGATAGTGCTTTACCACATTGAGCCACAGCACTACTTCCTTGGCTATTTCTTTTTTCTTTTGCCAGTCCTGAGGCTTGAACTCAGGGCCTGGGAACTGTCCTTGAACACTTTTTACTCAAGACTAGCACTCTGCCATTTAAGCCAATGCTCCACTTCTGGCTTTTTCTATGTATGTGATTCTGAGAAATTAAACATAGGACTTCATGCATGCTAGGTGGGCATACTACCACTAGGCCACGTTCCCGGCCCCCTTTCCTTGGCTATTTCTAGCTACTCAAAAGGCTTAGATCTGAGGATTACCATTTGAAGCCAATCTGGGCAGGAAAGTCTGACAGTCTTACCTCCAGCTTACCACCAAAAAAAAAAAAAAAGAAAGAAAACAGAAAGAGAGCTGTGGCTCAAGTGATAGAGGGATAGTGTCCGGGCCCTGACTTCAAGCTGGAACACACACATAAAACATTGCATATTGGAGAGTCAAAGGTGACATTTAATTCTATGGCTTAAGTAATGCACAAGCTAATGAGTTTTTGTTTGTTTTAAGATGCCTGCTTATTTTAGGTGTTAGGACACAATTTTTTTTCCAGGCTTCCTAAAATATAACTTCTTATGGATAAAACTACATACTTAGGTTATGTATCCCGTGAGTTGACACTGCCCTAAAACTGTAGTGTCTGCTCTCCTTTTGACCTCTTGTTACTTGAGAAACAAGTCTTCTAGAGGGTGCTGTTTAGGTTGTAAAAGTGCCCAGTTCTGGCAAGAGTTGAATCTCTGCCTTCCTAGGGTTAGCTCTGGCTGGTAATTAAATGTTAGAAACTCAACAGTGCATTTCTAGGCTAGCTGGATTTTTACTGGACTAGTCTCAAACATTGCTACTCTTTCCTTGATCTTTGCCAGCCCCTAGCCATAATAGTGTATCCTTGAGCTACTGTTAGTGGAGGTGACATTTTCTGTTTGTTTTGGTTCTTTGGAACCTCTGGTGTCTAGAGGTTGTAACATGGTTTGTCTTTAAGGGAGTGAGAAGAGGCCTTAGATGCAGATGTGTCACTAAGTGAGCAATATAGTCTTAGTAGTTGAGTAATAAAAGAATCATCTAAGCTGGATGAAGTTGCTTACGCCTGTAATCCTAGCTACTCAGGAGGCTGAGTTATGAGAAGCACTGTTCAAAGCACTAAAGTCCCTGAGACTCTTATCTCCAATTAACCACCAGAAAGCCAGAAGTGGTGTGGCTCAAGGGATAGGGCAATCAGGAATAACACTCCAGGCGCAGAGTTTAAGTCCCATAACTGACCAAAAAGAAAAAAAAAAATTGGAGCCAGGAGCATAGCCTAGTGATAGAGTGCTTGCCTAGCACACATGAAGCCCTGGGTTCGATTCCTTGGTACCACATACTCAGAAGAAGCCAGAAGTGGAGCTGTGGCTTGTGTAGTAGAGTGCTAGCCTTGAGCAAAAAGTGTCCAAGAACAGTGGCCAGGCCCTGAGTTCAAGCCCCATGACTGGCAAAAAAAAAAAAAAAAAAATCATCTAGTAAGGCAAAGAGTTCTGGAATGTCTTGGGCCTTTTTTGTTGTTGTTGGTTGTGGGGTTTGAACTCAGGATCTGGGTGCTGTTCCTAAGCTTTTTTGCACAAGGCTGGCACTCTGCCCCTTTAAGCCACAGCTCTACTTTGTGAGCTATGGCTCTTGTTAATTGTAGATGGCTCTGAATGCCAATCCTCAGACCTCACCCTCCTGAGTAGCTAGAGGTGTGAGCCACCATCGCTCTTTCGCACCTGGTATTGGATCAAGAAGCGTAGCCTGGTCATCCCCTGGGAGATTGGTGTGGCTAAACTTCTGGAAGACAGGTGTACCTGATTCCTGCCCTGAAGAACTGCAGGGATGCATTAAGAAATCTTAAAGCCATTTACCTTTCCTTTGGTCCCCTTTTGTCCAATAGACTTCCTTCAAATGTGTTACCAAGCAAACCACGAAAAAGGCATTTAAAGGCCAAGGGGTGGGAGCATTATTTATAATCTGGCCAAATAATTTTCTTTAACAAACATTAAACTCAACTACCCTGTGTGCTTAGGAAAGCAGAAATAAAAGTCTTAGGAAAATCTCTACTGGGCCAGCAGTGTGGCTAATGGTAGAGTGCCTACCTAGCATGCAGGAGGCCCTGGGTACCACATACACAGAAAAAAAAAAAACAGGAAGTAGTGCTGTGGCTCAAGCGGTAGAGCCTTGAGAAAGCTCAAGGACAGTACACGGGCCATGAGTTCAAGCCCCGGGACTGGCAAATACTACTACTACTACCTCTCTACATGTGAGAGTAACATCCAACCAAACCTCACATAGGACATTTGAGTCTCCTGGCCGGAAAAGTGTCTTAAACCAGCTTTGAACCCCACTGGTCCCGGGGCAGGATGATGAATACTGGGGCTGCAGAAATGGTGGGTTTCCACCCCAGCGGGCCAAGAACACTCAGTGAGCCAAACTAACAGTTATGGCTCGGGTGGGGTGGGGAGGGGAGAGCTTCGAAAGCGGAAACGGTCCAGGGGCCCAGGAGGGCCCAATTCGAGGCCGGGCCAGACTCATGGAGGAGAATACATCCACTGTAGCTCGCACAGCCTGGGCGGGGCCAGGCCGGCTGGGACCGGGCGACAACAGAGCCGTGAACCTAGCCTGGCGCCAACTCCGTGTTCCAGAGGCTTCCGCTAGACCACAATTCTCAGGGGCTCGCCCCGGCAGCCTCCTTCTCTCGCTTTAACCTCTCCTCCCGCGCTGTTGGCCGTCTCTGGGCCTCCGCGCGTTGCCCACCGGGATCTGTAGTTTTGTTATACCGCGCTACTGCCTGAAAGGTGGACGGCCGGACTGCGTTTCCCAGAATGCAGCGGGGCGGACGAAGGAAGGCAGGGGGGAAGGGACAGTCGGTCGCAGACCGCGCTGGGTTGCCGCCGCTGCTGCCGCCATCGTGCCAGCCCCTCGGGTGAGTGTTGGGGCCAGCGCGCCAGGGCGAGGGCTAGGCTGCAAGAGCCGCGCTCTGGGCTGCCGGGAGCTTCTGCTGCGACTCATTGAGAGGCCCCTCCCCTCCCCACCCTCCTGGCGGCCCGAAGCCGCGCGGGGCCCGGGCCATGTGTCGCGCGCGGCTCCGCCTCCCGCCGGTCCTCTGTGGCAGCGGCCGGTGGGAAACGCTGAGAGCTAGACAGACGCCTATCCCAGCCGGGCTGTGCTATGACTGGTGAGCCGGACTTTGCTGTGGCCAGGGCCTTTTTCTTCCGTCCGGACCATCCGGATGGGGTTCACAGGGCTCCGCCCCGTCTGGTCTGGCCCATCCTGCTCGAATCCCAAAAGCTCTACACGCTGGCTAGCGGGCCGACCCCAGCCCCACGTCCCGCCACCTGCCGGCGAAGATCCGGGGATGGGCGGCGCCACACCCGGTTCGCTCCAGAGCCAGCATGGGTAAGGGTGCCTGCCTGGTGCCCCTGGGTGAGGGGTTTGGATCCCCTCACCTGGTTCCCTGCCGTACATATATATAGTCCGCTTCTCTGCTTAACTGCCTGCTGGGAGTGCCCAAAAAACCTACCTCTCCGATGGTGGAATTTAGGCCGGATTATCTTGCATGGAGGATGGAATCAGGGAATCTGGGGTGGTTGGAGGTTCCACGTGGGACTTTATCCTGGTCAGTCTTGGAAGACCTGGATGTTATGTGAGGCGTCCCTAGGCTGGTAGGCTCGGCCTCCACCCTTCTCTATCATTGACCAGCTCCCAGCTTATGGGTCGGTTCTGTTACCGGGGAAAGAAGCTAAGTAGGTGAGGTTGGATATGTGAGCCTCCAAAGGCTTTTGTTAGGCCTCTCAGGCACAGCCCAATCTTCACATCCAAACTTACCGGTCATCATTGATTTCCAGGCAGGAGAGGATAACTCCTTTAAGAATGGAACCATAAGGGAGGAGTTAATGCAGGGGAAGTAGAATCTAGGCGGAGTTGTGTGTGGTGTGTGTGTGTGTGTGTTGTGAGCCCAGTACTTGAGAAGAGGCCAAGGTGAAAGCGGCCTTGTTGGATGAGGTACATTTGGGTAGTAGGCTCAGGGTTTAGACTGTGCCTTTCTGAAGCAGGGTGGCAAAAGCTGTAGAAAGCCAGCTTCCTCCTCAATTGACTGCTTCCCTGGAAATAGGCAGAAAGCCGAAAGCTAGTTGGGGTTTTAGAAATTGCCCTTAATGGCATTGGGTATCTGGCCAGAGAGATAGTGTTAGGCAGGTTTCCAAACACTTCTGTTTGATGATAAATTAAGGGACTAGTTCAGAGAACACATTGGGACTTGGGGAAGAGAGAGCATCTCTTTACAGCCTTGATTTCAGCATCTGGATCAGTTTTCCCATGTACTAAAGAAGCAGTTCAGTCTTAGCAGACCTGGACTCAGTAACAAGCAGAATGTCAGATCTCTTAGGGCTGAGTTAGGGCCAAAATGTGGAAAACCACTGTACTTGGTTTTTTGTTTCTTTTTTTGTGCCAGTCCAGGGCTTGAGCCTCTGGGCTTGGGTGCTGTTTCTGAGCTGCTGCTTCTTGAGCCACAGCACCATTTCTGGCCTTTTCTGTATATGTAGTGAAGGAATTGAACTCAGGGATTCATGCATGCTAGGCAAGGATGCTAGCATTAGGCCATATTCCCAGCTCCTAGAGTCTTACTTTCTGCCTTTGTGAGTACGAGGACTTCGATTTGCCATTTTTTTTCTTTTTTTTCCTTTTTTTTTTGTTGTTGTTGGTCATGGGACTTGGACTCTGGGCCTAGGCGCTATCTCTGAGCTTTTCAGATCAAGGCTACCGCCTTACCCCTTAAGCCACAGAGCTACTTTCTGTTTTCTAGTCATTAATTGGAAGTAAAAGTCTCATGTTCTTTCCTGCCTAGGCTGGCTTTAAACTGCAGTCCTCAGATCTGAGCCTCCTGAGTAGTTGGGATTACAGGCGTGAGCCACTGTGCACGGATTTGATCTGCCTATTTTGAGCTTCTCATTGAAGCTAGGATGATAGGCATGTACACCATACCCATGTGTGGATTGAGAAAGGGATCTTGCAAACTTGCCTGCCTATCCCACCTTTCCATTCTTAGCTTCCCAAGTAGGTATGAGTCATTGGTGTCCAGTTCTGGTCATTGCTTATTTTTTTTGAGGGTTTTTTGTTTTGTTTTGTTTTTTGCTAGTCCTGGGGCTCGAATTGAGGTCCTAAGCACTGTCCTTGGGCTTTTCTCAAGGCTAGAGCTTTACCACTTGAACCACAGCATCACTTTCACCTTTTTATGTGTATGTGTATGTGGTACCTGGGAATCGAGCCCTTGTCTTTGTGCATGCTAGGCAAACATTCTACCACTAGGCTATGCTCCCAGCCTTTGTTCTGTTTTGCTTTTTTTTTTTTTTTTTTTTTGCCAGTCTGCACTTGAGCTCAGGGCCTGAGCATTGTCCTTAGACTTTCTCAAGTCTAGAGCTCTACCACTTGAGCCTCAGCACCACTTCCAGCTTTTTTCTATGTATGTGGTACCGAGGAATCGAACCCAGGTCTTTGTGCATGCTAGCAAGCACTCTACCACTAGGCTAAACTCCCGGCCCCTGTGTTCCTGACTTGAAAGGTTTTGGGCAGTTGAAATCCACTAATCATTCAGCCTGGTTAGCGCCCAGCTAACTTGGTAGTTTTAGAACACAGGTTTTTATAGTATATGGCTATGGATTCATGTATACTCTTAAGACTGGCTGGCTTGACCATAGAGATGCTTTCTTCCTTTTTTTTTTTTCTTTTTGCAGTGCTAGAGATTGAACCTAGTGTTTTCCTGTGTACAAGGCAAATGTTCTACCACTGAGCCCCATTTGCGCCAGCACTTTCAGGCTCAAAAAGATCCTGTTCTTTCTTCAAGATTATCCAAGAATAGGAGGAATTTGGGTCACTCCCTTTTATTCTAATTCCTTTAAAAATTCCTAAAGTTTCTTTGTCTGGAGTTAGCTATTTCTAGACATCCTGATCCTAAAAGTTCTTGACTTTTCTGAAGTTGGCAGACCATCTAGTTCTCGGAGATAAAAGAACACTGGTGTTCTCCCAAATCATATTTGTGTTCTTTCTATCAGGTAGGACTGCCTTAGGAAGTGCAGCCTGATGTGGGTTGATTGGAATATGGCTCTACAAACAAGGAGCAGCATATCAGGATGCTTACCTTTTTTTTTTTCTCCCCAGTTGTGGGGCTTGGACTAAGGACCTGGGCACTGTTCTTGGGCTTTCTCAAGTCCAGAGCTCTACTCCTTCAGCCTCAGCACCACTTCAGGCTTTTTTCTATGTATGTGGTACTGAGGAATTGAACCTGGGTCTTCTTGCATGCCAGGCAAGCACGCTACCACTAGGCCAAACTCCTGGCTCTGGCTTTGAGCTCTTTTTTTGCTCCAGGCTAACACTCTACCACTTGAACTACAGCTCTGTGTCCCACCTTTTTTTTTTTTTTTTTTTTTGATAACTAATTGAAAATGAGAGTCTCAGACTTTCCTTGGACTGGTTTTGAGCCTTGATCCTCAGATCTCAGCCTACTGAGTAGATAGGATTACAGATGTGAGTCAGTGGCCCCATCAGGATGCTCATGTTTTTATCTTTTTTTTTTTTTTTTTTTTTTGCTAGTCCAGGAACTTTAACTCAGGACCTGGGCACTGTCCTTGTACACTTGTGTGTGTGTGTGTGTATGTGTGTGTGTGTGTGTTCAAGGCTAGTGTTCTGACACTTGAGCCACAACACCACTTCTGGCTTTTTTTTGTGTTACTGAGGAATTGAACCCAGGGCTTCGAACATGCTAGGCAAGCAGTCTACAACTGGGCAATGCTCCTCAGGATACTCATTTTTGTTCAGCTCAAATTTTGGTCAAGAACTGTTGGTGCACAACTTGTAATCCTAGCTACATGGGAGGCTGAGACTCCATGGGAGATCATGAGACCACTTTTTTTTTGCCAGTTTTGGGGCTTGAACTCAGGGCCAGGCCACTATCCTTGGGCTTTCTCAAGGCTAATGCTCTACCACTTGAGCCACAGCACCACTTC